>NC_057391.1:91332659-91943323 GCF_019320065.1 Cervus canadensis | reverse complement strand
TGGATAAGGAAGCTGTGGTACATATACACCATGGAATATTACTCAGCCATTAAAAAGAATTCATTTGAACCAGTTCTAATGAGATGGATGAAACTGGAGCCCATTATACAGAGTGAAGTAAGCCAGAAAGATAAAGAACATTACAGCATACATATATATGGAATTTAGAAAGATGGTAACGACAACCCTATATGTAAAAGAGAAAAAGAGACACAGAAGTACAGAACAGACTTTTGAACTCTGTGGGAGAAGGTGAGGGTGGGATGTTTCGAAAGAACAGCATGTATATTATCTATGGTGAAACAGGTCACCAGCCCAGGTGGGATGCATGAGACAAGTGCTCGGGCCTGGTGCACTGGGAAGACCCAGAGGAATCGGGTGGAGAGGGAGGTGGGAGGGGGGATCGGGATGGGGAATACGTTAAATCTATTGCTGATTCATGTCAATGTATGACAAAACCCACTGAAAAAATAAATAAATTAAAAAAAAAAAAAACATGCCATATGAAACTAGAGAAAGGTGGGTCTTAAATAAAATAAGACATTAACCAAACATTAGTTTTTGTTAATGTGGGTAGATAGAGATCATATTATGATACTATGACATATGTTTGATATATACAAACATGGGTGCAGCACTGTTCTATATGAAAAATCTATGATTTATTGACTAAAATATCTCAAGAAGTCTAGTAGCTACTTAATAAAGATTTATGTCACCTCAAGTATGTGATGTCACTCAAATTTATTTAGACTGTCTTCTTTCTCAACTTTATTTTTTTCTTAAATAGATTCTTATGCTATTATTCAAATATGTAATATTTAGATTTGTAGGAATTAGATCTTGGGATGGTTTCAGTTAATGGCTAGGGATTTTACAACTAAAGGTATTGTTCAAGCTCACTTTTCAGGTTCAATTATGATGTTATTCACTCACCCTGTTATTCAGTCATTCAGTTCTTTATACTGTTAAATGATTATGGATAACTTTTAAAAAGATAAACTGAATAACATTTCATGTTTAAAATTAGACACTGAAATATCTGTTACATTTTGCGGTGTATAAAATAAGCTGAATCATTCTGGAAGGCATTTTGTTTCTAGAATTTTTCTCAAATCCTGAACTTATCAAAGAACAGCTTTCTAAAACCATACCACCATCCCAATTCTGAGGTTGTTTATCCATAATGAAAACATGTCAACATTGCTACCATCTCCAATAGACTTCCTTGTGAATCTGCCAATACTGTTGGTAATAGGTAACATTTGTTTTTGAAAGGAGAATTCAGACTCAAAATTATTTATAAAATAAGTTAAAGTGACTATTTTGTGTAAAGTATAACTTTAGATTTTTTTGCATGCTAAATTCCTTTATTTCTCATCTTCTTCACTAAAGTAAATTTCCTCTTTTAAGTACAAAAACTGACAGAAAGTTAAATAAGCCATATGAGGTCTAATAAATTCTCTAATTGGACTTTTAATTCATGCTTTATATGACTGTTCAACTAACTCTCTCCCTGAATTCATATTGCATAATAAGACTTAGATGAGTATTATGTCCAAGTCTATAGACCATGCTTTTTAGGATCTTTTGTTTGGTTGTTTCTTTATTTTTATAGAAATGTCTTCCTCCATCATTTGGATAAAAATTCAGATAAGAAAAATAAATAAATAAATAAAGGGAAAAAAAAAAGATTGCTGGGAGAAATAAAAAAAAAATTCAGATAAACCATGATTTGAATTTGTTCTTCTATTTACCCCAAATTCAAATATTTACTAAGCATTCTGAAGCCTTATATCCTACCAGAATAATACTTACCAAAAATACTACTTACCAAAGCTTTATATCTTAATCTTTGCAAAGCTATAATTATTTATTCAGAATGATAAATAATGTTCTTTTAACTTAGACTGTTTTTTAAGCATTAATACTGTCATATGCCACGTTCATGAGTTTTTAATTCTATTGCCTAGACTATATTGTATTGATGCTTTTGAACTGTGGTGTTGGAGAAGACTTGAGAGTCCCTTGCACTGCAAGGAGATCCCACTCAATCTTAAAGGAAATCAGTCCTGAATTTTCACTGGAAGGACAGATGCTGAGGCAGAAACTCCAGTACTTTGGCCACTTGATGTAAAGAATCGACTCATTGGAAAAGCCCCTGATGCTGGGAAAGGTTGAGGGCAGGAGGAGAAGAGGACGGCAGAGGATGAGATGTTTGAATGGCATCACTGACTCGATGGACATGAGTTTGAGTAAACTCTGGGAGTTGGTGATGGTCAAGGAGGCTTGGTGTGCTGCATTTCATGGGGTCGCAAATAGTTGGACACAGCTGAGCGACTGAACTGAACTGAATTGAGATTATATTGATAATAATAATTTTTCAGTTTTCCCATATATGGGTCAGATTCCAGGCATTCATTCTGGAATAAAAATTTCCTGGGATTTGTGCTTGTCTATATGCTTAATAGGAGAAGAAAATGGCAACCCACTCCAGCATTCTTGCTTAGAGAATCCTGTGGACAGAGGAGCCTGGTGGGCTGCTTCCTATGGGGTTGCACAGAGTCAGACACGACTGAAGTGACTCAGCAGCAGCAGCAGCATATGCTTAAAAAAAGATACCTCTAAAAAAATCTGTTTCTAATTTGAATAGCAACATCAAGACTTGTAGTCCAGTTTTACAATAAAATGCAGTTTTCTCATTAAGTGGAACATTCTGCATTTCAAAAAAAAGAAAAAAAAAAAACAGAATAAGATGAACTTAGATAATCATGCCAGCCAGTTCATTAATGCACGGGGGAAAGTTCAATACAAGAACATTCCTTGGAGGTATTGAATTTTTGTTTGATTATGAACAGGATTCATTTTCATTTAATTTGCTAACATGCCTCTCAGTGTTTTATTCTTAGATAAACAAGTGACTACAGGCATGTTGAGCCAATTACTCTCATTCTGTCCATAAATTGGCATTAATACAGTAGTCGAATGGAAATGATCTCATGCTTGCTGACACAGTAACAATGACCAATGTTGCAAAAAATATTTGCTATAGCCATGTTTCTTTGTTTCTATGTTTGAGGCCAATGGACTTGATCAATCCCATGCACATGCTGCTTTTTATTTTTGGAAACCACTGTCAGCACATGTTTATTTTTAGCTTTTGATATATGTTTTAATAATTTGTAAAATAATTTGAATATCTTTAAAATTTTGATATATTTTAATTATTTCTCAACTTTTAGATTTTTCTCTTTTGTTTACTCTAACATAGATTATTCAATCCTCAATTGATAGTATATGGCTATCTTCTTTTTTATCATGTCTAGGGATAAGGGAGCCTTTGGAAGATGCTGCCTTCACTTCTTTTTATCAATAGACAATGATTTTAGGGGCAATTTACAAAGTAGACAATAACTTTGTCTCTTTGAAGATACAATGCAATACTACTTTTGCCAACAGAAAGTTCATCTTCATATATCTCAGCACTGATGGTGGTTGAAAAGGAACAAAAAGAATAAAATCTTTTTAAAATAATTCTTTTTTGGTTCTGGATTTCTATCAAAAATGTTCAACACTTGGGACAGCGTGCTACCTATAGCATATTGTGACTTTCTGTGGTGAGGGGAGAGTCTTCATATTAGATCTATTCCATCAACAGGCCATGTTCTTATAGAACTTAATGGTCGAGTACCTGATGAGAATTTTTACATAGCCCTAAGACTAAAACCTCAGCATTCAAGTTGAGAACTCAAGCCCTGGAGTTAGAAAAATCCAAAATTTAGTCACAACTGCTTCAAGTTGCATTGGCTTGAACATAATACTCAAACTTCAGCTCCAAAGTTTATCATCCCTAAAACGAGGATGAACCATATTTTATAAGATTGCTGTGAGAATTAAATGAGATGACTTTGTCTATATCATCAAGTTAACCTTCTTGTTCTCTGTACTCTCACCTAATACATCATGAACAGCAATCAGAATTTTAAATTTAATCAGTACTTGATTTTAAACTCAATTGATATAACTGATCATGGGATCCAGCTGCCTCTACTCAAGTAGTGCTTTAGGTCTGTGCTTCATTTTCATCCTGAAAGTGGATACCCCATGTTGCTTCCCCATTATTATTTAAGATTCCATTTCTGTTTCTCTTGGTCTTCAGAGGTGTTGTTCCTAAGAGTATTCCTCAATACATTCATATCAGCATCTCAGATTTTGCTACCTGGGAAAACCACCTAAAATGGTCCCCATCTCTTTGGTTGAAGACTTTCCTAACAAATCCATGCCTGACCAAATGTATAGTTTTGTATTACTTATATTTATTACTAACTTTATGGGTCCTTAAAAACAGAGTCTGTGTTTCAGGGAATCTAGCCGTTAAAACACATATGCACAATCAAGCATTTGATCCAAGCATTGTTCTAAATGATTTATAATTGTATTGCTTCATTTAATCCCCGTGATGACTCTCTGAGGTGAATGCTATTATTATCCCCATTTTTCAGATTGAATGCTGGCGCACAGTGAGGAAGACCCAGGATTTACAGTTTAAACCTCAGCTCTCTGATTCCTGAGGTCACACTTCACCACGCTGAACCTCCAGGACCATGAAGTTGACTGTTTCCCGTTTTGCACACCTACAGATTTCTCATTTCCAGATACCTGGAGTCTTTTCCAGATCTCCAATGTAAAATTAATACATCTGTGCTTCCCTGCAGAATCTGACTGAGACTGGAACTTAGTCTCACTTTTCTTCTCCTTCACTCTCCTGATTCTGCTGCCTTACGGGTGTCTCCTAAGAGCACTTCCTGAGAAATTCACTTGCACACAATCTTTGTCTCAGGTTCTGCTCCTTCCAACACAGGATATGTACCAAAGGTTAATTATTAGAGAGGGATTTTTGAGGGAAATTAAAGAACTCCAATCCCTGAATTGTGATGTGTCTTTTGGCTAGTGATAAGCATGTCTAAAGATGCAAGTATTGGGTATATATTGGTAATTGAGAAAATTGACCAAAAATTGACATTGTAGAAGAAATCCAATAGAAACTAGTAATTGCTGAGATTTGAGAAGGTTCACATGAGACTGAATATTTTATATGTAATGGGAGCTCATCTAATTTCACAATTTTATTACACTATGCTCAGCAGCTTGATAAAAAGTTTCAACAACAAACAAAAAATCTCAGAAGGTAAAGAGACTCAGCCTATTGATTGGCATTTCAAAGACATAAAAATTTTAATTTGGAAAAGGGAGCTTTTAATTTTCCAGACTAGAAGTTGATAGAATATCTTCACAAGCTTTTATTTAATTTTCACAGAAGCAGAGAAAAAAAAGTGGAAAACGACAAAGTATATTCAAGAGACAAAGTTTAGGCTTATTTTATTGGGGAAAAAAAAATGGTTTGGATGGGGAAATGTTGGAAAATAAAGACAGAAAATGAGACTGACCCCTGATTCTAGAGGATCACCCATGCCCACTAAAAGAATCTGTAATTTTTTTATATTTTTATAAAATTCATTAAAGTATGAAGATAACAATGAAAATGGAAGATTAGTTGTGGGCTCTCATCTTTAGGGATACAGGTTAAGGAACCGCTTCAGTAATTCCAGTGGAAAATAGTAAAGACTTCTTTTATACTAGTGCTTCCTGGGTAAGAGAGAAAGGAGGGTTATATCTTGAAATAAAGACAATTATGAAACTAAATAAAAATTCTAATTAGAGATATATGTTTATGTAGCATTAGAAATATTACCTAACACCTCTTATGGAAAGGCTACCAGGATTATAAAAGAATTATTAGATTTTTTTTTAATCAAGGAGATTACAACCTAGTTGGAAAAAGGAAGTCTATAAATATAATTTAACATTATATTATATTTTTATTTATGTATTGCTGCTTCACTCTTACTGGGCTTTCCTCTCCCCCTTCTGCTTCATAAGCTTGTGAATCTCCCCTGAGAGTGTTATCTTAGTAAATCACTCGCACACAATCTTCATTTCAGCCTCTGCCTTTGGCGGACACAAGTTTACCACAAGGGTTAAATATTAGATAAGCATTTTGAAGAAAAGAGAGAACATGAACTGTGAGGAAATATCACATATCATATGATTTCAACCATAAGTGTTTCAAGAGATAATGAATGATATTCATGTATCCTTATCACACCTAAGTTAAATTAACGATAAATCCTAATAACATCAAATACCCACTGTGTTCAAATTCCCACTGTCTCCTTATGTTCACGAGTGTTTATTTGTTTGTGTCAGGGTCCTTATAAAATCCACACAACGTACTTGCTCGCTGTTTCCTTTAGTCTCTTTCCTACGTTCTGCTCAATTTATTTCTCCTTTTGATTTACTTGTTGAAAATACTGAGTTGTTTCCCCTATAAATTTCTGCCGATCTGCATTCTGTTGATTACCTTCCCATGGTGCAGATTAATTAATATGTTTCTCTGTAAACTGCTGGCTATTTAAAGAGGCTTGATGAGATTCAGTTTTGTTTCTTCTGGCAAGATGTCTTCATTGATAGGTAGTATGTTCTTCCATCAGGAAATGCATAATGTCTAACATCTCTTTTTTATTATTATTAACAGTTGCTGATGATCAGTACTTAGATTCATTAGTTCAAGTAAAAGTTTCAAAATGATAACTCCTAGTATTATAGGACTTTCTTTATCAGATAAACATTTTTATGAAAGGAAAATTCCCTGCATCTAATATCTGGCTTACTAGTTTTATAGTTGGTATCAAAAAGTCAGTGTAAATGTCTGATTCTTGTATCAAGTCTAAAATTATAAACTTGTTTCCTAGTATTTCCCAAAGATGATCAATTTCCAGTTTCTTTGCTCATTTTCATTATGAATCCATGTATATCATCACATTTAATATGCTTTACTACATATTTATCATTCACGTTAATGTTCAAATTGTCTCATCCTTGGTCGATGGTAGTATTTTCAAGTACTTTTTGATAGCATGCTTAATTTCTAGCATGACAGGCTATTCAAGGTACATTTCCTGCCCTAGACTTTGAATCACCAACTCTCCAAGAAGCCCTGGCTCTCTTCCCCAGGTCCATTTAAATTTTAAACTCTTTCATGTATTGCCCCCATCCTTCTAAAAATTAAAAATCTCCTCTTAAAGATTACTGATGACTGGCTTTTAAACCAGTGTCTTTCCCTTACACATTCTGTTTTTTTTTTCCTCTTCTTTTGTTACCTCTTTATGTTGACACTTTCCTTTTTCCTTATACCCTTCTTATTCCTCTCCTGTTTGCTGTCATTATTTTTTTCTTTTCTAGTTGATTAAACAGAAGTTGCATACACACATAAACATATGTGAAATTACATAATAAAGTGAAAGCATTAGTCGTTCAGTCGAGTCAGACTCTTTGAGACCCCATGGACTGTAGCCCGCTAGGCTCCTCTATCAGTGGTATTCTCCAGGAAAGAATCCTGGAGTGGGTAGCTATTTCCTTCTCCAGGGGACCTTCCTGGCCCTGGGATCAAACCCAGGTATCCTGCATTGCAAGCAGATTCTTTACCATCTGACCCACAAGGGAAGCCCATATGCATGTATATGCATATGTTTATATATTTGATTATATCTTAGGACATATATATGTAATATATATCTTAAAAGAAAAATGATATCAATTGATGGCTTCTCGATTATTAAAGGAGTCACTCATTTAACAAATTTTAATATGTGTTGAGAATGGCTCAATACACCTGCAGTGCATGAGACACAAGAGACATGGGTTTGATCCTTAGGTTGGGAAGATCCCCTGGAGAGGGAAATGGCAACCAACTCCAGTATTCTTGCTTAGGAATCCCATAGACAGAGGAGCCTGGTGGGCTACAGTCCATGGAGTTGCAAACAGTTGGCCACAACTGAGCACATAAATGCATTGAGAACATAATGTATATGACACGTTTAAGTACTACAGTAGATCAATGAATAAAACAAATGAACTCTCTATCTTTCAAGAGATAGAAGATTAACCAAAATACATACACATGCATGCGTATTTACATGTTGTACATTCCAAGCTGATTATCTCTATACATAGAATTTTAGTTGGAGAAGTAGATTTTGAATACTCCTGAGACCTGTAGTGTTAGAGGGAAGCACAGAAGGTCTGAGAAGCTGACACTTCATCTGAGTCCTAAGGAACTACAGAAGCAGGCACGTACTTATTTGAGAAATACATGCCACAGAGAGGGGGCAGCAAATGCAAAGGCCCTGAGGAAGACACGTCCCTTTTCTGTTGGAGGCACAGTGAGGAGCCACCTGTGACTGGAGGGACAGGGGTCAAGAAAGGGAAGCAGGATTTAAGGCCAAAACGAGGCGTGGGGGAAGCAGAGCATCTAGCACCTTATAAGCCACGAGTACATTGACTTTCACTGAGTGAGTGGAGAACTGTTGAGTTCATTGAGCAGAAGAGTGATGTAATGTAACTTAACAAACCGAAAGGGATCTCTTGGGCTGACATATGGCAAGTAGATTGCGAAGGGGCCCAAGGAGTAGCAGGGGGACTTGTTAGGAGGTTATTGCACTAATCTCAGCCAAAGACCAGAGCACGCGCAGTGCTGGTGGTAAGAGGCGATTAGATGTGCCTAATTGAGAACCCACTCCCTGCCAACGCCAGCACCTGGCCCAGGGCCCTGATCTGCCAGTGGGAGCCAATTACACTCTGTCCAGGAGGCACTGCCTTTTAAATGCATTCTATTCTTCCCAATCCACCCCTTCTAGCCTCTTCCTGCCCTTGCCTCTGATGAATGCAAACATGCCCATCTGAGGCAGCTTGTTTTGGCCCCCACACTGCACTCATTATTTAAACACACCAGGAAACAACTCCGCCGGTGCCAGAAGCATCCTGCAGTCTTAGGCATTACTCTTTCTTGCCTCAGCACCCAAGTTCTGGGCTTCCCTGGTGACTGAGATTGTAAAGAATCTTCCTGCAATGAGGGAGAACCAGCTTCAATCCCTGGGTTGGGAAGATCCCCTGGAGAAGGGAACAAATATCTCATTCTGGACTTCAGATAAAGTAGTTCACAATTAGACAAAAGTTCATGAGTAGAACACAAGTTCTGTATTAAATATCAGACATGCCATGAGCTTTATTATTCAGTTTCCTTAACCATGGCTTAAGAATCCTGAAATAAGCAGTCTGATGAGAATCCTAGAAAAGAATTGCCTAAAGAGAAACAGCAAACTAATAAACAAACAAAGACTTTCCCCCTCTAAGATGATTACTAACAGGGTGCAAAAATATCTTTTATTGCCCAAGGATGAATGTCATTAATTCAAAGCGATATGAAAAATAATAAAAGCAAGAATTGTCAAGAATGCTTTCTATCTGAAGTTAATAGGCATCTTAAATAAATACACAAATTCATAATCACACATATACAAATATATTCACATACATTAAGGTAATTTATACCAAATATTGTTATTAAACAGCCCACATTCAAGAGTTTTATGAGCCAACTACCATAAGCCCATTCCATCTCTAATGTACACAGAAGTGAGGACTTGCATATACCCCTGTCTACCTTAAGCTCATATCTAAAATCCACAGATCTTGAAAGTTTTTTTACTCAGCTTCAGACAATTCCAGATCCATACTCATTTTATTTTCATTTTCCTGACCACAAGTATATAGGGTAGGAAAGAATTCTATGTATTGTGATACCTATTCCTGGGTCAGGAAAAAGTGGGGATCAGAGGGAAATCTGCTGAGAGAGACATAGCTGAATACGGTAATACAAAGTTTGGCCCCAGGGAACTTGAAAAAGTCAATTATTTCAATGGAGCGTTATTCAGTCTGCCCTGTCTCATTGGCTTCTACATTGTTGCTGTTGTTTTTTGAATGAAGTGGTGTCTGAAATAGTCTGAGCACCACTTGCTGCTTCTTCCACAGGGGATGTCTTGCACTTTGGAGAGCTTAATCATGGGGCCACCAGTGGGTGTCCAATGTGGCCCAGTGGTAAATGATCTGCCTGCCGATGCAGGAGACACAGGAAATGAGGGTTTGATCCCTAATCTGGGAAGATCCTCCAGAGAAAGGAAGGGCAATCCACTCCAGCAATCTTGTCTGGGAAATCCCATGGACAGAGGGGCCTGGCAGGCTACAGTCCATGGGTCCCAAACAGTTGGACATGACTTAGTGACTAAACAGTGACAATCATGGTCTTGAGAAGTGCCTGAGGATCAGGAGCAACAGGCCAGCAGGGCCACATAATGCGGTTAAGGCCCCTGATGAAAGAGACTCTCACAATGACGGCTGTTTTTCCAAGTATTAGATCATGATCTGAACAGCATGTGTGTGAGTGTGATAACCAGGCTACCTCACTACTCTTGGAGTACAGCTGACTCCTCAGTACCGTATAGGATAGATAACATTTGTTTGGTTAAATAAAGAACTATTAATTCATACTGCATTATTCAAAGAGGAGTAACGTATAAAGGAGATTCTTGGATTCAGAAGTCAGTGGCAAGAGTGTATATTGGCTTTAGAGACCTATAAATCCAAGAGTTCAAACATCAGGACTTTCTCCAGCTTTCCCTATTTCTTTCCATATATCACTTTCTACAGCCCCTTGTATATGGAGAACATCTTCCTCCATTCCAGTTTCTAAAGCAGAAAATATTGCCATTGTTGGCTCCCTTATTGCACATCTTAAGATTCAGGTACCCAAGGGGCTATTGTCCCAACTTTCTTGGGTCCAAGTGAGAAATCTTGATGAAGAATCTCACAGATTTCAGCTTGGAATTGGTTCTCAACCACTGAAACAGCCTTTTAGGTTGTTTCACTGGTGTTGGTGGCCAAAGTATTCTTCCTATCAGCCAATTTGAACAAATATATCTTCCTACAAAATAAACCAACTCTGGCCAAGAAAAAAAAGGCACATTATGGGAGTTCCCTGCTGGCCTAGTGGTAAGGATTCTGGGCTTTAACTGCTGTGGCCTGGATCCAATCACTGGCTGAGGAACTGAGACCCGTAACCATGGAACAGCCAAAAAATAAAATAAAAAACAAAGAGAGAAAATGTTCTAAAAAGGCACTGATGACATGGCCGTTCCAGCAGCAATAATGAAATTTTTAGAAAAGTGATCTGGGGTCCGACTGAAATAAATGTATATCCTATCTTCCTCTGTGTGCATGTTTTACCCCATGGCGTATTACATATTATAGCTTCCCTATATCTCCTTATGTATGTACAATTGTCACTGTTCCTTCCCTGCATACACACTTAGCCATACTATCCACCTGAATAACTGAAAAACGTTACATACAGAAACATTTGGAATGATTTGATGCCATTGTAGTACAACCTATCCTTTATTCTTCTTACACATAAAAATATAACTGTACTGAAAAAATTTTGTTATAAAAAATAACCTATTTGCAGGGTAGCAATGGAGAGGCAGACACAGACAACAGACATGGATATGGGGATGCAGGAAGGGAAGAGGGTGGGATGAATAGAGAGAGTAACAGGGAAACATGTACACTACCGTACGTAAAACAGAGAGCCAGTAAGAGTTTGCTCTATGATTCAGGGAACTCAAACTGGGGCCCTGTAACAACCCAGAGGGGCTGGGTGGGCAGGGAGGTTGCAGGGAGTTTCTAGAGGAAGAACATATGTATACCTATGGCTGATTCATGTTGATGTATGGCAGAAACCAACCTGATATTGTAAAGCAATTATCCTACAATTAAAATAAATCAGCTTCTAAAAATTGTTTGCAATGATTAAGAATATATAATTCCTGAATCAAAATAATTGGTTTAAGCAGAGAATCAAACAGTAAACAAATGGGATGTTACTTCAGAGAAATAAATAAAACAAGGACTATAAGGTTAACTTACATTTTTATTACCATTTGGTATTCTAAAATGCACATTACTACTGTTTATCTTGTCTGTCTTGCCTGAACATCTCTTTCCACTAAAATTAGTTTTCCAAGGACAGGCACTACCACATTACTGAAAGTTGCTTTTTTTAATACAGATTCTCCAACATAATTTTGTAGTTGCTAAGCAGCCAATTGAGAAACTGCATACTAAAATACACATAATGTGAATAGAGTTAACAAATGAAAGTAGGCAAAGGCGAGGAAGAAGCCCAACGACTTATACTCAGTTGGAAAAGGAACTGATGCCTGGCAAGGGGAGGGTGGTGGAAAGCTACACCACCCCCAGCAAGAAACTGTTGCAAAGCTGCTTTCTGTGTATGGAATTCTCATCATGCCATGTTTGAGAAAGCTTTCAGCAGCAATGTATATGAATTTTCAACACTCATCGGGTGAGCTTATTCAGTTTAAGAACTGGCTCAGGTGTGCTATTTTGAGGCTGAGATGTCTCCATGTTTACAACTGTGTTTACATTATAGGGGACACCCAATATTCCTACTAGGACATAAATAGCATGACACATTCCCTAAGATGAAGCATAAAATTATGCCAGATTCTAAGGCTGTCTAAGGTTGGTGACTAGGTATCACCTTTGAGCTGATCCTTACTTCCGAGAGTGTTTATACATTCTTACCCTTGGTTCCATTGATTATGGAAAATATGAGACTAGCTGGAATCAGTTGCTTTGGAGAAAGATGTAATGGAAAGTTTTATGACCCCAAGAGGGCAGATTTAATAAAATCTTCGGTTAACAGAACAGGTTCCTAAGAAGGAGGCACTACAGTTTCTGGGACTGCAAGAGCAACAACATAAAAAATGGAAATGATAGCAAGAGAAGAGAAGTCCAGACTGGTGAGTGACGGTCATATCAAGATCTGTGGGTTGACAGAGGACTCTGGATATGGACCTGAATGCACTGCTGATGCAGCCCTTCTGGAGACAGACACACTAGTACAGTTGGTTGAGTTTGTGGTTTGGTAGCTAACACATGTGTATCAGTATGTTCACCTTATTTGAAAGAATGGATCATGGAATTTGAGTGGGCAAATGAGAAACTCTTAAAAATATTTGTTCTTCATATTCTCTTAGTTCAGTTCAGTTCAGTCGCTCAGTCAAGTCCGACTCTTTGCAACCCCATGAATCACAGCATGCCAGGCCTCCCTGTCCATCACCAACTCCTGGAGTTTACCCAAACCCATGTCCGTTGAGTCAGTGATGCCATCCAACCATCTCATCCTCTGTCATCCCTTTCTTCTCCTGCCCTCAATCTTTCCCAGCATCAGGGTCTTTTCCAATGAGTCAACTCTTTCCATCAGGTGGCCAAAGTATTGGACTTTCAGCTTCAACATCAGTCCTTCCAATGAACACCCAGGACTGATCTCCTTTAGGATGGACTGGTTGGATCTCCTTGCAGTCCAAGGGACTCTCAAGAGTCTTCTCCAGCACCACAGTTCAAAAGCATCAATTCTTTGGCATTCAGCTTTCTTTATAGTCCAACTCTCACATCCATACATGACTACTGGAAAAACCATAGCCTTGACTAGACAGACTTTTGTTGGCAAAGTAGTGGCTCTGCTTTTTAATATGCTGTCTAGGTTGGTCATAACTTTCCTTCCAAGGAGTAAGCATCTTTTAATTTCATGGCTGAAGTCACCATCTGCAGTGATTTTAGAGCCCAGAAAAATAAAGTCAGCCACTGTTTCCCCATCTATTTGCCATGAAGTGATAGGACCGGATGCCATGATCTTAGTTTTCTGAATGTTAAGTTTTAAACCAACTTTTTCACTCTCCTCTTTCACTTTCATCAAGAGGCTTTTTAGTTCTTCTTCACTTTCTGCCATAAGGGTGATGTCATCTGCGTATCTGAGGTTATTGATATTTCTCCTGGCAATCTTGATTCCAGCTTGTGCTTCTTCCAGCCCCGCGTTTCTCATGATGTACTCTGCATAGAAGTTAAATAAGCAGGGTGACAATATACAGCCTTGACGTACTCCCTTTCCTATTTGGAATCAGTCTGTTGGTCCATGTCCAGTTCTAACTGTTGCTTCCTGACCTGCATACTGATTTCTCAAGAGGCAGGTCAGGTGGTCTGGTATTCCCATCTCTTTCAGAATTTTCCACAGTTTACTGTGATCCACACAGTCAAAGGCTTTGGCATAGTCAATAAAGCAGAAATAGATGTTTTTCTGGAACCCTCTTGCTTTTTCGATGATCCAGCGGACTCTACACATGGACATTACCAGATGGTTGGCACCGGAATCAGGTTGATTATATTCTTTGCAGTCAAAGATAGAGAAGCTCTATACAGTCCCAAAAACAAGACCAAGAGCTGACTGTGGCTTGGATCATGAACTCCTTATTGCCAAATTCAGAGTGAAGTTGAAGAAAGTGGAGAAAATCACTAGACCATTCAGGTAGGACCTAAATGAAATCCCTTATGATTATACAGTGGAGGTGAGAAATAGATTTAAGGGACTAGATCTGACAGACAGAGAGCCTGATTAACCATGGACAGCGGTTCGTGACATTGTACAGGAGACAGGGATCAAGACCATTCCCATGGAAAAGAAATGCAAAAACTAAAAATGGTTGTCTGCGGAGGCCTTACAAATAGCTGTGAAATGAAGAGAAGCAAAAAGCAAAGGAGAAAAGGAAAGATATTCCCATTTGAATGCAGAGTTCCAAAGAATAACAAGGAGAGATAAGAAAGCCTTCCTCAGTGATCAATGCAAAGAAATAGAGGAAAAGAATAGAATGGGAAAGACTAGAGATCTCTTCAAGAAAATTAGAGCTACCAAGGGAACATTTCATGCAAAGATGGGCTCAGTAAAGGACAGAAATGGTAGGGACCTAACAGAAGCTGAAGATATTAAAAGGAGGTGGCAAGAATACACAAAAGAACTGTACAAAAGAGATCTTCATGAACCAGATAATCACGATGGTGTGATCACTCACCTAGAGCCAGACATCCTGGAATGTGAAGTCAAATGGGCCTTAGGAAGCATCACCCTGAACAAAGCTAGTGGAGGTGATGGAATTCCAGTTGAGCTATTTCAAATCCTGAAAGATGATGCTGTGAAAGTGCTGCACTCAATATGCCAGCAAATTTGGAAAACTCAGCAGTGGCCGCAGGACTGGAAAAGGTCAGTTTTCATTCCAGTTCCAAAGAAAGGCAATCCCAAAGAATGCTCAAACTACCACACAATTGCACTCATCTCACATGCTAGTAAAGTAATGCTTAAAATTCTCCAAGTCAGGCTTCAGCAATATGTGAACCATGAACTTCCAGATGTTCAAGCTGGTTTTAGAAAAGGCAGGGGAACCAGAGATCAAATTGCCAACATCCACTGGATCATATTCTATAAAGAGATAGTATTTTAAAAAGTCAGAAGTTATTGAGAAAAAGTATAACTTTGGAGTAAAAGATTAAGATATGTACATTGCTTTTAAAAACTTATGGCAACTAGACAAATTACAGTTGACCTTCAAACGATGCAGGGAGTAGAGAGGGTTAGGAGCACCAACCTTCTACTCAGTGGTAAATCCTCCTATAAATTTATAATCAGTCCTCTGAATCTGAGGTTTCTCATCTGCAGGTTCATCCAAACCTGGGTCATGTAGTTTTCTAGTAATTACTTACTTAAAAAACTCCTTATGTAAATGGACCTGCAAAATTCAGAACCACATTGTTTAAGGGTCATCTATACTTTTTGCCTTAATCTAATCTGTCATTTGGTTTCCCAGGTGACTCAGTGGTAAAGAATCTGCCTGTGAATGCAGGAAGCCCAGGAGATACAGGTTTGATTCCTAGGTCAGGGAGTTTCCTCTGGAGGAGGAAATGACAACCACTCCAGTTTTCTTGCTTGGAAAATTTCATAGAGGAGCCTGGCAGGCTACCGTTCATGGGCTCACAAAGAGTCAGACACGACTAAGCATTCATGCACACGCACAGACAAGCACACAATCTGTAAGGTTACAGTGGAGTTCAAACTTGTCATAGGACTTCAGTACTTAGTACAAGGGGTTGCAAATTTCTGTTTATCTGTCTCTAGGCTGTAAACTTTGTATGCATAAGGATTTACCTGCTTTATTTGTGAGCGCCAATGCACAGTAGTCTCTCAATATTGCTTATTGAATAAATGAAAGCACCTTCTCCGGAGCAAAGAGCACCACTCATTCTTAATACACAAATTTAATTAAGTCATGGCCGGTTTATTCATTGGTGGTTAGGAATGTGCTTGTCAACATTGCTAAGCCTTCAGGCATTGTTACCAACATTCAATATTTCTGTACTATTGATTCCTGGCTGCATTAGATAAAAAAAAGTTACAGGAAAGAATGATAAATAAGGTAAATGTCATACTTTTATTCTACAAAGGAAGTGGACCTTGACTTTTTTTTTCTGTTTTGAGGAAAACATAAATATTTTATATCATAAAATATTTTAAAACAGAGTTCAAATATATATTGTTCTTGTGAAAAAATGGTATCTAGCTTTGCTTTTAAAACTTAAGTTTGCATCAAAGTATTGATTTAGCTTAGAATGAACATAGAAATGTCCAAGAGAATACATTTATCAAGAAAATCTGCCTTTCTTCCAAACCTCCCATCTCCATGATACCATCATTCTGGCAACTCTCATGATCATTTACTTCTGACATTTTCATCTCTTATCCATCTTCTCAAATCTATGCATATTTATCCCCAAGTGGATGAAATTACTTTCAGGCTTTTCACTATGTAAAATAACATGGGTTAAGTTTAAGTTATTTTTTATCTTTCTCTCTCTTTCCCTTTCTCCCTTTCTCTTAACCTCTGTAAAGGAGGAAAGATTATTTTCCCTCTGCTCCTCCAGGTTCTTGGCTAAGACAATCTCTGTAATGTGAAGGATTATGAAAAGACAGAGAAGAAAGATGTTTTGCCTTACTATGCTGATCCTTCTTTTCTATCACCAAAAACCAACTTTTGCCTCTAGTGATTTGCGTGTTTGTGTAGGATGAACACTTTTTACTTTAAAGAAGTTCTAGTAAGTCTGGAGAACTGCAGTCCCATTTACAGATGAAGAGTACAAGGCCAAAACACTTAAATGTCATGCCTAAGGCCACAACAATAATTAATGATAGATTAGGAATTAATATAAAACCATTCATTGGCTTCTGCCTTAAGGAATTAGAAGCTTAAGGAATTGGAAATAAGGTGGCTGACATAAAGATCAATATAGAGAATAGGTGCAAATAGTTATTGTGTACTGTTCTAGGGCAATATCACATGTTAGTGGTCATTGCTATCAGTACGGCCCTCATTAATCTTCCTTTCTCTAACTCAGTGTATGGTATACATGAACAGTGAATGCCATGTTTCAGGAATCCATCCACATTTTAAACATACCCTTTTCTCCTCATCTGTTCCTGCTAGTCATCTGCTTTGGTGGTCTTTTTCTTCTGGTTCACCAAAGCACCGGGCAGAGGTTAAGTTTTAATCAGTATCTGTTTGAACCAAGAAAATTTGCTTGCTGAAAAATCTTCCCTTCCCCCTGCAAACAAAAACTCCCCCAAGTCACACAATTAGCGCGCGCGCACACACGTACCTGTCAGACTCCAATCTCATTATGTTTTCTTTTGCAGAGTATAGAGCATAGAGGGATCTAGAAAAATTAATCTTTTTGCATAATGATGGGAGATCCTTGCAGATGTTAATGACTCGGTTTGGTTGAAAATCCCTCTAATGCATGCCCTTGGAACCCTTGTACACAGATATATGACAAAATGCAGAAAATGAATCTCAGAATGGAATGAATGCGTTGAAGTGTGGGAATGGTTTTTGTTTTCTTTTTTATTTTTTTGACTCCTTCTTTTGCCTCCTACTCATTCTGTTAAATTTCTGTTCCTCATGTAACCCCGTCTGACTCATCTAAACTAAGTTGCGTTATCAGATAAATATTTGTATGACATGGTGGCATGCCATGACACTGATCCTAGTTCATTGAGTTTGTTTAATCTTTGCTGCTAACCTTTATATTTTATATATATACGGTACATATGTAGGGTGACCATATCTTTATTGTGCTAACCCGGACTGTTCTCTAATAAAAACCATGTTTACTTCAGTTGTGGCTGCGTTAGGTCTTTGCTTCTCCCGGCCCTCTCTAGTTGCGGTGGGCAGGAGCCGCCCTTGGCTGCGGCCACTGCAGCGGCTTCTCCTGCTGCGGAGCAGTCCCTAGGCCCGCGGGCTTTGGCAGCTGTGGCGCTCGGGCCCAGTTGCTCCACGACACGTGGATCCTTCCGAGATCAGGGATCGAACCTGCGTTCCCTGCCCTGGCCGGCAGACTCCCATCCACTGCACCACTAGGGAAGTTCGAACCTTTGTGCTTTCCATGACCCAGGACACGTTTGCCCTCTTTGCTCTGGTCACCCAGTGCCTAGCCCAAGTTTTCAGTACATAAACAATGCTCAGCAGGAAGTTGGTAAATAAATGCAGAGCTGACCAACAGGGAAGCAAACACCACTCCCTCTCTTGTTCCATTTAATCGTGCCACCAACACCAAGCACTCACAAGCATGCACACACACACGCACACGCACACATGTACACATACACACAAGTGCACACCCATATCCACAAAGAACATGCAATTATCAAAAGCAACCCTTAACCTTTGGTGACATAAAGGGATTAAAAGTATTTTATGCTCAACCTACTCTTTCTCTCTATACATTTAAAATAAAAAAGTTTAGCAAATTTTGACACAATTATGGTTGAAGAACACAGGTGCTGTTATGCCAATGGGCACTTAAAATATCAATAACACAGTCTTTCTAGCATAATTTCTTATGGACATATCACAGAGAGTAGGAAATATAATGCAGAAGAATTTATAACCCAAGGCTTTATTTATTGAGAAAAATCTATGCTTTATTGCCATGGTACTCCATTTGCTGTAATAGCCTAGTATAACCTTAAATATACTTAATTGCCTTTTGCTATCCTCTTTCCACTGACAAAATGATGATATGATTGTAAAATGCCAAACATGGAGAGCAGTTTGGAGAAAGTTTGCTTAGGAAAGAATATATTATTTTACTTGTGCATACCTGATCAGTTGTTAAGTCATGTCCAACTCTGTGACCCCATGGACTGAGGCAAGTTCTTCTGTCCATAGTATTTATCAGGCAAGAATCCTGGATTGGGTTGCCATTTCTATCTCCAGGAGATCTTTCAGACTAAGGATAAACCCGTGTCTCCTGCATTGACAGGCGTCTTTTTTTTTTTTTTAACCACTGAGTCACCTGGGAAGACCATTTAACTTGTAAAATAACACATTTATTAATTCTAGCTCTCCTGCTAGAGAGATATATTTATATATTAAGTATAATATATGCATTCTGAGTAGCAAACTTACAGAAGAAAAGAAAATGTTTGTTTCATATAGGATGGTGTGGTATGGTAAGAAATCTGTTTGGTCTTTTCCCTAGGTTCCTGGCACAAAGCTCCTAACACCCTTGGAATTTCCTGAGTGACTGAGTGTCTTTGTTATTCATCATGGAGCCCTTCCAGTCACACCTGAAATCACACTAATGAGGTGATTTGCAATGAATGGGGCTACTAGATAGCTTTAGGATAGGGCTGGTCTCCAGAAAGACCTTGGGGTTAGAGGGCTGGAACTTTCAAGCCCACCCACCTACTTCTTGTAGGAAAGGGGGAGTTTAAAGCTCTATGAAAGAGTCTTGAACATGGAGAACTGATGAGCTTCCAGACTGGTGGACACATCCTTATGCATGAGATGGTGCACCTCAGTTCCAAGGACACAGACGCTCTTGGTCTCAAGACCCTTCCAGACTTTGCCTGATGACCCTCTTCATCCAACTATTTATCCCTATCCTTTATCATAGAGTCGACTTAAAAGAAGGTGCAGAACTTGAGAGTTGCAAGTTAAGTTTTATTTGGGGTAAACTGATGACTCCAGCCCAGGAGACAGCACCCCAGTTAGTTCTGTGAGACTGCTCCAAAGAGGTAGTGGGGAAAGTTCAATATGTAACATTTGGGGACAGGAGGAGTTCACTGCAATGAAATGTTCACTTTACAAGAGGTTTTCTGCTAGTCAGGAGGATCTGATGTCATCATGAAAGGATTTAGTGATTTTCTAGATATGAAGAGGTGCAACGACTTGGATCATAAATATCTGTTGCTAAAAACATCCAACTATCTAAAGACCTGTCCAACTAGATTCCCTGGAACACTCCATGCTGAGCCCCCTCAGGGGGTGTTGAAGGTCAACAGATACAGCAGCATGGGGTTTAGTCTCTGCAGAGGCAGATGCCAAATATTCTTGTTGTTCAGTTGTTGGTAATGCTCTTGGCTAGTGCCAATTTGTAGTTGACAATAGCGTTTGTAATAAATTGGTAGGAAAGGAAAGTGAAGTTGCTCAGTCGTGTCTGACTTTGTGACCCCATGGACTGTAGCCTACCAGGCTCCTCCATCCATGGGATTTTCCAGGCAAGAGTACTGGAGTGGGTTGCCATTTCCTTCTCCAGGGGATCCTCCCAACTCAGGGATCAAACCCAGGTCTCCTGCATTGCAGGCAGACGCTTTACCTTCTAAGCCACCAGGGAAATGTTTCTCTGAAATCCATAAGTTACTTTAGTAAATGAATTGAACCCAAAGAAGGGGGTTGTAGGGACCAATTATTTATAGTAATTTGTTAGAAACTCCAGTAATAACCTGGACTTGCAGTTGGCATCTGTAATGAGAGCAGTCTGGTGGGACTGAGCCCTTAACCTGTGGAATATGACACTATCCCTAAATAAATAGTATCAGAATTGAGGTAAATTCATAGCACACCCAGTCAATGTCCACGGAGAACTGAAGAATTGGAAGGTACTCCTGGAAAACACACAACACAGATGCCTTTGCCATATTGAAATCTCAAAACCGTGTTTAGGTTATTGTTGGACTTATTTAAGTCCCATGCTTACAACATCATAGGAAAATACAGTTTATTATATAGTGTGCATTTTCCTAAAACTGAGAATATTTTCTCCAAAACTATGGAACTGCTATTCATATTATTCCCATTTTTCAGATGAGCAATCCAATCTCAGGGGCTTCTGTGGTGGCTCAGTGGTAAAGACTGCACCTAGCAAAGCAGGAGATCTGGGTTCGAACCCTAGGTAATGAAGATCCGTTGGAGAAGGAAATGGAAATCCACGCCCGAATTCTTGCCTGGGAAATCCCATGGGCAGAGTAGTCTGGTGGGCTACAGTCCATAGGATCAAAAAAAGAGTCAGACGCAACTTAGTGACTAAACAACAACAAAAATTCAAGCTCAAATACTGTAACGACTTTCCCCTCGTTACACAACTGGTATGTGAGTGAGCTGATGCACACTGCAGGTTCACCAGACTCCAGTGTCCACGCTCTGTTCAGTCCCATCACCGTGAACATTCTGCTACACATGTGTGCAGCTCCCCAGAGTTTGTCCTTCCTCCTATTCAGACTCTTACACCATAAAACCTTTGCTTTGCAATTAAATTACATCTCCTAAAATGTCCCTTCAAATGACTGATAGAACTGAAGGGAATCTGGAGAGCTCCTTCTCATTCTTATATAGTAAGAGACATACATTTCTTAATCTTGGCTTCTAATATTTCCAATCTACATCAGGCACACTTTGATAGAGTATTTTTTTGGCTCACTGAATATCCAAGATAGCCTACGCTTTCCAGAATCTTGTGGTTGACCCAGGATATATGCCTATCTCTGGACAGTGGACTGAAAATAGAAGTCACCATCATATTGAGGCAGTAAAATGATTCTGAGTAACTGTCTAGCTTTCTCTTCTCCTCATTCAGTAACCCTAGAAATCATATTAATAATTCTAGATGGAAGAACCACAAACGAGATGAATAATGAATCCCAAAGTCAATGCTTAGAGTTTACCTGGAACTCCATGGGAGCTATAGCAGAATTTATATAGATGGAAATAAACCTTGATTTATTCCGCTTAATCTGATTCATGCAGGCATAAGAAAGAGGTCATAAAGACACAGTGATTGATCCAAAATTTTGAAGTTAAAGTTACTATGCTCTTAGTTTGGTGTATCAGAAAATCTTACCATAAATTAACAGTGGGCTATTTGTTTTCTTATATAAGAATGTATTCTAGAGTTGCATTATTCTAGGATATTAGCTTAGCAATGTGTTAACAATGACTACAGCAGATCCAAGCATTGTATTATGAACTTTAATATCCAAGGTCAGGGATAGATATTTTTATTTTCATGAGAACTTTTATTCTCACGGCTCAGTTTTAGGGAAACAGAATTTTTCTTTTATACTTTTTTAATGCCTCCCCCTTAAAAAAATGTTCTAAGAATCCAATGTTGTATCAAATTTTCCTGCCTAAACAAATTACAGTTAAGTGGGGTTTACTGGAATTGGTTCCCTCTTCTAACCAACATTTATTATCCAGAGCTAACAGATTCCATAAAAGGAACGGTTGCATGATTTCTGAAAAAAATTCAGGGTTCTGCTAACAAAGGAAAAGTAAATAATGGCTACTGAGTGGATGACAGTGTCTGACCAGATGAAAGATGCTCAGACAGTGAGGTAAAATGACCTCTCAGCATTTTACAGTGCACTGCGGGGGGGAGTGGGGAGCGGGCAGAATTCACCATCCCAAAATATGCTGCTTTGGCATAAGAATTATTTCAGATTGATTATTTTTAAGAAATAGTAGACACAGTAAAAGCTTTGACAACAGAGTAAAAATTATCTTTTTGTAAGCAATATTTAATATCTATAAGAGAAATCTCTATTTGTAGGTGTGCCTCCCTCTCTTTGCCAGGAAGGAAAAAATGACTAAATCTCTAGAAATATATCAATGAAAAAGGCAACAAACTCAATCTTCATAAGAATCTTTCTCTACTTTTCCTGATAACCTCCTATATCTGGCCTCCCCCTCCCCCTAGCATCCTTTGTCATTAGCTGCAGAAGGTATTTAAGGTGGTGGCTTGGGCCCTTTCAGGGAGTTATTTGGTTTTGTGGGTAACTTCCATAAGTACTTCCCTGGTGGCTCAGATGGTAAAGTGTCTGTCTGTGATGTGGGAGACCTGGGTTTGATCCCTGGGTTGGGAAGATCCCCTGGAGAAGGAAATGGCAACCCACTCCAGTACTCTTGCCTGGAGAATCCCATGGACAGAGGAGCCTGGTGGGCTATAGTCCATGGGGTCGTTAAGAGTCGGACATGACTGAGCAACTTCACTTTCCATAGGTACAGGGGGTATACATTTTATTAAACTTCTTTTTTTCCTCCAGTTTGCCTGTGTTTTATTACAGTGGAGTCTCAGCAACATAGAAGGGTGTGGGGAAAATGCTCCTTCCCCTTCATACCCAAATTCAAATTTAATTTTAAATTCAAAATATGGCTCATATTAATTTCTTTTTAAATTTTCTATTTTTTCCTTCTATTAAAAGTTTTATAGCAGCTCCAAAAACATTATCACTGAGTTTATTAACTCAACATCAAGTAAAAAACACTTCTAAAGAGAGTAAAGCTTTCTAATAAATGCTCAACTATTACTTTAGGCTTTTTTGTTTTGTTTTGTTTTTAATCACAAATTTGCCTGCTATTGGGTTGCTGGTTTAAACATATTATTATTTTTAATTTCTCTATTTGAGACTATTACAATGAGTATGAGGTAGACAACCAAATTTGAAAATATTTACTTTTAGAGCATGTGGATATTTTTAGGTGAGGGCCAAGTCAGGATTAAAAATGGGCTCTCCTTACTCTCCAATAGACTGCTAGATTAAGTCAATTTGACCAAAGAAGCTATTTTGAATTTAATAAAAATATTGTCTGTCTAATGTAAACTCAAGTTCAATTACATATTATGATCATGAAAAGAGAAAGTTACCCAAGGAAACATTAATATAATTACCAAGCTTGGTCGGGAACTAAACTATTCTGTTTTCTGGCTCCAGATTTCATCCCTTTTGGAGATGATTTGTAAGAGGACCCGTTATAAAAGTCCCAGGGCATATGCTTTTTAAGAATTTGTATTAGGATCCCCACCTTTCTGAAGCAGGAATTTGCATGATTGGCACTCATGTGCACACAGGATCGGATGGGTTATTGGCCCCTTGGAATCACTGGGGCGAGGAGTTGAATGATGTGTGAAATGAAAAACCCAACCCAGAGCTTGCAGGGAGGTCAGAGCGGCGGCGGGTCGTGTGCGCAGGGACCGGGGAGCGGTGATGAGTGATGAGTCACACAGGTGTGTGATCGCGGCTCCCTAGCCTCGGAGCGGGCGGAGGCCGCCTGCGCTTTAATGAGCTGTTTTACGCCTCTCCTTGTCTCAGAACATCTCTCTTATCTCTCGACCCAGAGTTGTAACAATTAATAGTCTCTGTCTCAACGTGAAGCACGAAGGTGAGAAAATTATCGGAACCACTTGAGTCAAACGACTCCCTCTTACCTCCACTTTTAAGAGCTCTTGAGAGAGGCAAAGAAAAAAAAAAGAAAGAAAGAAAGAAAAAGAAAGAAGGAATTAAGGGAGGGAGTTGAACTTTAAGAATGCTAACTTCAGTCCTTTACCTAAGTGTTAGGGCCTAGCTTTACAAGCATGACATCCTGATCGTCACTAACCCATGCAAAATTAAATAATAAACTAAACACACATGCACACCCTATGCGTAACAATAATATAGTTTCAGTAGCATATAACACACATGTATAAAAATGAGGCAAGTAAAATATATTAAGCTGTCTGAGCTGTTTGTAAAACGTCAAGCTCTTGGATCAACTTGTCATAATGTGAAGTGAAAAACTCTCCAAGATTGACTGACTGATTGTGGAGAGGCAGTGATCTAGAACCCATGCCTGAATTCAGTGTGACTGGTCGCTTATTTTCTGAATGAAACTCCATTCTTTAGATCTGACGTGTAACAGTAAAGGTAGTGACTAATATGTGCCGGCTTCGGTCTTTCCCACAAATGAAACACACACGACCACGCAAGGTTTTCCTTGGTGCATCGATGATCTGACTTTTAGTTTTGACAGTTACACATTTTAGGGGGTATGCCTTGGGAAAAATAAAATTCAGGCACCAACACCTCGGTTCTTGAACATTATTCCTCGGGAGGAGACAGTCAGGAAGCGTACCGTATGGTAAAGCGCGTGAGAGTTGCACTTACCTAAGGTGACAGATTTGGGAAGGACTGAGATACAACAGTGGAAAGAGCTTAAGGGCTTTCAGGAAAAGTATCATGATTCTCTCTATGTTTGTGTAAGACTGAGTGACATGCGTAGCATTCCTCTCAGCAGTGTCCCTGTCTCTAGTCTGCATATAGCAACAAGGTCACTCCCTGCGAACTCTGGTTCTATGTCATTTTATTCACCACGGCCATTACCGTAACAGCATCCATTTTTAAAGTGCATGCCATGCACAAAATGCTGAATTGAATACTTTAAATGCACTACGTCCCTGAATCCTTAAAACAACTCAGTAGTAGACACTATAATAATTATTCCCATTTTCCAGATAAGGAGACGGCTACTTTTAAAGTCTGACTCCTCTTAGCAGGCTATTCTGTCTTCTGAAATTCCCACTTCCCTACCTGTATCTCCTGTATATTAATAGTACAATTAAGAGTATCATGATAGCTAATATTTATTGATCACAACTATATTTATGTTCTAAATATTTATTTGTTTGGCTGCAGCAGGTCTTAGTTGTGGCACGCAGAATCTCTCATTAAGGGATGTGGGCTCTTAGCTGTGGCGCACGGGCTACTCTCTAGCTGTGGCTCAGTAGTTGTGGCTCAGTAGTTGGCATGGAAGCTTAGTTGCCCCAAGGCATGTGGCATATTAATTCCCCAACCAGGGACAGAACTTGTGTTCCCTGCATTGGAAGGCGGGTTCTTAACCATTGGACCACCAGGGAAGCCCCTAATCACAACTATGCTTAGGACACAAGTTTATGTGTTTATGTAGATTAATTTATTTAGTACTCACAATAACCCTAGTAGTACATGCTAATATTATCCTTTACTCAGTTGGTAAAGAATCTGCCTGTAATGCGGGAGACCTGGGTTTGATCCCTGGGTTGGGAAGATCCCCTGGAGAAGGGAAAAGGCTTCCCACTCCAGTATTCTGACCTGGAGAATTCCATGGACAGTAGAGTCCATGGGGTCTGCAAGGAGTCAGACACGACTGGGCGAGTTTCACTTTTATAGATGAGTGGACGTGGAGAGTGGTAAAACAACTTCTCCGGTGCCCCGTAGCAGTGCAACAGAAGAACTTGTCTTTGATAGCAGGCATTCTGGCCACCCAGCTTGCCAACACATTCTCGAGGAACAGAATTTGTACCCACCTTCAGTTTAGGCTCTGGGGTAGGATAAAGACACTAGAATCAGGATAAACCTGTGAGGTTTAGACAGAGCAGTTAAGCTCTAGAATCTCTTTCTGTTCCACGTGTCTGTCCCAACACTAAATTTCCTTTTAGGAAAGAGGCAAGGAAAATAACAAAATAAGAGGGGCAAAGAGAAAGAGAAGAAAGGGATTATAGAAAGAGAAATGTGGTGGAGACAGTTGAATTGATGTTAATCTCCAATTCTGCTTCAATTCTTGAATATATTGAGACTTAAAAACTTCAAAGTTTCAAAGAGCTTCTTTCCTAGGTTGACCTGAGTGTTCTGAGGAATTCTAAAGTAATGGGGAGCTCTGTCACACAAGCTCTAAAGACAAATCTGCTTAATGAACTGAACTCTTCAATTACGAAATAGCAAGGAGCCAAATTATGTTCACATTGTCCTTTAAAAACAGTCCATTCTCAAATCCAGCCATCAGTTTAATCCCATGAATATAAACAAGAACTGACATGACTAAACCTTCTTAAATCAAATTTATAAATACAGTTCCAAAGGCATATAGATTCTCTGTAAAGTGTTTTCCAAAGTCTTCCTTGTCTAAAGTACTTAATATTTTATCCCTACAGTTTTCTCTATCCTTTACTTAGGGTAAGAGGATTCAAAATATTCATAAGGTGAATGTGTGATGAGTTGAACATGGTACTATAGAATAATTAATATCTAGTTTAAAATTTTAAGAGATTAAGGATGACAACCTAAATCGTTTGCAGGTGCATTCTTTGCATAGTTACGTGGGAGCAATTCCACACTCCACTTTCCGTTTGACAAAAAGACACTGGCTCTTCCGTTCAGCCACCATTCATCTTTAGTAAATCAATAAATAAAACACTCAGCTCCACTTCCTCAGCCCTGCTGTTTCTATATTCCTTGAAAAATAATATTTGATACAAGTACTGCCTTTTGAATTATTAAATATTCAAAACTATAGTGATAACCACTGATAAAAGTTATTTAAACATATAATGCTTTTAGTCTCTGGGAAGTGGTATTATAAGCTAATAAAACAGAAAGCAACTTCTTTTGTTCAAAGCTTCTGGCAACCTGGCTATGATTTACCTTAGGCTGTTGGGAAATAGCTACTACTAAAAATCTCGTTATTTTAATAACCTATGTCGGAAAAACATTTGAAATAGGTGTATGTATATATATAACTGAATCACTTTGCTGTACATCTGAAAATTAATATTGTAAATCAAATGCATTATTGTTGTTGTTTAGTCCATAATTTGTGTCCTACTCTGTAGCCCCCCAGGCTTCTCTGTCCATGGAATTTTCTAGGCAAGAATACTGGAGTGGAGAGCCATTCCCTTCTCCAAGGGATCTTCCCAACCCAAGGATCCAAATTGGGTCTCCTGCATTAGCAGGCAGATTCTTAAAGCCACCATGGAAAATAAATTATACTCTAATAAAAAATAAAAATTTTAAAAATCTGGTGAATTCAGTTCAGTTGTTATAAGTGTACATATAGGATATACCCACTTCCCTATTATTGGGACACTTCAGATGGTAAAGAATCTGCCTGCAAGGCAGGACACGCAGGTTTGATCCCTGACTCAGGAAGATCCCTTGGAGAAGGGAATAACTAACCACCAGCTCCTCTGTCCACGGAAATCTCCAGGCAAGAATATTGGGGTAGGTTCCCATTCCCTTCTCCAGGGAATCTTCCCAACCCAGGGATAGAATTCGGGTCTCTTTCATTGCAGGCAGATTCTCTACCATCTAAGACACCTATTCACCTAATAAGTGTCAGAGCCACGATTCCATTTCAGAGCCGCCTGCTTCTAGGGTCTGTTCTCTGAACTGCGAGGCTTTGCTTTTGTAGTAGCATCATGCCAGGCCTGGTAAGAATGCAGAGAGCAGAAAATACGACCCTTGTAAGAATTTTGCATCACTGATAGCCAAGCATAATTGAAACACATGAAAACACAGGAAAATATCATTATTAGCTCTTAGTGTGCTGGGGAGGTAAGAGTGCAGTCAAAGAACACAACCGCTATGTTCAGTGAGAAAAGCTTTACTGTTCACAGCATTTCTCTTCTTTCATTTCTTGAATATGGTGGTTTCAGATAGATGGTGAATGGGAGGAAACCATCACTGGCTAAGCACAGAATCTTAGCTGCTGCTGCTAAGTCACTTCAGTCCTGTCCGACTCTGTGCGACCCCATAGACGGCAGCCCACCAGGCTCCCCCATCCCTGGGTTTCTCCAGGCAAGAACACTGGAGTGGGTTGCCATTTCCTTCTCCAATGCATGAAAGTGAAAAGTGAACGTGAAGTCGTTCAGTCCTGTCTGACTCTTCGGGACCCCATGGACTGCCGCCCACCAGGCTCCTCCGTCCACGGGATTTTCCAGGCAAGAGTACTGGAGTGGGGTGCCAGTGCCTTCTCCGACAGAATCTTAGACAAGCTATTAAATAAAATGGACACCTGTATAGTCTCTTAGAGTTAAAAGAAAATGCCTCTGTTCAACATATCATGTACCCTTCATGCCATTCCTAGAGGGTAGATGAATTAAAGATAACCATGTTGAAATTACAGAAAACTTTTTGAGGTTCATTCAGTGAGGCCCAGTTTGTGGAAGAAGCAGGACTGAAGCTGAAGGTTTCTATTGACCGACAATCTTGCCAATCTTGGATATTGTCATCTTGGATGACCTTGGATAGGGTAAGCGTGTCATGTGTGGTAGCAGTAGGAGATGAGAATTTGTGGGTAAAGAAAAAATATCAAATGAACTTTCTTTGATGAGAATAGAGAGATAAATGTAGATATAAGACTGTCATCTGATAGATGTCGACAAATATATTTGTGAGTTCAAATGTGATTGAGGTTTGTGAGGATAATAGACACTATCCCACAACCAACTTTGGTGTCAAACCTGGGATAAATATGGCAAGCTATTTAATGTCTCTAGCCTTGAGTTTGTTTATCTTTAATATGAGAATATTAAAACCTACATCTCCAGGGCTTTTATGGTGACAATAAAGGATAAATGTGAAAATGTATGTGAGATGCACCCAGATAGCTCTCCAAGAAGAGCCGTGATTATGATTATAGTTCTGAATAAAGTGACATAGAAACTGCATTTGAAGTTGTTTAACCAGGAAGTAACAGGAAAGAAAACATTAAGACCTTGAGTCAAGGGAAAACATATCATGGCATCATTGTGATGTATAAAATTCTTCTCTCCTTCATCATGTGCTTTACTTATTCCCCTTTATATCTGTGCTAAAATGATCAAAAAAGGAGTCATTAAACTGAAGTGGCTCCAATGCTTTCGTCTACATAAACAAACCCATCATAAGCCAAAGTCAATTTCTGTAAATGTCTCAAGGTTAAGAAAACCGAACACAAACACCAAACTAGGTTTTCCTAAATAGTGCAACCTTAAAGCCATAACCAGAGTTGACTCATTGGAAAAGACCCTGATGCTGGGAGGGATTGGGGTCAGGAGGAGAAGGGGACGACAGAGGATGAGATGGCTGGATGGCATCACCGACTCGATGGGCATGGGTTTGAGTAGACTCCGGGAGTTGGTGATGGACAGGGAGGCCAGGCGTGCTGCGATTCATGGGCTCGCAAGGAGTCAGACACGACTGAGTGACTGAACTGAACTGAACTGAAGCAAAGCCATAATCAATCAAATAATTGTCTAATTTCACTTCTCTGCCTTCTCTATAAAAACCTTGCCCCCAGTCTTCCATGGGTAGAGTGCTAACAACCACCTCTGGTTTACTGCTGCAGATTGGAATCAAGTAAACCTAAACATTTTACTGTGCCTCAGTTTATCTTTTAACATGTGGGATAAAATTCAAAATCTATATAGCCTGTCGTACAAACATGGCATAATGTGGTTTCTGCATTCTCCTCTAGGATTGCTTCGCCAGAATTTCCTCTTGTTCTTTGATCACCAGCCACAGTGAGATTCTTTGATTTCCTGATTTTCAGTTTCCCAGCTGCTTACCTGGTCTCAACTTAAGTGTTTCTTCTTCAGATAAAACCTCCCAGGCCTTTTATTGTCTTCATTAATTAATGACTAAAAGTTGTCATTTTATACTTGTTTTTATAATATGTTTCTATCCAAACAATTGAATTATTGATGAGGGAAGAGAGAAGCAGCAATTAAGGTGAACGGAGCTTCTCTGAGGCTGTGAATGCTCTAGAGCGGGGGTCCCCAACCTCTGGGATCGCATGCCTGATGATCTGAGGTGGAGCGTTTGTAATAATAATAGAGATAAAGTGCACAATAAATGCAATGAATTTGAATCATCCAGAAACCATTTCTCCCCATCCCGGTCTGTGGAAAATCTGTCTTCCATGAAACTGGTCCTTGGGGCCAAGAAAGTTGGGGACTGCTGCTCTAGGGGACATAAAGAAGGAAACTATGGAGATCCGCTGAGGGAAATGAACCTTTTATGCAACACTTCAAAATATCAAAACGAAAGATGCCAGACAAGATAGTGAGTGCTTAATTGCCTAGTGAAGTGAAAGTCACTCAGTCATGTCTGACTCTGCGACCCCATGGACTATACAGTCCATGGAGTTTTCCAGGCCAGAATACTGGAGTGGGTAGCCTTTCCCTTCTCCAGGGGATCTTCCCAACCCAGAGATCGAACCCAGGTCTTCTGCATTGCAGGCGGATTCTTTACCAGCTGAGCCACAAAGGAAGTCCAGTGAAGGGGCAGAAAAAACATTTCTAAGTGTTGGAGTCGGAGATGGGGCCTGAAACCCTTAACTCTTTTAGGAACTGTCAGAGAGAATGTAAAAGGATTTATCATTTTATAACTTTGGTGGTCTGAATACTGCTGCAGTTGTTCTCTAGGCTGAAATAGAAAGCTTTGCTTCAGACTCTTCAAGTCTGTGGATTAAAGATGTGTATGCATCTCTGAGTGCATGTGCAGCCTTCTTGTTCTTTTTTGGATATTTTTGTGTTTGTATTTTGTTTAGCTTTTTTTTTATTTCCATGAGAATAATTGGAATGTGTGACAACAGAAAGAATGTTTTGAAAGCAATTGGAAATATGCCACTAGATGGATGGCACTTTTTTTGCATATCACTTTGATCTTCTATCTCAGATCTCCCTCCTGGGAACATCACTAAATTGTGAAGACTTAAAATTGTCAGAAGGTTTCTATATCCATCTAAGAATTTATCTTATAAACTAGCCCATTTGTTGGAAAACCCTATCATAGTCTACACAAAATACTCTAGAAAAATGCTAAGTAAAATGAAAATGATATTTTGACCCTATATGATATGCCATGGCATATAGTTTTTTATACACATGCATTGCACAGATGGCCTACTTATGTTTGTACAAGGTGAGTGTGAAATAGACTTATGTTAATATAATACAGGTTATATATGCATATATATATATATATGTTAATAAAATAGGGAATGATGGGGAAACCTGGTGTACTGCAGTCCATGGGGTTGCAAAGAGTGGGACATGATTTAGTAACTGAACAATGAGCAACTATATTAATGTTATTCAAGAGATGTAATAAACCTGAACATATTTGTGAAACTTGAAGAAATATTTTCTCTAAAGCTAGAGAGACAGTGGTTTCCTTCATCAATTTCAACAGCTTTAGTTTTTTTGTTTTGTTTTTTCTTGACAAAAAGTGCAAATGCTGAAGACAAGTATCCCACTGTGCCCACGGGTCTGGAGCGACCACTAAAAAATTGCAAACATGTCACCAATTAACCAGCAGAAAGGAAAAGAAAAAGTTGCATCTCAAAATGTCAAGAGAAAAGCCTGAAGTCTGACAGCTTTTGTTAAGATCCATGAAATAAGCAGCAAGTATAATCTTGAAATTCCATCTTCTGAGGAGTTCTTTCTCCATCAACCATACCATTGGTTTTGGGAGATTATCAAGTTTGGTGGAGATTTAGGACTTGGAAAAAAGTTATGACCAGGCAGACAAAGGGAAATTTCTAGACTCTGATGTTGTCCAGATCAAGTATTTAATCATCACCTCTTTAGATAGACCCTCTTCAACCACCTATTCTAAATCAGAAACACCATTTACCCTAGTTACTCCTTCATAAGACACTGTTATTTCTATTTTCTATTGTATTCAAATTATATTGTTTAAAGATTTGTTTATTTGGCTGTTGGTTGTATACTCATTGTTCCCTGCACAGACATTATAAAGTCATAGACCCTGTTGATCTTATTCACCTGTGTTTCCCTAACTTATAAAGATACTTTCATGTAGTTCACTGAAAATATTAACTTTGAGCCTGCAGTGGAAATAATATAAGGAACACAAGGATAAAGGCTAAGGCAGAATAACATATTAATTATATGCTTAGGATTTATTTGATTTTTTTCTTCCTGTAGCTTAAAATATTTTATAATATCTGTAGCAAAATATATAGTAATTAAAACATACCAAGTCAAAAATGCTGAGTTTCATTTATGAGAGGGCTGTGTTGATTATCTTTTTTTTTTTCATAAAAATTGCAGTACTATGTCCTCAAGTTCAAATTAGATGGAATAACTGTAAATACCAAGAAGATTTTATCTTTAGAGGGAGAGTAGTCTCTTTATTTTACTTCCAGTCATTCAATTACGCTGTTATTTATACATTCATTAATATGTTAACATTTTTTGTGTGGTTAGTGTCTGTCCTTGTCTTACTAGAGGCTATCACAGACATGTCACTCCTTCTAGGGCATTAGAATCTAACAGGCAAAGAGACAAGAAAAGCAACATACACCTGAGCAATGTGGAACTGGAATTGTGCAGAATGAACTATAAGAGCACAGTCCCTTTAGCTGTCGTAAGTCATCAGGGAAAGCTCAGCAGAGAAGAACGGACTGCAGAGAGGAGGGCTTAGGTCTAGTCTAAGAGGCCGTTTGAATGGCAAACAGGGGAAATTAGCTAGTTGGTATGACTGGGGGGATATACTTAGGACTGAGTCTGGAGAACTGGCGTGCTCAGGTCTATACGAATGCTTCTACAGCCAAGAGTGTATGAACTCCTGCCCTTATTATAGATAGTGCTGGGGCTTCCCCGGTGGCTAAACTGGTAAAGAATCCACCTGCCAATGCAGGAGAGCCTCGGAAGACGCGGTTTGATCCCCAGATTGGGAAGATCCTCTGGAAGAGGAAAATGCAACCCACTCCAGTATTCTTGCCTGGACAATCCCATGGACAGAGGAGCCTGGTGGGCTACAGTCCCTGGGGTCACAGAGAGTCGGACACGACTGAGCGACTGATCATGCCCGCACTGGCGGAGCCGGGGGGAGTCATGTCACAGGAGGATTTTCACGCCGTGCATGTTACAGACCGCATACCTTTAAGACTCCCTATGGTCCAGTAAGACAGAAGCTGTAAGTACCGGCCCCAGTCACATCACATAAGCCGCATCCTACAGGAGGATCTGCTGGCTATGGGAGAAGCTACGCCTCCCCAGGTGACACCGCCTTCCACTGGTAAGAGGACCAACGTGTCCTCACTTTTGTAGATCAGAAACTCAGTTTGTTTAGCTCGTCTAGAGTTCTAGTTTAGGGTGGTCAGAGTCACAAGAGACAGATAATATCAGGTCTAAATGTAAAAAACACTTGCATCCACTTGTAATCCATTTTGTCCTGCACAAGAAGCCTACAAACAGAACAAATGAGTTGAAAAATTTTACTGATAGAGACGTGAAAATAAGTTAGCATAACAAATCCATTCATCTCTGGGGGAAAATATATATAAAATTAATTATGTGCAAGATCAAAGTCATTTCAGAGGACTAAAAATAAATGCATGGGCCTTTCTCTTAGAATCACTCTTATTAAATTGCTAGATCACACATTTTTTTCCTAACAGATTCTTTAAATTGTAGTAAATGTAAGACTTAAAGTTCTTAACTTTCTATAAGCATATATATCCCCAAATAAAAGCTATCAGATTATAAATGTAACATAAATCCTTCAAAAATATTTACTAATATTTAATAAATATAAAAATGTGGTGAAATCACCTTTTTCCCAAAACTCTATTGCTATTTATAAGAAATCTTTACATCTTTTGACACAAATAATGTACACATAAACCTACATTGCTTATAAATCTCTTTTCGATTCAATGATAGATTATTAACATCTAGTGGCGTTGATTAGTATACCTCATATTTTGGTTACAACTATACCCATACTTTACATATTCAAAGAATTTGATAGAAATTTAGATTATATCTACATAATGTTTACTTTTTTATGAATTTTATTGGACAAAATGTCCTTACATATGTATGTATATTCTTTTCTCTTATTTTTACCATAGAATAAATTCCTAAAACTAGAATTGATATGTCAAAGGTACATACATTTTGAAAATTTGGCTTAAATATGAACATTATTGCTTTTCAGAATTTAACTTTTAAGCAGAAACTGCACCACAGTTTGATCAAAATTATATTAGTGATTTTTGTCAATTTTTGTCACTCTGATAGGCAAATGTATTTGTTTACACATATATATTTGATTATTAATAAGCTGAATATGAATAATTATTTGCTTTGCTTTTTTAACTGTACCCTTATATTTCTTTTCAATATTTATACTAAGATGTTAGCTTTTGCTTATTACTTATTCTATTAATACAACTGACACTGAGGACTGCAATGTATCAGACACTCTTTTTGGCATATGGGGTCTGAGAGTAAATCTAAGTAGTAAAACAATGACAACAAAAATAAACAGATAATTAAATAAATACTCTTTTCTCCACTGAGACACAAACATTTGCTAAGTATTTTGGGGGTACTTCCCTGGTGGTTAAGAATCCTGCTTCCAATTCAGGGGAGGTAGGTTCAAACCCTCATCAGGGAACTAAGATCTCACATGCCATGGGGAAGCCCGCAAGCCACTACTAGAGATGCCCACCTACTGCAGTGAAAAACCCCACGTGCCGCAACTAAGATCCAACACAGCCAAGCAGACAAACAGTCTTTTTAAAAAGAAAGAAATTTGGGGGCAAGTTCTGTTTTTATATATATATATATATATATGTTTTTATTTTTATACATATATACCTACATATATGCAGGCTTTCCAGGTGGTGCTAGTGGTAAAGAAACCACCTGCCAATGAAGGAGACTTAAGAGAGGCTGGTTCAATCCCTGTGTTGGGAAGATCCCCTGGAGGAGGACATGGCAACCCACTCCAGTATTCTTGCCTGGAGAATCCCATGGGCAGAGGAGCCTGGTGGGCTACAGTCCATGAGGTTGCAAAGAGTCAGATACGACTGGAGAGATTTAGCACACTCCACACACACACACACACACACACACACACACACGTATATACATATATACCTTGCCACCTGATGCGAAGAACTGACTCATTGGAAAAGACCCTGATGTTGGGAAAATTTAAAGGCAGGAGGAGAAGTATCAACAGAGGATGAGATGGTTGGATGGCATCCCTGACTCCATGGACTGAGTCTGAGTAAACTCCAGGAGTTGGTGAAGGACAGGGAGGCCTGGCGTGCTGCAGTCCATGGGGTTGCAAAGAGTCAGACACGACTGAGTGACTGAACTGAACTGAACTAATAAATGCATACGTATATGTATATATATGTGTGTATTTATCTTTTTTCCCAACCTTTCCAGCTTTCCAGTGATATATTTAGAAACCAGTTCTTAAACTACATTCCTGTAAAATATTTCTGATTCTAATATGGACATGATCTCATTCTGATTATTTTTCATTTTCCAGAGAATGATCTCACTTTCTAATTCTGGAAACACACACACACACACACACACAAGCATAATGCAGAAGAAAGATTCTCGTCCATCACAGGGTATAGCTGAGGGAAGCCAGGACACTGAAGCCAAGCTTTCCCTCACCCAACCCTGGGAGTGCGTTTATCACCATTCAGTAAGGAGTGAGGTTTGTGCTCTGAGCAGGGAGGGGCAGCTTCAGCAATATCCGTCAACAGGGTGAGACCCCTGAACAGGATGGAATACGCTTGTCTTTGCTGTGTCTGTTCTGTTTTCGTCCAGCTTGTAAAAACAGAATCTTGTTGACAAACAAACAACAAAAAATAGATAAGTGGATCTTAGGTCTGATATTCCGCTTGGAGACTTGAGGAACAGAACAGCCTGCATAGACAAGGATCTCAGCTAACCCTATCGTATGTGCATTTTCCAGGGAGACGTGATAGATGGCTTTGCTATGGTAATAGATACCAGTTTCCATCAAGACACTCTTCAGACCTTCACCACAAATTTCATTTGAATCTTTTATGTCCATGAAGTCTCAATATTTACTCTTCCCACCGTACATTTTTATCTCATTTTTGATTGCTTCTGTCCTTGCTCTCCAACAAGATCTAAATGGAAAGTGTCAGAATATTATATCAAAAGTCATTTAGATTGTTTGTGAATGGAGAACAGATAAGCATCAAACTTTTGAGGGCTTGATCTAGCCTGTTATGTTTTATGGCTTGACCTCGGGAAGCAGGTCTTGGGCTGTGACAAATGTTTCTCATCCCTGTAACCCGCGAAGGAATCTCAACTCCAAGAGGTGTGGGGTCATTGACAACCTTAGGGATAAGCACAAAGAATTTTAAGCAAACTGTCATCACCAAGGCTGATATTTGGTAGCTGCTCTGTCCCAGCCTCTGTTGAGAGATCTGCTACATCAGTTCAAGACCTGCATCATTTTGTGGGGAAGAAAGTCTGAAACGAATCACGTAGCACAGTCAATGCTTTTTTGTGTACATTTGAGTCATCAACTATTCAAAAGCACTGTATAGGACTTTTCAAGGGATTGTTTAAAAAACAAGTGAAATTGAAAAACGTTCTCTAGAATTCATGTTTGTCTGTTTGTTTTTCTGTCCAAATAAGGTAAATGGACAGCCTTTTGTGCCTAATTCAAGTCCTTTTTTTTTTTTTAATTAAGGAGTACTTACTTATATTGACTGTCTTGTCTGTGATTTTCATATTTACATAGCACTTCTGGGAGGTTCAGATGTTTTGTAAATATTAAATCATTTAAAGGTCACTCAATTCAATGGTCCTAAAAGATCACTAAACTCAATGGTCTTAAGACAGAGGTAAGAATTGTTCTTAAAGTGTGTGAGAACTCAGGATCAAACCATCTACAACATTTCTGGGAACAAATGTCTATGACTGCATGGTATCGAGCAGAGTTTTTTTGTTTTTTTTTTTTCTTTTTTAATAACTGGATCATAGAAACAGGGATTCCCAAGATATGTTTCATTTCTAAGAGTGTAAATAAACAGATGTGGAGTTCAGCCATGAATGTATCCACACTTTCTTTTTAAAAATTGGTTTAAACTAGATTATTTTTATGTAACTCAGTCACTCAGACATGTCCAACTCTCTGAGACCCCATGGACTGTAGCTTGCAAGGTTCCTCTGTCTATGGGATTTCCCAGGCAAGAATACTGGAGTGGGTTGCATTTCTTTCTCCAGGATATCTTCCCTACCTAAGGATCAAATTCACGTCTCCTACGTTGGCAGGCCGACTGTTGTCTTGTGTCACCTGGGATACTACTAGGAAATTGTAGCTCTTGTATCAGTCAAAGAACGTATCAGTGACCCCTGGCAGATAAACCACTGGGAGCTCATGTAAAGATCCCAGTTCCTAGTAAGTCTGATCATTTGTCCCTCCCAATGCTTCCTGGAGCCAGAGTCATAAGCCATGTTAGCTGGGTTTCCAGGTGGTGTAATGGTAAAGAACCTGCCTGCCATTGCAGGAGACTCAGGAGACATGGAGTCTGTCCCTGGGTTGGGAAGTCCCCTGGAGGAGGAAATGGCAACCCACTCCAGTATTCTTGCCTGGAAAATTCCACGGGCAGACGGGACTGGTGGGCTCCAGTTCTGGGGGTCACAGAGAGCCAGACAGTCCTGAGCATATAGGCACTATGCAGCTTACGAACTGTCTCTGAGGAAGGACTCCAAATAATCACCAAATGAAAACATATCATCCTCAAATCAAGTGCCAACATCTAGCTTTGTTCCTTTGAGACCTTTCTAGTATTTTCAAAACAAAAGCATGAGCTTTCTGGATTTTGCTGCAAGGTTATTTTAAAAAGGCTTTGGCATATCAATTTCAATTTTAGGAATATACTTTATGATAAAAATAAGAAAAGAATACATATGGTGTAATTTGGTGTAAAATCCACACCAAATTACTGGTGTGTATTTTACTAGTTTCTTGCATATGTCGATTTTTTTTTTTTTTAGAAAGTCTTATTTAACTCCTTCCTGTCCTTTACCTAATGAAATGCAGAAAACGGAACAATCATTATTGGTTAAAGTAAGCCTTGACTCATTTTCGGGGCTTCCTTGGTGACTCAGACACTAAAGAATCTGCCTGTGATGCAGAAGACCCAGGTTCAATTCCCGGGTCAGGAGGATCCCCTGGAGAAAGGAATGGCAACGCATGCCAGAATTCTTGCCTGGAGAACCCCATGGACAGAGGAGCCTGGCGGACTACGGTCCATGGGGTCACAAAGATGCAGACACCACTTAGCGATGAACACTTTCACTCATCTTCAAATATAAAATCAACGTTAGGGGATTTTTTTTTTTTTCTTTTCTGGGAAATTGTAATGAGACATTTAATAACCAAGTACATTTTATTTTAGAAAATAAAGTGCATATTTTAGTGCTTGTCAGGAAAGAACAAATGGAAACTCATACATGGAGTTAACACATTGCTGTCAGCCTTAGATAATGCTTTTGTTGGCGTTTCTCTTGAATTTAAAACCATATACACATTACAGTCCAGCTGCTAGCTAACATAGGTCTATTTCAGCCAGACATTTACAGGTGGGAGTTTACCAGTATGTTCTTCGTTCAGTGCTCCATAATTTGACTATAAAAATACAGTTGTGATATCTTTATAATAATGAATGAAGGTGTTTAGAAGTATGACAAAATCTCTAATTGAGATCTACTGAGTCCCATTCTTTAATGAGAATTAGGATTATGCATTTATGTATATTTATACACACACACATAGATATATATAAATCTTGAAGGATAGCAGTTTCTGTTGTTAGACTTGAATTCTTGTTTTCAAAGGCCAGGTACAACTTGTAACCAGGAGAGCGAAGAGAATACTTCTGTTACAATCTCAAGTGTTTTCTGGGCATCTCACAGTATTCCTGAGGAAGATGTATGGGTCCTGCTTCAGGGCCCGGTCTTTGTGTCTACATTACTCTTTGTAAAGGATTCAGGTACCTACTTTTCATTAATTGTTTGTGAAAAGTTTTGTATCTCTGCAATGTCTATAAAACTCTGACTCTGAGTGATTATTAAAGTGATTCTCTGGGTCTTCCCAGTGCACCAGCCCTGAGCACTTGTCTCATGCATCCAACCTGGGCTGGTGATCTGTTTCACCCTTGATAGTATACTTGTTTCAATGCTCTCCTCTCAGAACATCTCACCCTCACCTTCTCCCATAGAGTCCAAAAGTCTGTTCTGTACATCTGTGTCTCTTTTTCTGTTTTGTAAAGTAATTAACCTCCAACTAATAAAAATAAATGAAAAAAAAAAGAAAAGAAAAAAATAAACATTAAATATGATAAAAAAATAAAATGATTCTATTTTGACTTTATCTTTTTTAGTATGGGATTAGTGTTTGCAAATTTAGAGAAGGCATCAGACCTATTAAATCTTCTCTGGGTGCAAAGGTGCATTCCCTAACTGGTTTTTCTGTGAAAATAGATCCCTAGTTTTTGCACAAATAAGAATGCCCTGATAATCCCTAAACACCACCATCAAATGTGCCCACTGCAGCAGAACAATAGAATACTGGGAGTTTCATCTTGCCATGGGAGTATTTTGAGAGGCTATATTTGTACCACTCTTTTGTTTGGTTGCTGAGTCGGGTCCAATTATTTTGCCATTAGGCTGTCCATGGGGTTTGCCAGGCAAAAATACTGGAGTAGGTTGCCATTTCCTCCTCCAGGGTATCTTCCTCATCCAGGGATCAAACCTCATCTCCCATGTTTCCTGCTTTGAATGCAGATTCTTTTTTTTTTTTTGAATGCAGATTCTTTACCACTGAGCCACACAATACTTAGGGTTCCCAGGAGGTGCAGTGGTAAAGAATTCACCTGCAATTTAGTAGACACAGGAGACATGGGTTTGATCCCTGGATTTGGAAAATTCCCTATAGGAGGAAATGACAACCCCCTCCAGTATTCCTGCCTGGAAATTTCCATGGACAGAGGAGCCTGGTGGGCTACAGTCCATGGGGTTGCAAAGAGTCAGACATGATTGCATGACTGAGCATGCACACACACTCCACAGTTGCTACGTAGCCTGGAAATTACTCTATTTCAGGTTAATCTTAAATTATTTACTACCTCATCAAGCCACAAAATTCAGTCACGAAGCTTTTAAGATACTACATCTGAGGTAATAATATCTTTTCTTGCATTTTTAGGAAATGATTCTGAAAATACTTTGCAAAGAGGGATTTCCAAAATAGTCTGAGAATTGGGGAGTCTTGCAGAAAATTTCTAATAAAGATACAGGTGAAAATGTCACTCATTTGACAGTTTTCAAAATCAATCACTTGAGTTTGTATCCAACTTTTGTATAACGAATGAGGTATTTGATAAATATCCCTTTCACTGGGTAAATGAATATTACATGAGAAACCATAATCCCAACTTAATGGCTTATACAACCCAGAGATGACAATGTCCATCACCTTGTCTTCTAAAGAGACTTCCACTCCCTGTTTCTTCAAGAACCTACCCGGAAATTTTCCACAAGGCTCACTGTCGATAAACCTCTCGTGTCAGACTCTGGATGACAAGAGTTAACTTCTTGTAGGCTGATTCCCAATCATGTGGTCCTAGTTCATTATAATTATCCTTATAGCCCGGACTACAGCATTCTGCTTAGTTTTCCAGAGTTACAGTTCCCTCTCGACTATGATTAAACTGTCTTTGGGTTCACGGGCCTGGAAAATTTGAACAGTCCAATTTAATGAAAAACAATTTTCATAGCCATCTGGAAAGGGTCTAACTATTTCTAGAAGTTAACTTTTCATGTATTAAACTTCTGAAAGAAATAATTAAATCAGCTTTCATAATAGCCCACGCGGAGAGTCTGCTCTTTCTGTTCCCTCCAGCCTGCTGACTTGTGTATCTGTTATACTTCCTCAGTAGTTTTGGAGAGAAACAGAGCATTTATAAAAATTATAATCGGTGGGGGCCTGAGTGCTGAGCATTTTGGAATAGCCTCTTGGGTAAGCTGGAGAGTTAGAGACTAGGAAATTAATCTTGTCTTCTTGGATTCTTTCATCAAGGCAAGATTTAAATCAATTAATTATAATTTAGGAAATTTTCAAAGCTAAAAAGCTTTCGGGATGAAAATTATATGCAGGCAATTATCAAGAAAGCTTTTATAGAAAGACAGCCTCACATAATGCCATTTTGCAGGTTCCTTAAGTTGTTTATAAACTTTTAAATTTTGTTTTGATTTTAAGTCTCAAGAACAGTGTAAAAATTGTGAGAAAGAGTTAGCCATTTGTAATTATAGCATTTAAGATTTCTAGGAGTTAGAACTCAAGAGTTTCTAGAAACCAAGTAGATAATTTTGAATCCTTCAAGACTGAGTATAGTTTGTATAACTATTAAATGACGCTCCTGCTCTCCTGGAAATTTTTGAAAAATCAAAACAAAACAAAAACCCACCATTGAGCTTAAAATGTGATTTTTGTGTAAATGATTAGCTGAAGGAGCTGGTTTTTATATCCCCTTACACATTTGACTAGGTCTTCTATGAAAATCTGTTATACAGACAGACAAATAAAAATTGTGAAAAATTGTAGCGACTCAAATATCCCTACTGGTAAACGCATCAGATGGTCAGGCCAAGTGGGAATAATATGTGTTCAATAGTCAAACTTGATCTACATTTAGGCTATTCCTATTTCTGCCATTTCTGGCATAAAACTATGTCACACCCCAAATATGGTACTCACTTTCTAGATATGTAGACAGATACTATTATCAGGAGAGACTTGTGAGTCAAGTAACAATGCTCAAGTGAAAGTACAGATGTAGATCTTTTGTACAGAACCCTTTGATTATTATACCATGGCATTAAGAGCAGATAGATTCTTCACTCAAAAAATATGAAGCTATACAAGCAAAAAAATCACTGTTTTATCACCCAACTCTTGAAAATTTTAGGAGAAATGAACACGCTCCATGAAGGCCAAATTTATCTCATCATTATTTTAAAGTTCTAAAGTTGGAGGTATTTGCAAAGCTAAACAGTCACAGGTAGCCAGCATCCACAATGATGATACTGATAAATCCAAACCACAAAGGTACATCTGTAATCTTAATTTAAAGCAATCCTAATGCAATATCTGATTGATCTGACAAAACACTCACTGTTTAAGTCATTAAGCTGGTGCCATGGACAGATAACTGTTTAAAGAGTAGATTGCCTTTCACAAAAGAAGCTAAATCTATAGTTTCATAATATTCTGAAGTGACTATTATTTTGTTTGTTTGTTTTTTGTATTGTTTTTTTCTTTTTCTGGCTGTCATTCCTATCAGGCTGTTTTTGCTTGAGAAGTGAAAAATGACCTTATTCTCTTCCTGCTGTTTATCATTTGCCTGAAATTATAATCCTCCCTGTGTAACTAGCATCATCTCCATAGGAATTAATCGTGATGTCACAGAAGATTAAGATATTAAGCAGGAAACAGGCAGCAGGAAACTGGGCTCTATTAAGAGCAAAAGTTTTGTTCTTATAAAAATATCTCTTGTACATATATCACACATTTATTTAAATTAAATGTGAGTTAATAAATAGCTATGACTCTTGGGTTTCGTTACCTTGAATTTTTCAGAAAATTTGAGGGTCAAACATTAGTGATTCATTAATTAAAGTAAGATTGGCTTTTGGCTCTTACATCAAAAGCATAATATATATTCTTTCCATTCTGTTATTAACTGGTGTCTATCACATACTTGACTGTATTGCAAATAACATGAAATGGCACGTGCATCAGGAATTCGTAAACTCAGTCACATGTTAGAATCGCCTGGGAAGCCTGACAGACTTCTGGTGCCCTAGCTCCACCCTCACAGCATCTGATTTAATTGGTCTGGGATGCACCCTGAGCATCCTGAATTTTAAAAGCTCCCAGGTGGATTTCCCTGGGCTGTGAGAGCTGAGGACCATGTTCTGTATTACTGTGCTCACAGCAGAAAATTGTCATGGGAAACATTTATTTCATCTCTCGTGGACCGTTCAGCTAGAATTTTTAGAGAGAACCATATTTTCTAAGCATGATTTTATCATTTGAGTGTATATTCAGATTATGTCTCAGAATTTAATTTTAAAAAGCATACCATTTTATGGAGAAGTTAGTGGGAGAAGCTAATATGTGATCTTGGGGCATGAATGTAAAAATATCTAATTACCCAGGAGTATAGCAGAGCAGTAACATGTAGTACGCCGTGATACTTCTGAGAAAAGAAGGCTTTCCCAGAAAGTGGCTTTCAACCCAACAACTGTGGACTATGTAGCCTTGCTTGTGAGCATTTGTGGAACACTTTCTAGGGACCTCTGTGTGTGTAAGATGCAAGTTTTACAAGGGATTTGTGAGACAAGAGCTGGGTTCACTCTTTTAGTTATAGTTCATCTGTTCACCTTTAGCATGGACCGTATGTGCTGGGCTGAGCCGCCCAGTCATTTCCAGCTCTGTGCTACCCCGTGGACAGTAGCCTGTCAGGCTCCTCTGTCCATGGGATTCTCCAGGCAAGGTTCTCCAACCCACCCCCTGGAGAGAGTTGCCATACCCTTCTCGAAGGAATCTTCCCAACCCAGGGATTGAACCCAAGTGTCCTGCATTGCAGATGGATTCTTCACCATCTGAGCCATGAGAGAAGTCCATGGGTACTAGAATAAGGAGCCTATCTCTTCTCCAGGGGAACTTTCAGACTCAGGGGTCTCCTGCATCGCAGGCAGATTTAAAAATATGAAAAACTCAAAAGGAGTGTAAGGAACATTTTTGCGCCACCCCTCAAAAGTGAATAGAACAGAATTGCTAATCATCAGGGAAATGCAAACCAGAACCACAATGAGATATCTCCTCACACCTGTCAGGATGACTATCATCAAAAAGAACACAAACCGCAAATGGTGACAAGAAAGTGGAGAAAAGGGAACTCTCATACACTAAATTGGTGCAGCTACTGTGGAAAAGAGTATGGAGGTTTCTCAAAACTAAAAATGGAACTAAAGCATGACCCAGCAATTCCACTTCTAGGTATTTATCCAAAAGCAAAAACACTAATTCAAAAAGGTACATGCGCCCCAATGTTCATAGCAATGTTATTTACAATTGCCGAGATATGAAAACAATCTAAGTGTCTTAACAACAGATGAGTGGCTAAAGACATTTATACAATGGAACACTACTCAGCCATAAAAATTTGCCATTTGCAGCAACATAGATGGTCTTGGAAGACATTATATGAAGTGAGATAAATCTGACAGGGAAAGACAAATACTTGTTGTCACTTATATGTGGAATCTAGGAAAGAAACCAAAAAAAAGCGAATAATGCAAGCAAGAAGCAGATTCACAGATACAGAGAATAAATTCCACTGGTTGTCAGTGCTTGCACGCTGGTGCCGTTGTTGGGGGGCGAGGGGGAGAATAGGGGTACACCAGTGGGTGACACAAACTATCGGATGTAAAACAGGCTACAAGGATGTATTACACAACACGAGGAATACAGCCAATATTGTTGCAATAACTGTGAATGGAGTTCAACCTTTAAAAATCATCTTAAAAAACTAAGTGAACAGAGAAAAAAGGCATTGCACACTCCACCAGATAATAAATACGGCTACGTGATAAGCAGACTCTTCGAGGCCACAGGCCAGATATGAATGAGAAATGTACCTCCTCTGGCAGGCAGCAGCATCGCCGGCACAGGGCCCGTGGTCTCTGGTCCAGGTCATGCTCTGCGTCACTACAGGTGCAAACCCGGAAGAGACAATTAAATAAATACAGACAATTAAATAATCTCAGAGTTCAAAATAGGGGGAAATGCTTTCCTAACCTTTGAAAACTCTGTCTAAGTCTATACCCCTCCAAAAATCCAGGCAGAGTGGGGATATCCAGACAGCCCCCTTTGGAATGTATGTGATCTAGAACAGAAAATTTGATCACACTTCCTCTGGACCATGTTTCCAGCTGGTATTTTGAGTTGTAACTGACAGAGACCAACTGAATTAAGCTATTTATGTAGAAATGAATTTATTCGGCAAAGGATACAGATCAAGCTTGTCTTATCACTACATGTTAGAAACAGAGTCAAATACATTTATTTTTTTTAAGTGTAGCAGTGGAAACTTTGTGATTTATTTTTATTGTTTTAACCTATTTAAAATGCAACAGTGCATCAGGGCATGTACATACAAATTATTGTAGGCAGAGAGCTAAATTCTTCTGCACAAAAATTAAACGAGCTTTTGAATTTTTGGACACACATCAAGACCAAAGATATGAATTGAGCCAGAACTAATAACTGGAAAGGATGAGGATTTAAAAACCTGGAATATTTTTATTGCATGGATACATTTTGCTGTCATGTTCAGAAAAAGTGACTCTGTTATTAACTACAAAATGGAATGAGAGCTAGATTGCAAATAGTTGTCTTTGTAAGTCGTGTTTCACGGAAATCAAAGTAAAAAAAAAAAAAAATCATTTGATTTTTTCATCCCTGCAGCGTGAAAAACGAGATAGCTACAAAGAGTTAAGGAAAACGAGACAGAAGTTAATGAAAGTATCAGAGCTGGTGGTGACTACTATAATACCCATAGAGTAGTGGTCTGGATGAGATAATAGATTATAGGTAAAGCACTTGCCACGATGCTTTGCATAAAGACAGAGCACCCAATAAATAATTATAATCACTGCTATTTTATTATTATTAGTCCTAAATAGATGCTTATTTTGTTATAAATGATTTCCCACATTATGGGAATTTGTTTGAAAGGATATGGTATTCCAATTTAATTAACACTAAGTTATGGTATGATTTAATATTCTGGAATACCCTGGACTAATTGGAGGTATATTTAGTATCTAAGAATGTTTGTTTCCAAAAGTATTGAAATAGATTCTACTAATTTCTTTTCTTCAAGCTGCCACTTACCTCTATTTGCCAAGAAAAATAAAGTTCGATTTTCATTGACCTTGGTTCTATGCTTGCTAATAGCAAAACAAATCATGCAGAAGAAATTTTATGTAGAAATCTAGATTTCTGAAGCCACTTGCTCTATTTTCCAAATTCAATGGTTTTCCTCAAAAGGAGTGAAAAAGTCAAGTAAATGAGAGATCTACATACTTGGATGTGGTGAGCCAGTTGTTTCAATTTATTTTCTGGGAGAAATATCTCTGGCAGGGTGCACCATTACTCTTTGCATTTTCTGCAGATTTCCTTTTATTAAACAACTTTTATAATCTTACTTTTTGATATATTGAAACAATAAGGGTAAATCTATATCCACAAGAAAGATAAATGGCTTCCAAATCTAATCTAGAGAATACGTATTTTTTGCCTTCCTAAAAACACTAGAAAAAAACTAGTGATCAGATTTCCTATTAGCGAAATTAAGCACTTTAATGAACTGCTCAGTATCTCTCAGGTATTGTAAATGGCAGCTGCTATTAGAACTGGTCTCAATAATGTAATAGATAGCTATATAAACTCACCTTAATGGGGCATAAATTAGACACAGTCTTTGGATGACTTTAACATGTAAATGCAGCCTTTTGAAAAATGTTTTAATTTTTTCATTTAATGACCTTGCCAGTTTTCTACAGTGGAGGACAGTAAACTTTATCCCTTCTGACCTTTATAAGATACTAAGTAACCAACAGAATTCTCCAGTTTAATTTTACGAATACGCAGGCAAAATCTCTTGGAACCAAGTTTCTTAAGAAAGCATCTTATGACATTAAACAAGTGAAGCAAAATTCATAATTCAGCTTATATAATCTACTATCTTTTCCCCATTTTTGTAGAAAAAGTAGGTTTAAAGAAGATGTATTTAAAAAAAAAAAGAAGATGTATTTGCACGTGTATATATGTATGCGTGTGTGAGTGTCTGTCTGTCTCTGTGTTTCAATAGTAAACTGCCAACATTCAGAGTACCCTGATCAAAGCACAGTTAGTAAATATTTGAAACATAAATTAAACAAATCAGAAAATTATCAGTAATAATTTAAATGATGTTTAACTTCCTTGTTCTAATTATCTAATATTTTATTGTAGCATTTATTTTATTACTAATATCCATTTCTTCTATAGGTGATTAGAATATCTATGTGTTTATATATTATATATCTGGCTGCTCAAAAGCCAGATGCTTATCACGAGAAATGTCTTGGGCATAACCCCAAATTTCAATACCTGTATGAATAACACAAAGGGTTTTCAAGCAAAAAGATTTCTCATCTAACAGTTATTATTAGGAAACAAGTTCAGATAACTGGCTTCTTTAAATTAAGCACCCCAGATGTTGACCAACAAATTCTCAAATATTAGGTTGTAAAATACAGAACATTTTCTTTAATAAATGCAACTGTTAGTTATGTACTCTATTGCCAAGTAATCTAAACTTGTATTATTAAAAACATACTGAGTCGGAGCTCATTAAACTATTGAGACAGATAAAGGAAACGTTTTGATATAACTGAATGTTGCACTATCTATAATGTTGGCAAAGATAGCATCTTTTAATCTTACTTTACCAAGGGAAAGTCTAAAAGGGGATTTTCCTTCAGCCTATCAGAAATTTGTTAGGTAAATGTCGACCTTGTTTTGGTTTGCTATATTTTGATCTATCCACCTCAATGTGTTTATCAGCTCTTTCGCAACCTCTAGTAACCCACATAAAGCTAGAGACCCTTTGGTCACCGTGATTGAAAATGAATATGAATTTCATGGTAACAATAATATATCTCATGTACACCTTCATAACTATGTAGAAATTGCAAAATGCAAGTTTTTAGTTTTCAAAGTTGGAAGTGGAGCATTTTTCATAATTGTTTTTAATAACCTCTGGTTATTAATTTCAGCGACCTGGCTTTTGCCTGTACTGTGACTGGGAGGCTTGTGTAGCTCTGTCCCATCTTTCCTGCTGACCCCACTTGACTTTCCTAAAATAGCCTACTTGATTTAAGATGATGACTTTCTCAAAGCAAAAACGTCAGCTTTGATCTCATATATTGAGTTATTCATAGTGATTTTGTAATTCAACCGATGTCTTAGTTTTAAACACAAATTTTTATTCATGAACATGAGCCGTAGCAGCAGGTCAACAGTCGTATCCTGGTTAATTACTGTGGTTCTAGGAGAGAAAGGGAAGGAAAGAGAAAGAGGAATCTGATAACATGTGAGAGTCACCAGCCGCCTCGTTTGTCTCCCATTAACCCCGGGCTTTTCTGTGGTCACCACTCCCAGTTGCCCGAGTCCCACAGACCGCTCTGTGAGCCTGACCAAATGATGAAGCTTATGAGTCCTGGATTCTTACTCTGAAAAGCTCGTGTCTCACCAGGTGGTCCTCTGCAGCGCCAAACTCCTCTGAGCTGGCTACAGAACCGAGAGTAGAAAATCCCAAGGTTATGGTATTTCTACCTTGCCAACAAGCTTTTCAGTTCCAGGGGTCACATTACTTTTCAGTTCTGCTAAATCTATTAGCTTTATGGGTGTCTTGCCTGACGGGGTGCTGAATGTTCTGCCTTTGGCATTCTAGGAACAGAGCAGGGAAATTAGCTTCTGCCTTTGCTGAATTCCACCTCTGTGCAGTGGAGAAACTCTGGCCCACATAGAGGCAAAATGATATTTAATTTAGACTATGATATAGTCCTAAACTCTCTGTGATGCTTCCCATTCCCATTCTTTTCCCCTCGGGTGAACTGACATCAGTTTCATTTTTAGAATGAAAAGCAAAGAACATATTCAGTTTAGACTGTCACAGCACAGAGACGAAAATATAATTCAGAATTATCTACTTTTAAAATAAGCCTTTGAGTTGACAGTGCAGTATTGTATGCTACATAATACAAGCTTTTTATGTAGCATTAATATATACTATCTCACAACCTTGACAATTCACACTGACATTTTGCATTAACATTGCAGTTAACTATTTGATGATACCACACTCCTAGAATAAGAGAGCATTTCAGACACTGATTTTTTTCCCCCCTGCAGTTCTTGTATTAATACAAAAAATAATAATTTGCTCACCATGTCATTTATTATATTCCAGTTTCTTTCACTAAACACTCAAATGCATGGGTTTATGAAGCTCTATATTTGGTTAACAGGTACTGCTAAATAGACTTACTTTTCTCTTAGACACAAATATTACAGCATGGACATATTTATTAATAAACTAAGCATTCTGGCAAAGCTTTCCTGTGAATTTGTCTAAGCTCTAAGTTTTTCTGAGTCTTACCTTGAATCAGAAGTTTGCTTTTGATTCACTGTGAAGGGGGAATTTCTTTTAAATTTGCTATTTTGACTAGAAAATCATATTTACTTATATCACATGATGCAAAAGAAATGACAGATAAGTTAATCGGCAACTTCAGGCCATCATTCTTTGACTTGATATAAAATAATGGTATTTCTCAAAGCAAAAATGTCAATTTTGATCTCATTTATTGGGTTATTGAAGGAGAATTTATGTTTCAACAAACGTTTGAATTCTAAACAAAAATTTATAATTACACATATAACATGTAGCAGCAGAAGATAAATGGTAGTATTGTATTCAACTACACATTTCCTAAGAGAGAAAAGGAGACAGAAAGAAAGGAATCTGACAAACTATGGAGATGTTTTGAGAAAGCAGAAACAATCATAGAAACCAACACACAAAATATATAAACATCAACATTAATTTCCTAAAGCAGTCGTACCTTCATTAGACACAGGTTTGCTTCTTCAAAACAAGTTATTCACTACTTTTACTCTTCTTTCAACTGACCATGAATTATTTTGCAATTGTTTCCAGTTGAAAAAAAAAAAGCCCATTTCATTTTTATGGCAGAGAATATTGGTCTCCGAAGTCCTTTCCAATTTGGGCTTTAAAACAATTCTTGTTTGCTCAGACTGCTGAAGTTCAAAATTGGCCTTTTTGGCAGGCGTTTTGTCTTTGAAGAATTCTTGAAGATTTTCACTGCAGGATGTGGAGTGGGTGTTCAGGGGTTTCATCTGCGTCCGGTAGTGTGTGGCTCCCAGGTAATCACGATGTCCTCTCAGTGTGTGTGCCAACACTTCTCATTAGAGATCTGAACTTTCAGCAACATCATGGTACACGCATTACATTTCTAGACACAGCCCGCATACACTGCAGATGGGCCACAGGTGAAGCTTTCATTGGAAAGTTCCAAGGAGGAGAAACAGAGAGCAAAATTCTCAGAATGTAAAATTACAGAGATTATCAACATCATAGGTTGTTTTCAAATGTCACTACCAAAGAACGAGTGAGAGAGAAATGAAGATGAGGGGAGAGAGAATATGACACAGAAGAAGGTGGGGAAAGAGGAAGATGAAGGGAAGGAGAAAAAGAAGGAAAGATGAAAAAGGAATAAAATGAAGGAATGCACGGAAGCATGGTTCTCTTTGTGACATATTAAGAGCCTCTGATAATGGTTCTTCACGTGTCTCTAATCAGGTCGTGGACTTTTTCTTTCATTATGAAAATACTGAACTCACTTTTCAGAAGATAAATATCCCTTCCTGTAAAAGCAATGCATCAGACTTCTTTCTCATACAACTTCCAAAACTGATATACTTGACCTCTAAGAATAATAATTAAAAACACTGGAAGATCATTATATACAAGATCTTCTTGTGGTAGAAGACATATCTGCCATGTTCATATCCCCACTCCACCCTGGAGGCTTTAGAAACTCTCTGCTTAACTAACTGAAGGGTGCACACCCACGGAAGACAGAAGCAACAATTTGGTTTGCTCTTCGATTTCATGATACTTTTAAAATCCTTAGTGCATCATGATAGAACTTCTGACATCTCACTGTTAATATCACTCAAGGTTAACTGCGATTGCCAAGTCCACCTCTTCCTGCCTTGGGATTCACCACTGAAGACCTCAACCACAGTCTTCAAAATATTTTGCTTTCATTCTCCCTCAATAATTATTCCAAATTTAAATATGTCATCGCAATTTTAGAAAATTATATTTGGTTAATGGGAGACAAGTGCATTCAGTATTTTGTAAGAAGAAATAAGGATTCACTGTAATTGGGATAAATATTTAATGTTTTGATAAAATGAGTTTTAAATATCTTATTGAATAATGCACATCTGATCTTAAAGAGTCATGTACATTTGTTTTTAATCCTCAAGGTTTTACTTAATGTGTCTTGAGGAATTTGGTCATCCCAGACAAAAATTCAGTTAGGTTTAAAAGATTCAGGTTCAGTTACCCTTAACTCAAGAGTTCTTTTGAATTTAGGACATTCCAACACTCTTAATGTTTATATGCAAAATGCCAGGAAAAGCAGGCAGGCCGCTAAGTTTAAGTCCTATCCATTAATCATTAGTGGAGTTTATACAAAAATAACATATGTCCTTTCTTTGTGCTTTGACGAAGCTTAATGCTATACCTTTCTTTTGTGAAGGAAGGAAAAGGCTATCTGGATCATGCATGCTCTCATTCAGCTTTAGAAAGAGACTACATGAAAATTCAGAATCTCAAAACTGAGGATTTCAAAATCAACTCCTGTCCACTACCGTTGCTGGGTCCTACTTGCGGAGGCTTTATGCACCCATCAGGTCTTCTTTCTGAAGACTGATGCTTTTGTCTCTTGCACTTGGTTGCTGAGTTATCTACAACTCTCTGTGACCCCAGGGGCTGGAGCCTGCACGCTCTGGTGTCAGTGGGGCTTCCCAGGCAAGAACACTGGCTGTTGTTCAACGTTCAGTCCTGTCCGACTCTTTGTGACCCCATGGACAGCAGCATGCCGGGCTCCCCTGTCCTTCACCATCTCCTGAATCTTGCTCAAATTTATGTCTATTGAGTCGGGGATGCTGTCCAATCATCTTGCCCTTTGTTGTCCACGTCTTCTTCTACCTTCAGTCTTTCAATCAGGGTCTTTTTCAATCAGTCAGTTCTCTACATCAGGTGGCCAAAGTGTTGGAGTTTAAACTTCAGCATCAGACCTTCCAATGGATATTCAGGACTGATTTCTTTTAGGATTGACTGGTTTGATCTTGCAGTCCAAGGGGCTCTCAAGAGATTATCCAACATCACAGTTCAAAAGCATCAATTCTTCCACACTCACCCTTCTTTATGGTCCAACTCTGACATCCCTACATGACTATTGGAAAAACCATAGCTATGACTAGATGGACTTTTGTGGGCAAAATAATGTCTCTGCTATTTAATATGCTGCCTAGGTATGTCATAGGTTTTCTTCAAAGGAGCAAGCATCTTTTAATTTCATGGCTGCAGTCACATTCTGCATATATTTTAGAGCCCAAGAAAACAAAGTCTGTCACTGTGTCCAATGTTTCCCCATCTATTTACCATGAAGTGATGGGACTGGATGCCATGATCTTAGTTTTTTTATGTTGAGTTTTAAGCCACTTTTTCTTTTTTTTACTCTCCTTTTTCACCTTCATCAGAGGCTCTTTAGTTCTTCTTCGCTTTCTGCCGTAATGCAGAGACATTATCTGCATGTCTGAGGTTATTGATATTTCTCCTTGAAATCTAGATTCCAGCTTGTGCTTCATCCAGCCTGGCATTTCATATGATGTACTCTCTATATATATAAGTTAAATAAACAAGGTGAGAAGATACAGCCTTGACATACTTCTTTCCCAATTTTGAACTTGTCTGTTGCCTAACATCCAGTTCTAACTGTTGTTTCTTGACCTGCAAAGAGGTTTCACAAGAGGCAGTAAGATGGCCTGGTATTCCTGTCTATTGAAGAATTTTCCACAGTTTGTTGTGACTCATACACTCAAAGGCTTTAGCATAGTCAATGAAGTAGATGTTTGTTTTTTTCTGGGCTCCTCATACTTTTTCTGTGATCTAACAGATGTTGACAATTTGGTCTCTGTTTTCTCCATCTTTTGTAAATCCAGTTTGATCATCTGGAAGTTCTCTGTTCACATACTTTTGAGGCCTGGCTTGGAGAATTCTGAGCATTACATTGCTAGCATGTGAAATGTGTGCAGTTGTGTGATTGTTTGAACATTCTTTGGCATTGCCCTTCTTTGGGATTGGAATACTGAAGTGAGTTGCCATTCCCTTCTCCAAGGGATCTTCCTGACCCAGGGATAGAACCTGTGTCTCCTGCATTGTAGGTGAATTCTTTACCTCTGCCCCACTGGGGGAGCCCATCTAAGAAGACCATCTTTCTAGAAGCCCATCTAATAAATCCATCTTAGGAGACTGATCATCTCAATAAAAAACCCAAGATTCTTAACCATGCAGACAAGGCTGTCCTTGACCTGGCTCTGCATACCTTTCATCAATCTCTTCTCTTCTGCAGTCCACCCCACCCTTCCACCTACCCTGCTCCCTGCAGAAACCAGGCGCTTACGATTCTTCACTTACTATGTTATTTTACAGATTCACTCCTTTGATCTCATCTTTCTTTGAATGGGTAAGATAGACTGTATCTTCTTTGTTTGTTTTTTACCTGCTTCTATATATGACATCTTTATTTTTTTTAATTTTTTTCAATTTATTTTTTAATTGGAGAAAAATTGCTTTAAAATACTGTGTTGATCTGAATAGATAAAGTAGTACATATATACAAGACATACTGTATCTTTATATGTGCAAATCTGTCCATCAGATTAATGTGAATGTGGAATTCTGGTGAAGGCACTGTTAAATCCAATTCAAAAATATTTACTGAAATCTATACATAGTGGAAATAGATTCACATTTGTCTTTAATTCTAAGCTATCTAGGTTTGGGCATATTTTAATCCCATCCTAAACTTTACAATAGTTCCCAGCCCCAAACTATTACACATCAGAATGATCAGCCCTTGAAATTAACAGCTGCTGAATTCCTTCCTTGTAGGACATTACTCAAAGTTAAGATTTAAAGGACAAAATATTCATCAGCTCTGTCCAGGCGGCACTTGGACACCACATCTTAATTGCCACCTAACAGACTGGAGGAATAGTGACACCCCTTTTTTCCTAAATGCTCAAGTGCTTGATCTGCAATATTTGCCTGCTGTCACTGGCTCTCAACTGCAGAGAAGCGGGAAATGATTGCTTTTCTCTGTTAATACACAGGGTAGAGCTGATGAGGGTTGGGAGGAATGGAATGGCCTGATCTTTAGAGAAGGGTTGATGGTTTGTATTTCCTCACTACAGTTTAAACTTTCTTTCTTTCAATCCTAAATAAGTTTTATGTTTTAGGCAAAAATTTTAATAGTTGGAAATGTTTTAAATAGATATGTAGATAGATAAATCATAGATAAGTAGATCAATAAATAGAGTATACCAGAATCATTGAAGTAAAATGTATTGCAGTTGTGCTATTAATGGCTGACTCATTTAAAAGCAGTTATGATCCAGGGCCACACAATTTGCAGAGCTGACCACGCCTCTCAGAAGTGTGAAGAGTAACCTTGCATGTGTACGTTAATAAGAATGGCAAGACATAAATGCATTTTCCTCATTCCTGAGGATATCAATTGATCTACAAATGCAATGCACAAGTGAGAGAAGTTATAATGATAGACTATAAAGATAAGAAAAAAAATCATATGAATCACTCAAGACGATCCAATAATCTTTCTCATTTGACCCACCACACCATCACGTGACAGTTTGAGTGCTATACAAAATGAAAATGGAATTGGCTGAACACTATTTTTGGGCTTCTTGGGTAGCTCAATTAGTAAAGAATCTGCCTTCAGAGTGAAAGACCTGGGTTTGATCCCTGTGTCTGGAAGATCCCCTGGAGAAGGAAATGGCAAACCAATCCATTATTCTTACCTGGAGAATTCCATGGACAGAGGAGTCTGTTGGGCTACAGTCCACAGGGTTCTCAAAGAGTCAGACATGACTGAGCTACTAATACTTTCACTTTTTCAAACATCACCTTAACCACCTTCCATACACCACCAAGGTCCTGGTCCTGTCTTAAAGGAAACACCTGTCATCAGTTTGGTGTATCCCCCTTCTGACATTCTATCATTTTCATATATATGTATGCACCTTCATGAAATAATATTATTCTCCAACTTTTCGTTTAAATAGTTTTTCAGTATAAGCATGAAGCTGTCCCCTTACTATAGGCATACTTCAGAGATATTTCTGATGGTTTGGTTTCAGACCACTACAGTTAAAGTAATATACCAATAAAGTGAATATTGCAAAAAGCAAGTTTTGTATATATATATATATATATATATATATATATATATATATATGTATGTATGTATTTTGGTTTCCCAGTGCATATAAAAGTATATGACTATTCTACACTGTAGTCTATTAAATGTGCAATAGCATTATGTCTAAAAAGCTATGTGTATACCTTAATTAAAAAAACTTCATTGTTAAAAAATGCTAGCCATCATCTGAGCCTTCAGTGAGTCCTAGCAATAATGCCTCAACTCACCCTAAAAAATATATAGTGAAAAATTTCAAATATTGCAGGCATTACCAAATGCAGCACATGCACAAAAAGGGAACAAATACATTAGAAAAATGGCACTAATAGACTTGTCGCAAACCTTCAGCTGCAAAAAGTACAATATCCATGAAGTGGAATAAAGCAAAGTGCAATAAACAAGGTGCACTTATATATAAGCAATACCATGCAGTTTATCTCATTTTTTCAAACTGCCATCTAGAATGTTGTCTGTATATGTGTGAAAGTGGTGATTCAAAAATTGAATACTTGGCTAATTAGGCCATGTTCAATATTATTATTTATTTTTGAAGATTCTTCCCAATCTCCTCCACCACTTCACATTGATTGAATGAATTTACCTCTATTGACAGGTGTACCTAAGCCCACCAACTTGAAATGTGGTGTTTTGTTGTTCTTATTTGCATTTAGCTAGATAGGACTAAGGGTAGTACTAAAGTTCTAGGGAGTACTAAAGTTTTCTTACTTTCTTAGTCATTTTCACATCCTTTTCTGAAAATTGTCTTCTATAGGAACTATCCATTTTTTATTGACTTGCTTGTATTTTATTGATTCTGAAGGATGCCCTTTTGTATTATAGAGAGCAATTGTTAGATTTTGTCACATTATAAGAGTATCTTCCTAGTATACTTCTTACCTTTTCTCTGGTTGTCTTTTTTCCTATAGAAGTTTAAAAAGTTCAGTTTGATGAATTTATGCCTTCTTTAATTTGTGATGTTTACTTTATATTCTCTGTACAAAGATGTTTTCCCCAAAAGTCATACACATATTTTCTTATATTTCCTTTCAGTGTATTTATCATTTTGCTATTTGTGGTTTTTTTCTATTCTATCTAGGATTTGAATAAATGGAAGAAGTATATACTTTTATTATTTTCATGTTAATATCAAGCTTTCTTGGCAGTATTTATTGAATTGCTTCCTCACCAGTTTGAAATACTCTTTGAAAGTGAAAGTGTTAGTTGCTCAGTCATGTCAGACTCTTTGCAACCCCATGGACTGCAGCCAGGCTCCTCTGTCCATGGGATGAAATACTCTTTACCCATTGGCAAAATCCTATACATACAGGTTTGTTTCTTGACTGTGTGTTCTGGTCAATTTAATCTCTTTGTCCATTTCTGCACAATACCATAGTGACTGAAATTATATAATGAGTATTTTGGAATGTGATAAGATAATCTCTTTCCTTCTGTCTCTGATGCTGTTTCTCTCGTAACCTCATAATCATCTTGTCTACTATGACATAGTAAAAGCCTTACAAGTAGTTTTGAGTTATTTTATCAGATTCTATGAATAATATCTGGGAATTGATTGATGAGAGCAATGTAATATCTTTATTCTACTTTATCCCCTTCATGACCACAGTTTTATTCCACTAATCCAAATTAAAAAAAAAAAATCCTTCAGTTAAATTATACAAAAAAAAATATGTTTGCAATTATTCCTGGGTACTTAATAATCTCAATACTTGTTAAAAGGGGGCTTTTTTTTTTCTTGTGACTTTTGTTGTTGGAAGGTTTATTTGAAAATGGTATTGAATTCTATGATCTACTTTTTACATAGCCCCTTGCTACTTTGTTGTTGATTTGCTTGGATTTCTTAGGTAGACAACTATACTATCTGAAATAAAAACTTGTGTTTCTTTTTGGTGAATGTCTTATCTGATTCAATTGATTGGAAAGTCCAGTATTATCCTGAAAGGTTATGACAGTAAATTCTACTATCTCTTATCCCTTGCATTGGAAAAAATAATTTTATGCTGTACTAATGAATATGTTCCTTATTAAAAATACCCCCTACTTCATAACTTCTAAGAATTTTTTTGGATTTCATTTCATCATAGCTATTTAACTTTAGCTAAGGCTTAATGGGCATGTACTGAGATCATATTTTCCAGTCTGATTTATGAATACAGATAATTAAATTATTCATACATGCAGAATGTGAGTATTGGATTGACTAAATAGTTTGATTTTCCATAAGATCCTACATAAAAATCCAAACTTTTTGTCCAATCCAGTGTTATGTAGAATGAATAAGTAGAAAAACTCTATGTAGAAAAAACATATGTACACATACATTATATACATATATATAAATGTATGTGTATATACATATCTATATGCTCTTTGCTATTGAAACAACTTTCTTTAAAACTAGGGACAGATTCTACTTTGTTCTATGAGCCAGTCTATTATCATTTCATTCATTATCTTCTTTGTATGGAGATACTCTTGCTCTTTGCTTTTATTGTTCTATCCTAATCTGTTTGGTTATCAAGATGTTGCAGTATTACCAGTAGATTGAAGGAAATTGGCTAAGTGGGGGGGAGTTACAAATATGTTTCAGGGGTGATTGTTATGCAAACCCATAACTTACTGAATTACTACAACATAACAGCAGACAGTTCCTTATTACCTGTTCAGTTCGGTTCAGTTCAGTCGCTCAGTCATGTCCGACTCTTTGCGACCCCATGAATCGCAGCACGCCAGGCCTCCCTGTCCATCACCAACTCCCGGAGTTTACTCAAACTCATGTCCATTAAGTCAGTGATGCCATCCATCCATCTCATCCTGTCGTCCCCTTCTCCTCCTGCCCCCAGTCCCTCCCAATACAGCCTAATATCAAAGCTACCCTAAATTATGTGATGCAAAGGAAAGGGAGAAAGGGGAAGGGGTCAGTTCTCAATCTTTTCCTCACTCTATCTCCCCTTCCTCCAGTTGGCCTATCTTTTTGGCTCCTCCAAGGTCAAGTTTACGGAGCAACATTAGAGAAAGATAAGCAGTATTAGGGAGTAGGATTAGAGAGCAGGAATGAAGTCTTATGTGGCTCAACTGGTCTTTCTCATCTGGTATTTGGATCACCCCTGTGATATTGTCTGAGTTCTGGCTTTTTCTCCTGTGCAGAGCTTTCATTGATTCTTGGAGATGCACAGCATCCAGAAGGTCACGCTCATATCATCGGATGCATGAGATGCCTTCTCTTGCTGATTTGTTATGGCCTGGGAGTTCCTGGCCCCCGTCAGTTCTCCCTGTGCAGACTCTTTGACATGCAGGCACCTCACTCCTCCTGACGATACTCTTGACAGGGATTCATTTCAGTCAGGATGAGACTTGGGTCTGATTCTTGGATCCTTCCAAGCCACAGAAAAACTCATGAGTCCTTGTCCCACTAAGCTGGAAGTAGGTGCTGACCTCCCAAGCGATCCTATGTTCAGTCTTCTCATATCAAGGCATCTAAAAGGCTATCTGAAAAAATAAAAAATAAAAGGCTATCTGAATCTCTTCTCTGCTGGGAAAGTATTGGGGACCCACAGTATGCTATTAATTCTCTCCAGAGGAATTCTGACTAAGGGACACATCTGATCAATCTACTCACCTACACTTTTAAGGCTTTACGTTGGGAGATGGGCTGAAATATTCACGGATGTTCATGATAACTCTGCGTGTTATGCACTGACAGTCTGGCAACTATTGTTCTCTAGCTTCATGATCAAGGCTGAAGTCCCAGGAAGACAGTAAAGTTGTCTTTATAGACGCCTTGCAAAATGACTTGGAGAGCTTCCCACCTTTTTCCTGTGTTCTAAATAATTTTTATAAGGTAGGAGTTATTTGTTCCTTGAGAGTTTGATATCACTTACTCTTGAAACATCTGTGTTTGTTTACTTTTAAGAGGTAGATTTTTTTATGAGTGTTTTAATGTATCCTATAGTTTTTGTATATTCAGGCTTTCTATTTTGAGGCCTTCTTGTCAGTTTATAGCAAAGAGCTATGAATTTTCTATACATTGTATTTGCCTTGCCTAAAACACTTTCTTGTTTTTAAAGCAAATTTAATTTCCAATTGAATTTCTTCTTTAAGTCAAAATGTTAAGAATTTGGCATATATATATATATATATATATATATATATATATAAGCTTCCCTGATAGCTCAGTTGGTAAAGAATCTTTCTGCAATGCAGGAGACCCTGGTTATATATAGCATATATAAATGTGAAGTAGATATATAAATTTCATATATACACATGTTTATCTACTTATGATGATCAGTTTCTAGGTTATGAGATTATGATTGTCAAGCTATCATTACATGGCAGTCATTGAACACATCAGCTTTGAGGTATTGTTTTATTTTCCTTTGTGTTTTAGTACATGATCATTTTTGTGCATTTCATCTGCTTAAAAAATAATTTTTACAGTACTATGTCTGAAACTGATATATTTAATCATCATATAACACCTATTCACCATTGCTTCTTTCATCCTTCTTCTTTCTTCTGGGTTCATAGTTTTCTTGCTAGAATTCATCATTAATACTATGTTTCTTATTGTGGCAAAATATATACAGCATTAATCTTACCATTTTGACCCTTTTTAACTGTATGATTCAGTGGCATTAGTTGCATTCACAATGCAGTCCAACCATAACCATTATCTATATCTAATAACATTTTTAGATAGAATCTGGGTGGGTTAATTTTAAGAATTATTGTGCATATTAAATGCCCTCATGTCATCAAGCACACCCTTACTAGAGATAATCTTAAAGGATTTTCCTTCAAAATTTTCAATCTGTTGCTCTACTGACTTCATGCTGAGAACATTGGGAATGGGAGTTTGATTTGGTGAGCTCGGGTTGCATTAACAAAATACCGTAGACAGGGTGGCTTAAACAACAGAGATGCATGTCTCAGAGTTCTGGGAGCTGGGTTTCTGAGCTCAGGATGCCTGCATGTTTGGTTCCTGGTTTGCAGGTGGTGGCCTTACTCACGTGGCGGCAAGGCAGAGAGAGAGACACTTACCAAGAGAGACAGATCTGAGCTCCCCTCTTCTGTTCTGGGCTGGGCTGAGCCCACTGCTAACAATGCTCGTGACTAGAAATGCCTGGGAGCTGCTCACCTGGGCCTTACTACTTGCGGCAGCCCTGAGACGTTTCTGGACTGAGCCAGTGTTGACGAGAACAGCCCTTGTAGTTCTTACTATGATTTCAAGACCCGCTTCAGCAACAGCCATCCGTGATCTTTGAAAATATAAGGCCTCTTACTCTGAGGTCTTACAGGGTACACCACTTGCCTTGGGCCAGCAGCGAGGCAGCGGGGAGAAAGACGGGGAGAGTGTGGGCCAAGTTATGTCTTTATTGGGATGAAAAACAGGGTGCTTGGGGTTTCATGGGTTTACTCTTTATTGGTGAATTCAAATTATAAGACTGGGAATTAGAGTGTGAAGAGGATAAAGCAGGGTCCCTCAAAAAGGCACTTACTAAGTTGGACTAGGCTCCCTCAAAGGGAAACTTCATGGGTGGGACAGCCGGTCTCCTTGACTATCTGTGTAGCTGGCAATGTGGGTTTATTCAGGAGAGATGAGTGACTTTTCAAAGAATATCGTGGCAATCAAAAGCATAATGTCCCTCTTTTTATAGATTCCACATATATGTGTTAATATATAATATTTGCTTTTTTCTTTCTTATTTATTTCACCCTGTATGACACATTCAGTGTCCATTCACATCTCTATAAATGACTCAATTTTGTTCCTTTTAATGGTTGAATAATATTCCATTGCATATATGTACCACATCTTCTTTATTTATTCCTCTGTTAATGAGCATTTAGGTTGCTTCCATGTCTTGGCTATTAATAATCATGCTGCAACAAAAAATGCATGGGGAAAGGACGGAAGGTCATGGGAGAGGAGATATGTGTACACATATGGCTGATTCATTTCATTGTACAGCAAAAACTAAGAAAATATTGTAAAGCAATTAGAATCCAGTAATATTCTTGCCTGGAGTATCTATGGACAGAGGAGTGTGATGGACTTCAGTTCATAGAATAGCAAAGAGCTGGATACAACTGAAGAGACTTAGCTAGCACATGCAGACACAATAATAATAATAGAAAGTGATAAACAAAAAAAAAAGAGAGAGAGAGAGAGAAAGAGAAAGCTTAATGTCAGGCACTTATATTATAATAAAAATACCTAAATGGTGGGTACTTACACTACATCTTCTTGTAGGGACATTAATCCCATCATGGGAGCCCAGCTCTGACAACCATCTAAAGTAACCATAATTACTTCCCAAAGGCCTCATCTTCAAATGTCACTACATTAGGAGTTAGAAATTCAACTTAGGGACTAAAGCTTAGGGACACAGATATTCAGTCCATGACTGCAGTCTAATAGTTAACTTTCATTCATGTGTAGATATTTTCCCTCTGCCCTCCCTTTCTAGAAACTTTTATGGTTGTCTGTCTCTCTCTCCCTGCTAGTTTTATGTTTTATTACAATGAGTTCAGTAGGTGTATATGAGTGTGTGTTTGTGTGTGTTTCTATTTCAATATTCTTGGCACTAGACAGTCCCTTTTGGATGACTTATGTCTTTCATCAGTTTGAGAAACTGTCTTCTGTTATTTTGCTGGCTGTGTCCTCTCCTCAACCTTCTCCTTATCTTCTCCTGGTACACCAAGGATGCATTTGGAATTTCTAGGTCTAAACCTTACTCTTTTCCATAATTGTTATTTTACCTAAAGTGCTATGCTGTATCTCTTGTCTCACTCTGTGTTACTGTGAAGATTTCTAATGTGTCCATCTAATTTTTTATTCTGCATTTCAATTCTCATAAGTTAAAATGTTGATCAATAGTTGATTCTTTTATATGAACCCCATGCACTTTTATATATTCCAGAGGGTATTAAGGTAGTGAAACATTTAAAAAAGTGAAAGGGTTAGTTGCTTAGTTGTGTCTGACTCTTTATGATACCATGGACTGTAACGCGCCAGTCTCCTCTGTTCATGAAATTCTCCAGGCAAGAAAACTGAAGTAGGTAGCCATTCCCTTCTGAGGTGATCTTTCCAATTCAGGGATGGAATATGGGTCTTCTACACTGCAGTCAGATTCTTTACCATCTGAGCCACGAGGGAAGTGCGTGAAATGCTAAGGTATGATATATTTTCACTCTTTACTATGGTTCCTCACATGAATGCTGCTATACTGAGTTTCTTTACTTTTCATGGTATGACTTTTTCTTAAATGTTTGGCAGTGCGTGATGCGTGTTCATCTTTGTGGCTGAAGTCCCCTTCCCCATCCAATGTTTTATCTCCTTGTCCAGAGCAGATTTGTGTGGAAGGTGTGTGCGTGTAGGGTAGCTCATCTTCTGGTACTTTCAGTCTTTACCAAGAGGTTGGTAGGAAGAATGAACTGCTGGCGAGTATTTCATCCTTTGTATGTGAAAGCTTCCCTTTCCTCTTTGCAATCACCAGCGATTCAGTGCACTCTCCTATTCATTTTCACTTGCTGCTCACATTGGGAGGTTCCAATACCTGTCATGGCCAAAAGGCCCACGCTGACGTCAATGTGTTGAGAGGTGTTCCCAAGGTGTGGATTCACCTTCCATGTAGTTGGGGCTTCCACGAAGCCCTATTTAATCCCTCTATAAATTACATAGGCTTGTTTTTGTAACTAGCATTCATCTTTCAGGAATGAAACTCTTTTTCCTGGTACTCTTTTGCAGCAATACTTTCTTATGTTCATTTGAGCTGAGGTTTCCTTTTTCGGTTCTGACCCTACCTGGCTTGTGCCAATCAACATCGTCTAAAATTTTTTCTCATCTTCAAAGATTCCTCTTGTTGTTTTACAAGGGAATTATTGATTATTTTTTTTTTAACCAAAGCTTCATTGGTTCTAGGAACTTCAGAGAAGATGAAGAAACTGCAGTGCATACTCTATCAGGCATCATATTCAAGTCCTTCAGGGTCAGTTAAAATTACTGCTAACTATGGGCACAAGTGGTAAAGAACCTGCCTGCCAATGCAGGAGATGCAAGAGATACGGGTTCAGTCCCTGAGTCAGGAACATACCCTAGAGGAGGAAATGGCAAACCACTGCAGTATTCTTCCCTGGTGAGTCCCATGGACAGAGGAGCCTGGTGGGCTACAGTCCATGGAGTCACAAAGAGCTGGACATGACTGAAGCAATCTAGTTTGCTTGCTTGCTTAGGTGTATATCTAAGAAAAAAAAATATATATATATATAATTATTCATTTTTTAGTAATCAATGTTTAGTATTTTAGTACATTTCAAAATCATGCATCTGTGGTGTATCAGAATTACTAGAATAAACACTGTATAATAACAAAAATTGGAGGCTAATGTGCTAAAAAATTCTAAAAAATTAGATCCTTCATCATTTATTTCTGGCTTGCCATTGTCTTTCTTCCTGGGAGGCAATTCTCCCATCCAAGTACTAACCAGGCCCGACCCTGCTTAGCTTCCGAGATCAGACGAGATTGGGTGCGTTCAGGGTGGTATGGCCGTAGACCCTGGGAGGCAATTCTAAGAAAAATTTAGTCTGCAAGTGTATTTCATAATTCTTTACTAAAAATCCACAGAGTTATTGTAGAAACTTGAATGGAAATTAAATATTATTAATTCCAGACCAGTAAAATCTATTGGCTTTTCAAGTCAACATTCAGAAAAATAAAATAAAATAAAGAAGAATGAAATGAGATTTAAATGTACTGTTTGGGGATCCTGGGTCAGTACCAGTACCTTGCCAACCAGGGGGACTTCTAAGATCAAAAGACAAGGGAAAATAGAGAAAACCAAACTTACTGGGGGTAAAACTGGATGAAAGAGAAACTGAGGTAAAAATGGAACTGTCTAGACTCACCGTGAACCTGTGATACACAAAGAGCTAAAATAATAAGATGAAATGGGTGGAGGGCAGAACTAGGATTTCCCTTAACTTTAGATAAAAATGCTGTATTTTGGTAAAGCTATCTTCCTGTCTTTACTGAACTTCTGGGTATTTCACACATTTTGTTGTTTACCATGAACTTTGAGAGCCCCAAAGAGGAAACTATACCTGTTTACCTAACTAGCAGTATCTCATAAACCTTACATCAGGTAGTATAAGGGAATGGCTCATAATATACTTATAATCCAAAAAGAATTAGAAAAAGACGCTGTAGGAGGATGCAGAAATTAAATATGGGTAGTGCAAGAACACTATACAATCAGCAAAAACAAGACTGGGAGCTGACTGTGGCTCAGATCAGGATCTCCTAATTGCCAAATTCAGACTTAAATTGAAGAAAGAAGGGAAAACCACTAGACCATTCAGGTATGACCTAAATCAAATCCTTTATTATTATACAGTGGAAGTGAGAAATAGATTCAAGGGATTAGATCTGATAGAGTGCCTGAAGAACTGTGGACGGAGGTTCGTGACATTGTACAAGAGGCAGTGATCAAGACCATCCCCACAAAAAAGAAATGAAAAAAGGCAAAATTGTTGTCTGAAGAGGCCTTACAAATATCTGAGAAAAGACGAGAAGTGAAAGGCAAAGGAGAAAAGGAAAGACATACCCATTTGAATGTACAGTTCCAAAGAATAGCAAGGAGAGATTAAAAAAAAAGCCTTCCTCAGTGATCAATGCAAAAAAATAGAGGAAAACAACAGAATGAGAAAGTCTAGAGATCTCTTCAAGATAATTAGAGCTACCAAAGGAACATTTCATGCAAAGATGGGCTTGATAAAGGACAGAAATGGTATGGACCTAGCAGAAGCCGAAGACATTAAGAAGTGGAAAGAATACACAGAACAACTATACAAAAAAGATCTTCATGACCCAGATAATCATGATTGTGTGATTACCCACACGGAGCCAGACATCCTGGAATGTGAACTCAAGTAGGCCTTAGGAAACATCACTAGGAACAAAGCTAGTGGAGGTGATGGAATTCCAGTTGAGCTATTTCAAATCCTAAAAGATGATGCTGTGAAAGTGCTGCACTCAATATGTCAGCAAATTTGGAAAACTCAGCAGTGGCCACAGGACTGGAAAAAAGTCAGTTTTCATTCCAATCCCAAAGAAAGGCAATGACAAAGAATGCTCAAAATGCCACACAATTGTACTCACCTCACACACTAGCAAAGTAATGCTCAAAATTCTCCCAGCAAGTCTTCAACAGTACATGAACCGAGAACTTCCATATGTTCAAGCTGGATTTAGAAAAGACAGAGGAACCAGAGATCAAATTGCCAACATCTGTTGGATCATTGAAAAAGCAAGAGAGTTCCAGAAAAACATCTACTTTTGCCTTATTGACTATGCCAAAACCTTTGACTGTGTGGGTCACAATAAACTGTGGAAAATTCTGAAAGAGATGGGAAGACCAGACCACCTGACCTGCCTCCTGAGAAACCTGTATGCAGGTCAGGAAGCAACAGTTAGAACAGGACATGGAACAACAGACTGGTTCCAAATAGGAAAAGGAGTACGTCAAGGCTGTTTATTGTCACCCTGCTTATTTAAACTATATGCAGAGTACATCATGAGAAACGCTGGGCTGGAAGAAGCACAAGCTGGAATCAAGATTGCCTGAAAAATATCAATAACCTTGGATATGCAGATGACACCACCCTTATGGCAGAAAGGGAAGAACTAAAGCATCTCTTGATGAGAGTGAAAGAGGAGAGTGAAAAAGTTGGCTTAAAGCTCGACATTCAGAAAACCAAGATCATGGCATCCAGTTCCATCACTTCATGGCAAATAGATGGGGAGACAGTGGAAACAGTGGCAGACTTTATTTTTGGGGGCTCCAAAATCACTGCAGATGGTGACTGCAGCCATGAAATTAAAAGATGCTTGTTCCTTGGAAGAAAAGTTATGAACAACCTAGGCAGGTGATTAAAAAGCAGAGACATTACTTTGCCAACAAAGGTCCATCTAGTCAAGGCCATGGTTTTTCCAGTGGTCATGTATGGATGTGAGAGTTGGACTATAAAGAAACCTGAGCACCGAAGAATTGATGCTTTTGAACTGTGGTGTTGGAGAAAACTCTTGAGAGTCCCTTGGACTGCAAGGAGATCCAACCAGTCCATCCTAAAGGAGATCAGTCCTGAATATTCATTGGAAGGACTGATGCTGAAGCTGAAACTCCAATACTTTGGCCACCTGATGCAAAGAGCTGACTCACTGGAAACGACCCTGATGCTGGGAAGGATTGCAGGCAGGAGGAAAAGGGGACGACAGAGGATGAGATGGTTGGATGGCATCACTGATTCAATGGACATGAGTTTTTGTAAACTCTGGGAGTTGGTGATGGACAGGGAGGCCTGGCATGCTGCGGTTCATGGGGTCGCAAAGATTCGGACATGACTGAGCGACTGAACTGAACTGAGTGCAAGAACAAACTTTGCTGCTTCAATGTGATATTTTGATAATATCAAAAGAAATATCTTTCTGTTCATTTGAAATAATCAAACAGGTAACCCAACATTAATAATCAGCGGATAAGGGACTGGGTGTTTGCCATAGGGTTTTATATGTTCAAAGAAAAGCAATTTTGTGAGGTAGGGAGATGTAACTGGGTATATTTCCAGTGTACAGTCATTATAAGTTGTTTGATTAAATCTGAACCAAAAGATTTCTCTGGCATTGTGACAGAAAACTGTCTTCAGTTCCTAATGACATTTCTAGCAACACTCTGCCCCAGGAATTGCAGGTATATAGGGACAGTATAAAACTTCATTGGAAAAAAAAAAAAAAAAAGGAAATCAGTGTCTGACTTCATCAATTTTTCAGCTCTTCTATCCAATTAATCAATTTTACATGTCTATGAGACAAGTAAAATTTAAGGGATGGTCCTCAAAAATTTTTAAACAGATTTAACTTTAAAGGAAATAAATTCTGTATATATTCCATCTATATAATTTATTTATAAGTTTCTATAGAACTGTGCATTGGTGTGTATGTGTACACATATACATACATCCCCAGTCCTTGTGCAAGAAAAAATGAAATGATTCTGGCGGATTTCCCCTCCAATAATTTCAGAAAGTGCACAGCAGTGACCTGAATATGTATACAACTTCATTGTAAAGCAATCTCTTCTGATATTTCTGTTATGATAATAACCATCTTCAAAGCCATAGCTTCATAGAGCAGAGTGCAGAAAGTAATCTTAGCAAGATTTACAATTTGCGTATATCATATTCCACATCTTTTCAAGAGGTTAGACCACCTGCTGAGAAGATTTATCCTATATTTCCATAGGCTTTGAAATAGCTAAGGCTTTGGGTACTACAAAGGACCATATCTTCAACACAGCCTTAATAAGAAGTCCTTTATTTGGGGTGGGTTGGAGTATAAAGCTGATGTTGTACATTGATCTCATTCTAGATTCTTGTATCTATTTTTTCCTGGTGTTTAGCCACCTGTAATTTCTGGTATGTCTTAAAATAATATTTGATCTAACAATTTCTGTGAAATCTCCTGATTTATTTGACAAAGAATTAGACAAAGAGATGCTCTTTTGACTGCCACCACAATTTCATAACCCTGAGGTCATGATATAAGAATGCACCATATTTATAAATGCATTCATAAATTTCATGCATGTTTATTAAAGGACTTTTTTTAAGAATAATCAATCTGTGAATTAATCATGATTGCTGAAAAATAGTATTAATAGCTGAAACTTATGTTGTGCTTACTATTTTCCAGAATTTAATTCCAAAACTGTTTTCCTGGCATTTAATTTTAAAACCATATGCAATACTTTCTATTAGTAACCCTCTCCTAAAAGAGCTGACGCGTTAATAAGTAAACAGACTATTCCAGTATATCTTACTTTAAATATGAAATACAGTGGTATTCCACAGCAGTGGCATTTATAGTTCTTTGGAATTCAGGGAAGATTTAACACAAATATGTTATCTTAGGTGAAATGCAAAGGGGGAAAAAAAGAAAGAAATGCAGGGCAAAGTGAGGATATATCAATGAATATCAGGGAGCACTCTGCAAGAAAGTCTGGAGGTGCTGTTGGTCCGTGACAAGATGTGGAAAGCACAAATAGCAGCAATTCTAGAGCATAAACACTTGGTGTGGTGAGGCGGACTGTGCAGGTACATACCAGACTTTAAATGGCCTTTATACTCTGTAAGTGACTTAAATTCGTAAGTGATCTAAATGGAGTTCCTAGCCATTTTAAGTAGGGAAGTTAAGTTGTTAGGATTGTATTGTCAGGGTTGAGGATATATTGGAGAGAATTAAACTCACAGGAAATTAATACAGAAGAGAGGCTCTGGCAATGGTTCAAGAAAAACGTAAGGTCACACCAGAATTAGGAGATGTATTATGAAAATGGAAAAAGAGAAATAGATTCAGGAGATGTTAAGAAGACAGACACAAAGGATGATAATAGATTGGATATGAGTAAAATGGAAGAATTGGGAAACGGTATAAAGTTTGATGGGAAACCAAGACTCTGCATTTTATGACTCAGGAAACCGAAGTCATGAAATTATCATTTTCCAAGAAATGATTCACAAGACTGGCATCATGTTTAGAGAGGCATGATGACATTAGCTTTGGATATGTTCAACTGATAGTGTCTGTGGGATATGCCAGTGGAAAGATCTAGTAAATAAATGGATATATGGGCCTGGAACTCAGTGGAATCTTCCCTATAACTTAGATTTAACGTTTATTATGTACTTCTTATGTATGCCATGTGTAGCCCTAGTAACAATTGCTATTACTATTGTTTAGTCTCTAAATTGTGTCCAACTCTTCACGACCCCATGGACTGCAGCATGCCAGGCTTCCCCATCCTTCACTTTCTCTCAGAGTTTGCTCAGATTCATGTCCACCGAGTTGGTGATGTTATCTAACCTCTCATCTTCTGCCTCCCTCTCCTCCTTTTGCCAGCATCAGGGTCTTTCCCAAAGAGTCAGCTCTTCCTAGTGACAATGCATAAGTCTAAAGTAGAAAAGACATAAGAAGGCAGAGAAATGGAGGTTTGAGGGATGTAGAATATGGCCCCAAAGTAAGTGGGTTTTCAAAATTTAGGCCAGGAATGACATTTTATGATTCAGTGGTTGACAATCACATAACTTAATAAAAAATGTGAGTTGAGAACTAAAACGTTGAACCATGCTAGGCTTAGCCATACAAAAGTCTGTAATAAAATTAGGAAGAACAATTTATTTTAATTGACAAGAAGAAAGTCAACTTTACTGTGTTTAGAAGCAAATGATCTTTTAAAATAAACTGAAATGGTGTGTATATTTCTCTTTCTAAATGAAGGAATTTGAAAATAAAGAACTAAAAAATCAATAAGACTTCTTTTAATATTGGTAGTCTACACCATTTGAATGCTCAAACTACCACACAATTGCACTCATCTCACATGCTAGTAAAGTAATGCTCAAAATTCTCCCAGCCAGGCTTCAGCAATACATGAACCATGAACTTCCAGATGTTCAAGTTGGTTTTAGAAAAGGCAGAGGAACTAGAGATCAAATTGCCAACATCTGCTGGATCATCGAAAAAGCAAGAGAGTTCCAGAAAAAAGTCTATTTCTGCTTTATTGACTATGCCAAAGCTTTTGACTGTATGGATCACAATAAACTGTGGAAAATTCTGAAAGAGATGGGAAGACCAGACCACCTAACCTGCCTCTTGAGAAACCTGTATGTAGGTCATGAAGCAACAGTTAGAACTGGACATGGAACAACAGACTGGTTCCAAATAGGAAAAAGAGTACGTCAAGGCTGTTTATTGTCACCTTCCTTATTTAACTTATATGCAGAGTACATCATGAGAAATGCTGGTCTGGAAGAAGCACAAGCTGGAATCAAGATTGCCGGAGAAATATCAATAACCTCGGATATTCAGATGGCACCACCCTTATGGCAGAAAGTGAAGAGGAACTAAAAAGCCTCTTGATGAAAGTGAAAGAGGAGAGTGAAAAAGTTGGCTTAAAACTCAACATTCAGGAAATTAAGATCATGGCATCTGGTCCCATCACTTCATGGGAAATAGATGGGGAGACAGCGGAAACAGTGTCAAACTTTATTTTTTGGGCTCCAAAATCACTGCAGATGGTGATTGCAGCCATGAAATTAAAAGACACTTACTCCTTGGAAGGAAAGTTATGACCAACCTAGATAGCATATTAAAAAGCAGAGACATTACTTTGCCAACAAAGGTCCATCTGGTCAAGGCTATGGTTTTTCCAGTGGTCATGTATGGATGTGAGAGTTGGACTGTGAAGAAAGCTGAGCACCGAATTGATGCTTTTGAACTGTGGTGTTGGAGAAGACTCTTGAGAGTCCCTTGGACTGCAAGGAGATCCAACCTGTCCATCCTGAAGGAGATCAGTCCTGGGTGTTCATTGGAAGGACTGATGCTGAAGCTGAAACTCCAATACTTTGGCCACCTCATGCGAAGAGTTGACTCACTGGAAAAGACCCTGATGCTGGGAGGGATTGGGGGCAGGAGGAGAAGGGGATGACAGAGGATGAGATGGCTGGATGGCATCACTGACTCGATGGGCATGAGTTTGAGTAAACTCCGGGAGTTGGTGATGGACAGGGAGGCCTGGCGTGCTGCATTTCATGGGGTCGCAAAGATTCGGACATGACTGAGCGACTGAACTGAACTGTACTGAACTGATGATGACTAAATAAAATAATACATGTTAAATACTGAAAATATTTGTGATGATGATTTTCACCCATTTTTTCTGGCCAATAATTTATTTTGAAGATGTTAAATATAATAAGAAAACTCACAAACAATGTACAATGAACCTCAAGTAATCATCATCTAGATTGGTTAATTGACAACATCTTGCCATCTCTGTACTCCACACACACATACATACATACATCTGATGCCAAAACATTTAAAGAGTATATATGAACACAATGGCATTTCATGCCTAAACATTTGGTATCTCCTAAGAAAAACACATAAATACATTCTCTGATATAAGCACAATCATCTATCATGCTCAGAAAATGTAACGTGAGCATAATACTCTTTTATAACAATATACTTCATAACCAAACCTACCCATTGTCCTAATCATTTGCATTATCGTCGTAAAAAACAATCCAAGATGCAATCAGAGATCTTTCTGCGTGTGATTTTCATGACTTTCTAGTTTCTGTTATCTAGAACAGTTGTGCCTTTTTTTTTTTTTTTTTTTTTGTCTCTCAAGGTAGTATCATAAATAGTTCTGGTTATTTTGAAAAATGCTATATCTGTTTTCTACCATTGCTTTCTTGTGGTTAGACTGACACTGTGCTTTTGGGCAGTGGGGTAGTGAGAATACACACAGGTGATGCATCTTTCTCAGAGCATGAATTGCAGGACACGAGCTTTTCCTTCTAGATAGGTTTTTTTTTTTTTCTCTTGCCGAGTACCTGGGGTCTCTTGCTGTCCTGAGCCAAAGCCCTGGGGTCTCTGGTCTGGCTAATGACCTAGCAGAGTCGAGTCTGCGTCCTGCCCCGAGTTTGGTCCTCCTGCTGTTCTGCCTCTGAAGGGCAGGGTGCTGTGCTGGACCCCCTCTTTGGGTTGGCCCTGCAGCCACCCCATCCCCCAGCTGCTAGAACCAACTGCAGAATGACTGCTCTTCTCTTTGACCCCAGGTTTAAGGCAATGGGGTAAATCCAGACAGAGGGTGGGAATGCTTCTTTAAGGCTTTCATCCCTTGTATTCTCAGGAGTCCCATCGCTATCATCACAGTTGGTTAGAGTTATTTTTAGCAGGGGTTGCTCTTCAAGGAGACAAATGTCTTAGGGCTAGATCCTGCTCAATAGCAACTCATTTAATTGCCCTAGAGATCATACAACCACAATATTATGCTATTTTGAATTTTTCCATTTCCAGATAAAATTTGAACAGTTTGTATTTGTTTGTATTTCTTTTGGATCATCCAGCTGAAGATGTACTGTAAAAAGTCTATGCAATGGAAACGGTACATGCAGCCTTTTTGGATGGCTTGTTGTCTGTTACATTAAGAAGTCATGATACCGACTTCTAAAAAAGAAAATCACAATATACTTCTCACTGGCCTAATATTTTTAGATGTCTTTTGCCATTAAGGATTATCTCCTTGTGTAATAAATCCAAACCTCATTCTTAAATCCCATTAGTTTATATTAAACAAAATATTTCTCAGATAAAAGGAAAAATATGAAAGGAGTTAAAATGATATTTTAAACTACATAGAGAAAGAAACTGAAGTAATCATTCCCAAATTCTTATATATTGGCATGGAGACTTAGGGCTGTTTGTTTTATTATTGACCTTTCCTTTTAAAGCCAAAAATGAAGGTCGTAATTTCTTAAGGGAATTGTATTAGACTTAAGAAGTAATTTAGTGAAGAGTCTTGAACTCTTTCTGCATTAACAAATGAAACCAAAATTTAAGACAATACAAAAATTCCCCATGACCTACTCATAGGATAAATGTGGCTATATATCACAAGCTAATGCAAACACATTAATATTAAGTCTTCAGATTGAGCTATAGTAATATAAACAGGAAATAATGACCCACCAGTGATCAAACAGTAGATGTTAAAGATCTTAAGAAAGATTTTCTCTTCTGTTTTCAGTATCACCCATCTATTATATTCAGATGTACATAACTAATTAGCCATCATATACATTAAAGGAAAAATGCTGGCATTTTATATTCATTTTCTCTGATAATTTTCTTTTGAAGAGCAATGTTGAAAAAATTGCAAAAACATAAGAGAGAAATAAGGTTGCTGTCTTAAAGTGAAAACTTGGATCAACAAATTAGATCAACAGATATAAACATCCATAAACATCTAAGAGTCGGGACTATAAGACTTAAATAAAACTCAGTTGAGTACATTGAGATATCTAAATAAAGAATATAGTAACAGAAGTTGACATTGTACAAGTGAAAAGCACAGAAATGAAAACCACAGAGGCAGACACTGATGTGAAAAACCTGGGAGTAGGAGGACTCTTAGTCAGTGGCCTTAGGGTTCCAGGTCACGTCTCCCACCCGGGGAACTGACTCTCTTTGTTCTGACTTCATCTCAGCAAGATTTTTGCTTTCACAGTAGTTTATAAGGCAGTGTTGCTGATTTTTGTTTCTTTACCTAATAAGATGCTAGATCCTAAAGCCTGTTATATATGGTGCATTAGTTGAGAACAGGTTGTACGCTGTCACACACACTTCATAACTAAATGTACCCGTTGTCCTAATGATTTGTACTATTGTCTTAATAAACAATCCAGGATGCAATAAGAGATCTTTTTTTCCCCCTCTTGCATTTGATTTTCATGCCTTTCTAGTTTCTTTAATCCAGAAACTAAATAGTTCATCTTTTTTGTCTCTCATGTTAGTATTATAGGTAGTTCTGGCTATTTTGAAAAAAAGAAAAAAAAAGTAATATCTACTTTCTAAAATTATTTTCTTATGGTTGGATTCCACTGTTCTTTTCTGCAGTGGAGCAGCAAGAATACACGCAAGTGATTTATGATTCTCAGTACTCGCATCACAGGACACTAGCTTTTCCTTCTAAATAGGGATTTCATTTCTCTTTCCAAGTGCCTGAGGTCTCTTGCTGTCCTGAGCCAAACTCTGGGATTTCTGGTCTCACTAATGACCTAAGAGAGTGGAGTCTCTAGCCTCACTCCCAAGGTTAGCCTTTCAGGAGATTTGCACCTGAGCAGTAGGTGAGCTACTCTGCGCTTTCACTTTGGGTGGGCCCAGCCTTCTAGCTGCTATAAAAGTGAAATTGGAGCTCAAGAATATCTCCAGCAAATAAAATGAAATCTAAGTTGATAGAACTCAGAACAATGGTTGCCTGAGTGAGATGGCGGGGTGGCGGCGGGGAGTCACACTTATATGGGGATTCATGATCCTGACAGGCAAGTAAGAGGAGAAAAATATGTCTGGCAACGGCCGCTTGATTCCAGAAAGTTTTCTAGAAGCGCTCTAGAAGCTAAAGGAGTGGTGGCTCTACAGATGTTTATAATTGTCAATACTCATCAAACTGTACTCTGAAAATACGTGCATTTTAGCTTGTAAATGATTGTTCAATAAAGGCATATGGAATTTTAAAAGAAAAAGACTATTCCAGGTCCAAGTGCTGCATGACAAGTTAGCCAGAAATTCATTACTGGCAGGCTGAACACAAAAGGGCGTATGTTCCACTTCTTAATGGGAGACATGTTGAAGAATTTGGGAACTCTGTTTTGGAATCACTGCATGGCATCCTTTAACAACAAATTATTTACATTTCTCTCACATCCATGATAAACTCCTCCCCCATACACATATACACACACACCCCAGTTTCATTCTGTTAGGACATTAGTTCAAAGCCTAGAAATCTCACCATCTCACCTCTGGAAAAAATTGCTTCGCAATCACTATTGCTGGGTAACAATGACTCCACAACAGTAGTTCAAAGCAACCATATTATTGTTCTTGCAGAACTGAGGGAATTAAGATTTCACCCAGGGAATGGTTAGCCTCAGCTGGGGCAGCGACAGGAGCACCTACACGTCACGTCTCCCTGGAGCTTGGCTTCCTGGCAACAAGATGACTACAGGATATTCACACACCCGTTATGACAACCCAGGGCTCCGCGTGTGAGTGTTTTACTGACGCGTTGCCGTTTAGTGCCCACCGTCACAGGACCCTCTGCACATCTTCTGATGCTGACGCAAAGGATCGGAACGGTAGCAATGTTGAAGAACTTGAGAGCCACATACTGCCAAAAAGGGGGATTGTGGACGGAACGAAGGCTATTTCTTCTATAAAGCAGAAGACTGAATTGCTATCTTCCTGTGATGCCACCACAAGAGTGTAATGAGACATTACTTACATATCCAACTGTACCAAGACTGGCTTTCAGTTTCTTAAGCTGGAGATAATTTCATCGCCAGAAGCAATTTATCATGACTATCACAGGTCTTTATCTTTGACGCTTTCCACGACTCTATTTCAAGAATTTTTGTGAGCACTGGGAGTAAGTCTCCAGACTGGAGAGAGATGGGCACCTGCTCACTGCACCGGAAAGCACTGAGCGCTTCAGCCCAGGGAGCCCAGCCTGGGCTCTCTGATAACCTAGAGGGATGGGGAGGAGAGGGAGGCTCAAGAGGGACGTGGTCCATGTGTGATTATGGCGGATTTGCGCTGTACGGCAGAAATCAACGCAATGTTGTAAACCAGTTTCACTCCAATTAAGAAATAAATTAAAAAAAAAAAAAAAGCCTCTTGAAAGAAAAAGCGATTGGTTACCAAAGGGTATACTGGTTAGTGGAAGAATCTACCTTGATCCCTTATTTTATCTCAAAATATTCTTATCAAAGAATTAGGAAAAATATTAGTGTTCCCATTTTGCATTGGATGATGAGTCGCTGAGATGTGAGACAGTGCAGGGCGATGTTCAAGACAGGGAGCTTTGGTTGTCTCATACACAGGGCTGGCCAAAAAGTTCGTTCTTATTCTCCATAATAAAAAACCGGAATGAACTTTCTGGCCAACCCAATACCTTGGCACCAGTCCTTGGGAACACTGCCAGTTAATCTGAAAGTGCTTTATGTGTGTGTTTTTCTTTAATGTGAACTTACTTGTGTTGTCAGTAAATATCATAACCCTAAATATGTTTATGCTTGTACTGAATGTGTTCAGTCGTATCTGACTCTTTGTGACCCCATAGACTGTAGCCCACCAGGCTCCTCTGTCGATGGGATTTTCCAGGCAAGAATACTGGAGTGTGTTGCCACTTCCTTCTCTGGGGTATCTTCCTTACCCAGAAGTGGAACTCACGTCTCCTGCATTGCAGGTAGATTCTTTACTGACAGCCACTAAGGAGCCCTTGTAACTGAGTAAATCTTTTATGTTTCCTGGGAATTTGCATCATTCATGTTTCATCTCATTCCATATCACTGCCTCCATGGAAACCTTGGTTTTGATTCCAATATACCCTGAAATGGGCTTCCCAGGTGACACTAGTGGTAAAGAACCTGCCTACCAATACAGGAGATGTAACAGATGTGGGTTCTATCCCTGGGTCAGGAAGATCCCCTGGAGGAGAGCATGGCAACCCACCCCAGTATTCTTGCCTGGAGAATCCCATGGAGTGAAGAGCCTGGAGGGCTACAGTCAATAGGGTCACAGAGAGTTGGACTCAACTGAAGCGACTTAGCAGGCAAACCCTGAAATAAAACTAATCCTGATCTATTGTTTCCCAGTTAAATCACTGCCTAACCTGCTCAGTCAACTGCGTGTTGCTTCTCAGTAAATAGAGCCTCAGACAACCTCAATCCTTTTGGTATTTTTGAGTGAGCCAAGATCAGAATAATGGATGCTGAAAAACATTCAGAGTAGGTAAATAAAAAGACACAGTCATTTGTCTAAAGCCCAAGAAGGGCAATCTTCTTGTGAGATTCATTAGTTTATTTTCAGCATAAAAATAGTTACCATAGAAACACATTTTGACAATATATACTCTCATTTTCTGTGGAAATGTAGATTAAAGTCACCTTGAGAAGTTGAAGCCCAGGTTTCTGTAGAGCTGTTCACATTTTCCATACTGTGAAATAACACTTAAAAATACATTTCTATTTTTTTCAGTTAAATGCAATGATAAAACAAAACTATATATAAAAAAAGGATCAATCAGATTATTCAAGGTCAGGGGCTTGTTATCAGAGAGGAGACAGTTAAGCCTCAAATGTGGAAGATTTTATAAACCTCACTTCGGGTACATTAACTCTATTAGAAGGCACAACTTGTTTCTATATTTCATCACTTTTGGCAGTTTATAAATATAGTCTGCTGCTGATGTGAACAGCTGACTCATTGGGAAAGACCCTGATGCTGGGAACGATTGAAAGCAGGAGAAGAGGGTGACCGAGGATGAGATGGTGGGGTGGCATCACCAGTTCAACGGGTATAAACTTGGGAAAATTCTGGGAGATGGTGAGAGACAGGGAAGCCTGGCGTGCTGCAGACCATGGGGTAGTGAAGAGTAGGATACAAATTCAGTTCAGGCAGCTCAATTCAGTAGCTCAATCATGTCCGACTCTTTGCAACCCCAAGGACTGCTGCACACCAGGCTTACCTGTCCATCACCAACTTCCAGAGTTTGCTCAAACTCATGTCCATCGAGTTGGTGATGCCTCTTGAGAGTCCCTTGGATTGCAAGGAGATTAAACCAGTTGATCCTAAAGGAAATCAGTCCTAAATATCCTTTGAAAATGAGAGAGTCAGTTCCTAGGTAGGTTGATAAGAAGTCCAGTGGTCCCCAAGGAGAGAGGGGTCTGGAATTCTCAAGGAGGAAGAAAAGACAAACTTTCATATCAATGTATGACAAAACCCACTGGAAAAAAAAATAACAATTAAAAAAAAAATTAAAAAAAAAGCCATTAGACCCCCCCAAAAAAAAAAAAAACCATTACTTTGACTAGATGGACCTTTGTCGGCAACGTAATGTCTCTGCTTTTTCATATGCTGTCTGGTTTGGTCATAGCTTTTCTACCAAGGAGCAAGCCTCTTTAAATTTCATGGCTGCAATCACCATCTGCAGTGATTTTGGAGCCCAAGAGAATAAATTTTGTCACTGTTTCCTTTGCTTCCCTATCTATTTTCCATTAAGTGATGGGGCCAGATTCCATGACCTCAGTTTCTTTAATGTTTAGTTTTAAGTCAGCATTTTGACTCTCCTCTTTCACTTTCATTAGGATACTCTTTAGTTCTTCTTCACTTTCTGCCATAAGGGTGGTGTCATCTATGTATCTGAGGTTATTTCTCCTGCGAGATATTTCTCCCACTGATCTTGATTCCAGCTCGTGCTTCATCCAGCCTGGCATTTTGCATGATGTGCCCTGCATGTAAGTTAAATAAGCAGGGTGACAATATCAGCCTTGACGTACTCCTTTTCCCAATTTGGAACCAGTCTGTTGTTCCATGCCTGGTTCACAACTTGGTGACTGAATAACAACATAGTCAGTTTATTGTTACATATTCAGCGGTTATGTTATTGACTTTTTAATTTTTCTCCACAGCTTATGACTAATATTTTAATTGAGAGGTAGCATAGTCCTTCAAAGTTCCAGAAATCACCTTCCACACATTGTAAATTATAAAATAATCTTTCTGTGCATTTGAAAAATAGGTGGCTCAGATGGTAAAGAATCTGCCTGCAATGCAGGAGACCCAGGTTCAATCCCTGGGTTGGGAAGATCCTCTGGAGAAAGGAATGATTACCCACTCCAGTATTCTTGACTGGAGAATTCCATGGACAGAGGAGCCTGGAGGGGGTACAGTCCATGGGGTCACAAAGAGTTGGACATGACTGGGCGACTTTCTCTATAGATATTATAAGTAATGTGCACCTAAAAATCGATTTTAATTTTAAATATCATAGACATTATACTTTTTATGATTCTCACATTTCAGTATACATCACATTCTAAAGATTGTTGACTTTGAACTATAAACATATTGGGAATTATTAAGCATGAAGAGTCTCCTCCACTGGAATTTGAGAACAGTACGCACACTTGAAAAATTTTAGTTTGAGCACATCATTCGAAGTTTGAACTCATTAGCAATATCATAATTTTTAATCTTTTTGAGAAATCAAAGCAGCAAACAAACATAGATCAGTGTAGCTTCCTAAGATGACAAATTATGACTGCTTTTCCAGATGTGGTACCCAGTTTTAACATTTTGATACCATCTATATGGTTCTTTTCTATGTTATGCATGTGAATATCTCTGTAAAATCTATTTCCATATGATTTAGAGATATATTGTTTTAGTGAAAACTAAGTTCCATGAATTGAGTTCTTTTGCAGGGCCAAAAAAAGATTTGCAAGTGAGTTAGGCTCAATCTTCTCACATCTCAGTTTTCTATATGTGGTGATCACAAGTCTAGCCTTGCATATCTTAGTAGAAGTGAAAGTCATTCAGTTGAGTCAGACTCTTTGTGACCCCATGGACTATACAGTCCATGGACTTCTCCAGCCCAGAATCCTGGAGTGGGTAGCCTTTTCTCTTCTCCAGGAGATCTTCCCAACCCAGGGATCAAACCCAGGTCTCCTGCATTGCAGGCAGACTCTTTACTGGCTGAGCCACAAGGGAAGCCCCTAATCTTTTATAGGAATGATATTTTTGAAAACTATTTTTAGAGAGGCAAACCTGGTGAACTCCATCCTTATACCATAAGCTTTATGCTCATTTGTTTAGCAGTTTGTAGCTTCTCCCAGTTTAGGAATACATCTCTGCACTCTCTTCTTCCTGTAAATTGCCTTCAGAGGATTTTATTCCCTGTGTCAGGCCCAAATGTGCATTTCTTTCATCCTTTATTATGACTCGCAGTAACACTGTAAAATAGATGTTTTGAAACAAATTGATAAATCCAAGTGAACCTGCCAGTCCATTGGATATGTTTATAATTAACCTTCTTTCCAACGGTAGAATTCTTGTTTATAGACAAATTCAGGGTTAACCTTGAGGATTCTCAAGACATTTTTACCCTCAATTAAGTGTTGAGTTTTCATTATCATCAACCTATGCTATTGTGTTATGTATATAAGACACCAGACATAAGTAGAAGGTTAAAAGACAGAGAAAATACAATGCATAGTTTTTTTCTGCTCTAACTGGTTAACCATTTCCTAAAATTCATTCTTCATATGGCACATCACTATAAAGTTTTATCTCAAACCCTTTCATCTTAAATGCTTATAATAGAAGGAAAATAGCAGGTACCTAATCAGTGGAAAATCATTTAAAGTTATATTTCCCTCCAAAAAATAAAACAAATATAATAAGATTTTCCTAAATGTATAGATATACTGTGTGTAGGAAGAGTAAATGAAGGATATAGTGCAGAATACTTTGATGCACAAATTCTACTATAATATGTAAGGAAGATGATCTAGCCTCAAAATCAAGATAAATATCCTGAGGAATTGCAGCCCAAAATCATGATCAGGATGAAACATATCAGTCTGCTGGATTTTGTAAAAGGCAGTGGGACCAAAATTTTGGCTCCTCTGATCTACTGAGGATGAAAAGTGGTTTATGAGAGAGATTGGTGACTGAACCAAAAAACAAGGTTTGAAGTAAAGGCTGTAAGGTGTCTGCTGCTCAACACAGTCTGAAGCCTTGACTTAGAGGAGCTTCTGACTGAGGAAGTTGAAATGACGAAGATAGAGCTTGAAAAAAGAGCTCTTAACTGAGATACGTATCGGTCAAGATTCTCCAGAGAAACAGACCAGTAGGAGCAAAGAGATTTCAAAGAATTGACTTATGCCTATTGTGGGGGCTGGCAAGTTCAATATTTGTAAAAGGGGCTGGGATGCTGAGGATTTTGAGCGGGACCCTTTGCTGTAATCATTTCCTCATTCTCTGAAATATCTACTTTTTTTTTTCTTAAGACCTTTCCATTGATTGGATAAGGTCTAACTAAATTATCAATAATTATCTCCTTTACTTAAAGTTGTCTGATTACAGAATTTATCCACATCCCCAAAATACTTCAACAATAGTACCTGGATATGTGTTTGATCGAATAACTGGACATCATAGCCTAATCAACTTGACACACATGAGCATCTAAGCATGTAGACATCCTCTATGTTTTTGACTATTCAAAATAGCCTAGACAAAGACCCACAAATTGCCAACTAAAAAACTGACTCAAAGATAAATAGCTTAATAGTATTATAACTATCAAATACATGGAATACTTAGTTTAAAATATGAAAATGCTAGGTTCATATAATTTATATGGTGGTATGAAACATTTAAACACATGATTTCAATCTTATACAAACCTATTCAGAGGATGAAAAAGAAGAGACTATAACCAAATGTATGTTAAGAGACTTGACCTCAGAAATAAGCTTGATACTGTATTCCAAAGAATTTATAATCAACCCATTGTTGATAAATTATCTTAGCAACCAAGGAATTGATGGGTATAGTATGCATTGACTTAAATACAGTGTAACTAGAAAAATTTCTAGAAATTAAGACAGTGTGATGGTACCAAAAGGGTAGAGAAGTACAACATAGTAAGACTCTAGAAACAGAACTCCACATATTTACAGGAAATTATATATGACAGAACAGGGTAGTTCAGAGGAAAAGAAAAAAAAAGGTGACATCTTCAATAATCGATGCTGGAACAATCTGTTATCCAAATGGAAATAAGTGATATCAGATCCTTACCAGGTAGTCAGAGGACTTAAATCTGAAAACCAAAACTTAAGAAAAGAAATTATTAAAGATATTTTTAGAAGTTCAGGGTGGAATTGAAAGTTTTAAACAAATAACCAAAGTAAACTGTAAACTGAAAGGAAAGGTTAATGAATTTAATTACATTAAATCTGATTACTTTGCCCCATGAAAAGAAACTTGAAGCAAATTTCAGAAGCACACATGATATATCATGATAGAGTTATAACATGCAAATCTATGCAATATATTACTTAAATATAAACCATTGTACATAATATATATAATACATGCTATATATATATATAAAATAAAGAGAAAAAAGGGAAATTAAAAAAGATATTTCAATGGATTATCTACTTTGGGGAAAAAAGGGAAAAGTATATATAGTGAAATGCATACACCGAAGCTTAGAATCCAGAGAATTTTGGCAATTTCTTATACCTGCAATAACATACATTGTATCATTGCATGAGCTTTTTCATCATTCCAGAAATATTTATTATTTTTCTTCCCAGTCCATCAATGGCCCCCAGGCAAATGCTGTTCTGATTACTTTCCTCATAAATTAGTTATGCCTATTCCAGAAACTTATATAAATGGAATCATATGTATTCCTTTTTATCCTGATTTCTTTAACTCAGCACAGTGTTTTTGAGGTTCATCCATGGTGTTGCACACATCAATAAATTCTTCCCTTTTATTTCTGGGTAGCATTTAATTGTGTGAATATCCAAACTTTGTTCATCTAGTCTCTTGTTAATGGGTATTTGGGTTGTTTCCAGCATGGGGCTAATATGAAAAACGCCTCTATGAGAATGTTTAACTTAATAAGAAATTGCCAAACCAACTTCCAAAGTGGTTACAGACATACACATATGTACTACTAATATCAGGCATGAAAGAAAGAGAGAAATCAGAGACAATTTCAAGGTTTTCAGTATTACTAAGTGGAAAGATGGATTTGCCATTTGCTTATTTGTAGAAGACTGGCAGTACAGACATGTGATTTAGTTAACTAAAGGTTAACCAAAAGATTTGTAACTTGTTCAACCAAAAGCCTAGTTAACCAAATGTAGTTAACCAAAATGTTAATTTGAAATCCTTAAAAGACATTGGAACAGATATATCAAAGAGAGAGTCGGATATACGTGTCTAGAGTTCAAAGGAGAGGTTAACAAAGGAGTCCCCAAGTCATCATCATGCTGATTTACAGATTCATTCATTCAAAAATAGATTTTAATGGATGAGCATATATGTGGGCCAAGCTCTGGTATATACACATGGATCATATCTGTTAAAAAACCCCTTCTTTTACGGAATGTGTATTATCTGTGGCTTAGGAATCTAGATGAAAAAACTTAAAAGGAGAGTATGTAGAAAAGAAAAGGGCTTCAAGGACTGAACCCAAGGGCAGTCCATTTATTAGAGATCCAAGAAGTGAGATATAATAACTTAGAGTCTGAGGGAGGAAAATATTCCGAAATGCAACAGAAAATGTGGGAATACGTTACACCCTCTGGCCAAGTATGGCTGATTGTATTAATGGCCTCTTTCAACAAATCTTATATTCTTATCTTTTCCCATGAAACTTCAGAGTTCCTCCCATGAAAAGGGTGGACTATATTTTTCCATACCTTGGATTTATTTGGAATAAAGGAGAAGATTTAGTGGGCCTGGTCCATTCCTACATCTTCATGTTTCTATTTGCACTCTTGTACATCTGCCTTTCTCAGGAGAATGTGTTTGCTTGTCCCAGGATGAAAACGACATAAAGTGAAGCTTTCTAGTCTCCCTTTTCTCATGGCATTTTTTTTCCCCTCATGGGTCTCTGTGTCCTCCCCTACTCCTATGAGAACACCAGTCATCAGATTTGCAGCTCACTCTAAATCCAGTGAGGTATCAGTGTGAGACCATTAAATGAATTACATCTGCAAAGATTCAGTTTCTATATAGGTCATATTCATGAAACCAAAAGTTAGCAGTTGGGTTTATCTTTTTAGGGGACAAAATTCAATCTACTACAATATGCTAATGGTATTATGTTTCTGTCCATTTAAATATAGCTTTCTCAAGGAAAGGAGCCATGTTTATTCATGTCTCTGTCTCAAATGTCCAGTAAAAAGCCTGGAGCTCAATAAACAGTTGCTTTAAAAAAGTGTTCCAAAGTATTTTATTCAAGGATATAGCAACTATTTATAAGTAATAATGCATGCTATAATAATCAGAATTTTTTTATTGCTATAAATTTACTACCTAAATCTACTGTCTTAAAATTATTTGGATGACATCTTCTGATATCATATTCTGAAGATTTCTTTCTCTCTCTCTTTTGAAGCACACATTAAAAAAAAAAAAATCTCATCAAAGTCAGATATGGTCTTCAGTATGAAAGGAAACAATTTATTGAAGTAATTACCTAAAATATCTAATACCGATTTGCCCTTTTATTCTAACAGTAATCACCAGTCCTCGTGACAAAGAACCAGCCATCATGGTGTCTCTTTCATTGAATTTCCTTTGTCCTCAAACATACTGCTTTGTGTGTTTTGTTGATTTATTTCCTCTCTCTTCTGAAAAGTTCTGTTTCTTTTGAGAAAAGATAATAGTGAGTTTTCTGTAATGCACTGTTCCTGTTGTTAGGTAATTAGTCTGCCTGAAAAAAAAATATATTATAATAGATTTTTCACAAAGGAGCCATTCAACACAATGCTTTTACTATGAAAATCAACAGTCTCAGGAAAATAGGAGAACTAAAACCAGAAATGAACACCTCTCTGTCTACTTAGTTCTCTGCTTCATTTCAGAAATATGGCCCATGAAACCATTTAAGGGCAAGTGGAACAGGGGTACAGAAGGGATATTTTTCTGTCTACCACAAGTGAGAAGAATGAGTTGTGATCAAATTAGCAAATTACATTCTTTATCATACTTCATTGTTATCGTCTTCTCTAAGATGAATCCATGTATATGACAAAATTTAGCTAGAAATATATTTCATCAGTATAAAGTAAGAAAATTATGAAATAATATAGACATGATTATTTTTCCATTCCATACATAATTTTCTTTCAATTTAGCTAAAATACCTACTAAATTCCAAATATAAAAGTTCTTTCTAAAATGATGACCTATTCTAATTCGTATACCCACTTATTTTAGCTCATATATCTTTTAACTCATATACCCAATTATTTTAAAGATTGTATACTGCTTAGGAAGTTATTTGAGTATATTTTCCACAGAGAAGATAGTTTAACTCATACGCCACTTTGGTTTGTCATGGTGGCTCAGACATGCAACGAGGTAGAACTGCGTTCAATCCCTGGGTTGGAAGATCCTCTGGAGAAGGAAATGGCAACCCATTCCAATATCCTTGCCTGGAGAATCCCATGGACAGAGGAGCCTGGCGGGCTACAGTCCATGGGGTCGCAAAGGTCGGACATGACTGAGAGACTAACACTCTCCCTTTCATATGCCTTTTAATTCATATACACACTTATTTTAAAGATTGTGTACTGCTCAGGGAGTTATTTGAGTATATTTTTCACAGAGAAAACAGTCAAACTTCACAGACATCATTTTGCAGTTTCTACCTGCTTTAAAACCTATTACGTAGGTAATAAGTTGTCGCTCTAATTTGAAGTGCGTACTATATGGCTTGCAGCATGCATGCTAAGTCGCCTCAGTCGTATCCCAGTCTGCAACCCAATGGACTGTACCCTGCCTGGCTCCTCTGTTCATGGGATTCTCCAGGTGAGAATACTGGAGTGCATTGCCATGCCTTCCTCACTATATGGCTTAATAGTACATAAACATTCTGAGTTTATTTACTCAACATATTTATTTAATAATCATTATGGACCTGAAGAAGTTTCATCAATATCCCAGTGAGTTTCTGTATACTCTTCATTCAGTTATCCCCATGGTGATATCTTATATAACCATAGGACACCCCAAAAAGCAGGAAATTAACGTTTGTACAGTGTGACTGGGGCTTCATAGGTGCACTAATGATAAACAACTTGCCTGGCAAGGCAGGATATGAAAGCGATGTGGGTTCAAACCTTGGGTTGGGAAGATCCCCTGGAGGAGGGCATGGCAACTATTCTAGTATTCTTGCCTGGAGAACCTCATGGATGCAGCGGCCTGGTGGGCTGTAGTTCATAGGGTCAAAAAAAGTCAGATGTGACTGAAGTGACCTAGCATGCATGTACCGTACTATTGACATACGACATACAGACTTTACTTGATTTTACCAGCTTTTAAATAAAACTCATTTTTTGATGTGTAAATATGTGACATTTTATTATATGTGTAGATTTGTATAGCGACTATTCAATCAAGATATGGACTTGTTCCATCACCACAAAGAAACTCACTTATAACATTTATCCATTAGAATGCCTTCCCCTCCTCTAAACCTGTTACCTATTGATTTATTCTCTATCACTAACATTTGATTTCAAGGTTGATATATAAATGGAGCCATATAGTATATAACTTTTTGAGACTGGCTTGTTTTCCCCAGTGAAACATTCTTGAAATCCAAACAAATTATTGTCTATATGAGTAATTTGTTTCTTTTATGGATGAGTTATATTTCAGTGTATGGGTATACCACAGTTTATTTCACCATTTACCCACTGCAATACACTTGCTTGAATTGTTTCTAGTTTGGAGCTATTATTAAAAAAAAAAAAAACAACTGCAAGGAATATTAATGTTTTGTTGGGACATACATTTTTACTTGTCTAGAGTAAATACCCTGAATCGTCATAGCTAGGTTGTATGTTAATTTTTCAAGAAAATGTCTAGTATTTTTCCTATTAAATTGCATGTTTAGCTGTTTAAGAGACTGCTAAATAATTGTCCCATTTTAATTCCTATTAGCATTGCATGAGAATCACACATTCTCATTTCACACATTCTCATCAGCAGTTGATATTGTCTGTATTTTTCAGCCATCTTACATTCATGTAGTGGTATCTCACTAGGTTGTTACTTTGTATTTATAGAATGATCAATGATGAACATGTCTTCAAGTGCTTATTTGTCATCATATATCTTCTACAGTAAAGTATCTTTTCAATTTTTTGCCCATTTATTACTGTTTAATTTAGAGAGTTTTTTATATTCTCTGGATTGAAGTTCTTTGCCAATATATATTTGCAGATATTTCCTCCAAGATTGTAGCTTGCATTTTACTTCCCTTAAACAATTCTTTGTTGGGCGAAATGTTATTGTTTCTCAGTTTATTTCTACAATACATGGAAGTCTAAAGCAGATATTTGACTTAGAACAGATGCAATTAATTATTTAAACTGTGTGTGTTTGTATGTATGTGTATACAATTTTTTAGAAACACATTATGGAAACACAGATAACTAGAAAAGACTAAAGAATAGTCTTAGGATCTTAAAAATATTTTGAAAATGTATAGATATTTTAAAATACATACTGTTTTCCAAATAATTTAAACATACTGGCTAATACCTTGTAGCAATATCTTTGACATATGCAGATGGCATTTTGCCCTTTAATTACAGACTCTTTCAGCCAAATGGTTTTAAGTATTTAAAACATTTAAACCAATTTTTCTCTAAAAGAAAAGGCAATTTTCCTGTGAGAAATTATTTTAAGATACTGCACCATACAACTAATTATAACATAAATCAGCAGTTTAATTTATGCAGTGTCACCCAGCAGAGAAATGTTTTTGAGGGATGAATAAGCAATATAAAAAGCTATCCTGAAGGGGAACATTATCAGACACATTTTACTTTGAATCAGACTTGTTTAACAAGAACACCCAAATAAACTATGCTTTACCTGAAAACCTCAAATTGTGTGAGGTACTATTGTATTTAAACCAGGACAACTTAAAAATAAAGCCAAAAACATTATTGAAGGAAAGATTTAGAACGTAGTTCATTACAGCATGTCTTAATTATAGAAGCAGGACATTTCAAGAGCAATCAATAGATTCAGAATAATGAAATCATTGTGCCTATATTCACAGTAAGGATTAAATGAGGACAAAATTTCCTCATTTTGTATGCAACCATTTAATTTCTTAAAATAAAAACCTGTAAAAGCAAGAAAAAAATAAAAACAACACGTAATTACATTGTTGATAGCTAATGGGAATTATCTGAATGTCTTTTTGAACTTATGTTTTCTTCCCCAACATCATATGATTTTAGACATAGAAAGGACCTCAAGAGATCTCTATATCAAACCAAGAGAAGAAACAGTGCATTTATTTGTATATTGAAGACTTAGGTCATATCCGAATGATTAAGGAATCCACAAGAAAGAAATGATATAACATTGAGATTATCATCACATCATCTGGGCAAATTGTTTCATTTTCCTGTGCCTCAGTTTATTCATCTGTAAAAAGGGGAGAATTGCGTATCTATTATCTCAGGTTTGTTATAAAAATTACATGTGTTAGCATATGTCATACATTTAGAAAAGTGCCTGGCATGCAGAAATAGTATATAAGAATTAATGGCTATAATTATTTAAGATCATTGCATTAATGCAGCAGATTTATTCACCACAGCATGTCATGGACCTAGCCCATCTTCCATGCCCTTTCCATCAAAAGGATCATAGCATTGTTGAAATATATTGCATTAAAGAGCTTTCACAGAAAAATGGCTTGAGAAGAGAAGAAGCATTTTACTAGGGTTGCAGAAAAAGAAAGAACTTTAGGAGCAGCCCTTTATGTATAATCCTTCACCTAAATCGTAGAGCAGTATTCATGCACCACACTAAGGGGAGTTAAAACAGACGGGCAAAACTGGGGGAGATGGACCGCAGCAAAGACGGTCAGAGACTGAGATCTCATAGCTGGCACTTGCATAAAGGGACTCTGTGGTTTTTACTGAGGGACTCACCATGATTGTGCCTCAGTGCTCATGTTTGTGTGCTTGAAACAATAGGCATAACGCAGCAAAGAACATTGCAGAAAAAATCGAGACCCAGCTCTACCATCGGGAGGATGTAGATAAATGAGCAGTTTCTCTATCTCTGTGATAACTAATAGTAATAAGTAGATTCAAGTTTGTGGAGCAATAAATTCATACAACCTGTTGCCCTCTTTACAGAAATGCAACAGAAAGGCCAATCAATGCATGGAGTCACTGATTTCAAAAGGAAAGGGTGACTTCCAGGACATACAAGGAAAGGAGCGGGGAAAGGCGAGGAAGAATGGAGCAGGACTAGGTATCCCAACTGAGAGCCTTGCGCAAATATTATTGACAGTCCTAATCCAGGAAGGAAGCTTACTGGTATGCAGAATGGTTTGTTTAAAGTAGCTTGAGTCACAGATCACTCATAAATTTTAGTGTTGAAAGATTTGGTCAAGCAGAGCAGGCTCAGGGCAGTGGGACAAGGATGCTTGGTGTTCAGAGAAGGAATTCGGCTCCTTGCAGGCTGTCTGCCCTGTTTGAGTGACCCTTTTTACCTTACCTAGTAGTGTGGCCTCCTGGGCACATGAGCCACAGGGGGCCCCCTGTTTGGAAATCTCCCACTTTTGGCTTAATGGTTTGCCATCTATGATTTAAAATTCTTAATAATTTTAAAAAAGGGACTGTACATTTTCATTTTTTTCACTGGGCTCTACACATTTTGTAGCTCATTCTGTCTAAGAGTCTGAGTGCTAGGTGGGATTAACATCTTTCAGTGATTCTGTTGGAGATCCGATGCACCAACTGATCCAAATATAACGATGAAAAGTCATCTTATTTTTTGAAGTGGCCTGTGGTTTTTAATTTGGATAATCTCTGAGTAGATTTCTTGAGTACACTCTAATCATCACAGTAGCCTTGTTTTCATATTTTAGATACCTCAAACGCAAAATGCGAAGTATGACAGCAAAACAGCCTTTATTGAACATCTAATCTGTGCAAACCTTCTATCAGCAGCCTCATTTGAAATGTCTCAAGACGCCGCATCTATTAATAATTTATTGCGACACATGCAGAGCGGAGCGACCCCGTTTATTTCTCCACTGCATGTGGCACTGCCGGTATTTCTCTTCCAGGTCTTTCATAAGATCTGAAGAAAACACGTATTGCAATCTGTGTTCCCTTTAGTTTAATTCAGCCCAGATTGTTAAAAAAAGTTTCCACAAAGGACTGAATTTTTCACCAATCAATCCTTCAAATTTCAAATCCCAGTTAGGAACCTTAAAGTGAAAACCAGCATCACAGGGCAGGGGAGGAAAATAGCACGTGTCAGACGGAGCCTGTGTCCTCCTGAATCCAGTGAGACTCTCTGAATCTTGGCTTTGTCATCTGTAAACAGCAAATGACTGAAACTTGGACAGGATTGTCATGAAAATTAAGGAAAATATAAATAAAACACTTGATCCTTGATGGGACCTCAATCAAAGAGTTGCTCCTTTTTTTTTTTTTTTTTTAGTTTGTTTTAATTTTTACTCTCATATGGAAATTAGCTGAACGAGGGGTTTGCTTATCCCTACAATTTATTGAGTGACTTCCATATAATTCTATGCCTCAAATACCAACTAGAAGGGATAGAAAATGTACTGAGAAAATAGTTGATACAAGTAAAGGTAGGGATTTTCACAGGAATGACACTTTTTTAAGTACAAAAAGGAAAGCATATATACATTAGAAGTGAGTCAAAAGACAGATGTGCTTGTAAAGATAAATTTCAAAGTGTGACATAAAAGATAAAGATATTCTTTAATTTTTTTTGGTGTATCCCTAACTACAACATTTATTTAATCTTCAACATACATTATTACCCTTGGTTCAAGATTATTTTGTTTCAAAGTAATTTCCAGCTTTTTCTAGATTCTGCTTTAATAACAGAAGCATATGACTTTATTATCATTTTGTTTCTTTGGTAGGTAAATGGTTTTAATATGACTCTTCAAGGGTTCACTCTACATGGCGCCAGCTTTCAGACTCTGTGTATAGGTCGGTCTGCCTCTGTCCAGTCCGCTGTTCAATGGGTCTAAGAAGTCTGAAGATGTTTGCCTCACTTCAGCTCTGTAACACTTTCTCTTATTATTGCTTTGATTGTCGTCTTCCTTTAATCGTCTCTTCCTGTTTCTTTTTTTTTGTTCATTTTGAAATTCTTGGCTGCATGTGGGATCTTAGTTCCCTGACCAGAGTTCCAAATACTGTCCCCTGCCTTGGAAGCATGGAGTCTCAACCACTGAAATTCCTAGCCAGGGAATCCCCTTCTTTCTCTTTCTTTTGGAACTCCTATGACTAAGATTTTAACTATGCTATTGTCTCTTTCAGCTTTCCAGAGAGTTCCTCAACTGTATTTTCAGCACATCTATTTTTTCTGTAATTTTGCCAATAAGAGTACTGCTTAATCTCTAATTGCTTATCTTCTTTGTTTGATAACTCTTGTTCTATTGATGCAATATACTCCTCTGAAGATATCGATCAGAACCTATTTAAATGTCTGGCTTATTTTTAACCCGGTTTTCCTCTCTGTTCTGGTGTCCTTTCTTCTGATGCTGGCCTTTCTCTTTTGTGCTCTGGAATTTCTTCAAATGAGAGTTGCTCCTTGAATATCCTTTTGTATTTACTTATGACAGCCTGCCTGATGAGTCTAGCGCTGTATATCCCCGGTGCCATATGCCTGCATGCCTGCTAAGTCACTTCAGTCATTTCTGACTCTTTGCCACCCTATGGACTGTAGCCCACCAGGCTCCTCTGTCCATGGGATTCTCCAGGGAAGAATACTGGAGTGGGCTGCCATTTCCTCCTCCAGGTGATCTTCCCGACTTAGGGATCCAACCAGCATCTCTCACGTCTCCTGCAGTGGCAGGCAGCTTCTTTACCATGGATGCCACCTGGGAAGCCCCCGGTGTTATGTAGTCGGGGCCACTTCCCCAGCTGGCCTTGCTCTGATGGGAGAGCTTGCTGCAAGCAAAGCTGTTTCTGGCCAGACGCTGGTGGCTGTGAAGTATCACTGGGCACGGTGGGGCTGAACACGCTGAGGGCCTTTTCCAAACGTGAGGATGAGACACGGCAACTGGAGAAGCCCCCATTACTGCTAGAGAGGTCAAAGATGGTGCCCTTGTTACTGGCATCATCCCTATTCCGGGCCCCAGGGGTCAGACCACAGGTGATGAGACTCTCAGGGTGGAGAAAAGGGTACTCAGCACGGAGAACGGGGCTCACACCCAAGCCATCCTCAGCTCCTCAAGGAATATCCCTGCTTTGTGTTCAGACGCCCACTCTGATTCTGCAGAGGAGCCGCGTCCACTGCTGGAAACTTTCTAAACTGCTGCTAAGTAAATGCTCCCGGCTCTCCCACAGGGATCTTCCCCGAACCACAGGGCTTCCTCAGCTCTCTTTTATCCAGGAGTGCTTTCCCTCACACTTCCTGTTTCCAGAAACCAAGCAAATGCCTCTGACCTCAGTAAGTCTATCATCCCCACACATGCTCAAAGCAATCAGCTGTCTCAGTGTCATAAGCTGGCACATAGGCAGGCATTTTATTACAAACTAGGGATTAATGCCTGGCAGTATGTGGGCTCATGTTTTCCTATTTAACAAGAAACTGCCAAAGCAAATCTGAAATTCTTTATAACCAAACCCTGTAAAGAGATACTACTTTGATATTCAATAAACATTTATTGACCTACTATAGGATACACAGGCTTCCCTGGTGGCTCAGTTGGTAAAGAACCCACCTGCAGGACAGGAGACCTGGTTCTATTCCTGGGTCTGGAAGATCCGCGGGAGAAGGGAAAGGCTACCCACTCCAGGGTTCTGGCCTGGAGAAGTTCAAGGACTGTATAGTCCATGGGGTCACAAAGAGTCAGACACGACTGAGGGACTTTCTCTTCTCATCAGATACACAACACACACAGACATACAACCAAATAATTAAATTTTAAGTGGGATACGTAAGACTATAGAGGTTGAGATGTTGACAAAACAATGTTCAAGATGGATTTCTTGAAAAGCTCAGCTGCTCCGTGTGGATCTGCGGAGATTTATCAGACAGATGAGGTAGTGACGGGGCAAATGGAGAGAAGGGGAGTGCTATGTGTGAAAGCAGTGAGGTGTGAGCTCATTGACTGTGGAAGGAGTAATCATACACCAACATGCTCAGCTCCATCTTTAGTATTGGGGAAAAATCTTCTGCTCAGTGTTGGCTTCAGGCTTTGGACCAAGAAACTGTCGAATACTCACATCATGTCATTTCTGTCATTTGTGACCTTGTACACGATCAATACTGCTGTGATTGCACTTTTAAGCTCATAATTATTAGTCCCCAAACATCAAATATAATCAAAGCAACCCATTTAGCTTTAGGGTTAATACGTGAGTAGTCACGTTTAAGTATATGTCAGCATCCAGACACAACTAGAGTAAAATCTTTTTTGGAATATCTTTGCCAAAATGATATCGTTAGAATTATATGCGTTTTTTTTTTTTTTTGCAAAAATTAAGTGCTCCAACAATTCAATGCTGTTGATTAACTAGAAGAGTAGTTAAAGAGATACATAATCTGGCAAAAAATACAAATACCAAAAAGTTACCCTTGGCAGAATAATCTTGGGAACAAAAACATACTCTTTTGGAGTTCACTATTTTTAAACAATTTTAAATTGGAACAAAGATTGACATAACAAAATTCCAGATTCCACACAAGTGTTTATTGTTCTAGCATTTGTAAGATTAAACATAACCTTTAAATATTTATTGACTCCAAAAATTTTCAAAGAAAAAAACTTTTTAAAAATTGAAAATTCTTTCCATCTTGAGAGGATGAGTTAACATGATATCAACATTGTCACCTAAAATTTTCACAAGTGAAACTCCAACTTTATGCACAATATTCATGAGAAATATTTTATCCAGTCAAAGCATAAAAATACAAGAAGTGTTAGAAAAGGAAGAAAGAGAAAAGAGTGATTAACATAAGGCTGTATTACCAAATAATCCAACATGGGTGGTAACAGTCCAATTGCAATTAAAGCTTATTTCTTATATACTGCTTCACAGAGGGTGCTCTCAGCAGATGGCTCATCTCCATATGGTGAGTCAGCTGCCTAGTCTTTCCAGATTTTGACTTCCCTGTTCCCCTAGAGACATGTCATTATCTGCCTCCAGGCAGGAAAAGAGAAAAGTGAGAATGGCTGAGGGTGAAGAGATACACTTATTTCTTAAATTCTTGATCTGGAGATGATATACATCACTTCTGATATGTTTTCCTTTTGTGTGTAAAAATACTGATATTTAAAACATGCCACTTTTTTATAATATACATCAAATACAAAAGGATTTTTTCTTTTTCTTCTTTTTTTTTTTTTTTAGTTTGACAACATTTTAAATTTGTAATCTAAGGATGTTATGGCCTACATGTTCATGCCCTCTTTCCTCTTCAAATCTATATATTGGAACCTTAACATCCAAGGGGATGGTATTAAGAAGTGGGGACTTTGGAGGTATTTTTAGATAAAATCAAGAGGATGGAACCCTCTGGACACAAACGATATCTTTATAAGAAGAGAAAGAGGGTTCACAGTCTCCGCCATGTGAGGACAAAATGAAAGGATGGGTACCTGCAAATCTGAATTGAGCCAGCAGCCACCTGGATCTTGGGTTTCTGTCTCCAAAACTGCAAGAAATACATTTCTGTTGTTTGAGAAACCAAATCTATAGACTTCATTATAGTAGTCCAAACTGACTAAAATAAATGAATTCATCTTTCCTACTGCTTTACTTACCTCCTGAAAGATAGCTGCCTATAAGATTTTCCATAGGCAATCAGAGTGAATGGGCAAAAGTGAAAGTGAAAATGTTAATCACTCAGTCCTGTCCGACTCTTTGCAACACCATGGACTGTAGCCTGTCAGGCTTCTCTATTCATAGAATTCTCCAGGCAAGAATACTGGAGTGGGTTGCCATTTCCTTCTCCTCAGATTCTCCCTGACCCAGGGATCGAACCTGGGTCTCTTTCATTGCAGGCAGATTCTTTCCCATCTGAGCCACCAAGGAAGCCTGTGAATCACGGAGGAGTATTTATGTACAAGAAAATTGATATAAACAGTGTCATGTAATTGTTATTGATTAGGAATGATTTAGCGATCACTACCATACAAAGTTTTATGCATATATTTCAGTCGACTCAGAAAATAATTATAAAACAGCTTATATATAAGGAAATTAATCACCACGAATAGAAATATGGGTGACTACTTTCAACATATTTTTTTCTATAGTCAAAGAATTACACAACACATAGGACAGATTAGATGATCCGTGTTCTATTCTAATACAAGCTTTTAACACCATTTTTCTGGTTATAAGAAGCATCAGGTTTTGTTGCTCACAATTCAAAAACTTTTGCTGCTCACAATTCAAAAACTTTTGCAAAGACCTCCCAGGTTCTAGGGTTTTGTCAAAAAGCTATAATGAAATGCAATAAATAAAAACATTTTATATTAGGGTTCCAAAACACTTTGTGTTTTTGATTCTAGATTTACGGATTTTTTCTAGAATCTTCTGTATGTTTCCAATCAATTCCATGGCACTTCTACATTGGACTAGAAACTAGAAGGCAGAAATGGATTCAGGAAATTATTTCTCTTACAAGATTTCCATTTTAAGATGTAAGATGAATTTTAAATGAATGAAAAATCAGTCATATACCAATGCTTTGTCCAAATGCTCACCATAAATATCATTCATTATTTTACAAAAAAGAGAATATCAATTTTGAAGAATTTGGAATCATAGAATTGAGAAGATAACGTTACTATGCTGAATTCATGAAAAGGCACATGGTATTAGAATTTCCAGGTGGTGCTAGTGATAAAGAACTGCCTTTCAATGCAGAAGACTTAAGAGAGGCAGACTCGCTCCCTGGGGCAGGAAGATCCCCCGGAAAAGAAAATGGTACCCACTCCAGTATTCTTGCCTGGAGAATCCCATGGATAAAGGAGCCTGGCATAGGGTCACAAAGAGTTGGACATAACTAAAATGTCTTTGCATGAACACATTAGAAGTAGAAAAGGAAGTTGGGGACAAAAAGGCAGAAAAGTAGAAGAAAGCTACTATTCAGAAAAGGTGAAACTAAAGTAACTTCATAATTAAACAGTTTCTCAATAACTTACTTGAACTCCTTAATACTTTGTCCAACAGGTCTCCCAGGCTTACTACAGTGTCACAAAATTTCCTGACCTTATTCCTTTCTCATTCTATTTCCTGGTTGCTGACTATCTTGTCAACTGACGGACACTCCTGCTGCCTCTCACTAAATGGATTTGCCACCTCCAACATCAATAGTTAGAAATTTAATTTTGTTTTCTAAGGATTTTGTTTATCTTTAGAGTGATTACTTGTCTGAAATTTTGTTGTAATAAAATATTTATATGATAAACTATTTACTTTGATAAATATGTATATATTTGCAAATCTGGAAACATCTTCCTAAATTCTAGTATTTCCTAGGGGTATTAATTTGACAGCATTTTGGTAGTCATTTAGTCACGACCTCCATTTAGTCATGAATACAACTCTTTAAGAAAACTGCAGTGACTAGTAAAACCACATTATGCTTTTCAATCAGCCTACATTGGCCCTGGTTGAAATTTAAAAGTACAGCTTCAGATATGATTTGAAAACACTAGTAATAATATCCCCAACTTAACATTTTACCATCCAAAAATATATGATATCCACATGAAATTTATAAAATGGTTTTCATAATATTAAATAAAGCTTAATATGATCTAATACATGCTATTTGCCAATCTGATAAGAGCTAAACATAGAATAATAGAATTGGTAGTTATCCATGTGAGACCCCAAATATAAGTTTATATTCTTTGTAATTTTGAGATTTAAATAAAATATTTATAATACATCCCTGATTAAAATAGTCTATGTCTCTGAATCAAGATATCAGAGCAGACACATGGTCCCAGTTGCCAAAAAGTGACAGAGAGTTTTGGAGTTTCCATGTGTCTGAATGATGGTTCCATCCAACTTCACAACATCTGCTTTTGGTAAAGGTCTTGTAGCTTGCAGTACATTGCAGCCATTTCAGAGACAAGAGAGAATTCTGGTCAAAACAGAATTATCTGTCATTTTGTTGTAAAATATGTTTAGAAGCCCAATCCTTTGGCATATATGATCACTAAAAGATTTATTATTTACTCGATAATAATAGTCCCGTCTGTGCTGGGCTCCAGAGTTCTTGGTCTGAGTGAACTGAGAGGTTAGCAGTGGCATTTCACAGATAAACAGATAGTTACAATACTGTGTGGCAATAGATAGGGTGCAGCCATCGACAAGGTACCACTGGGACTGCAGAGAAAGAGTTTCCAGTGTGGATTTGGAGGCTCAGTAAGTGGTATCAGGAAAAGATAATCTAAACCCAGTAAATGCAACCAAAGATAAGCTCATAGAAACTCAAGCAAGGGACCTTTGGTAACATCTAGCTCAGTCCCATTTTCTGTATAATCACATCGGTTTTAGAAAAACAGCACACTATGTAACTTACTGTAGGGACTGGTGACAGAAGCAGAAATTTATCATCAGTTTAGTTCTCCTTGATTCTGTGCACTTAGTGGTCAGGGACCTGAAGTTTCTCTGCTCATCCTTGATGTCTGAACAGGTAACGCCACATTGTGTTGAACACTGGTCCAACCACCAGTGGTCTGGTGAGTGTGTAACCATTTCATACAAAGGCAGCTGAGGCCTGCTCTGTAGTTTGTTGGTGGTGTTTGTAAAGAGGAGTTGATGAGCACATAGTATTGTCTTGGCTACAGAAAAGGATTTTACTACCATCCTTGACTTGAGAACTTTAATTAAGAGAAATTTCTCTGCTACACACCAGGACAAAAGTCAGGAGAACTTTCAGACAAAATATTAGGAGTTTACAGTAGTGGGATAGAAACTCTTAATGGAAGACTTTGCCAAATTGCAGAGAATGGCATACAGGCAGTAAACCGCTCCATGGATAGCAGAGAAGAAAGCTTTTCCAAAAGCACACAGTGGTGTCTCAGAGAAAAGTCCTATTCTTGCTTTCTGAAATTTGCCTCATGTTGTTTAGCAAAAGGGGCTGCCCTCATAGCTCAGTTGGTAAAGAAATTGCCTCAATGCAGGAGACCCAGGAAGATCTGCTGGAGAAGGGATAGACTACCCACTTTAGAATTGTTGGGCTTCCCTTGCCTAGCAAAAGGAACTATGAACAGGAAAGAAAAAGAGAAGAGTGAGAGAGAGACAGTGAGAAAGAGAGATTGATAGAGAGAAAGGTCAGGATAGAAGCACCCTAAAGTTCTCCTGGAGCACTAGTGATGGTTAAAACAAGTGAAACCTACTTCCAGTTTATTAGAAACAAGGTGGTAGGAAGTAGCATCAGTTATTCACCTCTGTGACTAAAGACTCCAGTATTTCTACAGGTCTCAGAGAAAGCACTAGAGATAATGTACTGTCTCAACTTCTTGAGATTATGTATTGTATTGAGGGCATAGTGTGGTTGAATAAAGGTTAAATAGGAGGTAGTGAAGTGTTTTCTTTTGTAAATGAGATACTAATGAGACCTTTGTCTAAAAGAAAATTTGACAATGACCAAGAAATCTAAGCACTGAAGAAGTGATGCTTTGGAGTTGTGTCGGAGAAGACTCTTGAGAGTCCCTTGGACTGCAAGGAGATCAAACCAGTCAATCCTAAAGGAGATCAGTCCTGAATATTCATTGGAAGGACTGACGCTGAAACTGAAGCTTCAATACTTTGGCCACCTGATGCAAAGAGTCCACTCATTAGAAAAGACCCTGATGCTGGGAAAGATCGAAGGTGGGAGGAGAAAGGGATGATAGAGGATGAGATGGTTGGATGGCATCATCAACTCAGTGGACGTAAGTCTGAGCAAACTCTGGGAGATGGTGAAGAACAGAAAAGCCTCGTGTGCTGCAGTCCATGGGGTTGCAGAGTCAGACACGACTGAGCAACTGAACAGAATATCTATGAAATAACAAAAAGTAGATGCCATTTATTATAACAATTGGGAAAAACAAAGAAGTTGAGCACATTTATACATTTTGCTATTTTTTTGCATGATAAGGTAATGTTATAGGCACATTGTAAGGTTCATGTTTGTTGCAGTTTTACTAAAGGGAAGGGAAAAAAAAGTCAAGGTAGGTTGAAGTTAAATACTTGTGGAATCAAACAAAATTAGGAAGTAATTCCCAGAACTCATTTTGTCCTGACTTTATTAACATAGCATGTTTTTTAGCCAGTGAGCAGCATGTAGAAAGTGTATACATGTCAGGTTGTAAACTTTACTGTGTGTGCTGGGTAATATTATATAAATCTGATCATGATTCCTGAACTGAGTATAGGATCCCATTTGCAAAGTTGAATGCTGAGCTGTAAATTATTTCTTTAAGACTTATATCACTACTCAACTCCTCCATATGATTATATACGTATATATAATAAACTATCATATATATAAATAATATATATATAATATTATATATATATATATATAATCTGTCAGTTATAAAGGAAAATGGATAGCTGTTTAATAAGTTAAAAAATGTAAAGTCTTCAGAGGAACGATCATGCTTCTGAGGTGTCATGAAAATGAAAACCACTCAGAATGGCAGTTTCCATCATCTACCACTATGGTTTCGGGGCTTTGAACTCTGAGCTCATACTCCCTTGGTGCAAATCCTGTGCTATCTCTTCATAGTCTGAAGACTTAAGCAGAGTGTTTTTCCCCTAAATTCTTCAGTCTTTCCGCTCTATGGGGGAGAGAACACAATAGCCTATCTTATAGATTTGTATGCTGATTAAATGAGATGTTCTTCATAAAGCATCTAGAAAGTATCACTCTCATAAAAGAGAGCCAAGAAATCTTGACTATCAGTATTAAAAGATTGAATGTTAGGAGACAGGAGTTTCTAGGTCCTGGCTTAATATTTACTAACCAGTAAATTTCACACGCAGCAGAATTGCTTGGGGTTTCCAATGTAATCTGTAAGTTGTTAGATGAATTGCAATTACTTTAAAATAATTTTTTCTGGCTTCCCAGATTGGAAGAAATGAATGTTTAAATAATGTCATCTGAGTTCTGAAATTAAAGAAATAAACTACTATAAAAGTACCATGTTTTCCTGACATATTGAGGTTGGCAAAAATATGGTTAATTGAATACATTGATAATTCAAACGTATCATGTATATATTTTATTTTTCTTCCATTCATAGTAGGGAGGAAAATTTTAGTCTTTGTGGTTATTTTGATAAATATGGCCAAGCAAGCTTTGCTAAAAGTTTCTTCAGTGATTCTCAATCTTATTAGGCACCTATTAGGGTTTCCCTGGTGGTTCAGATGGTAAAGAATATTCCTGCAATGTGGGAGACCCAGGTTCAATCCTTGGGTCAGGAAGATCCCCTGGAGAGGAGAATGGCAACGCACTCCAGTATTCTTGCCTGGATAATTCCATGGACAGAGGAGCCTGGTGGGCTACAGTCCATGGGGTTGGATATGGTCAGACACGACTGGGAAAATGAATTAAAAATTGTTTACCCCAAGAAGTTACACCAAAGAAAATATAGCATTGATACCAGGAAGCTCAGATATTAAGTCAATACAAAATGTAGATGTATGCAAATATATTTAAAGTACAATAATTTTTGAGGATACTGAGATCTCATTGAATACATTAATATATTCAGAGAAAGAATGTGCTAATCAGAAAAAAAAAAGGATTAGTCAATAACAGGATCCTTAAAGCATGATTTTCAGGGGAAAGTAACAATAACATCCATTCAAGTACAATTCCAAGGTTCTTCAAGAAAGAAAATCTTCACCAAAGTATTTATGGTGTCATTGGTAAACAATTCCTGGAGAGAGGAAGACTACCTTAACTATTACCATACATAGCACATTCTTTTCACTGTAGGAAGTTCTAATTATAGTGAGATTGGCATGAGGACACAGGCATTAAAGGATTGCCACAAGAAAGATCCAGAAGACAATTTGATCTCTTCTTAGAAATTCTTACTATGGAAACAACAGGTTACTTTTGCTTTAAAAGTACCTGTTCTGTGTGGCCACAAATATGGACGTATAAATTAAGATAAAGTCTATGTGCGCTTAATGATGTGGGCATTTCTCTGAGAAAGAGACCAGTTCTCAATGTGCAGACATATCAAGTTTCTGATCATGAATATCTGAGCACCGGGTCTTGCTGAGGTCCATCCCTCAAGGTTGTTATGCCCTCTTCTGAAAACATCCAGATCTAAGTTCCCGTTAAACCATTAGGGTTACCCTAGTCTTTGTGGAAAATCTGTTGTGATTTTAAGACTTCTCAATTAGCTATATTCCCAAACCTCTACCATCACTTCAAAACTGCTTAGCTACTGACTTACCCATCTGCGCCTGGATGTCTAAAAGCATCTCAAAAAATCAGTTCAAAACTCTTGATACACCCTCTAAATGCCGTCTCTCTTTCACTCCTCCCCACTAAAGTAAATGACATCATCTTATTTAATTGTTCAAACATAAAACCTGGACATCTGGCCTTGATTTCTCCCTCACCCCTAAACAAAACCATCATAGCAATTCCTGCCAACTCTTCATTCCAAACATTCAATGTTGAACATTCATTCAAACATTCTTGAGGTTCAATTCATTCATTCCATTAACACAGCAATCAGTTCTTTCTATTATCCTAATACTTACTAAATGGTCGATCAGTGTTCCACCTTCCCTCTCTGCATAGAGTGAATATTTTTGTGCCCTCCTTGTCCCCTGCCTTCCACTCCATCCAAATTCACATGTTAAGGTTCTAACCCCAGTGTGATATCAGTAGGTGAAGCCTTTGGGGGTGTTTAGGTTATGAGGATGGAGCTCTCATGAATGGGATGAGCTTACTTCTCCTCTCCCTGCTACCCACCATGTGCTCAGGCAGCAAGAAGATGACCAAACACGGCCATAGCCTGATCGAGCTGGTGGCACCCTGATCACAGACTTTAGTTTCCAGAATTGTGAAAAATACATTTCTGTTTTTTAAGCCACCCAGTTTATGGCATTCTGTTTTAGCAATTCAAACTAAGAACTTCTCTTAACAATTCCCCCCACGCCCCATCCCCATGAACAACCAGGGTGATCATTTTAGAAATGTCAATCAGGGCATGCCATTATAAGGCGTCTGAAATGAAAATATGCACACCAAACGCTGACGGGCCTTCTCTGGTGGCTCAGACCGTGAAGAATCCGCCTACAAGGCAGGAAACCTGGAGAGGAGGACAGCGCCCCCTCCAGTATTCTTGCCTGGAGAAGTCCACAGGCGGAGAAGCCTGGCGCGCTCGCATGGGGGCCATGGGGTCACGTGGAGTCCATGGGGTCCCAAAGAACCGGACTTGACTGACTGACTAACACTTTCACTCTCTTTCCAAGATCTTCTTTCTGATGGCGCTGCCGCCAAATCCCTCTTGTCCATTGGTTCCAGGCCTACTAACGCGTTTTTGTTGTCGTCGTTGTTTTTTCATTCTTTTCTGATTAATTCTCAGTTCTTGCACTTGTTGATTCTTTCCTTGGAATTCCTCTGGATCTTTTTTCCTGTCCTTTAGCTTTGACCCTGAGTCTCACCCTCTGAATGGTCCTACCTTATTAGTTCATTAAAAGTAACCCCAGACATTATTTTGCATAGCACCACACTTTGTGTTTTTCATAACATACACCATTAACCCATAGCTTCCCATTGACTTATATTTATTAAATCTGAGATGCTGTTGGATGGAGTTATGATTATTTTCCTTACACCTAGAAGGAAAACTGGCCAAAACATAGCAGGCACTCATAAGGGTTTGTTGAAAAAAATGGATTACACCAGGAATATAGATCAGAGAGGATTTGGGAGGAAAAATATTTTGAGATGTATGGCCTAGTTTTTTTTTTTTTTTTTTAATTTTCAAAGTCTGGAATCATGTTAGTGATTAATCTATGGGCTCATAACTGGTTAATGATAAAATCAGAACTCAAAAGTTTTCTGACTTCTAGTTCAGAACGTATTTACTATATCACACTGCCACTGCAAGGAGATCAAACCAGTCAATTCTAAAGGAAATAAGTCTTGAATATTAATTGGAAGGACTGATGCTGAAGCTGAAACTCCAATACTTTGGCCACCTGATGTGAAGAATTAACTCATTGGAAAACACCCTGATGCTGGGAAAGACTGAAGGCAGGAGGAGACGGGAACGACAGAGGATGAGATGGTTGGATGGCATCACTGACTCAATGGACATGAGTTTGAGCAAGCTCCAGGAGTTGGCGATGGACAGGGAAGCCTGGTGTGCTGTGGTCTATGGTGTTGCAAAGAATAGGAAATGACTGAGCAACTGAACTTAACTGCCTGTCCAATAGCACTACCCTTTAAACATACATGTAGAATGCATAGAGCTTTCACCAATTTCACTTTGCATTTATATCACATCTAGTCCTGTATGCAATAAGTTTTTGAAATGGTTGACAAAAAATAAGCATAAATAAAGCCACATTTGGGTTTAAATGTATGCACATCTTTTCCACACAATTAAGAGCTTTTATTACCTTGTGTCATTTTCAAAGGAAAATGGAGTGATCATTTCTCTAAACCTGCCTTTACAATAGATTAATATTGTTTAAGTGAGCATTTCATACACATGCACACACTCAACACAGTCACACATAAATTTTACCCCATTTTTTTAATGTGATGTTTCTATATTGTCTTCAACAGATTAAATATACATTTGAGAGAAAGAACCCTAATTTTAATTGATTTTCTCATAAATTATTTGATATCATGTGTAATAAAATATTCAACATATGGTGTTAGCTACCACATTCCAGAGTTTTTTTCTTTTTTTTTTTCGGTCACACCATGAGGCACTCAGAGCTTCCCCGCCCAGGGTTCGAACTCATACCCCCTGCGTTAGAAGCACAAGTCCTAGCAACTAGACCACGAAGGAAGTCCCAGAGTTCATTTTTGCAATTTACCTCTTAAAAAGAGAAATAGCATCTCAAGGGACCTAGATAGGACCTATAAAGAGATGTCATTTCTGCCTGCATTGCATTAGTACTTTTCACCTTAATAGTCAAACATAAGAATGAGATTTGGCAAGAAGATGACAAAACATGGTGAAAAAAAAATAGTATAATTGTTCTTCTGTGTCTGTGTTCTAAACTAAGAGGGACCCTAAAGTTGACATCCAACTAGGTATTCTCAGTTCTAATTTTGCTATCCATCTGTTTGGTGATCCAAACTGCAGTTCATAGCCTAATTTTTTTTTTCCTTTGCAGTTGACTTTTTTCTTTTTCTAAGGACTTACTTGTCAAAGCCTTGATTAATTAAGCTCTGGAACCCATTTAAAAGTCTAGTTGCAAAAAGACTGAGAAGAATCGACTCCAGCAAAGTGACCTGTCAGTCATAGTCTAGCCTCAGTGGCAGATTCCTTGGTTCTTAACACTCTGAATATTCTATATATTTATTTTAGCTTGATCCCCAATGGCTTGACCATTGTCTACATTTCTACTGTTTTGTGGTTAATCAAAAAACAAACAAACAGACAAAAATGCCTTCAATTTGAGTTCCTGAGACTATAATTTGTTCAGCTTTTGAAGAATCTTTGCCCACTGAATTGAATCCAATTCAACAGAGTTGGTAGAAAGAGTGTATAAAAAAATAAGGATAAAGGTTAAATACATCTGTATATTTCAAGTATAAATTTCTGTCTGGCTAATTCCAAAACAACTGGTACAAGGGAGAAGCATTCTCTCTTGTGCTAAACAAAGTTTTATCTCTTAATTCCCTCTCCAAACACACACCTAATCAGCTGGGACTCCATAATGTTATAAATAGCAATTTATTATAGCAGAATTAAGAGGGATTTCTGTAAATGATGTATTTTAGTCCCCGCAAGTTGTTTCTGAAAGAAATAATGGGGAAATTAATTGTAGGTTCAAAAAATGTCCAGATAATAAATGTTTCTGTTTATACAGCTATGTGGTATTTCTTGTTATAAAGAAATAGCACCATATATTTGTAGATTGTCTGCAAAGTTTGCTCAAGTTATATTTTCCCATTTATTAATAAATGTCCATGATGGTAAGGATGTAAAAGCACAACAACTGGGATAAAGACTTCTGCAGTCACTCTATGTATGTTACCTCTAACTGTCACAACACACTTTAAATTGTTTAAAAACTGAAAACAATGTTGAATTGAAAAGCCAAATAAAGAGAAAAAACATAGCCTTTTTGTTCCATGTTTATGTCAGTGTATTTGGAAAAGCTCAATGACATATTATGGTGTCCATCAATGTTCCCACTTCTCATTCATCATTGCTAAGGGGGATAAACAATTTTTTTCTGACAATTCATAACTCTCAACTGTCCCTGCTTTCTGAAATCCTACAGCACCCTGAACCATACATGTGACAACTTATTTTGTGCTGTCAATTTTAGAGACAGTTCAAGTCACACATATTAGTGTGCTGGGTCATAAAGGATGCTTGATACCTATTTAATGTCTTTTGTGCCAAATACCAACTAGATTTCCCTGCTTAACAAATATTTTCTTAACACATAAACATGTGAAATGAATTCACATACTTACAGAGCTTAAAGGACAGGTGAATGGGCTCTGCATTTGAACTCACTCTATTTGTATCTTTTTATTCACTCCATTGTTATACAGCATTTGGACCTCAGGCCGTATCTTGAGATGTTCCATCTTCCAAGCCATCAGCAGTTTTCCAAATGATGTTTTTAGCTTTCTTAGGAACAGACAATGAAACCAAAAAATGAGTTACAAGGGGAAGATAATGTTGGGTTGTTATTCAGAGCCATCTCTGCACAGTTCCTTTTTTTTTTTTTTGTGGGGGAATGAATTTCAATGATTCATTTCTTCTGAGCTACATTTATGCCAAGTGTATTTCCTGGGATGGATTAAATTGACCGAAAACTAATGTAAGCAGAGTGAAGAATTAACAAGGTTTAAAATCATTTTATTTATTGGTAGTGGATAGTAAATTTGGAAGTCAATTTTCCATCCATAAATCAGGACAGAGGTTTTATTTTTTCCTGAGTCTTATTAATGTATAGTGTGAGAGGCATGCATTAATACATTCAGTAAAGATTTAGTTACATTAAGTAACTGTCAGATTACCACGGATGATAATTTATTTCTTTGACATCTACTAATGGTCATCTCAAAGTATGTAATGCCATGAAAGTAGCTTTTATTGAATAACTTACTGATAACAGTGGATGCAAAGAATATAGTTTAAATGTATACACACGCACATATATATCTTTGCTAACATATAGGAGGCAGACTAGGAGATATAAAATTGTATGTGCTTACTGACTATAAATAAGAAACAGCTGTCGTATTCTCTTAGAGCAGCAAAATATCCTTCCTTTGCCAGTGGCAACGGGTGGTAAGGAAGAAGAATCCTCCGGTAAAAGAGATTGATTTTTGGCTGATGTGATCTACCTAAGGAAGTGGGTCGCAGGTGGTTGTACATCTTGAAATTTCAATCAGAAAGAATGGATTTTTGGTTTAATGACAATCAAGGTTATATGAAATGCATTCTTTAAATTAATATAAAAATGTAACATTTTTCATTTGGACTATCTTATAATATGCAATGCTAATAAAAGATAGGGCTGGTGGCTGTGCTGGGTGTTAGGTTCTGCTGAAAACCTATTGACAATGTGTCTAAACAGGACCACAGGAAGCATTGGGTCCTATTTTGAAACTCTTGATGCCATAGGAGGTTCTAGATTGTTAGCATATCACAGTACATGGCATAGCAACATTTTTTCAATAGGCTGCAAAAGGTTAAATGTGGACTGAAAAATATTATTTCCTTCAGTCTTGGCTGATGCCATAAGATATAAAAGACAGAAAAAGGCAAGGCACTCCATAATCAACAGAAAGCAAAGTAGGGCAAATCTTTACCTGAACTGCCCAACAGAAAAATAATGTGAGCTACAAGAAGATCATATATATATAATTTAAAATATTCTGGTAACTGTTAAAGAAGAAAAACAACTCAATTTTAATAAAATATTCTATTTTGCCACATATATCTAACATTTTGAAATGCAATCAATATAAAATTATTAATGAAATATTTACATTATGATTTTCATACCAAACCTTGCAAATCTAATGTGTACTTTATACTTTAACTCCATGTCAAATTACACTAGACAATTTCAAGTGCTCAGTAGATGCATGTGGTTAATAGCTTCCTAAATGGGACATCCTGGTTTAGACAGACCTTCCTGTAATCAGCAAGAAATTGGAGGAATGAAGCCTGATGCCATACATTCTCTGAAATATATCATTATGTTTAAGGTGCGGCGTGTGTCTGTTCGGCCGTGTCTGACTCTGCAACTCCAAAGGCTGTAGCCCACCAGGCTCCTCTGTCCATGGGATTTCCCAGGGAAGAATACTGGAGTGGTTTGCCATTTTCTTATCCATGAGATCTTCTGGATCCAGGGATTGAACCCGCATCGCTTGCATCTCCGGCACTGGCAGGCGGATTCCTTACCACTTGTGCCAGCTGAGATGCCGGGATTGAGGACAGACATCCAAGGAGAGAATTCGAGTAACCGACTCGTGCTGGTGCTAGCTTCTTCTCACTCGGGTGAGAAGACTCCAAACCGAACAAGGGGAGATGGAAAGAGGAATAAGTGTATCACCCTGAGAAGACGGTTAGGGATACGTTGAGGCCAGGGGTGTGCAAGGAACCCAAAACAAGGAGACGGCTCATCTGTGCGCTCTCCTGAATTACTGTTGGGTCCACGGTGTCCTGTACATTTCACACTGGGCGAGCATCTGACAGACGTCCTGAGATCCAGAAGATTTTATAGTAAAGATTCACATCCCACAGTCTTCTTCTAATGATTGCCTGTGACTTAGAATAGAGGGAGCTTCCTTTGTGGTTCAGCAGGTAAGAATCCACAGAACAGCGCAGTGGAAGGGATTCAATCCCTGGTTGGGGAGCTAAGAGGCCCCACATGCCCTGGGGCTACGGAACCCATACCACCACTAAAGAGTTTGTGCTCCATGCTGAAATATCCCATGGGATGCAGCAAGGATCCCACTCTCTGCAACTAACACCCTACACAGCCAAAGAAATAAGTGAAAAAAAAAATGTGTTCACGTGCTAAGTTGCTTCAGTAGTGTCTGACTCTGTGAGATCCTATGGACTGTAGTCCGCCAGGCTCTTCCGTCCATGGATTCTCTAGGCAAGCACACTGGAGTGAGTTCTCATGCCCTCCTCCAGGGGATCTTCCTGACCCAGGGACTGAACTCTTGTTTCCTACATCTCATGCACTGGCAGACGGGTTCTTTACCACTACTGGTATCATATGGGAAGCCAAAAAATAAAGTCAGTATTAAGAGAAAAGAATAGAGGGGTCATGCAGAGGGTAAGCAGATGCTCCAGTCTGTCCAGGGCTGTTCATATTTATGCTTATTAGAGCAGTGCAGTTGTTCAAAATTCATTCTTGCCCTCTCAAATCCTGTTCTGCTTTGGAAGATAAATTACACACTCATTCCAGGAGATGAACCCTCAAGTAAGGGCTCAATGGCCCTCAAGGAACCCAATGGCTAGTTATAGATCAAAGATGATGGATACATTTCCCAGCACAGACGGGAAAACTTGGATTAAAATTTCTAAGCAATTAAGAACAGTTTTATAAAAAGAAACGGAGCTGACTTGTTTGTGCCTATGTTGACTTATTTCAAATAAGAATGTATTTTTCTCTCTTCATGGCTCTCCTTTTCCATGTAATTCCATGTCCATTTGAATCTTCAAACTGCTGTTACCATTAATAAAATGGAGTAATTGAAGTCCACATAACAAGTACCCTTGCTGTTTCTTGCTCTAGCTAGAGATAATTTAAAAATTATCAGACTTATTTATACTGAACTTACTGCATAAAAACATATTTGTGTGAAATATCTCTAGATAAAGTGGTCAATTAAGATACTCACCTTGTATCCCATTTTATTTTTAATAATTGCTGCTACCTCTTTTTTTTTTTTGCTGCTACCTCTTTACTGACCTTTATATGGTATAAGTTTTACGGGAGATTTCCAATTAATTTTGAATGTGGCTAGAAGCTTATAAATGAAGAATGATTTAGATGCAAATTTATATCATGTAAAAGATTATATTTAACTATGTGGTTAACTAGCTAGCTGGAAAGTCTTTGTTTATAGAGGAACATATACAACGTGCATTATGGAAAGTTGCAAGAATGTGGGGAATGATCAGAATGTATCTAAAGCATTTATAGGTGGATATAAAATATGTAATTTATTATATTGATTTTTTGCTATAAGCAATGCAGCAATCTCCGTAACTTTACCTTCTTTTTCAAGAAATCTTAGCAAGATGACTTTATTTTACAGTGTCTGTAATGACTGCCTGCATGACTCAGGATCCTGTGAATTTTATGATATTTTCTTTCTAACTTTTCTGGGAAAGTCTTTAATAGGCAATGAAAACAAATCCTCAGTGTCTATATTAAGAAGCGATAATTGAATGAGAAAAGGAACTATTATGCACCAATGATGTGTAGATATCAGTACATAATTTTTTTTTGAAGTGATTTCTAAATCTAAATATTTGTTAAAATCAATCCATAACTGTTGAGGATTGTTAAGAAGTTGACTGAAATAAGCTAGATGACATTCTAAGAATCATACATTTTACAACTTTCAAGAATACATACAGGTTCACAAAGCTGAGTAGTTGGCAAAAGATTTCTTAGTAAATACATACTACCAAATGAGTTTAAATGAATAGAGAACAACTTTTAATGAACGTTAATGATCTGGATGCTACTGATGGTAGATGAGAAGCTAAGGCATTTTATTAATATTATTAATATTATAGCAAAGTTTTATAAGATGAGATTTTGAAACATCTATAACTATTGATAAGATAACATAGTAAGCCCCAAACTTCAATTAAAGAATTATCATTTTGTCATATTTGCTTGTTATATTTTTTCCCTACTGAAATGTTATTTTAAAATAATTCCTAGGAAATTCATCCCCAAATAGTTCAGAATGCAATTATGAAAGAATAACATTTTCTTAACTGACCTTAATATTATGATCACACACAATAAATATTACATATTATAGTCTAATTTTATGGAGACTTTCGATGGCTAAGTCGAACATCTCTCTTAGTAAATGTCACATTGCTCTTGAAAATATGTGGATCATTTTCAAACATTATTTGATATTGATTTCTAACATACTTCCACAATGATAAGAGAACAGACTCTATTATTTCAATACAATTAGACCATGAAATTTTTCCACCTTGCTTCATGTCCCTGGCAAATTTGGCCTTGGAGTACAGAATGAGGCAGGGCAAAGGCTAGTAGAGTTTTGCCAAGACAACACAGTGGCCATAGCAAACATCCTCTTTCAACAACACAAGAGAGGACTCTATACATGGACAACTCCAGATGGTTAATACCAAAATCAGACAGATTTTATTCTTTGCAGCCAAAGATGGCTGCAAAGAGAAACTTTGGCCATATAGAGAAGCTCTATACAGTCAGCAAAAACAAGACCAGAAGCTGACTGTGACTCAAATCATGAACTCTTTATTGCCAAATTCAGACTTAAATTGAATAAAGTAGGGAAAAACCTCTAGACCATTCAGATATGACCTAAATCAAATCCCTTATGATTATACAGTGGAAGTGACAAATAGATTCAGGGATTAAATCTGATAGAGTGCCTGATGAACTATGGACGGAGGTTCGTGACATTGTACAGGAGACAATGAGCAAGACCATCCCCAAGAAAAAGAAATACAAAAAGGCAAAATGGCTGTCTGAGGAGGCCTTACATATAGCTGTGAAAAAAGAGAAGCAAAAAGCAAAGGAGAAAAGGAAAGATATACCCATTTGAATGCAGAGTTCCAAAGAATAGCAGGAGAGATAAGAAAGCCTTCCTCAGTGATCAATGCAAAGGAATAGAGGAAAACAACAGAATGGAAAGACTAGTGATATCTTCAAGAAAATTAGAGACACCAAGGGAACATTTCATGCAAAGATGGGCTCAATAAAGGACATAGATGGTATGAAACTAAAAAATGCAGAAGATGTTAAGAGGCTGGCAAGAATACACAGAACTATACAAAAGAGATCTTCATGAACCAGATAATCATGATGATGTGATCACTCACCTATAGCCAGCCATCCTGGAATGCAAAGTCAAGTGGGCCATAGGAAGCACCTCTACGAACAAAGCTAGTGGAAGTGATGGAATTGCAGTTGAGCTATTTTAAATGCTAAAAGATGATGCTGTGAAAGTGCTGCACTCAATATGCCATCATATTTGGAAAATGCAGCAATGGCCACAGGACTGGAAAGTCAGTTTTCATTTCAATCCCTAAGAAAGCAATGCCAAAGAATGTTTAAACTACCACACAATTGCACTCAACTCACTCATTAGCAAAGTAATGCTCAAAATTCTCCCAGCCAGGCTTCATCAGTACATGAACCATGAACTTCCAGATGTTCAAGCTGGATTTAGAAAAGGCAGAGGAACCAGAGATCAAATTGCCAACATCTGCTGGATCATCAAAAAAGCGAGAGAGTACCAGACAAACATCTATTTCTGCTTTATTGACTATGCCAAAGCCTTTGACTTTGTGGATCATAACAAACTGTGGAAAAAATCTGAAAGAGGTGGGAATACCAGACCACCTGACCTGCCTCATGAGTAATCTGTATGCAGGTCAGGAAGCAACAGTCAGAACTGGACATGGAACAACAGACTGGTTCTAAATCGGGAAAGCAGTATGTCAAGGCTGTATATTGTCATCCTGCTTATTTAACTTATATGAAGACTATTTCATGAGAAATGCTGTACTGGATGAAGTAAAAGCTGGAATCAAGATTGCCAGGAGAAATACCAATAACCTCAGATATGCAGATGACACCACCCTTATGGCAGAAAGTGAATAAAAACTAAAGAGTCTCTTGATGAAAGTGAAAGAGGAGAGTGAAAAAGTTGGCTTAAAACTCAACATTCAGAAAGCTAAGATTATGGCATCTGGTCCCAGCCCTTCATGGCAAATAGATGGGGAAACAGTGGAAACAGTGACTGACTATTTTTTTAGGCTCCAAAATCACTGCAGATGGTGATTGCAGCCATGAAATTAAAAGACACTTGCTCCTTGGAATAAAAGTTATGACCAACCTAGACAGCATATTAAAAAGCAGAAACATTGCTTTGCCAACTCAGGTCCATCTAGTCAAAGCTATGGTTTTTTTCAGTAGTCATGTATGGATGTGAGAGTTGGACTATAAAGAAAGCTGAGAGCCAAAGAATTGATGCTTTTGAACTGTGGTGTAGGAGAAGATTCTTGAGAGTCCCTTGGACTGCAAGGAGATCCAACCAGTCCATCCTAAAGGAGATCAGTCCTGGGTGTTCATTGGAAGGACTGATGCTGAAGCTGAAACTGCAATGCTTTGTCCGCCTGATGTGAAGAACTGACTCTTTGGAAAAGACCCTGATACTGGGAAAGATTGAAGGTGGGAGGAGAAGGGGGCAACAGAAGATGAGATGGTTGGATGGCATCACTGACTCAATGGACATGAGTTTGAGTAAGTTCTGGGAGTTGGTGATGAACAGGGAAGCCGGGCATGCTGCAGTCCATGGGGTCGCAAAGAGTCAGACACAATTGAGTGACTGATCTAAACTGAGCTTATGTCCCTGGATGTGTTCTCCAGTGTCTCCTAGTTTAGTCTATGGGAACTTGAACAGAATTTGTACCCTACTGTTGTGTGAATATTGCATGAATCTTAATTATGTTGAATTGGTTCCCAGTGCTTTTCAGGTCTACTATATTCTTCTACTTCTCTGTTCATTCATTATATTCATTTTTGAGGGTTTGATATTAAAATGCCAGGTAAAAATCTTAATTTATCTAATTAACAAAACAATTGAAATATATAGTCAAACCATATGTAACCTTGTTCTGTAGTTTTCAAGTCTCCTGTAAATGTGTTATCATATTTTGACAATGAAAAATATAAATTAAAAATATTTTATAAAGTTACATATAAAATGTATTCTTACATGATAAATATACTATTTTGATATCTAGTAAGATTAATAGATTTTAAGTATCATTATTATCCATGCCCTCATCAATTGCTGCCACCCTATATTTTTTTCACCATGTGATTGCTCTGATCAGGTCCTAAATGGTTAACACAAATTGTGTTTGGATGTTGTGTCCTTAGTCTGTCTTCTTTAGAATAGTTTCCCCTCCTTTTCTCATCACACTGACTTACTTTCAGTTTTCCTGAATAATTTCCTCTTCTGGACTGACCTATTGTTTTCACTTTCCATTGCTCAGTTTATCCCTCTAGCCTTCAAATTTTATTTAAACTCAAACCATAGCCAGAACTTCGATAAAATTAGATTCAGCAAGTCTAACACAAATAGTTCACAGGTGATGCCATGAATTTCATATTTAATCATGTTAGGAAGAATGCATTATTTATTCTATCCACTTATTATTTTTAAGTAATTATAGAAATTTGCAAACCTACTAAAAAAGTAGAAATAGGCAACATGCTTCTCTATTATGGGTTTTTTTTGTTTGTTTGTTTTGATGTGGATCATTTTTAAAGTCTTTATTGAATTTATTGAAACACATTGCCTCTGCTTTATCATTTGGCTTTTCAGCCACGAGTCATGTGAGATCTTGGCTCCCCAACCAGGGATCAAACCTGCATTTTCTTCGTGGGAAGGCAAAGTCTTAACCACTGGACTGCCAAGAAGTCCCCTATTCTTGTAAAGTATGTGCGCATGCCACCATATGTGCTGTGTATATAATTGTTTTGGTTCCCAAATAGTGTTACATATTTCAATGAATGATATATCTCTTGAGCCTCTATAAATATAAATACCTCTCTTTAACATTTTTTTTTTCTTTTTGATTGATGAAACCAGATTGTTATTTTGTATAGATGCCCAGTCTGGATACTGCTGATTGCATACTTTAAACATACTTTAACATTATCTGTTCCATGTATTTTCTATAATATGGGAGTTACATTAGAATCTTGGTCAAACTGAGATTCAGACTTATTTTGGTTAAACTACTTCACAAGCAGTCATCAAGGTAAATCAACTGGATGTTATGCATGTTGTGTGAGTGTATGTGTGTGAGTGTGTGTATTTTATCTTCTTTATGAGATGTTTGCAGCCACTGATGACCATTGGATAGTCACACAAATCCAGTAGGGCACTTGAAAATGTTGATACACAAATTCTGTCATATCTTTTGCTAGTTAGACAGAATACCTCTTTGAAGATAAATTTCTCTTCTCTACTTATGGTACAGTTCATATAGAAAAGACAGTTTAAGATTTTTAATCCCTGTTTCTTATTTTTTTTAATCACATTTCCTATCTCCAAAGTTTATCGATGATTTTTGAACTCACAAATAATGTTTTTTGATTCCTTATGATAATTTTCTTTTTGATGTTCCAATTGTCCCATCTTTGTGAGGCAGAATATTTTGAAATTGTGTTCTGAATATTGTCAAACTCTATCAGAATGTAAAAAAGGAAAAATATTCCCTACTCTTTTTATGAGGGGATAATAAACTTCATATCAAAATCTGACAAGAAAATTATGAGAAAGTAAAATAAAATTTGCTATTTCTTGTATACACAGATGCAAAGCCTTAACAAACTATTAACAAATCAAATCCATACTGTACATGAAGAATTTAACCAAGGAAGATAGAGATGGTTTAATATAAAAAGAAATCAGGAAAAATTACTTGATCATCCAAAGAGATGCAGAAAAATCGTTGGAGAAAACTCAATACACACTCATAAAGAATACTTGCAGCAAGCTAGGAATAGAGAGACAATTTTGTCAATCTGTTAAAAGGCAACTGCAAAAAGCCTATAGATAACAACTTGCATAATGGTGAAACAATGGCCATATCTCCCCTAAGTTTGGGAACAAGGCGTGAATCTATTTCCTCACCTTTTCCATTCACTGTTGTACCGGAGAAAACATCTAAGGTAAAAACCAAGAGAAATAAAAGTATAAATATTGAAAAGGGAAAATCAAATTCTCCCTGTATAGTTGGCACAGTTACTTACATTAAAATTCAAGGGTATACACAAAAATTGACTGTAGCGTATATATGATTTTTGACCAGTCCACAGATATAAAGTCAAAAAAGATAACTGTTTTCTTAGGAACGAGTACATGAAAATTGAAAATACCATGTACTATAGCATCAAAAGGTGTAAACACTTAAGGATTATTTTATTAAAAGAATGAAAGACTACTAGAGTTAAAATTTTACAAAAACCATAAGGAGAAACTTTAAATAATACCTAATTCAAACTGAAAGATTCATATTGTGAAGACAATTTTCCCAAATTTGATCTGTAGATTTAACAAAACTTCATCTGAAATAATAGGAAATATTTTTATTTTTTAATTTTTTTTTTAGAAATTGACAAATAAATTCTTAATTTATTGGAAACATAAGGCACACAATAGAATAGCAAAGTAACAATCATGGAAGAAAATTACCAAGATAAGAATTTGATTTGTTTTGTGTGAGTGCTCAGTGGCTCAGTCATGTCTGACTCTTTGTGACCCCATGGACGGTAGACTGCTAGGCTCCTCTGTCTATGAAATTTACTAGTCACGAATAATGGAGTGGGTTGCCATTGCCTCCTCCAGTGATCTTCCTACTGACCAATGGATTGAACCCACATTTCCTGCATTGGCGTGAAGATTCTTTACTATTTGAGCCACTTGGGATTTATTTTAAGCCTACTGGAGTGGGTAGCTGTTCCCTTCTCCAGGGGATCTTCCCAACCCAGGAATCAAACTCAAGTCTCCTGCACTAAAGGCAGATTCTTTACCAGCTGAGCCACCAAGGAATCCCAAACAGAACAGAGTAGCATTGACATTTTACTAAAGAAACAAAATATAGATTTCAAATTACCATGCTTAAATGGCACATTGAGTTTTAGTAAGGTCAAAATAAGAAATGGAATAAAAATAAAATGGGAATTATTTTCAATAATAGTGCCATAGCAATTAAATAATCATTTGAAGATAAAGAAGAAAGAATTTATACTTTATCTTACACCATATAAAAAGTCAAATTAAGAATGGACATAAACTTAACTATAAAACTTAAAACTATAGATATCTAGAAGAAATCATAAGAAAAATATATTTGCTTGCATAAATGAAACATTTTCTTGACTTAAAAATGAGAACCATACAAATTGATAAACTGAACTTCACTAATCTATTCATTAAAATATATCTTTAAGGAGTAAAAGAGCTGAGCCATATAGTAGAAGAAAATGTTTTCAATGCACCTTCTTATACTGATTAATATTCAACTTATATAAGGACATAAAGCACTGCTTCTCAGGCAATTCAATGGTATAGAGTTTGCTTGCCAATCCTACCTTCAGGAAGATCCTCTGCAGAAGGAAATGGCAACCCAGTCCAGGATTCTTTCCTGGGAAATTCCTGGTGAGGAGAATAGTGAGCTACAGTCCACAGGGTCTCAAAAAGTTAGACACAACTCAGTGAACGAGTGACATACACAAAGAACATCCAAAACTCAATAAAACACAGCCTAATAAAAATAAATTGACAATAATCTGAAGAGACACTTCACAAATAAAATCATTATGCAAAAAATAAAATGACAGTGAAGCAATCTAAAAGGTGATCAGCATTATTAATCATGAGGAAAATACAATTAAGATGATTATCATACAGAAGTTTAAATAGTAGCACTCTATCATATTTTAAATAATTTTATGCTGTGACATAGAAATTTTTCCCCATTAATATTTTTCAATTTTTTAGAAAATAGCATTCTACAGATATTCTATCCTGTGTAGACCTTAAAGGAAGTCTAAGTTGATTGAAGGCATTAATAAACATTTCCTTAAACTATTTTAGGTATGCCATCAGAGGATACATTTCAGCTACATCTTCTAGACCTCCTTGAAGAGTCTGGCAACTTCTCTGATTTGAGGCCCATGTAAGTCATTTATTCATATTTATCTATGCACATGTGCATCCATTCATTTACTGTTACCTGCCCAGCTTCCGTCATCTAGGTATCGTGTGTGCTTTCAGTTCTAACTAACCCTCATTTTCCATAACTTATGTATGACTTCCAGACTGATACAGCAACATGCTTCCCTTTCTTAAAAATGACCTGAACTTTAAATGCTATTTGTTTTCTCCTATGCCATCTGTCAGCGTAATAGCCACCTTGATATTTGGATAGAAGAATTTCATCTTGCCCCTTAAGAACTCCTTGCATCTTGAAAATATGTGCAGAGCTATCCACATAGGTTACACTAACGTCTATGAGTTGGGACTTAAGTGACAATGCTGTGAACAAAATTTTTCTGTGAATTGCTTATCTGTATGCTGTATAAATTCAAAGCCTGATCGCTAACTTATTACTTTATGAAATACCTGGGGTCTTTAAAAATATTTTCAAAATATTTCACCCCTGGATATCATTTATGATGTGAGGAAAGCACTTTACCTTCTTAAAAACTATGCATTAAGTTTGGGATGGAAGCGTGGGATATTCTCAACAAACATGGACCTTTTCCACCAACCTAGCAACTTAAATATGATAAAGGACATACAAATATTTCATGCATAAGTAGGACTTCCCAGAGGTACCAGTAGAACCCGCCTGCAGTGCAGGAGACATAAGAGACATAGGTTTGATCCCTGGATTGGGAAGATCCCCTGGAGGTTCAGTTCAGTTCAGTTCAGTAGCTCAGTCATGTCCAACTCTTTGCAACCCCATGGACTACAGCATGCCAGGCCTCCCTGTCCATCACCAACTCCCAGAGTCCACCCAAACCCATGTCCATCAAGTCGGTGATGCCATCCAACCATTTCATCCTCTGTCGTCCCCTTCTCCTCCCATCTTCAATCTTTCCCATTATCAGGGTCTTTTCTAGTGAGTCAGTTTTTTACATCAGGTGACAAAGTATTGGAGTTTCAGCTTCAGCATCAGCCCTTCCAATGAACACCCAGGACTGATCTCCTTTAGGATGGACCTCTCAAGAATCTTCTCCAACACCACAGGTCAAAAGCATCAATTCTTCGGCACTCAGCTTTCTTTAGAGTCCAACTCTCACATCCATACATGACTACTGAAAAAAAGCACAGCCTTGACTAGATGGACCTTTGTTGGCAAAGTAATGTCCCTGCTTTGGGGATGGCAACCCACTCTGGTATTCTTGCCTAAAGAATCCCATGGACAGAGGAGCCTGGTGGGATACAGTCCGTGGAGTCACAAAGAAGTGACTTAGCATGCATGAAAACTGAGGAAGCATGGTAAGTTAAGGACTTTTCTCACAGTAAACATATAAACGGTGAGGATGAGGTTTAAACCAATTACTTCCTGAGTCCAAAGCTCTTGATCTTAATGTTGTATTAATACATTTCTGAATTATGTGGAGCATTTTAATAAATTACAAGTAAGATAATAGAATTATACTTCATATGAAATATCAAAATGCCTTACTTCATTTATTGCATTTAATTTCTGTTCTTTTTTTTTTTTAATTTGAAAAGCCTTAAACAATTAAAATGGCTGGCACCAAAGAGCTCATCATTTTTCAAAATTCTAACTGAACAAATAGTACCCTCAGTTTGACACTTCCATTGCCTGCGAAGCATTTATAAACCTAAACACTCTTGCAATTTTGTACTGAGCATTTGAAAACAGCTCTGATTGCTAATAACTCTATTCAATATATACCATACAAAGGGGAGTTTCAACTCTTAAGCTTTTTAAATTGCCTTTGTGCCAGGGAACTCCACCTCAAATTGCTTTTAAAGTAGAAAATATACACTGTCTTCTCTCACATAATTCAAAAGTAGTTGAAAGTTATATTTCTCAAAAAGAGAAAAATGACAAGGGAACTGTGATCAGGTCTTTGTAGTCTGTCCAAGAGAACATGATTTCAATTTTCGTTTTTTTCCGTGAGTGGAAGGATCTATGGTACAAGTGCTTATAGAATGTTAGCTGCAGTTTCTGCTGTCGTAAATATAATGTTTGTGTGGTATTTGGAGATCCTGCAAAGGGCAAGACTAAATTATAGCATGAGGCGAAGTGTAATAGCTCGAGCAGTGCTCCATCTTCAATGGCTGGGAGCCAATTTTCCAAGGTTACTCCTCAACTCAAAATGTTATCCACTCAAGGTATTTTAGTTGAGTTCAAGAGGTAAATTAGATAATCATTTCATAAGTTTCATCCATTCACAACTTACACATGAAAATATTGCCACGGTAGTGGTTTAGAACACTATCCAAATGAGGTGCTTGCCATTAGCTCAATTTCAGGAGAGGTCACTTAGTTTAACTATGTACTCTGGTCAAAGACAACCTATGATTCAGAGATGCAAAACAGATGCAAATAACAGTCTGTGGTGGTGGGGGGTTCAAGTACCTCAATTCTTTTTTTTTTCCTCTGGGAGAGGAGCTCAAAGTTATATTTCCATCGGGTAGAACACACACTAGCACATCATACCTATTCCCTCAATATATGTTTAATTAACCAAAAACTCATAATAAACAGTAGATTTCATTTACATTTTGAGCACACATCTATTGAATACCACTAATTTGCAGATATAAGTTAGATATAATCTCAGTTTCTTAATGTTTTAAAATTATGTTTTGTCAAGCTGTCTTTGGCACTCAGTATTTTAGGGTTAAAAAAAGACATGTGCCAAATGTTACTATATATATATATATATGAAATGCAGATGGGGAAGGATTAATTTTACTTGGGGAGAGCTACCAGGAAGCCTTCCTAGAAAAGGCAATATCAGAGGTGTCCCTTACAGACTGCAAGATGAGAAGTGCATTCTGGATAGGAGGAAGAATACATCCAAAGACCTGGAAGATATGAGAAATCATGTCTCATGCAGGGCCTTACCTGCATAATTCAAAGCTTAAAGGTTTGAGTGGAGTTTAGTGTAAAGAGAAGAAGGTGAAAAAAATAAAGGAACAAAGATTAATTTTCTCTTGTAGGTTAGAAATATGTTGGCGCGTTGGAAGACTATCAACAGTTTTGAAGATAGGGCTTGGCATGACCATATTTCTGTTTTGAAGATAATCCTGGAAATAAGTAAGAGATGGAATAGAAGAAACGGGTCAGAGGGTCAGGTCAGATAATGGTTTTATCTAACTTCTGTTAATTGGATTCCACGTGTTGGGTCACGGTGTCCCTCCAAATGAGAGTCTCGATTTTCAGATGGTATGCTGCCTTGGTGAATCAGATTAAAATACTTTTAGTTCTGTATGACTGATTTGTTTTAAATTACCTACCACCTCTTTTCATCCAATATGAATTAATGAAATATTCCAAGTGCTTTATTTTTTAATCTAAGCAGAGAGTTGAATCCATGATTTAAGTCTGTTAAGACCAAGACATACAAATCCTACCATCAAAAAAATTTAATTCCAAGGAAATACTCAAGAAGCATTTTTCACCTTCAATATTATGTTTGCATCATCAGTGAACATTTGGCAATGACATAAAGATGCAGCATTTGGAGAATACATAAATAAATGATGACATATTCATAATGAAATTCTAAATTAAAATTAGCTACATATATACTTACATATATATATATATATGAACACTACATGTGTATACATCTCAAAAACAATACTTTTAAAGAAAAAGAAAAGCAAAGAGCAAAATGACATATACTGTATTAATTCAATTGTAAGTAACTTAAAGCAAAAAAAAATATGTTGTTGGAGTTGCCTACCTATAAAGATGTGAATTGTAAGGGCTCTTACCAATTTTAGAGTTATGTTTACCTCTTGAGAGAAAGAGACAAGATTGGGGCATTAAGTAATGCTTACTTGTTGAAGCAAAAATGATCTCAAACAAATATTACAACTTAATGAACTATGTTAGATATATGTTCTAAGTATATGCAAATATAGGACTTTCCCATACTTTATTCTATGTTTTAGGTATTGCAATAAAATGGATGAATCCACACTGATGAACACTAAGAGCATTTACAGCTGATAAACCACAAACTCTACCAATTTTTAATGTATTCAAAGTGGCAAATTATATGCTCAGTTACAGAAATCATCAAGGTAATCCATTCTTTAGTATATTTGGCCCAACACTTACATGGTACTTAACTTCAGTGTTTACTGATTCTACCTCTGCACTGTACAGAACCCCAGTGGGAATTTCAGGAGTCCAGTTAAATTCCAGGCATAAATAAATGAAAAGGAAAATAGCATACATTGATTCTAGTGTTACTAATTTTAATATGATAACTTGATACCTTACCAATTTTTATAAAAAGAAAGATAATTTAAAAACTGACAAATTACTTTAAACAACTAATAGTCAAATTTTAACCAATACACAGTTTCATCAATGGTAGATTACTCTGCTTTTTTCTTTGTTTTTATTTCACTTCAAAAAGCAAAATCTAGTATCCATCAAGTGTCAATATCTCATTCCTGACAAAGAACAAAACAGGAAAAAATGTTGATACATGATATTGAAATAATTCCTTTACTTTTCCTACTATTCAGTTAATTTAGTTTCTGATGGAATTCAAGTGACACTTAAATAAATTAACACACAACGACTGCACTGGTTAACCCCTGTTAAAAAATCAGCTCACCAATAGAGAGTTTAATCCATTTGGGAGACACACACAGCCCTAAATACTTGCTTTGTGGAGAAGTTAACAAAATTTAAAACACCTAATGATCTAACAATAATTAGGTATTAGTAGCTAGTGTACATATGTGGAAGCATTAAGCAACAAGTCCAAATCACTTGCAAAGCGGTTGTTGCTATTCAGTTGCTAAGTCAAGTCTGATTCTTTCAACCCCATGGACTGCAGCAAACTAGGCTCCTCTGTCTTCCACTATATCCCACAGTTTGCTCAAATTCATGTCCATTGAGTCACTGATGCCATCTAACCATCTCATCCTCCGCCACCCCCTTCTCCTTTTGCCTTCAAACTTTCCCCAGCATCAGTCTCTTTCAATGAGTCAGCTCTTAGTATCAGGTTCCCAAAGTACTGGACTTTTGCTTCAGCATCAGTCCTTCAGATGACTATTCAGGGTTCATCTCCTTTAGGATTAACTGCTTTGATCTCCTTGTACTGCAAGGGACTCTCAGGAGTCTTCTCCTACACCACAGTTCAAAAGCATCAATTCTTTGGCACTCAGCTTTCTTTATAGTCCAACTCTCACATCCATACATGACTACTGGATAAACCATAGTTTTTATTAGATGGACCTTTGTCAGCAAAATAACTCTGCTTTTTAATAAGCAGTCTAGGTTGGACATAGCTTCTCTTCCAAGGAGCAAGCATCTTTTAATTTCATGGCTACAATCACCATCTGCAGTGATTTTGGAGCCCCCCAAAATAAAGTCTGTCACTGTTTCTACTGTTTCCCCATCTATTTGACATGAAGTGATGGGACCAGATGCCTTGATCTTAGTTTTCTGAATGTTGAGCTTTACGCCAACTTTTTCACTCTCCTTTATCACTTTGATCAAGAGGCTCTTTAGATCCTCTTCACTTTCTGCCATTAGAGTGGTAATGGCATGTCAGAGGCTATTGATATTTCTCCTGACAATCTTGCTTCCAGCTTATGATTCATCCAGTCCAGCATTTAGCGTGATGTACCCTGAGTATAATTTAAATAAGCAGGGTGACAGTATACAGACTTATTGTACTCCTTTCCCAATTTTGACCAATCAGTTGTTCCATGTCCAGTTCTAACTGTTGCTTCTTGACCCACATACTGGGTTTCCTCAGGAGACAGGTAAGGTGGTCTGGTATCCCTAACTCTTTAAGAATTTTCCACAGTTATCTGTGATCCACACAGTCTTCTGTGATCCACACAGTCAAAGACTTTCAGATAGTCAATGAAACAGAAGTAGATATTCTTTTGGAATTCCCTTGCTTTCTCCATGATCCAACAAATGTTGGCAACTTGATCTTTGATTCCTCTGCCTTTCCTAAACCCAGCTTGTTCATCTGTAAACTTTGTACACTAACAAAATACATAGTCTATATTTTATCAGAATACTATCAGATGAAACATTTTAACTTATATCATATTCTGAAATATAATATGTTGTGACAGAAAGATCAAGTTTACTTGGCCCCTTTTATTATTAAGGTAAAAATCTTATTTTACCTTAATGATAAAATATATAAATCAATAAATCTCTTATAAGCTTATAGGCAAGATTAATAAATAAGTACAAATTGAAAAAAAAAGAATGAAACCAAGATATAATCTTTAAAAGAAACATATTAAATAAATGAAATATATCCAGAAATTGCAATTGTTGAAATTAGCCAACTATATTAGTTCTACCAAGAAGGGTAGAACAGAAAATTGCATTAATTTATACACATGCACCTTAATATCAATGGCAACAACTTGTGCCCATTTAAAAACATTATATATATATATATATATATGCATTTTTCCATTAACATCATACAGAAAAGCCCAAAGAAAAATTTTGGCCAACCCAATGTAAGTATGCAGACAAAAATCAGCATATATTGAGATTTTCCATTTTCAAAATTTCAATTCATTTATAAAGTTAAATTTTAAGACCTAAAATCTATCATTTCAAGAAAGTTTATAAAAAGGGCTTTAACTGGATACAAATTAAAACTATTAAATCATACTTAAATTGTGTGTGCATGCTGAGTCACTTCAGTCGTGTCTGACTCCTTGCAACTCCAAGGACTGTAGCCTGCCAGACTCCTCTGCCATGGGATTCTCCAGGCAAGAATACCATAGTGGGTTGCCATGACCTTCTCCAGAGGATCTTCCTGACACAGGGATCCAACCAGCTCCTCTTACAACTCCTGTATTGACAGGAGGGTTCCTTACCACCAGCACCACCTAGGACGCCTCATATTTAAATTAAAAATATATTGTTTGATTGTATTTAAGTGAATACAGTTGGGAATGTGAAAAAGTCACCTTAATAGTTAAATGGTTTTTTTCTACTTGAATTAGTCTTACGAATATGCTATAGTAAAACTTCTTTTGTGTGGTTAACCTTAGGAGGGAAGAATCACGGTGTGGCTTCTCCTGTACCAATTTTCATATAAAAAAAGGAATCAATCCACTTCAGAAAACAGGGGAGAAGAAACTGAGGCTCTTGGCTGCATTTAGATTAACAAATGCTAAACCATGAAATGTTTTCACTTTACATAGATTAATGTTATGGCCCTAAGAACATGTCATATCATTTTATAGATTATGCAATTACTAGTATTGGATTAATAATGTTCACCTATAAATATCAGAGTAACTAATTAAACTGAGTAGAGAAGAAGTTAGTATAAACATGTACGTACATATATTTATAAATGTGGTGTTATAAATATGTACTGAAAATGCAGAACTGATTTACAAGTAAAATTTTGATAAAGCACCATAAAATACAGGTTTACTTTGCAATCAGGAACACTTTTCATTTCTTATACTTTTGCTTTTCACATAATTTGCCTCTGAAGCTTAAATAATTCTTTATGCTTTCTTATTTATGCACTAAAATCAAATTCACATCTCACGGGGGTATTTCATTTAAGGAAAACTATTGATATGTATTGAAAAGGTGTAAAGTTTATAAAATAAGCACCATGGTGAATAATTGAGACTGAAGTGATTTAGGTAAGATTCATAGAGAAAAGTAAATAAATGTTATCCCCTAATTGTTACAACAAACACTATTTCTAGGGTGAGGCACCACTGGTCTTAGCTTCCATTTGAATGGGTAAACAGATGTTACCCTTGCAAGGCTGCTGTTCAGATGTATTGAAACAGAGAAAATAGCAAAACTTTTCTAAAATATGGCTAAATCTTTTTTGTAATAATCTTAGGAAAGAGTCAACACAAATGGAGTCAATAATATTTTCTAAGAGGCCTCTCATGCTATGTATCTAGAATTTTTTTTTCTTTTTTCTTTTTTTCAACTGAAGAATTCAATACATCGTATCTTGTAAAGATAGCTGTCTTTAACCACTGAACTATTTCTGCTACCAGTTTTGAGTATACCATGTGCCTTCAAATAGGTTACAAAGCTTATTTGAACTTGTTTCTCTTTATAGCTCAAGAAGTGACTGGTAGGCTTCCTTCTGCTCAATAAAGTTCTTTATTCTTAGTCCATAGAAATGTTGCTGTCTAATTGTGCTATGGGGCACTTTTTATAGTGTTAACCTCTGGAGGAGTGCCTGGTAATTCACAAGGGGTAACAACATACAAGATATGCTATTGAGTTTTCCGTTTCAGATCTATGCATTTCACTGGAAGGACTGATGCTGAAGCTGAAACTCCAATAGTTTGGCCACTTGATGCGAATAACTAACTCCTTAGAAAAGACTCTGATAATGGGAAAAATTGAAGGCAGGAGGAAAAGGGGACAATGGAGGATGAGATGGTTGGATGGCATCACTGACTCAATGGACGGGAATTTGAGTAAGCTCCGGGAGTTGGTGATGGACAGGGAGGCTTGGTGTGCTGCAGTCCATAGGGTCACAAAGAGTCAGACACGACTGAGCGACTGAACTGAACTGATGCGTTTCACAATAAGCATACAGTGTGCTCAATTCTACAGTATCATAGTTCTGAGAAAGAGAAGTGAATACATTTTAATTAAAATAGATTCTCAAAAAAATGGATTCTCACCTGTGTGTAACCAAATATAATGCTGGTGGAGCAAGAAAACTACATTTCACCCACCTCTTTTGAAAACAAACAAATAAACAGGCTGTGTTTTTTTTTTTAATGGTCTCATATAGGGTAAATAAAATATTCTGAAAAATATAAAGCACAATAGAAATTCAAGTAATCTATGAAATTGTAACATTACAGTTCCTTGGTCAATGTTCCCAAGGAATAATGATCAGGATTAATCCATCAGTGTCACCAGTTGTACTGAATGCCAAAATACGAGGTTGTTCCTACATCTATTTACAAATATCCAGATGTTTGGAGTTATTCAGCCTCATTACTGAGGTTTTAACAAAATAATCTGGATACATTGGCCATACTGGCAAGCTTAGTCAATGCTGAACCTGAAGTTAATCCCTTAATGTGGTTCAGATGTCTCCAAGTGTGAACACATTCACTGAATTACACATACAGATTTAATGAAAATATTATGATCCCATAAATATAGCAAGTCAAACTAGCACCTTCTTCTCTTAGCTTTTTTTTTTTTTTTTTCTTCCTCTCCAAATCAAGGATGGTGGAGCACACGGTTGATCTAGTGTGTATATCGAGTGCGGTATGGTAGAGTCTGGGGTGAGCCTATTCATGGCATAGAGGGTGGCTCTTGGCTTAATGGCCTCCAGTCTAAATAGATTTCTTGATTTGGAGCACTACAGATAGCATGAAAAGTCCCTTTGTTGAATTTTAGTTTTTCTTGGCTTTCAGTAGCATAGCATGAGAGGATAAAATTTGGCACTCTATATCTAAGCTGTCATTTGGAAATTTCAGATCTGGATTCTCTCCCCAGCTTTTAGACTTCTTAATTCGAACCACACTATCCTCCCTGAGCGCTGATGCAGTATCCTCCCACAGAAAAGGGAAAGCGACTCCAGAAAGTCACCTGGCCCACCATGTCACATTGATGCTGTTAGTGGGCTTTTCAATGCCAGCACTATGAAGTTTTTTTCAAAGAGCCAATGAATCCTATTAACATTCTGTGACCCAAAATTGTACTGATCTATTTTATTTTAAATGAATCAAAATTAATTACTAAAGTATTTCAGACATATTAACCTCCCTCTGGTCACTAAATTTCCACAATATGTAGGACTCTGTACCAGAAAATCATTAAAGTTATAAAGAACATTGTTCCTCGGTCTGCAAAATACATATTCCTGAGTTTTTGCTAGTGATTAATATTGAGAAAGTATTATGTTAAAATAGCAATGACAATGAATAATTTTTTGAACTCATAATTTTAGTGAAGAAAATGTCTCTACCATTAGAATCTCCTTTTGCAAAGAACATCTCCTTCTCTTGTAGTATAAAAATAGTACAATGGTTTATAAGTTGGTGCCCTCCACATCCTATCTTAATAAATGTATAATACACCTACAGAAAAGTGTACAGACCATAAATGTGAAGCCTAAAGAACTTTATTATTGTCAACATCTCCATAAAGCCCAACATATAAAATCTATCTTTCTTTCTTTATCCATTCTTCCAACAATGGGACACTTAGGTATTTCCCATATCTTGACTATTGTAAGCAGTGTTACAATAAACATTAGGGTTCATATGCCTTTTTGAGTCAGTGTCTTTGTTTTCTTTGAATAAATACCCAGAAGAGGAATTTCTGGATCAAATGGTACTTTTGCTTTTTGAGGTATCTCCCTACTATATTTTACGGTGACTACATCAGTTTACATGGGGCTTCCCTGATGGCTCTGTTGGTAAAGAATTCACCTGAAATGCAGGAGACCCAGGTTTGATTCCTGGGTCCAGAAGATCCCCTGGAGAAAGAAATGGCAACTGACTCTAATATTCTTGTCTGGGAAATCCGACAAGGACAAAGGAGCTTGGCAGGCTACAGTCCTTGGTGTCACAAGAGTGGGTCATGACTTGGCAACTAAACCACCACCCTCACACCCATTTACATAGAACCCAGCAGCGGACAAGTGTGGAGACATCTTTGACAACACATGTTATTTCTAATCTTATTGATAACAACTGTTCTAACAGATGTGAGATCAATTATTTACATTAAAATCACAGTCCTCATCACTTCCGCTTCCATGAAGATGAAGAAAACATATTTTCCCATTCTCCTTTCATTAAAAACTAAAACCAATGGACATTAAATGTAACACAAACATAGATTCTGAGATGTATAGAAAAGAAACTGAACAGACCACGAAACTCAGTAACCAAGGAATGTCATGGTGAGGAATTCTTGGGATTGCTTTATGTCTTAGAGATCTTAGTCTTAGAGCAGATGAAGAGGGCAAGCTGGAAATGCCAACAGATGCAGATAAAACATATCCCTCAAAAATCCTTTCTCTCTAAACAAATGACAAGAAAGGGGCAGCTTAACAAAACACAACACTTTAAATTTTGGGAGTTTGGGGTTGGCATGTACACACGTCTATGTTTAAAACAGATAATCAAGAAGGACCTATGGCACAGGGGACCTGCTCAATAGTCTTTAATAACCTAAATGGGAAAAGAATTTGAAAAAAAAAAGATGCATGTAAATGCATAACTGAATCACTTTGCCATACGTGTGAAACTGACACAATATTATAAATCAAGTACACCTCAATGGAATATAAAAATTAAAAGAAAAACAAATGGCCCCCATAAACTATAGGCATACAATACTTAGAACAATCACTAAGTGAAAATTATGCAAAGTACAATTGTGTTTTCCTCAAAAAAAAGACATGTTGACATTCTAATGTGACCTGTAAGGTGAAAGGGTTTCTCTAGAGGTGATAGAACTTAAAATAGTGTGATTATTCTGAGTCTTAATTGAATATGACTGGCATCCTTAAAAGAGGAGACATTCAGTCACAGGCACACACAGAGGGGAGTTAATGTGAAGGAGCACAGGTTAAAGATGGCCATTTACAAGCCAAAGAGAGTGGCCTGAAACAGATTCTTCCCTCACAGTTCTCAGAACCAATTCTGCCCACACCTTGACTCTGGCCTTCTCACCTTCAGAACTGTGAGACAACAAATTTCAATTTTTATTATGTATTACAGTTTGTGATCCTTTGTTGTGGCAGCCCTAACAAATATAGGAATAAAAACAATGAAATTTTAAATGAATTCTAAAAAATATTAAGTTAATATAATCTATCATGTTAACAAGTTAAAAGAGAAAAAATATCACATAATCCTATAATTTTTGCAGAAAAAAATTTGACAAAATGTATCATTCGTGATAAAAACTCCAATGTCTCTTCTATTCAACATAGTGCTAGAAATCCCAGCCAGAACAATTAGACAAGAAAAAGAAATAAAAGGCCTTTAAGTCAAAAAAGAAGACGTGAAATTATTTGTTTGTTGATAATATGATCTTGCAAGTAGAAAGACTAAAGACTCAAAGAAAGACATCCTGTTAGAACAAATAAATCAATTCAGCAAATTAAAGCGTATACAATCAGCATACAAAATCAGTTCTGCTTGTATACATAACAGGACACTATCCAGAAAGGAAATTAAGAAAACAATCTCACAATAATATCAAAAACAATACAATAGTTACTAATAAATTTAACAAGGAAGTAAAATACTTGTACACTGCAAACTATGTAACATTGATTAAAAAAAATTAAAGGAGACACAAATAAATTAAAAAGAGATCCTGTGTTTATGAACTGGAAAAATTAGTGTTATCAAATGTCCATATTACCAAAACAATCTACAGATTCAGTGTGATCTGTATCAAAATCCTACTGGCAATTTTAAATAAAAATAGAAAATAATACTATCCCAAAGTACATAGGGAACCATTAAAGACTTCAGGTAGCCAAAATGAACTTGAGAAAAAACAAAGCTGGAGGTATCACACTTTTTGCTTTCAAAATATATTACAAACTACAGTGTTTAAAAAAGTATGGTAGGGAGGTGGGAGGGAGGGTCAGGATGGGGAACACATGTACACCCATGGCTGATTCATGTGAATGTATGGCAAAAACCACCACAGTGTTGTAAAGTAATTAGCCTCCAATTAAAAAAGAAAGGTATGGTACTGGCAAACAGATGAATACATAGATCAATGGAAAAAAATAGAGAGCCCAGAAAGAAATGGATGTATATATGTTTATCTGGTCAACAAGTACCTCGAGAATATCTAATGAGGGAAAGAGAGTCTCTTGAACAAACAGTGTTGAGAAAGCAAGCTATTTCCATGTAAAAGAATGAAACTGGATTCTTATTTTATATCATATACAAAAATTAACTCAAAATGGATTAAAACTTTAAAATAAGACCTGACTCTATAAAGCTCTTCTAGGAAAACATAGAGCAAAATCTTTGTGGCATTGGTCAGCAATGATTTTTATTGACTGTGACACCAGAAGCACAATCAACAAAAGAAAAATAAGACGGGAGGGAATACATAAAAATAAAAAGCTTCTGCTCAGCAGAGGAAGCAGTCAACAGAGAAAAGGTGGACTTATTTTTTTTTCCCCCTAATGATATTATTACTTTAGTTCATGCTTAATCTTAGGAATACATGGTGGTTCAGATGGTAAGGAATCTGCCTGCGCTGTGGGAGACACAGGTTCGATCCCTGAGTCAGGAAGATCCCCTGGAGAAGGGAATGGCTACCACTCCAGTATTCTTACCTGGAGAATTCCATGGACAGAGGGACCTGGCGGGCTACAGTCCATATGGAGTCCCAGAGAGTTGGACACAAGTGAGCAACTCTCATTTTTCATAGTTTCTTTATAGTATATAGTGTGTATTTATGCATACTGTATATTTGCACATATAATGCCATTTATCTCGGTTCTCACATTATTTTTTAAAAATACTTATATACTTTTTCTTCATGTAAGAAAGGAATTCCCAGAGATTACAGAGTAATATATCCATGTGTCTTACCTTGGAATCCACAGAAGCAGAGCTTGAGGCTGGGATTACTTTGTGTATGATTTATTCCTAGTGGTGTTCTTGGGCTCAACCCCTGTAGGAGCAAAAAATCTGAACAGAAAGTGGAAATAATTTACACATGAATATAGTGTCAGCTGAAACTGGTTTTATGTCTTGTCCTGTAGGGAGTTTTGGAACTAAAGCTTATGGCAGAGTTTGTCCTGTTATGAAGCAGAGGGAGAGTTTTACCTTCCCCATGAGGTATGGTGAATAACCCAAAGGAAATCCTTTGGGCAAAGGTGTAGACGTCAATCAGTGAGCCATTAGTCAAAGCACCTGTGGTTACCAGGGCATGGGAACCACATCTAATCAGTAAACATAATTCCAGAGAGACTGAGGAGACACCAACAGTATCCGCCAAAACAAAACAACATGCGGCATGCGTGCATTTGTCATCGCTCAACATTATCCCTCCATATCTGAGCTAAAGTTAAGGAGTAAGAAAATCAGTTTTGTTAGGTAATAGTTGCACATGAGACCTCGATTCAGGTTACTACAAAGACTATAAAACTTGACCATCATTTCTGGTGTCTTGCCACATTTTTTTGCTCATTATTTATAAAAGAAGACAGGAAATAATTAGGTCTTGACTCCCCCTTTTGAAGAACTATATACTCAGATAAAACTTTTGCGTCTAGACCTTCAATGAGTAAAGTAAAGTTTAATTTATTCTTAAACATGTACAAAGGTAGAAATCATCTACCTCAAAAGCAACCCATATAGGAACCTGCAGTTGTTACAAACAGCTTTGTTACAAAGTTGTAATTGTTACAAACACCTTTGATATGGGTCTTTGAATTCCTTCTAAGTGTTATTTCAATGCTCAAAAGGCTCCACATGGCTTCTCATAGACATTTTACAAATTTGATTGGGCCTGCATCCTATAGACTCAAATAAAACTATGCGGACTTACTCGTCTTAGGGTAAATTGTCACACCTTTTTAACCTGTATATGGCTTGAGCTTTTCTTTTCCTACCCTCCCTCTCCTTTACCTCTTACCTTCGGTCTAAACCAACCTTCATTCGGTTCCCAGAGGGTTACGGCCTTGCTTCCCAGAGCAAAAACTGTACCAATGACATCCATCCCATTTGTCTGGGTACCTGACACCACCTCTATCCCAAAACCTCCCAAGATCTACCCTCAGCCCGATTCCGCAGCGTTCTCATTTGCCCTCGCTCATTCCTAGTACCATGTAATGTTCCTTTATAGCTTTTGTTACTGTTATCATTCTACACTGAGCTAAACTGCTGCTTGACTGATTTTATCTCTCTCACTAAATGGTCACTGCCATCGAAGCAGAACGTTTAGACCCTTCCGATCACTGATGCAAATAACTGATCCCAGTGCTTTGAACCCAGAAACACAGAGGTACTTTATAAACGTTTCTCTAATGTGTGCAGGAGAGAGACAAACAGACAGACAGAAAGAGACAGAGACAGACAAAGATGGAGAGAGATAAAGAGAGAGAGAGACTGAAGAAATTAGCTCATATACTATTTGACTTGACCCAAAGTTGAGAAACTGGGAACAAATCCAGATTTTCATGACATCATATTCATCAAATTTTGATACTCCTTTTTTCATGTTAAACCAAAACATGCCTCTCTTCATTTCTTCCCTCCAGAGCAACAGAAATCAAGATAACTATGTAACATTTTCCATTTTCTAAGAGTAAACACTACTATTCCTCTCAATTTTTGATGAGATCCTAAAAACTTGACTTTGTTCATTTATTAGCATTTTGCTCTTCTTTTTGTTTGTTTGTTTTTAGGTGATATAAACTCCAAATGTAATTAAATCAGTGGCAATAATGTTTTAAAGATGTTTATAGGTATTCTTTCCCTTTTTGCTTTCCCCTTTTGCTTTTCATTCAAGCAGGGGTCAGGTTTTCATGCTTTCTTTCCCCAGGGAAGGTTTGTAACAACACAGAAAGTAGAAGTTATCTACAGACAATTCCTTCACAGCATCTGTTTTCCCCAAAACCTGAAGGCATTAAGATTATACAGAATGTCCTGTAAAGAGCTAAAACAGTAGAAGTCTGAAGAGGAGAGAAGGAAGACGTTTCCTAATCAGGAAATGTCTGCGTTACTCCTTGTCTTTCTCTCTCTCTCTCTCTCCCTGTCTTTGCCCTAGGAGAAGTCGCATCAAAAGTGATGTATTTACTTGGATTCAGGCTTGCCTATGGTTCCTAGGCTCTTCATGTGTCATAGAAGCTGGAAAGCTAGCAAACCTGAGGGACCACTCACTGGGACAGCAAGACATTCACAGCAACTGAAGCAGAAAGATGACTAATGACTGAAATGAACTCCTAGGCACCTCCGCAGTATTTCTGGGCACTGAGGATCTGTATTCTGAAAACTCTGGTCTTCCCTAGTAGCTCAGCTGGTAAAGAATCTCCCTGCAATGCAGGAGATCCTGGTTCAATTCCTGGGTCAGGAAGATCCACTGGAGAAGGGATAGACTACACACTCCAGTATTTTGACTTGGAGAATTCCATGGACTGTATGGGGTCACAAAGAGTTTTGGACATGACTGAGTGACTTTCACTTTCACTTTTTTCACTTTCATCCTGAAATCTTCAGGAAACATAAATTTACCTTCCATGTCTCCAAGGCAGGTTGGAAACTCAGAGTAAAATAATAATAATAAGCTAATTTAAGATCCAGATGTAATGTTCAACACTCTGCATGTCTGGGCTCACTGGCAGGCACTCATGATTTCAGTATAGCTTATTCCACAACAGAAGGGTCAGCCGAGGATTAAATGGGCTCCTGCTTTTCACAAATGTTGGATTTAGTTCTTTTGTGGATGCTTTCAAATGAGTAGCAATATGACAGAGATACCAAGAACCACAGGATAGGTAAGCTAGACTCTGTTAGTTGGGTCCAAAGAAGCCAATGGTTCACAAGCATGCTTGTAATTAGGATTTAACCTTGACAATCTATGCAGATGCCAGTTAAATATCATATTTCCTTGAGTAACCATATTTCATTCTTTCAGAAAACTAAGAAATATAATAGTATTTGATGTGTTCTTGATCAGATATTAATATTGTCATCATTTGTATGAGCATTTACAGAACACTTAATCTATGATTTGGCCTGAGAACTCAGAAACTATCTTCACTAACATTAATAAAAAGGAAACCCTGGCCTCTAAAGAAAACCAACCCTTAATATTGTTTGGAAGGACTGATGCTGATGCTGACGCTCCAGCACACTGGCCAACTGATGTCAAGAGCCGATCATTGGAAAGGACCCTGATCTTGGGGAAGACTGAAGGCAGGAGGAGAAAGGAATAACAGAGGATGAGATGGTTAGATGGCATCACCACCTCAATGGACATGAGTTTGAGCAAACTCTGGGAGATAGTGAAGGACAGGGAAGCCTGGTGTGCTGTAGTCCTTTGAGTTGCAGGGTTGGACATGACTTAGTGACTGAACAATGTCTTTAGAATATCTCTAACAATACTTAAAATTCCAGGAATTCATATAAGTTGATTAGTGCTGACCACAAATGCAGTCTTTCCTTTGCTTCTAGATTGTGAAAAAAAAAATGTCTTACTAATTTACCTTCTATTATATTGACTTTTCTATACTTGTTGGCTTTTAGTAAAAAAAAAAAAAAAAAAGTCCTTTGTCATAACTGGAGCTGGTAAGCATATCTGTTTACTTCTCAGGTCTAACATGTGCACAGATGATTTGAGAATTCAGACACTTTTTTCTCTGACTTCAAGCAGGGCTGTTCATTGTAGAAAAACATTACTTGTCATTCCTAAAATGAGAACAAAGATAAATAAATAAATAAATAAAAACCCATATGTATAAAAACAACATGAAAAGACAAACCAAAACTTTGGAAAAGCAGAACAAAGTTAGATTACTGAAACAATCTATGTCTTCTTGCATATGTCTCAACATAGGAGTGTTTCTTCTTTCTTAAATGATTTCCATTCAAACAATCAATTATATTTCATAAAAGTCCATTTCACTTACAACTACTTAAAATATTGTGAAAGTTACATGTGGCTTCATATACATGTACTCATGCCATAGATGTTTAAGGGTTGGTCCTGGGGATAGAGCAGTGAATACATTAGAAAAAAAAAATGTTTCCCCTATAGAACTCAGATTCTAGTGGGCATATATGTGGCTGGCAGAGGGGAGCAGATGAAACATAAGATAAATAAATTCCTAAAACATATAGCATTTCCTCCAAGTACATTGGGAAAAGTAGAACAAGGAAGATAGCAGAGTGTGGGAGGTAAGGATTATTCTGTGATTTTAAGTGTGGAAGTAGATTCCCTCACTGAGAAGAAAATGCTTAAAGAGTCACAAGAAAGCTAGGGAATAACCACGCAGACTTCTGGGGGAGGGATATTCCAGGGCAGAAGGGACTGCAACTGACTTGCCTTGAGACAGAAATGTTTGGATGTAGTAGAAGGAAAGGGATGAACCGTACCTGGCAAGGGTAGAGTGGATGAGCAGTGCAGTTACAGAAAATTAGGCCAAAGCCACAGCGGCTCGGGGCAGGACCATCGTATGTGGATTCATGGGCAGTGTTGCCGTTAGCTTTTACCCTTAATGAGATAGAAGGCTACTGAAAATCTTTGACTTGAAGTCACGTGAACCGATTTAGTTTGTAAAAGGATCACCCGGGCTACTGTGTTGTGGAAAGACTGTAGGAAGATAAAGGCAGGGTTCAGGTAGATGCTCAAGCCAGAGGGAGATAGAAGGCATTCACAACATTACAGGGAATGTGACTTGATTGATTCCAGTGCAGTGCTTGCAGAGGAAGTCAAGAGAAATGCTGGTCAGAATCTCGATATGTCCTGAAGGAAGGGCCAAGAGTTTGCCAGGGAATTGGATGAAGGATGAGAAAAAAACTGATGAATTGAGAAGCATTTATCCAAAAATCCTAAAAAGATGGTGTCATGATTGTGTTTCAGGGGGTTGATACAGGCTAGAAACAAAAATTTGGGAGTTGTCAGTGATAGAAGGTATTTATAATAAGAAGAAAAGATGACATAACCAAATGAATGAAGGTTACAAACTGAACTGTTCTCTACAAGTTTTATGTTGAAGCCTTAACTCCAGTACCTGGAAGAACATAGGACCCAAAAATGTGTGATTAATTTAAAATGAGGGCTTTAGGATATGCTTTAATCCAATCTGATTAGTATTCTTATGAAAAGAGATTAGGAGACTTCGACACCAAATGTGTGCATATACAGAGGGAGAACCATGCAAAGAAGCATGAAGATGGTGGTCATCCTTTAGCCTAGGAAATGTCTCAAAAGAAACGAACTCTACCAATTGAACTTGTACTTAAAGAACTCATAACTGAGAAAACATATTTTTTGTTGTTTAAGCCATCCAGCCTTGTGGTATTTTATTATGGCAGCCCTAGTAAATTGACATAGTGGGTGACGGTAGAGGAAACACAAAGGCAAGAAATAAAATGAAAGAAGGATCCTTTCAGCTAGGTGGCAGACACAGTGAAAAAAACTAAAGTAAATAATAAGTTATGGTCTTTCTCTCAAATCATTTTTAGTCTTGTTTATAAAAGGGACTAAAAATGATGAGGCTGTCCTTTGAGAAGTTTGCTTACAAGTTAGAAAAAATATATTAACACAATATATTTTTCAAGTTATTGTGATATGTTCATTATTAAAATGTAGTCCAGAAATATAAATACAATAATAAGTGATGAGAATAACAGTAATGTTAATAGTTAAAACAATAACCTTTATTTGTTTGAAAGAGAGTAACAACACTGGTGAGGTCAGGGGGAAAAATGTTAAGTTTAGATATGTTGAATTTGGAGCATTTGTGGGGCATACTTGAGGGGAGAAGGCAAAGCAATTATTGGATAAAAAAGCCCAAATTCAAGAGGATACTTAGGGCTTAATATATAGATAAGTCCTCCCAAGGAGCATATTCAGAATAAAACAGTGACAGATGAAAGGGAGAACCATGGAGAAGACCTACATTTAGGAATTTTCTTAAAGAAGATCAGAGAGAACTAGAAAAGTAGGAATCAAGTAAAAGAAGTTTACTGCTGGCTGAGAAAAAAAAAAAAAAAAAAAGCATTTGAGAACAAACTCGTGCTTCCAGTAAGATAAGGGCTAAAATTTATCAATTGAATTTTGCAATAAGGACTTTATTGACAATATGTGCCAAAACAATTTCAATAGAGTAAAGGCAGAAGCTATAATGCAATAAGTTATAAAGGAAATGAGAGGCAAAGAATCATGGAGCGATGGTAAGACAACTTTCTAAAAGCCCATCTGAACAGGGAAAGAAAGCAAAGCAGCAGTAGCCTAGTGAAAGGAAGTGTTTGTCGTGTCGTGACTGTTTTTTGTTTTAAGTTTAAGAATGCATATAAAGTGAAGGGAAGTGCCATTAGCAAACTTTAAAACAGAAAATGCAGAAAGAAGAGCAACCAGATGGGATGGGTGACTACTGACTAATGGACAAGAAGCAGTAACATATCACAACCTCTGAGGCTGAAGGAGAGGAAGGAAGAATGTGTTTAGAAAACTTCAAATTTGAGGGTGGTCAAAAATGCAAAGTATTAGCCCACCTTGAGTTAGTCCTGGGGACAAATGTTATGAACGGTGCTGAGGCAATTGCAGAGATTAGAGAACACAATTTGTATTTTTTTTTTAACCAGAAACTCATATACCTAGAGAAGGTGAGCTGTTGAAATAAAAGATGGAAAGAGAGAGAGAGAAAAGGCCCTGATGCCCTGAGTGCCTGAATTGAGCCATATTGAAACTCAGTTGAGCACCTTGATCCTGTCATTCAAAGTCAATAAATTTCTGTACTATATAATCTAAGATCAGTCAATTAATTTTTACCTGAATAATTTTATTTGGGTTTCTGTTCTTCCAACTAAAAATTGCCTTTGTTCTTTAGGCTGAATAGGAAATATGTTAGGAAAAGGATGGTAGCTTAGAAGAAAAAGGTTTCAGAGTATAGAGAATGTCTTTGAGAGCATAGTACAGAAGAATTGAGGACAGGGTGTGATAGTTCTGCAAAGACAAGACACCATGGGTAGGTAGATAGATAGATGCTTTACATGAAACATTTCTAAGAAACAAGGTCAGTTTAGGAGTGGAACACTGGAATGGAAAAGTTCAAGGAATTTTAAGACTAGAGCATTAAATGGATTATTCTCGTGTAGAATTAACTTCCCCAGAAAATGATGAGGTATGAACGCTCAGATATGAGTTTACATTTTTGTCTCTTACACCAGCCATTTTAAGAGACCTACTTTAAGACCATGTTAAGTTATCTGAGACCTGCTTTACTTATATATGAAATGAGGATAAATATGGTACCCATTTCATAAGGTTTTACAGGGATTCACTGAGTAAATCTAAAACACAAAATATCATGGTCATGCTTAGTTTATGATTAACTATTTAAAATATTGACTTAGAGAAGACAGAATCAAGTAACTATATGCTTAGTAGATAAGAAAATATCTATTAAAATATGCATTTAAAATTAAGTAGTAATACTGATGGCATCAAAGTAATTTAAAAAGAACAAAATGATTTCTGTAGAGAGTAGTTGTTTAGTGGTACCTTTCAAAAGGATAGAGTGAATTGATTGAGTTATTTATCTCTTCATTCATTAAAAAATGTTTACAACCTACAGGTGCCAGGTATTATTCTGTAACCCTGTAGAGAGGTCTAGTCAACAGTTAAGCTATTGGGTTGTCCGAAACGTTCATGTGGGTTTTTCCGTACCATCTTACCAAAAACCCGAATGAATGTTTTGGCCAATCCCATATGCAGGGAAGTTGGAGAGCCCAAGAAAAACAGAGAGGTGGAGACATAACTTTGGAGGAAACTGATATTTCAGCCTTTGGAAAGGTTAAGCTCGTCCATTTTGGCAAAGAGGTCATCACTGGTAAAGCAAAATACATTCATTTGACCATTATATTATTTGGAAGGTTATGGCTGCAAAGAGCTCAAAGCACATGAAATACAGAAATGAGTGGTGCAAAGTAAGACGGCAGGCAGCCCAGACATCCTTCTGTGGGCTGGTCTAAGCCCTGAGAACTAGTCTTGCCATACCCTGCTAGTTCATGTTCTCTAGCTGAGAACCTTTGGTGTGTGTGAATATATAGGAATTGGTCCTTACAGTAGGTTCCTTCCACAGGAGAGGAAGGCATGACTCTTTCTTTTCAAGGAACTTGGCTGTAGAATATGTAGTTAACAATTTAATAGTTCAAAAATGCAAAGAAGTGTTTGTTACTTGCCTACGAATCTTCAAGTAAATATTCCTGAATCTTGTTTAAAAAATAAACGATCACAGAAAGTTATTGGGTCAAATTTTGTGAATGTTTTTCTGATCTCTTCTGTTTCTCTTGGTTTGTCACTTTGCTGCTGAATGCTATGAAAGTAAGGGCAGGGCAACTGAAGGATGTTTATTTTCAAAAAGTAGGGTGCATTTTGTTTTTATTTGTAAGTGTGGAGATTTGTTTAGGTATAACCATTTAATGGCCTGCTCTTGCTTTTATTTAAATATTGATATACTGAAAATTATTTTGACATCCCCAGAAAGCTTGTATACTTTAACACACACACACACACACACACACACACACACACACTCACCCACACTTTCATTCCATATAAGAAAAGCAAAAATCAACCAGTACACTTAGTTGTGGGTGTGCTCAGTTGCTAAATCAAGTCTGACATTTTGCAATGCCATTCACTGTACCCCACCAGGCTCCTCTGTTCATAGAATTTTTGAGGAAAGAATACTGGAGTGGATGTTCATATCCTCCTCCAAACTTAGCTGTTTGATAATAAAACAGCATGCTGTAAAATTATTGTTTCTAGAGAAACACTGACCAATTGCCACACCTTGCATTTCTGGTTTTCACTGTGTAATCTCTGAAGTATCTACTATTTTCTCCATGTACATTGAGATAACTTCAAAATGCTTCGTTCTATAATCCTTTTAACAAACTGAAGGCTCATAGTGATCATGATCTGCTGTATTATTTCTACCCAATGGTCATATGGATCGTTCCACCAAAAACTAAAATTAAAACAAAAAAAAATAAATAAAATAGTAATTTCTAAAGTAGAGCTTTCTGTCTGCCTGACTCCACTTCCTGTTACTCACACTAGAAACATGAAGGCAAGCTAGACACCTTGCTTTCTCCTCCCCTGTGCCCTTCCCCATGAAATCACTCACTAAAATACAGAGTTACCTCCTTCAAATTTTTCAGATCAACTCTTTATTTCTAAACACTGATCGGGGGTGAAAGCATAACCACCTGTCTTCTACTGTCCTCTGACAACCACCTGAGTTTCCATGCCTGGAGTTTCTCTAACCTTCAATTTAGTCTCTGTCACTAAGGTTATTCTGTGAAAACATCCGTCTTATGACAGGTTCTCACTGAAAACAACAACAACAAAACTAGATGATTCCCAGTTGCCGCTGCGGCTGCTGCTGCTAAGTCGCTTCAGCCGTGTCCAACTCTGTGCGACCCCATAGACTGCAGCCCACCAGGCTCCCCCGTCCCTGGGATTCTCCAGGCAAGAACACTGGAGTGGGTTGCCATTTCCTTCTCCACCCAGTTGCCAAGGAACTATCTAAATTTGTTTCATCACTTGCATTCTTTTTTTTTTTTTTTCCTGTAGATTCTGATGGAAACAAGTTGAAAAAGATGGAAAGGCAGAGCATGAGATTAGCTGTGAGATATAAAAGTATTTGCTGTCGCTGTCGATTTTCAGTCACAAAGTCATGTCTGTCTCTTTGTGACCCCATGAACTGCAACAGGCCAGGCTCCTCTGTCCTCCACTGTCTCTCACAGTCTGCTCAAATTCATGCCTACTGAGTTGGTGATGCTCTCGAACCATTTCATCCTTTTCCTCCCCCTTCTCATTTTGGCTTCAATCTTTCCCAGAATCAGGGTCTTTTCCAGTGAACTGGCTCTATGCATCAGGTGGCCAACATATTGGAATCTTAGCTTTAGCATCAGTCCTTCTGATGAATCTTCAGGGTTGATTTTCTTTAGAATTGACTGGCTTATCACTTTGCAGTCCAAAGGACTCTCAAGAATCTTCTCCAGCACCACAATTCAAAAGCATCAGTTCTTCAGCCCTCTTTATGCTCCAAGTCTTACATCCATAAATAACTACTGGAAAAATCATAGCTTTGACTACCTGGAACTTTATTGGCAACATGGTGACTCGTTTTAATAGGCTAACTAGATTTGTCATAGCTTTTCTTCCAAGGAACAATCATCTTTTCATTTCATGGCCTCAGTCATCACCTGCAGTGATTACACAGATCAAGAAAATGAAATCTGTCACTGCTTCCAATTTTTCCCCACCTATTTGCCATAAAGTGATGAGACTGGATGTCATAATCATAGTTCTTTGAATGTTGAGTTTTAAGTCAGCTTTTCACTTTCCTCTTTTGCCTTCATCAAAAGGTTCTTTACTTCATTTTCACTTTCTGCGATTAGAGTGGTATCATCTGCATATCTGAGGTTATTGATATTTCTCCTGGCAATCTTCATTCTAGGTTGTGATCCATCCAGCTGGGATTTTACATGATGTACTCTGCATATAAGTTAAATAAGCAAGGTGAAAATATACAGCATTGTTACACTCCTTTCCCAATTTTGTACAAATCAGTTGTTCCATTCCCAGTTCTAACTTTGCTTCTTGATGTGTATACAGGTTTCTCAGGAGACAGGTAAAGTTGTCTGGTATTTCTATACCTTTAAGAATTTTCCACAATTGGTGTGACCCACACAGTCAAAGCCTTTCACATACTCAATAAAATGGAAGTAGATGTTTTTCTGGAATCCCCTTGCTTTCTCCATGTTCCAATGAATGTTAACAATTTGATCCCTTTAGAAAGGCAGGTTCCTCTGTCTTTCTAAACCCAGTTTGTACATCTGGAAGTTCTCAATTCATATACTGCTGAGCCTAGCTTGAAGGATTTTGAGCATAATCTTGCTAGCATGTGAAATGAGCACAACTGTGTGGTAATTTGAACATTTTTTGGTATTGCCCTTCTTTGGGATCGGAATGAAAACTGACTTCTTCTACCTCTATAGCCACTGCTGAGCTTTCCAAATTTGCTGACATATTGAGATCAGCCGGAATTCAGTCACCACCAGTAGCTTCACATATAGCATGTTTCATAAGGACTAGTTGACTTCACACTCTGGGACATTCCATTCTAGGTGAGTGACCATATCCTCGTGGTTGTCTGAGTCATTAAGACACTGTTTGTGTAGTTCTCTGTCACTTCTTCTTAATTTAACATTCTTGCCACCTCTTTTTAATCTCTTCTGCTTCTGTTAAATCCTTACCATTTATGTCCTTTATTGTGCCCATCCTTGCATGAAATGTTCCCTTGATATTTCCAATTTCCTTGAAGAGTTCTCTGTTCTTTCCCATTTCATTGTTTTCCTCTTATTTCTTTGCATAGTTTATTTAAGAAGACTTTCTTGTCTCTTCTTGCTATTCTCTGGAACTCTGCGTTTCAGTTGGTTGTATCTTTCCCTCTCTTGATTACTTTTCACTTCTCTTCTCTCCTCAGTTATCTGTAAAGCCTCCTCAGACAACCACTTTGCCTTCCTGCATATATTTTTCTTTGGGATGGTTTTGGTCTCTGCCTCCTGTACAATATTATGACCTCCATCCTTAGTTCTTCAGGCACTCTGTCTATCAGACCTAATCCCTTGAACATATTTGTCACCTCCACTGTATAATCATAAGTTTGTTTTTTCTTTTTTTTCCAGTCATAAAGGTTTTGATTTAGGTCACGCTTGGGTGGCCTAGTGGTTTCCCCTACTTTTCAACTTCAGCTTGACTTTTCCTCTAAGGATCTCATCTTCTGCACCACAGTCATCTCCTGGTTTCATTTTTGCTGAACTTCTCCATCTTAAGCTGCAAAGAACATAATCAATCTTATGTTGGTATTGACGATTTGGTGATGTCCATGTGGAGAGTTGTCCCTTGTGTTGTTGGAAAAGGTCGTTTGCTGTGACCAGAGTGTTTTCTTGACAGAATTCTGCTAGCCTTTGCCCTGCTTCATTTTTTACTCCAAGGCCAAATTTGCCTGTTATTCCAGGTGCCTCATGACTTCTTGTTTTTGCACTAAAATCCCTTATGATGAAAATGACATCTTTTTTATGGTGTTAGTTCTAGAAGATCATATAGGTCTTTGTAGAACTGGCCAACTTCAGCTTATTTGTCATCATCGGTGGAGGATTGCACTTGGATTACCATGATGGTGAATTGTTTGCCTGAGACAAACTGAAATCATTCTGTCATTTATGTGCTGCAAGTGACAAGTGCTTCATTTTGGGCTCTTTTATTGCCTATGAGGGCTACTCCATTTCTTCTAAGAAATTCTTCCCCACAGTAGTAGACATAGTGATCATCTAAATTAAATTTGCCCGTTCCAGTCCATTTTAGTTTGCTGATTCCTAAGATCTTGATATTCAGTCTTGCCATCTCCTACTTGGTAACATCCAATTTACCTTGATTCGTGGACCTAACATTCCAGGTTTCTTAACAGTATCGAACTTTACTTACCACCAGACACATCCACATCTCTATTATTCTTTAAAGTATCAGATTTGACTTTCACTACCAGACATATCCACATCTGAGTGTCATTTCCACTTTGGCCCAGCCTCTCTATTCTTTCTGGAACTATTAGTAATTTCCATCTGCTCTTTCCCAGTAGCATATTGGACACCTGCCCACCTGGGGACTCATCTTCCAGGTTATGTCCTTTGTCCTTTTAATGCTGCCTGTGGGGCTTTCCAGGTAAGACTACTGGAGTCGATTGTCATCTCTTTCTCCAGTGGACTGCATTTTGTCAGAATTCTCCACTATGACCCATATGTCTTTGTTGGCCCTGCGTGGCTTGGCTCACAGCTTCACTGAGTTTTGTAAGCCCCTTCACCATGACAAGGCTGTGATCCATGGGCTTCTCTGGTGGCCCAGTAGTAAAGAATCTGCCTGCAATTCAGGAAATGCTTACAGGAGATGTGAGTTAAACTCCTGGATCAGGAATATCCCCTGGATGAAGGAAATGACAACCCACTCCAATATTCTTGCCTGGAACATCCCATGGACAGAGGATCCTGATGGGCTCCAGCAATGAGCCCAAGGTATAACAAATGAGTTGGACATGACTTAGTGAAAAAACAACAACACAAAAGTATAAACATATACACTTAGGTAAAGCCTTGTACTACCAAGGGCATTATTAAGGTTTTTTGTTGGCTTAAAACAGTCACAATAGGGATAGGAACAATAAGTTAATGAGAGAGCAAGAAAATGTTGTGTATATAAAAAATTAATAAAGTATTGATAAGTCAAGAATGATAATTAAAAGAAAAAAAGATGACCCAAATGTCAGCTCCCATCACCAAGACCGAGAGCAAGTCAGCAAGAGTGAAAGCCCACAAAGAGAGCTGAGCATTGACTAGAAAGAACATGAACCATCATAAGACCAAGCCAACAGAAGAACAAGCATTGACAGAAAAGACAAGCAAGAGAATGGAAAGTGAAGGTGTGGATTTGCAGCTCAGATGTTTTTAATTGTTACAGGTATCTCTTTATCTTATTTCAAGCTGATAGTGACAATGCTATTGAGATGGTGTTGATATAAATAATAATGCCACACTTTGTATCCGAAGAAAGGGAAAATGCAAGATTTGCAGAAAGTTGCATGTCATAGTGATAGGGGCAATACATTTACTAATGATTGTGACTAAAGAAGATTTCAAATAAATATACATGAGTCGTCTATCAGCAACTGTAGTTGGTAGTGCTGGTGATCAGACTGAAACCAAACAGAAAACCCCAAAATAAGCTGATGCAAATACAGTCAGCTGATCATTCGGGAAGGTGCTAAGGACATAGAAGGGGGAAATGATAGTCTCTTCAACAAATGGTTTGAGGAAAAATGTATAACCACTTACAAAGAGGGAAATTGGACTCCTTCCTTACACTGAACACAAAATTCAACTCCAAATGTTTTATCTTGAATATAAAATCTAAAACTGCAAAAATGCCAGAAGAAAACCCAAGATAATTCTGATTTCTTGACATGGGTCTTGGCAGTTATCTCTCAGATATAACACCAAAAGCACAGGCAACAGAAGTGAAAATAAACAAATGGGATTATATCTAACTAAAAATCTTCTGTACAGCAAAGAAAACTGTCAACAGAGTAAAAAAGAAACCTACAGAATGGGAGACAATATTTCCAAACCACATGTCTGATAAGGGGTTAACCTCCAAAATAAATAACTTCTACACCTCAATAGCAAAATGGCATATTTTCAGTATGAAAAAAAACAGTTGTAAAGCAAGTAAATGGGAGATTAAAAACATTTACCCAAAAAAATTTTTAAAAAATGAGAGAAATGGCTGACTTTTCATCTACAATCATAGATATAGTAAGAAAACACAACTCTATCAGTCTAGAATTTAGTATCCAGCTAGAATGTTATTCAAGAATTGAAATAAAGTTAAAACAATATGTATAGAGAATGAATTTATTAAAATTTTTTGAAATAATTTCACAAAATCATATGATAATTCCACAAAGAAATATGAGCTAGATGCAAATTTCTAGATAACAGTAGATTAGACAATCCAGGAGAATATTACTGTTGTTGAAATTTTTAAAAATATTGACATGTATATAGAAGATATTTGATTGAATGTGTCAGAGATATATAAGACCATTAAGATTTATAGACATTTTTTAAAGGATTAGTTAGTCCAGATTCTTACAGAGAATAAAAAGAAAGTGACATTTCCTCAAATGTCCCTAACATTTCCAAAGTTAGCATCACCTAGACATCAATATTTCACACATAATATGAAAATCCTAAAATGCTAAGTTATAGTAAACAAAATTCAGAAATGGTAACAAAACACTGAAAGGTTAATAAAATCATTGCTGTCTATTGAGAAAAGCATTCACAAAATTCAAGAGCTGTTTACAATTGCTTAAAGTGAATACAGGGAGACATTTTAACATTATAAAAATAAGATTGTTTTGATACTATAGCAAAACAATATGGCAAACATTGTACAATTGGTAAAATATTTAAATAATCTGCATTCAAGTGAGGGAAAAATCCAATTTCCACTATATGAATATTATATTTGAAGTTTTGAAGTTCTAGCCAGTGAAGTAAGAAAGTGTGTGTTGGGGAGGGGGGGGACAGTGAGTAAAGTTAGCAATAATAAAACTGAACAGGGAATAAACAGTTTGGCTAACAATAGAAGAAAAGAACATTAACACTGAACATCCATACAATCTACAGAAAATATGACTAAATATAGCTCAACAAGGTTGTTAGTAACAAGATCAATATGTAAAAACAAATTGAATTAAAATCAACTGAAAATGTGATTTAAAGTAGACTCTTTTCACAATGGAAATGCATCTATAAATTAACTAATAATAAATCTAACAGAAGAATTGAAAGTCCTATCTGAAAAAAAAAATTTATATAAGGCAGTCAATGAAACTCATTGTGTTTATAGATGAAAATGATCAACATAAATACAACATTTTTCTTTGAATCAATGTATTAATTTAATGTGGTCCCAATTTTAATATTTCAACAGAGATTTGTATGGTTGATTCTAAAATCCAAGTAGAAAACATAAAGGGTTAGGGTTACTAAAGGCCATGAAAAAATAGCATTGTGACAGCCTACTAGATTTTAAAAAGTTTATTGTGATGTATGATGCTTTAAAATGAACGGTATTAGTTCATGAGAGACAGTGTAACAGAATAAAGAATCCAGAAATACAATCAAGCCTGTAACAGATAGTAATATATGTGCAAGTGCTAATACACTAATACCCATATATGCACAAAAGGCTAACTAAAGCGTGAATGAATCAATGAGAGATGTATGGGGAATGATATCTGCACAGAATAAGAAAATATCCTCCTTCAATAATGACAAGCCGGAAGCTATCCACAGGCAAAAGTACCTTTATGGAAGATTTGGGATCTAGATAGGAGATCTGTAATCCTGGTAAGACTCAGGTGCAGCTCTGCTTGGCTTTGGTCCTGTCCCCAGAAGCAAGCACCAAAGAACTTGAAAGGAGTCACACTCACTATCCATGTGGCTCACTATCGGAGGATCAACTATGGACCCTAAAGAAGACACTTGTTCCAACACCACCCTATTGAAAAGTCCTAGAGGCAGTTCCCCTTAACAAGAGATCAGGCAGGATCCACACCTGTGGGAAATTATTTACCACATAGGGCCAAAGGTCAATTTCTATTCATATATTCAAATATTAAGACATCAGAAGATAACAAAGGAGAATATTTTTATGACCTTCAAGGATTTCAAAAATAAAACACATGAAGTTTATGAATCATGTAAGGAAAGGCTCTTACATTGAACCACATTAAAACTTCAAAGTTCTCTAAGATGATAGATGGCATATCCAACATTGGAAAACAAGCCAAAGCCTTGGAAAAGATATTTAAAGGTGAAATAATTACTATACAAAATATATAAGGCATCTCTGCACATAAAGAAAAGGTAGTTCTATAAAAATGTGTAAAGGCTATGAAAGCTAAAACATAATAATAAAAACCCTGAAGGCTTTTAGCTATATGAAGATATGCTGAATTTGTCTAGGATCAGGTAAATTCAAATTAACACAGTGAAGTGAAGTAGCTCAGTCGTGTCCGACTCTTTGCAACACCATGGACTGTAGCCCACCAGGCTTCTCCATCCATGGGATTCTCCATGCAAGAATACTGGAGTGGGTTGCCATTTCCTTCTCCAGGGGATCTTCCCAATCCAGGGATCAAACCCAGGTCTCCCGCATTGCAGGCAGACGCTTTAACCCTCTGAGCCACCAAGGAAGTCCAAATTTGGTTAGTTAAGTGAAAGTCACGTCCGACTCTTTGCAACCCCATGGACAGTAGAGTCCATGGAATTCTCCAGCCCAGAATACTGGAGTTACCGGTAGCCTTTCCCTTCTCCAGGAGATCTTCCCAAGCCAAGGATGGAACCCAGGTCTCCCACATTGCAGGCGGATTCTTTACCAGCTAAGCCACAAGTGAACACAACACTGTACTAAATAAGTTAGTAGAAAAAAACTAAATATTCCAGAAATACCAAGTAAAATATTTTGGCCCCATGTACACTATAGATCAATGTTTAATATTTAGCAGTATTGAAAGAGCTCACAGATCACCAATTCCCAAGAGAAAATCAAGAGACAGGGAGTGAATTTCTCCATTTGTGTAGTTTCAGAGGTAAGTACATAGGTTTTCTTTGTGTTCAAAGATTTTATACTTTTTAAAAAGCTAATTTTAAAGCTTAAACCACCAAGTTGAGGAACTACACTCATCCCTTGGCTGAATAAATGTGTAAACATCAGGGGGTGGGTATATCTCATGTCTCCTGACTGAAGACCATAGGCACATGAGGAATTTTTTTATTTTTATTTAATTTTATTTATTTATTTTTAGCTGCTTCAGATCTAGTTGTGACACATGAGGAATCTTATTTTTTTAATTTTTAATTCCTCTTTGGAGAAGCACCAAAATACTCTTGGAAATAACTCAAAATGACTCCAGGCTTACTACTATGTTTTAAAGTGTTAGAAAAAGGTATATAATTAACATTTGCCAAGATAACTAATTATTGTTTGATGTTTGTTCAAATAGTTTTACCATCTGTCCACCTGTCTATTATTTATACCCTTACTAACAACAATCGCTCATGGTATGAAAGTAGCTCTATTTTTGAGACAAACATGTAATAGGAATGATTTGTATTTCTTTGTATTATTTTTCAAAAGAAATTGATATTAAAAACAGGTCTTTGACAGCCCAAAATCTTTGTCAGCCTTACAATAGCTTCTAATTTTTGAGAATGACTTTACCGGTTTAAAAAAAAAAAAGGTACAAGATTTCTTACCACAGTGAAATATCTGGAAATGTTATCTATATAATATGTGCAGTAATCCACATTCCTCTTCACTCCTTAGCCTAATGAACCTTTGTTGGCAAAGTGATGTCTCTGCTTTTTAATATGCTGTCGACATATGTCATAACTTTCCTTCCAAGGAGCAGAAGACTTTGAGCTTCCTGTGTGCCGTCACCATCCACAGAGGTTCTTGAGCCCAAGAAAATAAAATCTGTCACTGCTTCTACTTTTGCCCCATTTGGGTTTGGTATTCTCCTAGATTTTTCACATAGTCTCCATTAATAATTTATGAGAATCAGATGCACTGAGTCCTCACTTTAACAGGGGAAAATGAGCCCTAAAACTCATTGGAAGGACTGACACTGAAGCTGAAACTTCAATGCTTTGGCCACCTGATCCAAGGAGCTGACTCATTGGAAAAGTTGATGATGAATGATGACTGCGTATTCTGTGTAAATGTCAACGTTTTCTTTCATCCCTGGACAATGTGGTGATATCCACTGTCACTTGAGATCTAGAATATTCACCTTTTCTTCTACTTAACATATCAGTAGTTGTTTCTCGGACTCAGCCTCCAAGAAGCTCCCTGCACCCCCGCTCCCAGTGGTTTCTTCCTCCTGATTCTCATTCACATATAGTCCTTTTCATACATGGGTTGGTCAGCGAGAAAAACAGCAGAAGTGATGGTGGGTCACATTCAGTATTAAATTAGAAAGGATGTGATTTTCTTCTTGGATTCTTACTCGTTTTCTCTCTTTGTCTTCTTGCTCTTGGGGGAAACGACTGCTATGAGGAGGCCCGCGTGGACAGAGACTGAAGCCTCTGGTCTACTTCCAGACCAGGAATCACGGTCTGCTAACTACCGTGGATATAAGCTTGATAGCAAATTCTCCAGCCCTGGGTGAGTCTTGAAGTAGTCTCAAACTCTGCCAACAGCTTGATTCAAACCTCTGAGAGACCCTGAGCCCAACGACCACCCAGTTAATTTATGCCTGAATTTCTGACCCTTAGAAACTGAGCTGTTTTAACTCGAATTTTGAGAAAAGAAAATTATGCAGCACTAGATAACTAATACATCATTTAATGGAGACTATGATAAACCAAAGTACTTTATGTATATAGCTACAGAAAATAAATTTACTTACCATCCTAGAAAGCTTGGACTTCCTTGGTGACTCTGAAGGTAAAGGATCTGCTTGCAATGTGGGAGACCTCAGTTTGATCCCTGAGTCAGTAAGATTCCCTGGAGAAGGGAATTGGCAACTAACTCCAGTATTAATATCTGGAGAATTATATGGACAGAGGAGCCGGGTGAGCTATAGTCCATAGGGTTGCGAGGAGTCAGACATGACTGAATGACTAGCAATTTTATATTTTGCTACTTTTAGGAATCATAACATTTCATTTAGGTCAACTGCCTGCTCTGTTAAATTAATTTCTCTTATTTCCATTTCAAGTTTTCCTGTGACTACATAGGGAAATAAAGCAATATTTCTGAATTTGTTAGGTCATTAGTAGAACTCTGCAACCAGTTAAATATACCAGTTTTGTGTCCCTGTACAAGATGATTTAAATCAAAAGCTAAATTTAACAATGATTAAGTTTTTGAACGACTGTGTGGATCACAATAAACTGTGGAAAATTCTGAAAAGGATGGGAAAGCAGACCACCTGATCTGCCTCTTGAGAAACCTGTAGGCAGGTCAGGAAGCAACAGTTAGAACTGGACATGGAACAGACTGGTTCCAAATAGGAAAAGGAGTACGTCAAGGCTGAATATTGTCACCCTGCTTATTTAACTTATATGCAGAGTACATCATGAGAAATGCTGGGCTGGAGGAAGCACAAGCTGGAATCAAGATTGCCGGGAGAAATATCAATAACCTCAGGTATGCAGATGACACCACCCTTATGGCAGAAAGTGAAGAAGAACTAAAGAGCCTCTTGATGAAAGTGAAAGAAGAGAGTGAAAAAGTTAGCTTAATGCTCAACATTCAGAAAACTAAGATCATGGCATCTGGTCCCATCACTTCATGGCAAATAGATGGGGAAACAGTGGAAACAGTGGCTGACTTTATTTTTCTGGGCTCCAAAATCACTGCAGATGGTGATTGCAGCCATGAAATTAGAAGACATTTACTCCTTGGAAGGAAATATGACCAACATAGACAGCATATTAAAAAGCAGAGACATTACTTTGTCAACAAAGGTCCATCTAGTCAAGGCTATGGTTTTTCCAGTGGTCATGTATGGATGTGAGAGTTGGACTATAAAGAAAGCTGAGCGCCGAAGAATTGATGCTTTTGAACTGTGGTTTTGGAGAAGACTCTTGAGAGTCCCTTGGACTGCAAGGAGATCCAACCAGTCCATCCGAAAGGAGATCAGTCCTGAGTGTTCACTGGAAGTACCTAATATTGAAGGTGAAGCTCCAATACTTTGGCCGCCTGATGCAAAGAACTAACTCAGTGGAAAAGACCCTGTGCAGGGAGAGATTGAGGGCAGGAGGAGAAGGGGACGACGGAGGATGAGATGGTTGGATGGCATCACTGACTCAGTGGACATGGGTTTGGGTGAACTCTGGGTGCTGGTGATGGACAGGGAGGCCTGGCGTGCTATGGTTCATGGGGTCGCAAAGAGTCAGACACGACTGAGTGACTGAACTGAACTGAAGGTTTTGAATTATACTGAGATGATGCAATTTTTTTTTTGAAATGTACTTTGTTAAAGACAAAACATCTCACATTATTGTGAAAGTTTTCATGTTTCAGTTAAAAACTTCAAAAGATGATAAAATTATTTTTTTAAAGTGACAATATGCATATTTAAATTCATTTAAAGTTATAAAAAATAAAAATGTTATTTATTTTGGAGCAGAAATGTATTTAGGCATTGAACTTCACTCAGACATAACCTAATTATGTTCAGAGAAATTGTGATATTCTAATGATTAAAAATGTAGCTTTCTATACTTAAAAATATTATATATATATATATGGGTGTATGTATATGTACACACACACACACATATATATATACACAAATTAGAATAACAACTACAGAAAATTTCTGTGATGAAGCTGATATTAAATGTCAAAAGCTATTTCAGACCATACATACACATTTTCTTATTCTTTTGCTTGTCTTTATAATAAAACTGAGAAGGTCTTTAATATTGCAGAAGGATATATTTGGCAAAGTTTTCAAAAGAATAATAAACAGTGATAATTCATTCCACAAGGTTTGTCTTGTAAAAAGAATTGTTTGATTAATAACCTCTAATTGGAGACAAAAAATAACCTCATTGAACTGAATTATTTTTAAATTTGTATAAAAATGTAGAATACAGACTATTCTCCATTTAGCAAAATTTTCTTTAAGCTAAGTAAGTATCTTAGCATCTACAGAGTGAATATTTTCTGAATTAAAATATTGTGGTCTATGGAAAAAAATAATTGAAAATTTATCTATGTATATCTAGAAAATAAATACATGTGTGTATGTATGTATTGTCCATAAAGTGCAATTTTGAAAAAAAAATCAGTGAATTTTATGAAAACATTAAAATGATAAAATCTTATTGAAGTGCATAAATTAGAAGATTATCATTGAGATGTTTTGGAATGGCCAACAAACCTATGATATAGCTAAGAGAGTGTTTTACATACAGAAATAAGAACTGATAGTGTCTGCTTACTTTTAAATGTTGAGAAAATCAATTTAAAGAATGTAAATATATAATAAAATATTAATATATGAAATTATTATAATTAGTAATATAATATGTAATTATATGGGCTATATTATTGGGTTTCCCTAGTGGTGTTAGTGGTAAAGATCCCACTTGCCAATGGAGGAGATGCAGGTTCTATTCCTGTGTCAGAAAGATCCCCTGGAGTAGGAAATGGAAACCCATTCCAGTATTCTTGCCCAGAAAATTTCATGGACAGAGGAGTCTGGCAGGATACAGTCCATGGGACTGCAAAGAGATACAACTGAGCAACTGAATACATGATACATTATTATATAGAAATACACATATAAAAATCTGTATTTTCTCAAAGTATATATATATATATATATATGTTATTCTTGTAACGTTTATTTCTCAAAGTAAAATTTTATTAGGATAATTCTATATATTTGCCAATATATGAAAACTATTATTTTGGTCAATAGATGTTAAAAACATTTTGATTATAAATAAGTTTAGTGTTTCTTTATATTTAAAAACTGACTTGGTTCATAGGGAAAAATTAAATTATCATTCTAGTAATCTCGGGCTTATTTCATAGGTTATAATACAGGGCAGTTCTGTTGACCAAAGATAATTCCTGCACATTGAATGATAATAATTAAATAGTTTGAAGCAAATGGCATCAAAATAAGAGGTCTACACTTTTATTTCAAAACATGGTCTATTTTCTTAAAGTGTGATTTAAATTACTGTAAAGGAAAATATTTTGTGCTGATTTAAAATTATATAAATACAGAAACTAGTCAAAACCTGGGTTGAAGTCAATTTAGGTATAAATACCGCTGATATAATTAAGTGAAATGTAGCTTTATTTCTTTTTCCATTGCATGGATAGAGGTAAATATTCATTTCATATTTCATTCACTCATAGACATTGTTGACTTTTCAAAGTGATTCATTTCCCAGTGCTAATACAGACCGTTTGGGGAAGTATTGTGGATCTGTAAAGGCAAAGTCATTTAAGCAATCAATAGGAATCTAAAATCATAAAACAATTCAGTAGAATAGTGAACAAAAGTGGAAGAAAGACTAAGGGGACTTTGAAATCTGGAATTTTACTTTCCTTTTTCCATTCCAGGGAAATTTATCCTGAGATTATAGCTTGGATGCTTAAATTCTATTTTAAAATATGAATCTCTCCATAGCTGATGAGTTTCCTGGATTGTCTGCCAATCCAGGAAAAAAAAAAAAAAAATTGACAACTCTGCTGGCAATTTATAATGGGTCTAGAAGAAAAGCTTTATTTATTATTGACATTTCTCAACCAATCAAAGACAGCAGAACTATTATCCAGGATTATCCCCTGTTTGTTAAGAGAAGAACCCTACGTGGAAGCCCATAGGTTTTCCCCCAATGATCTTTGTCTCCCTCTTTTTCCCAAGAAATACAAAATTTTCAAAATATTGATTAAAACATGTCAAGGAAATAATTTCAGTGATTGCAAAGATATATCTCAATCTGGCATCTACTGTTTTGGAAATCTTAAAGAAAGCTCATTGAAGAGCTGCACGATTTGTGACTGATACAAAGTTCATTAGCACTGTGACTCCTAATCATGAGAATAGGCTATTGCACGACTTTGAAGGCATTCTTCCTAAAGTCTTGACAGGCTGAAGGGAAGTAATAGAATTTATTTCAAGGATGTAAGAAAAGGCAAAGTCCTCTTTGAACTTATTGAGATAGATTTCATCATACTCATGCTGGCTGACATTTCTGTCTCTTTCTAAATCAAACCTGGAACAGACAAATGCAGCTTTGTGCATGGGGATGGAAAAATAGAAAATCAGCTGAGAAATGGTGCAAAAGTTGACAATAGGAGACTGCTGCCCTGAAGAATTAAATCTGAGTTAATCTGAGAAGGCTGGGAATCACATGATTTCTAGACTGTTCCCTTAGGGTGACAAACTGTCTCCATTTGTTTGGAACATTCCAGGTTTTATTTATCTTTTAATTAATTAAAACTCTTTGGCCACCTGGCATGTGGGATCTTAGTTCCCTGACCAGGAATGGAACTTTACCTCCTGCATTGGGAGTGCAATCTTAACCCCTGGACCACCAGGAAAGTCTGGGACATTCCAGGCTTTAGCACTGCAAGTCCTATACCTCAGAAAAATCCTTCAGTCTTGGGCAAAGCTAAACTGTTGGTCACCCAAGCTGTGTGGGTATTTTTCTAAATAAAATAAACAGAAAAGGCTATAATAATTAGAATTTCAACCAATGGGCTATGAATGGTGAGGCTATGTGAGGTCAGAGAATGAATAAAGGGGATGGGATTAAAGATGAAGTCATAAGAAAAATAAATTTGCTTTCTGCCTGCACCAGTTTATTCAATAAACCACTTCCACTTGTATATCTGTTTGTCAAAACTCACTTAGTTATCAACCATTCTGGGAAGAATATAAAGAAATTTTAAAACAAGGAGAGATTCTTGTATTATCATTAAACATATGCATATAAACAATTGTGACATTATTCTCTGTCCTTTTATTCATTTTTATTTTGGCCTGAATAACAGAAAGATACGATTTAAACATTGTAATATTTATTTTGCTTAATTTAGTGCAAGAGAAGTAAAACCAGAATTCTGCTTTAAAGTAAAATAAACTCAACATATTATAGGAAAGAAACAATCTTTCAAAACACATTATTTGATTAGAGATTTTACAATGAATATTCATATGGAAATTAGTGCTTATGTGTGTCTATACCATCATTTTGTGTTTTTACTTTCGCCCAAAGACAAATACTAATTAAGAATTTTTTTCTGTATAAATTGTGCTTCATATCCAAAATATAATTGATAAGAGAAAATTCTGTTTTTCTCAAGAGCTCTGCACGTAATGAAGTCAACATATAGGAAGTGATAGTGCATCAGGTATTAATAAAAATATTCATGATGCAAAAATACATACAGCCCAACAGATTTTGAATATGAAAGAAATCAGTCTCATGCTTTGCATCTCACATTATTTTAAAATGATGTCAACCTTTTGAAATGAGTACTAATTGGCTTTCATTCCTTTCAAAAGTTTGTATAAGCGGATGAAAATAAAAATAAAGATACTCAGGCATAGTTGTCTAGATTTTCATAAAAGTTACTAAAACATGTGGAAAGAGTGTCACAATACAATACTTTTCAAGTTAAGACTGATTTTTATGGTCAGGACTTCATTTCAGTCTCATTTCTTTATTTCTTACGGCTAATTAGTTGCGTGCATTGTCAGTAATTGCAATAATTTGTTGTCAGGGAATAGTAACTTTTACATCAATAGAGCAGCAACAGCGACAACAAAAATCTCTAATAAATAACACATTATTTTCTGTTTTTCTTTTTGATAATCTGGAAAACAGAACTTCAAGGAAATATTTGGGAGAGCCTTCCTGCTGTGCAATTTTGCTTCCTTTTTAATAGACTCCGAATCACTGAAGCAGCCTGTGCAGGAGAGTGAAACCTATTAAGACAGGTAATGCTTCATTTTCCAAAGGCCTCTTGTTGAGGAGAGGTCATATTAAAAAAAAAAAAAAAAAAGGAGAAGCTGCACTTTCCATAAAGTAGTTAACATTTGACATTAAGTGGAAAAATAGCCATTCCTTTCCTATTCAGAGCACAGTAATCCTCACCAGCAATAACATAGCAAATGCAAAATATTATGAAGAAAACGTGTCTAAACTCTCCATCAATACTCTTTGAATGGTTCAAAATTGAGGGGACTTTGTGTACCAGGCCTCCAGAAACTCACCTTGTGTTTCCCTCTGTCCCCTGGGGCCACAGGGTTTGTCTGGAAATGTCATGAAGCCTGGATCCCTTGTGAGAATTTTCAGCACTTCTGCGTATAGCCTCAGCTGGAAACCCTACAAGCAAGGTCTTTCATGTGGTATTTCAACATTTCTCACTCCAGTCTCTGAAAGAAATGGAAACAGACCTTGTCTCTGTTTATTAAAGTCCTAGAAGGGAAGGTTGAATTTTGAGACTGTTCTTCCAGGATGGTGAAAGGTCAGTGTGAGAGTGGAAAGAAATAATGAAAATTATCCTCACCCCACTTCAGTTCTTCAAGCTAAACTGCTCATTCCTAATGGAGATCTGTGATGTCGGCAACATGACATTTGTGCAAGTGATGGCCTCTCCGTGATTATTTTCTTTGCATTTATGCCTGTGTCTTCGTGCCATGCAATAAGAAATTTCAGAGGACATGGGACTCTGTTCACAGTACTTGTTTATAAGCAGATCACATTCATCTGCAAATTACTGTATTCAAGTATATTTTCTAAATCACATTGTCATTTCAAGGATCTAAATGCAACTGTTATATCATTATGCACTGAGACATAATAAAAGCCAGCTCTCATTCTTATTTTCAAGTTAGAGCTTTAACTTCTCAACTTGGCACATGCTTTCATCTGCATTATCTTGTATTATCTACACATCGCTCTGAGTAGTCGGCAGGGAGTGGCAATAAGGCTCCTGGTGAACACGTGACTTGCTTTAGCAAAACCTGCTTACTGAGAGTAGGAACCATGAGTGGAAATAAAGTCGTCTGCCTTTACGGACATAGCCTATTCTTTCAAAGAAATATTTTCTGAGAGTCTATTAGATTCAAAATATATTTTATATATTATGGGCTAATACATAGAATGTAATGGAGAAGGAAATTGCAACCTTACTCCAATATTCTTGCCTGGGAAGTCCCATGGACAGAGGACCCTGGCAGGCTGCAGTTCATAGGGTTGCGAGAGTTGGACACAACTTGGAAGCTAAACCACCATCATCGCCACATAGAACATACATTCCTATGTAATTAAACATCTGGATATCTCCCCTTAAGATTACTGCAGACTTGAAGTAACAGGACATTGTGCGTGGTTATGATAAAAAGTAACTCAAGTCAATGTTAAGTTAATGAGCAAATAATAGTCATGATTATTCTAAAATGGAAGACATCTCATGCCTAAGAACTTGGGAGAAGACAACACTGAGGATATGCCTTTGTGGCACTTTTCCACCTCCCCCTTGCAATGTAACCTTTTCTACACTTGCCTACAGGACATAGGAGAATGTTGAGAAAGTAATAATATGGACATTTTGACTCCTTATTACAAGCCAAGGATTTAGTCATGCATCCCATTATGAGGATTCTAACAATAATTCTGTAAGACAAGAGCAATATATTATCTTTGTTTTATAGTAACAGAGATGGTTTTACTTTAAGAGTGCAGCAATATACCTAATTTGCAGTTGGAAAACAGTTTTGGAACTGGGATTGAGCCCTGACGGACTCCCTAGCCTGAACTTTTAGCTACAGCACATACCATTGGTTATGAAGGAAACCAAGTAGAATGTAAACGCGTCTACTGAGTTTAGTCTGTGGTGCTCAGTTGAAAATGGATCATCACAGTGGCAGGGAGCATGCCTAAGTCTCAAAGCTACTAGGATGGAACAGAGAGTAATGGGGAAAAGTAGTCTTTTGATTGTAAAGTCAAGACCTTAATGCTTGGGAGACAATTTAGTCCAGATGGATTTAATTTGCTCTAATAACTGTTAACTATTGAACCTACTTTTATGTTGATGTACAAATCTTACCATTATTAACAACTCTAGAATAGACCCAAGTGATTATTCTCAATCATTTGTCATTTTTATAGGGTCTGCGTGCCTGTCAGAGGAAAAATAGAGCTATGTTTCCCTAAATTTCTCTTCAAAATTCTGCAACTGATCCCAGAGAAAATTTACTGTGAAAGATGTAAGAGAAATTGGGGAACTGGGAGATCTCTTGTCTGGCCGTGCTTATTTCTTCTATTACCTTGGCTAAATTTCCTAAACAATCCCTCTCTTTTGCAAAATGGCAATAATGTTAGATCATGCTTCAGGAGACAAGAGATAAGGCGGAACGATTTTCTTTATTCCTCTCTCAAAGAAATATTATACATGAATCATAATATCCACATTTTTTTTTCTGATTGAGATTCAATCTGCCAAAAATAGGAGCAGAGCTATTTAAGAAGACTAGGGGTGGGAAAGTGGCCCAAAAGTGGCAGCTATTAGCTAGGCACTGATGCTGGCGCCTGTCTTGTTATATTGGCTGTCCCATCCCTGTCCACATTTCTAGGGTCAACATTATACTCTCTATCTCCAGTGAAAACAACTTGGTTCTATGAAGGGAACCTCATGTTTGACACAATCCTTTACTTTTCGATTAGACTCAGTTGTTTTGGAAAGGTACAGACACAACTATACTCTCGAACATCATTTGCCAAAAGAATTAAAATCACAGAATACAGAGATATGACAACTTATTTAATTCTGAACTTTCTCTCGAACACTCACTTTAATCCTCTCTCCACAAGGCTTTTAATTTTAGCACTGAACCAATTTGATTTTTTAAGATGAAAAAAAAAAAAAGTAAGGAGTATGAGGTCATTTAGAAAACTTCCTGTATTTTTAGATGGAAAATTAGAAGGGCATGACAATTAATTTTGAAGAAATTATTCTTAGGACTGCCTTTAAGAATGTGCTCTACCAGTGGTCCGGTGGTTGAGAGTCTACCTGCCAATGCAGGGGACATGGGTTCCATCCCTGGTCCGGGAGGATTCCACATACCATGGGGCACCTGGGCCCATGTGCCACAACGGGCCTAGTTCCCGGCAACTGGAAGAGGGTCGGCACACAGAAACGAAGACCAAGCACAGTCAAGAATGAATGAATACATAAAATTATTTTATAGAAAGCTCAATTTGATATAGACCTTGTACTTAAGGAGCTTGCATTCTGTGTTAATTTTAAAAGAAATATTCAACATATACCCCTGATTTCTTTTTCTGATATTTTTTCACATTACAACTGACACTGCGTGAGATTTCTTACAGGCTCCTCTTGTAGAAGTTGAGCACGCTCACTTTTAAAATATTTTATTTTACTCTGATGGAGAATTCCATTACTTTCCTTTCTGTACTAAGCTGTAGTGCTCTATACCCAAAAGAAGAAAACAGTTATGAAACAGGAAAGAAATCTCAACTTATAGAAACACTAAAAAACAGAGTATACTCAACCTGAGATTTTAATACTTTAACGACTGAACTGTGTTAGTATATTTTCTCAGGAGCTTTATGAATCAATTTGTAATTCTAATTGGTTGATTATAATTGGTTATACTCAACCAATTTTTAATTAGATAAAAAATAATGTAACTATTTTGTGAAAAATACTTCTAGTATTTGATTCTCAAAATGAGAAGTTAATGGTATAAGAACTTACCATATAAGTATAAGTACTTATAAGTATGGTATAAGTACTATAAGCCTTTAACTACTGAGGGGCAATCAATTAACTATTTTTTTTTTAAACAGCATTTTCTCCTTGATTGAAAGTGTTAAACTTGCAGAAAATATTTTGAAATCAGGGAGCTATCAATGTCTTCTTTGTTTATTAAAGTAATAAGGGGAAAAAAAAAGAACTAAGAAAGTCTTCCAGATGAAAGTATTACAAATAAATAGCTCATTTGGATGATCATTGAATAACCTTTCCTGTCTCTTTCATGTGTTGCTCTGGGAACGTATTAATCTTTAAAGCCCTCTTACATTATAAATATTGCTTATGGCACAAATCATGCAAATTTACCCCCTTTCATTACAACATAGCTTCTCAGGTCAAGAGTTATCATTCAGACAACAGCAACTACTTCAACTAAACCATATTATATATCTATGTCAGTTCATATTTAAAGGCATGATATAGTATTTCTATTTCCATATTTTCCATGATAAATTCTTCCGGGCCTTTGGCACAGGTCACAGTGTGAGGTTCAGTTTGGAAGAGAGGGATTTTATTGTTTAAGTGCACAGTTTCTAGGGAGTTAAGCAAATAATAAGCAACCCCTTTGACCAAAGAACTTTCAAAACAGCAGGAAACAATGCCAATGGTGTTAGGACCAGAGTGTATTAAAGAAAACTGTCTTGTGGATACCCATTAGGGAGGGTGGAAGAATTTTCCATTCAGTTGTCAAAACGCCCAGAGAGAAATGAAATATATATAGTAAAACTTATGATAAAATGGAATGTAAAAGAACTATCTAGATCTGCTGTTAAACAAATTTATGAAAACTTTGTGGCAAGAGTCAAATCTTTTCTCATGAGGATTTTTCTTCTTTGACTTCCACAGATACACATTTTTAAATCACTTACCCATTGCAGACACTCACCTCCTTCATTAAACATTTCAAATTTGCTTAAATACTTTCTCAATAGGCAACTCCAAGAGGGCAGAGCAGCCTCTCAAGCAATGGATAGCTGTAATTAAAATATTTTAAAAAGTAGTTTATTATCTAGTACATGTACAGGAAAATTTTAATGCAGATTTTTAAGATATTTTTGGAAGTCTGTATTCTAATTCCAATCATATAACTCATTTTTGGAATTATTCTTAGAAATCCCTCTAAGAAAATTTGAAATAAAATATTTCTTTATTTGGCTTTAGTATTACTGAACCTACCAAGTATTACCTAACTTGTCTTGGAATGATAGCAGCCAACATGTATTTACTTTAACTAGTTACCAGTCATTCTTTCCACATTTCCCCTTCTTTTATTAATCCATAGCACTCCATAGGGCTGACTATTCTTAATGTCCTCATTTTGCAGGTGAGAAAATTGAAGCTGGGGAGTGTCAAGTCACACAGTCACTATGTAAAGCAACTGGGACTGGACCCCAGGAATTCGAAGCCAGAACCCTGGCTCTAAGCTCATTTCTATGTTACCTCAAGGGACACATAATGAAATACAAATTAAAGGTAAAATCATCCTCTTTGGAAGTATTAAAAATAACTTGTTGAGGACAACTATCAAAGCAGAATTCCAGAGCAGGAAAAGTCTCATTGGAATAAATGCCTAGTTGCAACCAGTGGGGAAAAATATGAAATGAAATTCTTATTAAGAGGTGTAAACTTTGTATTTTGGCAAGGGAAAGAAGTACATGATTTTATATGTATATTTCTTATAGTTCCTAGGTTGGTCTCCCACACAAGTCAGTTCTAGGAAGTTTATGGTTTTTTTAATGATGATTCTATAAGGATAATGCAACTAAAAATCATGAAAAAAATAGCTTCTCTTTGTAAGTTATGAACTAAACATAAACATAGCTGGTTAGAAGACATGAAACAAAAAAATTGGTAGAAAATTAACCTTTGCATTCATGTTTGTGGATGAGGAAGTACTGTAAATGTAAAGAGCAAAGCTGAATTAAAGGTGGTCCAAAATACACAATATTTTAATAACTTGGGAGAACTGCCTTACAAAACTTATCAGTGCCAGTAATTTAACTTAATGTAAATAAGATAAACAGAGTCAATTTTGTCACTATACCATTAAGAATGGACTGCTTGCCAACCAGAGGAACTATGAGCTTTTAAGCACGTCTATATGACCTAGAAAGTGTTTATAGTAACTCCTGATGAAACTCAACAAAACACAAAGCAACAATAAAATGAGAAGACTCTTTCTAGTCAGTAGATAGGGTGGCCTCATGTTCAATTTTTGTAATTCATATGGGCCAACAATACAGATATGTGTGACATATATAAATTTGATTGATAGCAACTGATTAAAACATTGCAATTATTTTGAGATTCATTAAGCTGCTGCTGAATTCAATTAAGAGGTCCGTCTTCTTAGAACTCTATATGGTTTCAGTTTCAAATGTGTATAATTTGGAAATTCTCTAAAGACTTTATGCAGCAATCCCTCTTTAAACAACCTGAAGGATGTACCAATGACTTCTCAAAATTACTTGACATAGTAGAGCTTCAGGGATCTTTCAACAATAGGTGTGTCAATCCTATGTGAAAACAGGCAGCCTCAAAGGGCCCCGAGTTTTGGTCTCCAACAAAGACCTACAGAGAGGACACCACTGAAGGATGTGGTCTGGAAGTCTCAGGAGGTGGTGGCAGGTGGAGCCTGCTGGGTCTCCACTCTGTGAGCTGATCCTTGTTGAACAAAGGAACCAAGGAGCACTGCCAGTATTTATCATCCACGTGAAACTACTCCCACCCTAACCCATATCAAGACACCCTGTCTACAGACTTAAAGGCAATCCCCACCCTGGTTGTATGATTCAGCATCTGTTTGGACTTAAAGTTAAGGCTATGGTTTTTCCAGTGGTCATGTGTGGAAGTGAGAGTTGGACTATAAAGAAAGCTGAGCACCAAAGAATTGATGCTTTTGAACTGTGGTGTTGGAGAAGGCTCTTGAGAGTCCCTTGGACTGTGAGGAGATCCAACCAGTCCATCCTGAAGGAGATCAGTCCTGGGTGTTCATTCGAAGGACTGATGCTGAAGCTGAAACTCCAATACTTTGGCCACCTGATGTGAAGAGCTGACTCATTTGAAAAGACCCTGATGTTGGGAGGGATTGGGGGCAGGAGGAGAAGGGGATGACAGAGGATGAGATGGCTGGATGGCATCACTGACTCAATGGACATGGGTTTGGGTGGACTCCAGGAGGTGGTGATGGACAGGGAGGCCTGGTGTGCTGCAGTTCATGGTGTTGCAAAGAGTCGGACACAACTGAGCGACTGAACTGAACTGAAAGGTAAAGTTAAAAGGATTTTGATAGGCATCCCTCATATATAAAAAAGAGAAACTAAAATGTAAAGCTTTAATATTAGTAAAATTCTTAGTCTAAATGTAATATATATGTGTGTGTATGTGTGTGTGTGAGTGTTCATGACATATACATATAAAGCTTTATATTAAATACATATTTACTTTTGTGCTTAATACTAAACAGATATGTTCTTTCTCTTCTATAATGTTTAAAAAAACAAAAAACCAATGAGCCAGTAAAGCAGAATCTACTCTATACTTTCAAATGTTCAAACCAATTTTTCGAACTTGGATCCCCCAGTGGTTACCCTCACTCTCTTTTTCTTCCAGTTGTCTACCTAAGCCACTTCTCCATTTAACAATATATTAAATAAAAGCAACCCCGAATTCCTTTACCAAAACTTAGTTTCAGTGAATGTCAATTCAGTAGACTCACTGACCTAGAAAGCATATGTTGGATCACTCAGAAAAAATGCACTATATATTTCTGTTCCTTTTTACATGCAGGCACAGTCAAGACTGGGACATGACTAACTACACCTTTATAAAGAAGTTATTGTATAAAAAGGGAACTTTAAGAGAGCATTAAAATCTAGTAATTTCAAAGTAATTATTGATGGTGCATATGTTAAGTGTTGCAATTAGATGAGTAGAGACAGTTGAATATAGAGAGTCCTGCACATATGAATTATATTATTTATAATTAAATGTCTTTATAAATGTAAGTTTTATGTATTTTATGTCTTTCATTTTGACTTCCCAACAGAGGGATGTGGGATGAATCAGAAAATCTGAGATGAAATTGTTCATCAGATTATCTAATACAACCATAAGCAAACTTTTTCCATAAAGGATCAAGTGACAAATATTTTAGGCTTTATGAGCAGATAATCCACATCTCTACAAGTCGACTCCACTACTGTAGCACAAAAGTAGGCATGGACGCTTCATAATGCACACATAGTCATGGCTATGTTCCAATAAAACTTTGCAAAATCAAGCAGCAGTCCAGGTTTTCCCCAAGAGCACTATTTAGTTTACTGATCCCTGCTCTAGAACACAGCAAGATGGGCATCTGCAAATCAGGAAGAGGGCACACACCAGAATCTCATCATGCTTGTACCCTTATCTGAGATTTTCCACCCTGCAGAACTGGGAGAAACAAATTTCTCTTAAGACATCCATTCTATTGTCATTTCCTAGGGTAAGCCAAGCCAACAAAAACACTACAAATTTTCTTTTATTTTTATGTTTGTGCCTTGGAGAGTTCATACTGTGTACTAACCTGGTTATAAGGTATGCTACTCTGAAATCATAGCTAATCATTATTCCCTCAATAAGCCATATATTTTCTTTAAATGTTGGTTTATTTTGCATAAGTTTTTTTTTGTGTGTGTGTTTTTGTTTTGTTTTGTTTTGTTTTTTCCCCTCAGTCTGTAATTATCTTCCCCCACATCTCTTGTTAGCTTGGAAAACATCTACTCACCGTCAAGGTTCTTATTAAACACCATTTCTTGGGAGATATGTTTTCCGACATATCCCTACTCACAGAAATTCTACATTTCTAGCTCTTACTTTGCACTAGGTACATTTCTAGGATTTATCAAACCATTTTCTAATTATTTGTCTGCATGCATCATATTCTTCAGAAACAGAGTGTAGTTATTTCTCCATCTTCAATTTCCTGTTAAAACTCCAATATTTTGGTCACCTGATGCAAAGAACTGACTCACTGGAAAATATCCTGGTGATGGGAAAGACTGAAGGCAGGAGGAGAAAGGGACAACAGAGGATGAGATGGTTGGATGGCATCACTGACTCAATGGACATGAGTTTGAGCAAGCTCCGGGAGTTGGTGCAGGACATTGAATCCTGGCATGCTGCAGTCCATTGGGTCGCAAAGAGTTGAACATGACTGAGTGACTGAACTGAACTGAACTGGGCTATCAAGGTTGCTCAATAACTGAGGAAAGAAAGGAGAGTGTAAAAAATGAAGGAAGAGAGGAGAAAGAAATTAATACATTAGGAATGAATGAGGGAAAGCAATTACTTTAGTGGAATGAAAAATTGTGCAATCAATAATACTAACATTGGGTGACTTTGAAAGCCCAAAGCTGAAATTACTAGTTCCCCAGTATGTACATCAACATTTTAGGAATCAGCGAACTAAAATGGACTGGAATGGGTGAATTCAACTCAGATGACCATTATATCTACTACTGTGGGCAGGAATTCCTTAGAAGAAATGGAGTAGCCATCATAGTCAACAAGAGTCCAAAATGCAGTACTTGAATGCAATCTCAAAAATGACAGAATGTTATCTGTTTCCAAGGCAAACCATTCAATATCACAATAATACAAGTCTATAACCCAACCAGTAACACTGAAGAAGCTGAAGTTGAACTGTGCTATGAAGACCTATAAGGCCTTATAGAAATAAAACCCAAGAAAGATGTGATTTTCATTAAGAAGACTGGAATGCAAAAGTAGAAAGTCAAGAAATACCTAAAGTAAAAGGCAAATTTGGCCTTGGAGTACAGAATGAAGCAGGGCTAAGGCTAATAGAGTTTTGCTAAGAGAACACACTGGTCATAGCAAACACCCTCTTCCAACAACACAAGAGAAGACTCTACACATGGACATCACCAGATGGCCAGTAACAAAATCAGATTGGTTATATTCATTGCAGCCAAAGGTGGAGAAGCTCTATACAGTCAGCAAAAACAAGATGGGGAGCTGACTGTGGCTCAGAAAATGAACTCCTTATTGCCAAATTCAGACTTAAATTGAAGAAAGTGGGGAAAACCACTAGACCATTCAGGCATAACTTAAATCAAATTCTTTCTGACTATACAGTGGAAGTGACAAATAGATTCAATGGATTAGATCTGATAGAGAAAGTTCCTGAAGAACTATGGACAGAGGTTTGTGACATTGTAAATGAAGCAGTGATCAAGACCATCCGCAAGAAACAGAAATGCAAAAAGGCAAAATGGCTGTCTGAGGAGGCCTTACAAATAACTGTGAAAAGAAGAGAAGTGAAAGAAAAGGAGGAAAGGAAAGATATACCCAGTTGAATACAAAGTTCCAAAGAATAGCAAGGAGAGATAAGAAAGCCTTCTTCAGGATCAATGCAAAGAAATATAAGAAAACAATTCGATGGGAAAGACTAGAGATCTCTTCAAGAAAATTAGAGATATCAAGGGGACATTTCATGCAAAGATGGGCATAATAAAGGAAAGAAATGATATGGGCCTAACAGAAGCAGAAGATATTAACAAGAGGTGGGAAGAATACACAGAACTGTACAGAAAAGATTTTCATGACCCAGATAATCACGATGGTGAGATCACTCACCTAGAGCCAGACATCTTGGAATGTGAACTCAAGTGGGCCTTAGGAAGCATCACTATAAACAAAGCTACTGGAGGTGATGGGATTCCAGTTGAGCTATTTCAAATCCTAAAAGATGATTCCAATCCCAAAAAATGCAATTCCAAAGAATGCTCAAACTACTGCACAATTGTTCTCATCTCATAGGCTAGCAAAGTAATGTTCAAAATTCTCCAAGCCAGGCTTCATGATCCATGAACTTCCATGTGTTCAAACTGGATTTAGAAAAGGCAGAAAAACCAGAGATCAAATTGCCAACACCCACTGGATCATCAAAAAAGCTAGAGTTCCAGAAAAACATCTACGTCTGCTTCACTGACTATGCCAAAGCTGTTGACCGTGTGGATCACAACAAACTGTGGAAAATTCTTCAAGATATGGGAATACCAGACTACTTGACCTGCCTCCTGGAAATCTGTATGGAGGCCAAGAAGCAACAGTGAGAACTGGACATGGAACAACAGACTGGTTCCAAATTGGGAAAGAGTACATCAAGGCTGTATGTCGTCACCCTGCTTATTTAACTTATATGCAAGAGTACATTGTGAGAAATGCTGAACTGGATGAAGCACTAGATGGAATCAAGATTTCCAGGAGAAATTTCAATAACCTCAGATATGCAGATGACACCACACTTATGGCAGAAAATAAAGAAGAACTAAAGAGCCTCTTGATGAAAGTGAGAGAGGAGAGTGAAAAAGTTGGCTTAAACCTCAACATTCAGAAAACTAAGATCATGGCATCCGGTCCCATTACTTCATGGCAAACAGATGGGGAAACAGTGGCAGACTTTATCTTTTAGGGTTCCAAAATCACTGCAGATGTTGACTGTAGCCAAGAAATTAAAAGACCCTTCTTCCTTGGAAGAAAAGCTATGAGCAAACTAGACATCATATTAGGAAGCAGAGACGTTACTTTGCCAACAAAGGTCTATCTAGTCAAAGCTATGGTTTTTCCAGTAGTCATTTATGGGTGTGACAGTTGGACTATAAAGAAAGTTGAGTGCCGAAGAATTGAAGCTTTTGAACTGTGGTGTTGGAGAAGACTCTTGAGAGTCCCTTTGGCAGCAAGAATATTCCAACCAGTCCTTCCTAAAGGAGATCAGTCCTGGGTGTTCATTGGAAGGACTGATGCTGAAGCTGAAACTCCAATACTTTGGCCAGCTGATGCGAAGAACCGACTCATTGGAAAAGATTGTGATGCTGGGAAAGACTGAAGACGGGAGAAGAGGACGACAGAGGATGAGATGGTTGGATGGCATCACCAACTCAATGGATATGTGTTTGAATAATCTCTGGAAGTTGGTGATGGACAGGGAAGCCTGGTGTGCTGCAGTCCATGGGGTCACAAAGAGTAGGACACTACTGAGCGACTGAACTGAACTGAAGTATGTATAAGGTAACATTTTAACATTGGAGATTTTTAAGTAAATTAAACCTAAAATACCAGTGCTAGTTATTTCATAGGAAACCATAGTTTAAAAATGCTTAATAATCAAAAAAGTTGTGGGTTTTTTATGACTATTTAATTAATTGCTAATAGATTTAAGTACTTTCAGTAGCAAAAATTGTTTCATGTACAGATAGGTGTGTTGTGAATGAATCTGCTTAGAAACTAAACATCAACATGTCTCTTCTTTTACTCTCAAGATTTAACAGATTAATTTGCATTTGTTTATCTTGCTTAATAACATTTTAAAGCTTCTAGAGCTTTCTTCCAAACCATTAGAGTGAACTGAGATGAGCAACAGTGAATTAGATTATTTTAATGGAAATAGTTTTGGTACTTTAAAGAGCATACAATTATCAACTGAAAAAATATTTATTTCTATTATCAAAATGGTTTTTAAGTAGTCAAGATGCTAAAATCTGTGTTTAAATTAATGCTTTTGAAATTGTGAGTGTTGGTCATTCAATTGTGTCTGACTGACTCCGTGGACTATAGCCTGCCAGGCTCCTCTGTCCATGGGATTTTCAAGGCAAGAAAATGAAAGTGTGTTGCCAGGCCCTTTTCCAGGGATCTTCCCAGGGATCAAAACCAGGTCTCCCTCATTGCAGGCAGATTCTTTATCATCTGAGCCACCAGAGAAGCCCCATTTGTATTTATAACTATACATGTGTGTGTTTTTCACTCTTCCCGATGTTTCCTTCAGCTATTTCCTGTTTCCAAAAGATAAAATATATTAATTGAATATAGATATACTGGGTGCTGCTGTTGCAAACAATGATCACAATAATAATGGAGAAGAGAAACTAGGTTTTAAATATGTCTCTTAGCAAAGATGTTTTAAATCATTTAATCCCCCATAAATTTTTTTCCAAAAAATATATTTAAAAGGTTGTTGTCCATCTTAAAATAATATAATTGATTGCTACTAAAGACATCTTATCAGTTCCACATCAGAAGACCAATGTGACAGAAATCCCACAAATGTTTCTCAAAGACTTTAGCAATATCATTCTTGTCCTTTCTTATCTGTGCATGCATTAAGATCTTAAACATTTAATCTTTTCCACTTGCTTTTATATTTTTATTTACATTAGTGCTTCTGAATCTTGAGATGTTGATAAAAATGTTTTCTTCCCCAGAAAAACTGTTTTGACCTTTATCCATATGATCTTCAAACCTCAGTGATTCAAAGAGAGCCTGCACATTGAAATGCTCCATGGTGTAATGTGCATGAAGGTTTCAAGCAGTCTTCTGAATCTCGTTGTGCTGCAGAAGACATTGAGTTGGCTGTTCTTATTGGCTATTTGCCACCAGCTTTTCTCAGAGCTCAGAGTTTGCCTTTGTGCTGAACCATGGTGCCTACTTCCTACTTATCATTTCAACTCTTTATCTATTTTGCCTTCAATGATTTTTATGGATGAACAAGCCAGGTCAATGAAGATAAGCCACTGCCACTCTCCACTAAATCTTCCCACTTTTTAAAAACTGCCCTGAAGCTGAACTTCTAAGAATTTCCCATTAGGACTGAAACACATACTCTTAGCACTGTTTCCTTGAATTAAGGAAATAAGTCTAGGGTCTCAGTTTCAGTCCCATTTACTACCTCTTTGACCATGGAGAAGTCAGTATCTCCTCCAAATCTTAGTTTCTTGATTAAAAAGTGAAACTATCAATGTCCGTCTTGACCACTTTTCAAGATCCTTCGTGCATGCTCAGTCACTTCAGTCGTGCCCGAATCCGCCACCCTGTGGACTGTGCCATTGCCTTTTCCAATCCAAGATTCTAGGGAGACTTAAATAATGTTATGTATTTGAACATACCTATAAAGTGAAGTATGATAGAATAAGGGCTTCCCAGTGAAAGGTTGTTGCTGAACGATAAGACGCCGGGATTCTTGGCCTCCGGAGGAGACGAATTCAATCCGGGGCCAGAGATAGGCTGGATTGCTCAGAGCTTTTGGTAATAAAGTTTTATTAAAGTATAACGGAGAGAGAGAAAGCTTCTGACATAGACATCAGAAGGGGGCAGAAAGAGTACGCTCCTGCTAGTCTTCAACTGGGTGTTCTATAGTCACTAGCAGTCTGTTAATGAAAAGAAAGGAATGTCTTAAAACTCAGAATGGCACCAGATGATTCATCCCAGGCCATAAACCGATTGACTTGAATCTTGTAGAAGGGCAGATTACCATACAAATAGTTTTGTTTACATAGATTAGGGGAACAATATCTGAGTATAACATACTGGTTTGTCAAGTAGGTTGCGCCATTTGGTGGAACCAACTTGAAGACAGAGTCTGGGGCACATTAACACAGCTTAAGACAAACATTTCCATAAGAAAAAAATGTGATGGTTAACTCAAGGTTTTGAAAATAGTTAGCTTCAGGTGAAACCAGGTGTCATGGCAACACAGCATTTTAAGAGAAACCTCCTTTAAATTTATATAGAGAAGGAAAAAAAAATCTCTAGTTTGTTTCCTTCTGCAGCTTAAGAGGGATTAAAAATGTCTGGCACTTGCAGCCTATTTCCTCCATTTGGAGACCCCTGGCCTTCCTGCCTGTTACCCTCTCACCAGGGGGCTGAGTGGTAAGGAATCTGCCTACAATACAGGAGACTCCTTTTCAATCCCTGATCAGTAGGATCTCTTGGAAAATGAAATGGCAACCCATTCAGTATTCTTGCCTGGGAAATCCCATAGACAGAGTGGCCTGGCAGCCTACAGTCCATGGAGTTGTCAAATTGTCAGACACAACGTCGGACACAATTTGGCAACTCAACAACAAAAAACAATGATAGAAGAGAATAACTTTTTTTTTTTTCTGATGAATCAGATATAATGTAATAAAGCTTATGCCTTAAAAATTCAAAATATTTTATAGTTTTGAATTTTTTTTAGCCTTTAAAAGAGTGAATGTTTAAACATGTCTTGATATCCTGTGTAAGGGAAGAAAAGAAAAAAAAATCAATGAATTTTGTACATTAAAAAATCTTCTTTCTTTGAATTCAGGGACAAAGACATTACTGAATTTTTAACATGATCTCTGTAACTTCATTCTGTATATCTTACATTTCCATTTTTATTTCTAATAATATAATGAAATATTATTTATTCCATTTTATTGCATATTTAATACAATGAAGCCCAGAAATTGTCCTTATAATCAGAAATATTCTTTAGTGGTAGGCTATGGTGTAAGAACTAACCACGGGACACACTGTTGAAGATCACTGTTGTGACTATGGCTATGTGAAAAGCAAGCCCTTCAGTTAGCAATGATGAGTTAACAGAAAGATGATGAAAATATAGGTTACTTGATTAACTAATCCGAAGAATACATTTAGATAGTTACCACCTGAAGATCTCAAAATGACATTCATGGATGTACATAATTCGATTTTCTTCTTTTAACACTTTTAAAATGTATAATTGGCATATACTAAACTGCTCCTATTGGGATACCCTGATGGCCAGACAGTAAAGAATCTGCCTGCAATCCAGGAGACCTGGGTTCAACCCCTGGGTTGGGAAGATCCCCTGGAAAAAGAAATGGCAACCCACTTCAGTGTTCTTGCCTGGAGAATCCCATGGACAGAGGAGTCTGGTGGTTTGCAGTCCATGGGGTGGCAAAGAGTCAGACACGACTGAGTGATTAACACTCTCACTTACACTTTCAAACTGCTCTCATTTAGGGTACAATTTGATGCAATGCGTTATTTGTATATGCTTCAATAAAGTTAATGTTTATAGACCCTCTCCAGGCCATTTCATCTCTTTCTTCACTCTCTCTTTTAACAAACCCAAATGCCTGAAAAATCAGCCATTATTCCTGGGAAAATGACTCATACATTTTAAGCTCCAGAGGAAATTGTCTTCTAAGTTTTGAACTTTCTTTTGGGAAGCCTGCATAATATTTCCATCTTAATCTTTAACAAACATTCCAACTCTTACATCCCCCCCAAATATGTTCTCTCCCTGTGTGGGTGCTAAGTTGCTTCAGTCTTGTTCAACACTTTGGGACCCTATGGGTCAAAGCCTGCCAGGCTTCTCTGTCCATGGAATTCTTCAGACAAGAATACTGGAGTGGGTTGCCACTTCCTCCTCTCGAGTATCTTCCCCACCCAGGCATCGAACCTGTGTCTCCTATGTCTCCTGCCATGGTAGCTAGGGTCTTTACCACTAGCATCATCTGGAAAGCCTGTGCTTTCTTCCTAGTACCAAATAAATACAAGCATACCATGGAGACATTGCAGGATGGGTTCTAGATCATAGCAATAAAGTGAATCACAATTTTTTTTTTTGGTTTTCCAGTGCATATGAGTTATGTGAACACTATACTATTAGTCTATTAAGTGTGCAATGACCATATGTCTAAAATCAATGCACATACTTTAATTTAAAAGTACTCTACTGCTAAAATATGCTAACCATCACCTGAACCTTCAGGGAATCATTATCTTTTTGTAATAGATGCATCAAAGATCACTGATCACAGATCATCCAAGCAAATATAATAATTATAAAAAATTTAAAACACTGTGAAAATTACCAGAACATGATACAGACCAGAAGTGAGCAAATGCTGTTGGAAAAAAAAAAAAAAATGGTGCCGATATATTTACCAGACTCAGAGCTGCCACAAACTTTAAATTCGTGTTAAAAAAAAAAAAAAAAAAAAACACACAGAATCAATGAAATACAACAACTTAAAGCACAATAGAATGAACAATGCTGTATTGAACAAAAATGTAATAGCTAATTTTGTGTTCTCAGATATTAGGTTAGACATTGTTTCTCTGAGAGAGTCTGTTAGGGTTTTTCTAAACGAGACTGACATTTGAATCTACAAAGTAAAGTCGATTGCCCTCCTCAGCATGGGTTAATCTCATTTAATTAACTGAAAGTTTACATGGAATACAAATCTGAGTAAAGAACAATTCTTTTTATCTGTCTGTCTTCAAACCAGGACATCATCCTTTCATGCCTTCAGACTCAGACTTACACTGAAATTCACCATCAGCTCCCCTGGTTCTCAGGCCAACAGACCCAGACAAGAACCGTACCATCCAATCTCTTTGGTCTCCAGCTTACCAACTGTATGGTATTGATTGTTTCAACAGCGCCTTGCTCTTTCAAGGTTGTATCCTTGAAAACAGCTCCCACTACGAGAAAGGTGAAAAGAACATACACAAGGATGGGAAAGAGGGTGAGGAGACTTTATTTGCTAGAGTCCAGATTGTGGGCAACCTACAGGCACATCCTCTCAAAGACCTCCTTCAACAATCACCATGAATTAACCATCTCTTTCAGTCTCCAGTACTAGATGTCTATTCCCTTCCTCCCACGAATAGAAGATACATATGGTTGAAACACGCACACACACACACACACACACACACACCACAAATATTAACACACATATCACTTGAAGCTCACAAACATTCATACTGCTGAAAATGTTAGCAAATTTGCAGTTAGGTAACAGTTAAGTATACAAGAACCAGGGTTTTTTGGATTTCTCTGCTAATTTCTAAACTGAAACATAAAGATCACCTTAATAAGAGAAATCTTGGTGTTTTAAACTTTAGCAAAAATGACCATGGAAAGATGAAATAATGCCAGGAGATAAAAATGTTCATGAAACTTTATCTCCAGCCAAATATGTGTCACTGGGGAAAACTGAAAAAAGACAAAGCTTTACATTCTCACATCTTCTTCATTTTGAGAGATCAGACTAAATGCTGTGGAGAATTAGGGGAAAGCATAATCACCGTGGCATTTTTTTTCTTTTACAAGCATGGAAAAATAAACATGTTATAGTACTCCTAGCTTGGCATGAGTTCCTGCTGGTGGGGTCTTGGATAAGATCTACCGTGGATAAGGATAATGCCTTCTAGACACTGTTTAAAGAAAACCTCAAAATCTTGTGAATACGGTCTATTCATATTTAGAAGAGACAGCCAAACATTCAGAGTCAACAGAGGAAAAGAAAACACATTCGCTTGTCTCCACTATTTTAATATAAAGAGACGGATAGTTCCTTGATCCAAGGTTCCCACCACAGAGCACCTACAGGCTTTGGCAGATCCATTAAGTGAAAGACTGCACCTCCTTCCACGCAAAGTGTTATTGTGTGTGTGTGTTTTCAAGCTCATGCTCAGTCATGTCTCTTTGTGACCTCACGGACCAGAGCCCGCCAGGCCCCTCTGCCCATGAAATTTCCCAGACAAGAATACTGGAGTGAGTTGCCTTTTCTTCCTCCAGTGGATCTTTCCAAGCCGGGTGTCAAAGCCACAACTCTAGTGACCCCTGAATTGGTAGATGGATTCTCTACCCCTAGGGCCACCTGGGATGAGATTATTTTGTGAGAGTGTCACTGAAAGTTGCTCAGTCATGTCTGACTCTTTGTGACCCCATGGACTATATAGCCTGCCAGGCGTCTCTGTCCATGGAATTCTCCAGGCAAGAACACTGAGGTGGATAGCTGTTCCCTTCTCCAGGGGATCTTCCCAACCCAGGGATTGAACTCAGATCTCCTGCATTGCAGGCAGATTCTTTACCATCTGAGCCACCAGGGAAACCCATTTTATTTTGTAATCATTAGCAAAACACAGAAATTATAACAAATTATAAGGTATTACTAAATATTCCAATCCTGCTCAAATCTTCTTTTGGATTTGTTTGAAAAATAGGGCTTTGTTTCTTCAAACCCATGACTTGTGACTTGGACTAGTCTATATCATTTGCAACATATGCAGCTCCTGAATAATGAAAAAAAAATTATTCAGTCCAGAGGCAGTCAATTAGATATGGTTGCTAATTACTTCAAATGTCTACTAGAGTTGCTTCTGGGAGAACATTGACTCATAGCATGTATGTATTAGAGATGCTTTTTTTGACTAATATTGCCATGAGGACAAGTGAAATTATGATTTTTCAGAAACTGTTCAAATAATTCAAAGTATAAGACATCTCAGTTAAATATGCTTATGTAATTGGGTCATGCAAATATTACAAAACTGAATTTCTCATCAAGACTATATCATAAACCAAATCAGGGGCAATTAGTTTATCTTGTGTAATGTTATTTTTTCTCCTTCCTGATTTTTCTCTTTCCCTTCTTTTTTTCTGCCTTCCCTTCCTTCATCTTCTTTCCTTCCTTCACTTGACACATTTTCTATGTAACTCAATGTCTGGACAGTTAGGTATATAAGGATCCAGTGAAATTAACTTAAAAGTCTTTGATCATAACTTTTACATTTTTTATTTTTTAAGTTAAAGTGAAACATATTCGTTATATAATGTTCAATCAGTACAGAAGTAAAAATCCCTTTCAAAAGTACTGTTGAACTTTGGATGTGTATCTTTTCTGAATTTTTTTAATGATTTTATCAAATCAAACTGTATTTACTGAATATCTGAATTACACTGGCGGTTGTCACTTGACTATGATAAATACAGAAAGAGAATGAGTTTGCCCCATCCTCTGAAAAATAAATGTGTAACATAAGGAAATAAATCTATTTTCACTGATAATCAGTTTCTTGGCTAATAAGGTATGTTGGCGAGCTCTGAATTAAATGGGTTTAAGTATCAGAAATGTTTGATGTAGAAAATGAGCATGAATTCTGGAAAGAGAGAAACTTGATGTCTTTCCTACAGTCTCTCTTCCCAAATTCCATCTAAACCACCAGTTCCTCTTGCAGCCATGCAAGTGCTGGGAATGGTGGGCAGACAGGTTTTAAAGGCTGAAAACAAGAACACGGGACTTGTTAGTGCTCAGACTAGAGTCAATACAAGACTGCTCACCTCTTCACAGGAAGAGCGTTTGAGGACTTTTACCAGACAATCTTAAAGCAAAGATAAGAGAATGAACTCTAGAAAGAGTCTCACTTCTTGGGATTCATGAACTCATTTGAAAGGAATGACTACCTGATGATGGAGGAACCACTGATCTTTCTCTCCTCAGAAGCTACGGGGAAACTTGTCAGGTGGAAAGCTTTTGAGAGCACCATCTTATAGTTGAGAAAAAGATAATCCTTTCCTGATGCCTCAGGAGCAACTTGGGAATTTTAGGTTGCCTGATGCTGGCTTGGGATCATCTTCTTTCTCTGAAGATCCAGCAAGTACATTGGAGCCTTGAGGAGAGAGGGAAGGAGCACTTAAATGTCTCTAAGGAGATCCAGCAGCCAGAGACACGACAACTCAGCCTAACTTAAGAAACTGCTCCTGGTAGGAAAAGTAAACAAACTGTTGAGTGAGATTGATGACAGCAGCAATGGAAATAACAAAATTGAAATATGATGAAGTGGTCCCATTACAGCTCAAAAACTATCTTTCTGAAGTGAAAACCACATTATACTTAAACTGCAGAATTAAATAGATGAATGGAAGCTGGTCACTTTGGGTATGTAACAGTGGACTATCAAATGTGAGGAAGAATTTAAAACAAACCAAAATTTAAAAAGAGGTAGAAATCATGAAGTAAAAGGTGTGTCTAAGCAGACAGATACAGAGAAGCTACCAATGAATTAGAACAAACCAGAAACAGATAAAAAGAAAGAATAAATTTAAGCAAGGTTTTAACTAAAGTAGTGTGAAAAAATATAAACTAAAGAAAAATATAAGTATTAGGAACTTCTACCAGGTTATATCAGGGTCAATGAGAAAGAGAAAAGAAAAAAAAGCTCTATGAAGATCACTGCAAATTTTTAAAATTTCAGTGATTCAAAACAGAACACAACCTAGAGGAAGTTTGAGAAAAAAAATATATATCCAAGAATCTCTTGGATATGAGGAACGATTCACTTATCAGGGTGAAAAAAAGTACAACATTTATAAAGATTCATGCAATATATGACCCACATATCCAGCCTAAAGAAAATATTTGCAAATGGACTATAATTTCACAAAATAAGAGTAGAGGCCAAAAGCTCACTATGGGGAAGGAGAAGCACTAAAAAGAGAAACCTCATATGGGACCAAAACATGTAGAACCTCGTGCAGCTTCCTTTTTTTTCCTGACTGCACCACGTGGCTTACTGGATCTTAGTTCCCAGACCAGAGATCGAACCCAGGCGCTCTGCAGTGAGCGTGCAGAGTCCTAAGCACTCGACTGCCAAGGAATTCCTTTTTTTAAATTTATATCAAGTATTTCATGTGGTTCAAAACCATTTGAACACAGAAGGGCTCAGGAACATGGAGGGAAGAGGAAGATGAGGAGGGTAAAAATATTTTAAAGGTTTTCTATCAATGAGCTGGGAAAGAACTGTAGGAAGAAAAATAGAAGATCTGCATTACAGGAGAGAGATATCATCTTGTTTTCATATACTGGGAAAGAAATATATGTTTGTTTTGAATTATCAGAAAAGGGAGTTAATGAATAAAGGAACACAAGATGAACAGTAACTTGAAACATGAGCAAAATAAATAGAAAGGAAAAGGAAAATCAAAAAAGTACTAAATGGTAAACCAGAGTAAGATGGAAAGATTAAAACAAGTTTTTACATCAAATGAAAAGTGCTGATTTTTTACACTAAAGGACAGTTAGATTGTGTTTAACAAATAAAATGCAAATTTTATGCTTTAAGAGCAATATACTTAAAATTGTGCAAAATTAAAATACTAGGCCTCTAGCCTTATCTCATCTCTGATCCTCACTCCTGTTTGATTGTATATATGACAGGACATCCAACACAATCAAGAGAATCATTCCTTGAGGCGAGAAGCCCTAAATCAAGGTGTCAGCAGGGCTCTGTTCTCACTCAGAGCTTTGGGGGCCGATCTGGTCCATGCTTTTATCTTAACTTCCGGTGTTGCCAATGATGCTCAGTGTTCCTTGGCTTGTGGATACACCACTCCAAATTCTGCCTTTGTTGTCACATGACATAATCTCTCCTCTTCTTAAAAGGACACCAGTTATATCGGAAAAAGGGTCTATCCTACTCCAGTGTGATCTCATCTTATTTAACTAATTACATCTATAATAAACCTATTTCCAAATAAAGTCACAATCTGAGGTTCCAGGAGAAATATGATTTGACTGGAGTCGGGGGAAATGACACTGTCCAGCACAATACAAGAACTAACTTAACTCAGTGGTCTTAGCTGATTCACAGGCATTTACTTTAAACACTAACCTCGAAGCGTAAAATAAAATATTTCTTTCTTAAAAAATGTGTTTCTACCTGTTAAAGTGATTTGGAGTACCAACATTCAGAGAGTTGTCTTAAGAAAGAAAGAAAAAGACAGAGGGCTGTCCTAGGTCTTTAAGGTCACATCATTTATGCTCAAAAGCTCTCTACCTAATGGTTCATTGTTAAGAAGTGTACGTATATGGCCTCAGGCCACCCTCTTAATCAAGTCACATAAAGAGCAATGGGATCAGAGAATTCACAATGGCCCACAAAATAATTGCTTGACCCAAAGGTTGGACCATCTATAAGCAGACTTGCAAATTGGCAAGCAGAGCTTAAATGTCAAATATGGATAGTGGGGTTTCATAGTAAATTATATCAGATCACAGAGGGCTGTGCCTTCATCAATTGTGACTTACAATGCTGTCAGAGCAGCAAGAAGCGGATGTAAATATGACACTTATATTTTGCAGAAAAACATCAGTTGAGAAAAAGACTGTTTTTCAGGGCACCATTACAATGCATCTGCTGTTCAGATGGGGACAGAGATTGTTAAACCCAGAGAAGATGAGTGATAGATGAAGGTCTACCCAGTTACTTAATAACAGAATCTAAAATATAACAAAAAAAGTTTTGGCTTCCAGTGCCTAGCTGTCAGTTTCTATTCAGCACTCTTCCAACACCAGGGAGAGGGAAAAAAAAGCTACATAAAGCACACTATTGATGAAGCGGTTCTTGTATTTTAAAACTAACTTAAGAAAAATGTTAAACAGAGGAAGAGGAATAGGAAAATTGGGGCAAGATTTTGGGGGCAGAATGAGTTAGTTTTGGCACAAAGATTGCTCTAGGACTCCAATGACAGTGACTACAAACCAATGTTTTGAGCTTCCTGTTAAACAAATGTTTGTCTGGTTGGTACATTCCAACATTACAGTTGGAACTAAAGAATGCTCCAGTTGGCTGGATGTTGAACAAACCTCTCTTTGGGAGTTCAGCATCTGTCAGGAGAATCAGAACAAGGCTTCCACTTATATTAAGCAGAAGAAAAATTTTAACTAATGAACTGCTAATACCAAGTGTTTATTGAGTTCTCCAAGGCATGTTCAAATCAGACACAAGCTAAAAAGAGTTTTTGATAATCTGGGGAAGCTATTCTTAGGGAAAAATTTGATTGAAGTTTTATTAGCAAAAATATCACTTGAAGACATATTGTATGATGGATCTACTACTAAATGCCTTGCCCTTATTGTTACTTAATCCTAACAAGTATCCTAGCCTGAATACTTCTTGTTCCATTTTATAGATGAGGACATGGGCTGTGTGAAATGGAATGATTTCCCCATAGTTCAACTATAAACATGTTGCAGAATCTGGATTAGAAATTGCCTGACTTAAACTTTTGAGATTACACTGTTTAAGTGTTTTCTGACCCTTTCTCCTTGGAAGAAAAGGTATGACCAATCTAGACAGCTTATTAAAAAGCAGAGACATTACTTTGCCAACAAAGGTCCATCAAGTCAAAGCTATGGTTTTTCCAGTAGTCATGTATGGATGTGAGAGTTGGACTATAAAGAAAGCTGAGCATCGAAGAACTGATGCTTTTGAACTGTGGTGTCAGAGAAGACTCTTGAGAGTCCCTTGGGCAGTAAGGAGATCCAACCAGTCCATCCTAAAGGAAATTAGTCCTGAATATCCATTGGAAGGACTGATGCTAAAGCTGAAACTCCATTACTTTGGCCACCTGATGCAAAGAACTGACTCATTTGAAAAGACTCTGATGCTGGGGAAGATTGAAGGTGGGAGGAGAAGGGGATAACAGAGGATGAGATGGTTGGATGGCATCACCAACTCAGTGGACATGAGTTTGAGTAAACTCCGGAAGTTGACGATGGACAGAGAAGCCTGGTGTACTGCAGTCCATGGGGTCGCAGAGTTGGACATGACTGAGTGACTGAAATGAAATGAAGTGCTTCCCCAGAAATGATATGGTTAAAAAAAATAATTTAAAGAAGCATTTGATCCTTTTTCTCCTGTTCTACATGAGAGGACATGAAGAACGAGGTATAGAACTGATTGCACAAAAGTCACACAACAATGCCAAGACTGACTATTGCTATTCTGAGTTCATTAGTGGAACCATATTTCCCTTTGTAATATTATTTAATATGGCAGTGTACATAGAAATTCAGATGCTTACATGTAGAACCAGAATTAGACATGAACTGTTGCAGAGATAGCTGATTCCTAGAATAAGGAGTTAGTAACAAAATGGAGTCTTTTAACCCACACCAAGGTGGGTGGACCATCTTTACCCACATGTGACTTGATTAGATAATATAGAAGAAAGCCTGTGATGAGTGATTTATACAACATTATCTTTCAGTTGCTTTTAAAACAAAATTTATTTATCATGGGTATAAAGAGTTAATCTAGCCATAGTCCTCAGTTCATTGACCTTGGTCATCTCCAATCTTTATAAAAAATTCAATTTTTTCCCTTGTCATCTCCTCTCACTTCCTTACTTCCTATCCTTGAAATAAGCACCCAGTCTGCCTTGCTTCACATATGGTTTTTAATACTTCAGGTTAATATGTAATGTTTTGTGTGTGTATGTTTTGAATATACATAAGCAAAATTGTGGAACAAAAATTGATTATTTCCTATACATTTTCTTACTGAAGTTTTAATTATAAGGAATTTCAAAGTAGTTTTGAAAAGTAGTTTCAAAAGTAGTTAAGTAATTTCAAAAGATATTTCTAAAGAAAGTTGTAAGAATTCTACCTTAAGTATCTGTATACCTGGGGGTTTCCCTTGTGGTTCAGTGCTAAAGAATTAACCTGCCAATGCAACAGACGTGGGTTCAGTCCCTGAGTTGGGAAGATCCCCTGAAGAAGGAAATGGCAACTCACTCCAGCATTCTTGCCTGGGAAATACCATTGGATAGAAGAGCCTGGCAGGCTACAGTCCCTGGGGGTTGCAAAAGGGTCAGATATGGCTTAGCAACTAAGCAACAACAATAATGATAATCCATATACCTATTACTCAGATTCAACCATTAATGTTTTATTGTCCTTCTATCCATTCGTTAACCATATGCTGAGATCAAGTCAAAGCACATTAACGGGTGTTAGCACACATCTCCCTAAATATATCTATAGTATAAACATTACTATAATATATAGTATCAATATTATGGCCTAGAATTGAGGCAGGCAGAGGGGAACACTTCCTCACAGGGAAATAAGAAAGCCATCACAGCCCGTGCTGTGCATTCCACCTTGTTAGGGAGTATATTCTCTTATTCTGGGCTTGATTAGTACTCCTTTGTGTTACTTAAGTGTGTGTATGATGGGACCCCTGGACAAATTCAGTGAGTAAAAATAGAAGGAAAAATGTTGGCAAAGTTTCTACAAAAGCATGAAAATGGCACTTCCTCTTTATCCCTGTGACATTGTAATTGAAGAGATATCCTTATCCTTATTTTAGAGAGATACTTTGGAATGCTCACTTGGAAACTGATATAATAATACACATCATAATTTCCATGTGTGATTTACCAGTCTCAGATTCATTTCTTCACATATTTACCATGTTCTTGCTTAATGTGTACATTTTTAACTGAATTATATTTCCTCAAATTTTATATGTTGAAGCTCTAATCCCCAATATGACTATGTTTGGATATAGTGCCTTTAAAGAGTAACTGAAGGTTAAATGAGCTCAAAAGGGTGGATCTCTCATTCAATAGGACTGTTTTCTCATAAGAAGAGGAAGAGATACCAAAAGATGTCCCTGTTTCCAAACTCAAGGAAGAAAGCCATATGGAACACAGTCAGAAGGTGGCCGTCTGCAAGCCAGAAAGAGGCCTCACTGAAACCAACCCTGCCAGTGCCTTGATCTTGAATTTCCAGCCTCCAGAACTGGAGGGAATAACTTGTCCTTTAAGTCACCCAGTCTGCAGTCTTGCTATGGCAGCCTGAGCAGATAAAAGCACTGTATGTGCTAGGCATAATATAATATATAGATTTAAATACTTTTGCTTGATTTAAGGCTTCAAAGTTTATTTGAAAGTGTGGAATGCAAACAAAATTTTTTTTACTCAGTGAAAAAGTGGTATATTTTCCTCTATGTATGTACTCATGTGTTCAATTCACTTATAGTCGCTGTTTAAGTGTGTATGTGCTTCTCTTTATCTTTTTTAATCAACTATTTCTAACCAAGTGACTGCTGATTCTATATATACCTATAGTCTGACATAAATGAAAAGGGCATTCTTGAATATGATCAAGAAGGAGTAAAGTTAGTTTATTTTGATAAGTTTAAAAAAAAAAAAAGTGTTCCCAGAACGTTTGAGTAAAATATCTTTGTGGAAAAAAATCTACAGCTGTGGCATTTTTCTTACCCTAGGCATTTCCCTAATGTTCCTTTGTCTGTGATAAAAGAGGTTTGACTCAAAAATCAGTTCTCTAAACCCTTTTCCCTCACTTCTTCAATAATGTCTATTTTCTCATTTCCCACTGTGGTGTTATTGGATTCCTAACAGCAGTTCTGCGTAGTATCATTTACCTGTAAGCTTAAACCAGCAAAGGCAAAGAGTTTCAAATTATAAAATCTGATTTGGTAGCTTTATGCTAAATGACCATCAGATGGAAAAGATGCTGAAATAAAAATGTGCTGAGAAGCACCAGTAGATGTCATTTTTCTAATAAGCAGAAATCTCATTGCTGGAGCAAGAACGCATGCATTGTGATAGTGGCAATCACAGCCCCTAAAAGTACAAGGGAATTACTTAAATTCCATTTTGTGGGGAATAATATTAAGATTTAGGGAGGCATGTTATAATACAAAGAGCACAGGTTTTGAATCACAAGTTACAAGCCGAGTATATGGGCCAGTTATATTAGTAATGATGATAGGATGTTGGACAATGCTCTTAACTTTCTGAACCTCACTTTTCTATGATTTACTAAGATGATTTGTTAGAGATCAGAAGGTATGCTACAATATACTGGATAATTAATGTTTGTGTGGAAAACAGAAACAACTCTAGGTATTTTCATCAAGAAGGGATTTAATATAAAGAATTAGAGGCTTATGATGGGCTTCCCAGGTGGCTCAGTAGTAAAGAACCTTCTGCCAATGCAGGAGACATAAAAGACCCGGGTTTGATCCCTGGGTCTGGAAGATCCCTGGAGAAGGAAATGGCAACCTGTTCCAGTATTCTTGCTTGGAAAATTCCATGGAAGAGGAGCCTGGCAGGCTACAGTCCATGGAGTCACAGAGGGTCGGGAGAGACTGAGCACCTGAGCATACAAAGATAGGCTTATGAACCTGTTGGGTGAGCTGGGGTAGTAAAGATAAGGAAAATCTCTGCTAAACTTTCTGAGTACCCTGAGGTGCAGAAATCACTGAGAACACCAAACAAGACTCTTGGCATCAAAGTATGTTGATTCACATCTCGACATCTGAAATCTACTGGCAAAATCTCCCATCTGCCATCTTCCACAGCCCTCACACTTCCACACTGAAGCCAGAGCAACTCTCTGTCTCTCTCATCCTATCAAAATTTCGGCAAGAGCTTTTCATTTGCAGGGCATGAACTGGAATCCTCTGTACAAGAGAGTCTGGAGAATACATCTTCCAGCTTTTGCACCAGAGGTGATAGCTGAGAACAGTATGGTAATGGGATTGAAATCACAACAGTGAATTCATAAGATATACTCATTCCACTCTGGAGGAGGGCATGGCAACCTACTCCAGTATTCTTGTCTGGAGAATCTCCATGGACAGAGGAGCCTGGGGGTCTACAGTCCATAGGGTCGCAAATAGCTGGACATGACTGAGCAACTAAGCACCAGTGCTCAGTCCACACAGAAGACATTCATAAAATTCAATCCACCCACCAACTTTGTCTGCTTTGCCTACAAAATGCAATTCAAATTCATTTCCATTGGCTCTCTGTACAATGCAACCACCCGTAATTCAAGGTAATGCTGTTTCTCACATGGACTATTACAACACTTATCTAGCTTTCCTCTTTCCACACTGCTCTCTTTATAACCCATAATCAGTTTGGTTATGATGAGGTTACAAACAATTCCAGAACTTCAGTGGCTTAACCCAACTGGTATTTCAGTTCAGTTCGGTTCAGTTGCTCAGTCGTGTCCGACTCTTTGCGACCCCATGGACTGCAGTGTGCCAGGCTTCCCTGTCCATCACCGGCTCTGATAGCTTACTCAAACTCATGTCCATTTAGTTGGTGATGCCATCCAACAATCTCACCCTCTGTCGTCCCCTTCTCCTCCTGTCCCCAGTCCCTCCCAGCATCAGGGTCTTTTCCAATGAGTCAGCTCTTCACATGAGGTGGCCAAAGTACTGGAGTTTCAGCTTCAGCATCAGTCCTTCTGATGAATAATCAGTATTGGTTTCCTTTAGGATGGACTGGTTGGATCTCCTTGCGGTCCAAGGGACTCTCAAGAGTCTTCTCCAACACCACAGTTCATGGTATTTAGTTCATGCTTATGTTATATGCCTTTCACAGATTTGCAAGGGCCTCTGCTGCATGCAGTCAGAGTTGCAGGCTGACTGAGCCTCATCCATCTTACAGAAGTAGCAACCAAAATACTCAGCCTCCTCCATTGCTGTGGCATGAGATATGAGGGACTGGGGAATTTACTGATGGGAGCCTTGCTGACTTTAAACCTACCAGCTACACAGCACCATTCAACTGCAAGAAATACAAAAAATGGAATACGGTCGAGCCCTGAACAGGCAGGGCGTTAGGGGTGCCAACCCCCAGGCAGGTGAAAATTCACATATGACTTTAAAGACTGTCCCTGATATCCATGGTTTCCACATCTAATCTTGTAGCACTGTAAGTATTTACTAAAAATATCTGCATTTAAGTGGACTCTTATGGTTCAAGTGCATGTTTTTCAAAGCCAACTGTGCTAGGATGAAACTATGATGTATATTTTACAATCAGGATGTTTATGCCTTACTTCCAGTAGTCAACTTTCTCTATCTAAATATTCAGAGTAATATTTATAAAATAGAAATCAGATCATATTTTTTTCTGCTTAAAAACACTCGGGTGTATCCGTTGCACATAAAATAGAACTAAAACCTTTCACTACAGCCTACCAGACCTTAGAGGACCTGGAGTGCCACGTTTTATCTTCTTATTGCCTCTGTTGTTTCTCACCGCAGTCCAAGATGTTGGCTGTCTTTATTTGCTTTAAACACGCCAAGATGGCTTCTGACCTAGGGCTTTGCATCTACTGTTCTTTCTGATGAAAACTGTCTTCATTGGGCTTTTTGCATGACTAATTAATTCTCATTCTCCAGGACTCTGCATAAATGTCATACCCTACACTTTACTTTCTAGAATAACAGCTTTATATCACTTTACACAGTCTGTAAGTTCTTTATATTTTATTGTTTGTCTTCAATGCCTTTACAATAGATTTCATGAGGACAAGGACCACTTCAGTCTTCTCTGAGTCTTGTTTTCAATTCTTAAAATATTGTCTGTATCATAGTAATCACTCGACCGGTATAAGCTGAGTGAAAATACAAATCAATAAATTTTATCTATAGTTATTGACCCAAATGATTAAAAAGGGATTAGTGAAAAATAGGGTGATATTTTAAAGACTAAGCTGAGAATATCTCTTCATTGTCTTTCTTTCAAGCCAATTTAAAAGCCATACATACTTTCTCATTTATTAAAAAGTGCTATCTGATGCTAGTTCTCTCTTTTTCTTTAATTGGACGGTAACCGCTTTACAATGTTGTGTTGGTGTCTACCATACACCGGCATAGATGAGTCACGAGTATAGACACGTCCCCATCCCACTCCTCTAGGTCATCACAGAGCATCCATTGAGCTCCCTGGGCTACACAGCAACTTCCCACTAGTTGCTATTTTATACATGGTAATGTACATATCTCAGGGCTGCTTTTTCAATTTCTCCCACCCTCTCCTTTCCCCACTATCTTTCTTAAATAGACATACCCACACATCTAGTTAAGAAAACAACATGATAACCTATCCTAAATAGAAAAAAAAAAAAAAAGTCAATTAAGCAAAATCATACATTTGTTAACCCAAACACGGTGTGCTTCAAAACACAAATTGGCATATTTAGTCATTAGCTGATTTCTATTGGTAAAGATGATATCACTTTTGTCTTCATAAAACAAGTTTTTTTGTTTGTTTGTTTTTCCTTTCTCTATGCACATACCTGTACTCAGCATAACATTTAGTCTTTGGGATCCTAACTGCATTATGAAGGAATTACCTGGTAACTCATGACAAGTAACATGTGCATGGGTTAGCACGCAGCTCAGGCCCCCTTCATATTTTATTAATAAATAGGGTTTCGTGGTAGAGAAACATGGGCATATACTTGGTCTCAGACAAACTGAGCTCCAATATGAGCTCTGCGTTTTTAGCTATACGCTATTGATAAAGTTACTTTTGGGGCCCAGGTTTACATCTGTATTATTTCAAATTATTAGGAGAAACTCTGGATCATTCTTCAGTAAAATCACTATCACTGTTGCTATCTCAGCACATACTAATTCTCTAATTATTTCACCCAAGAAGGGGCTAGAAAGAATTTATAATATAGTACACAACTAGTTCTGACAGAAGTAAAGAAAAATACATCAAAAGCTTTAATTTCTCCAAGTATTTAAAAAAGGCATTTTGTTATATTTTAAAAGAAACTTGAAAAGCCAAAAAATCTGGAAAACTCAAATTAGGAAAAAGAAGAGATATTTTCAGTGTGGAGTATATGAAGTCTAGGGCAGCCTAGGGAACAATTAAATACATGAAACCAAACAACTATTACCAAGCTCATTGGATTCTGAGAATCCAAGACTTCGGAAGATAGTAAACTTTCAACATAAACCAAAATGTATCGATGACTACATTTCAAGAAAATGCATAAAATCTCTTACATGCATATATATATATATGGCTGGAGGGGAGAAAACTTGGTTAATAAGACCTGATTAAATATTGAAAGGGCTTCTCTGGTGCCTGAGATGGTAAATAATTTACCTACAATGAGGAAGACCTGGGTTCGATCCTTGAGTCAGAAAGATTCCTTGGAGAAGGGAATGGAAACCCACTCCAGTATTTTTGCCTGGAGAATTTCATGGACAGAGGAGCCTGGCAGGCTACAGTCCACGGGGTTGCAAAGACTGAGAAACTAACATTTTTGCTTTCAAGAATTGGAACTAATTTACACATTGGAAAACAAAGTTTAAGCTTAATTTATTACAAACTGTTCATTCTTAAAAATGTTAGAGAAGAAGTAGGAGAAAATGCTAATTCAAAAAGCTATATTCAAGGTGGAAATTCAGAAGATACCAGGGTATATTTTTGATCATTACACTTAGGCTTTATTTCTAGGAAAGCTTTAAAGATGAAAAATGTGCACAGATTTTTCCCTTGATAGGATTAGTTTTCTAATAATTGATTAATAGGTAGTCCAGTTAAAGTAATACAAAAGTGAGAGGTGAGATTAAGCATATGAATAGCTTTTCAGTGCCATGTAAATTGACTTGATTACATGCCAACAAAATACCAATGTGGATGAATTATTAGCTGCTTACAACCTATCTGATTTTGTCTAGTGGTAATTTAAGAAGCAAAATGGCTTCCTTAGAGTTCTCTGTATTATGGTTTATGTGGTGAGGTTGAAGCTGCTTTTCCTAAACTATGGGTTAGAAGGTAATGTTCTTTTAAAAAAGTTCAACAGCAACATAGAAGTGTTCCATGATCAAATGGCTTTGGAAAAATGCTATGTTTCAGGAAAATTAAGCATGATTTTTGCTGCAGCTTTGATCACTATTTTTATATTATTGTGATCTCAGAGGATAGTATAGCATACAGTTCTTTACAAACTGATTTTTTTTTTCCCCATGGAATATATTCTGTGGTTCATTAGTATATATACCATAGAATATAATCCATGAAATAAACATTTTCCTAAAGCTTAGTGGATAATGTAACTGTATGGTGGTATTAATTTTAGAGTCTATCTGTTTCTTTTCAAGTTGTGAGAAAACTGCCTCAGAAAGTCTGTGAGCAACTCTAAAGATGTCTGTCAGGGACAATTTCCAAGAAACCCTGATAAATATTAACTAAAGGGAGGCAAGATGGAGCGAGTCAACCTCAGCTGCTTTAATTTTATGGTATAAGGTCATCCAGAGAAGGGATTGCCAGGCAAGTTCAGGCAAGATTTCTAAAAAAAAACTTTTGTTTTGATATTGTCACCAGCTAAATGGCCAAGCTCATGCAAAGCCCTCCCAGGCTCTAGAGAACACCAAACTCATTTACTCTCTCGGGTCTTTTAAGTATTTGTCTCTTTACAAATCCTTTCCTTCAGTCAATCTATATCATGTTCATTCTTCAAGAATGGTTCAGATCCCACCTCTACCATCTAACCTGCCCAAGAAGCCTTTCTTGAGCACTCTAATCTCATCACTAAGATTGAGAAATGTTCATTTTGTTTTTGTTTTTCAGTCACTCAAACTTGTCTGATTATATATGTGTGTATATAAATACATACATACACATATATAATATCCTATTCAAAAGAATATGATATAGAGCATATTTTTAGTTCATGTTCTTATCAGTAATTTGGTTCTAAAGCTAGGATGGCAAAATCTATTTTATATAATATTTTCAATTATCTTTCATTAATCAAATGTAATATCCTACACAGGTTCACTGAAAAGGCCATACAATTCCTTCAATTATCTCAAATGAGTCTCAATCTTCCCCCAGATCCCAATGCATTGGTGCAGCTAAGCTTAGTGAGGCATGGGAAGAAAACAAACTAATTTTATTTTAATTAGAAGAAATACTGTTGGAGCCTAGAGCTTGGAAAAGTAGAAGCACACAAAGTCATTCATTTATTATTGATGTGAGAAGAATAGCAACCTTCATTTCTTCTCAGATACCTTTATTTTGGGGGGCTTTCCAAGTGGTGCTACTGGTAAAGAACCTGACTGAAAATGCAGGAGACATAAGAGATTTGGGTTTGATCCCTGGGTTTGGAAGACCCTTAGAAAAGGAAATAGCAACCCACTCCAGTATTCTTGCTGGAAGAATCCCGTGGCCAGAGGAGTCTGGTGGGCTACAGTCCATGAGGTCACAAAGTCAGACACAACTGAGAGACTAACACTTTCACCTTTATTTTAAAAGGTTATGTTCACTTTGTAATTAATAGAGTTGTAATTGGATGCCAAAACTCATGGCAGAGAAATAATTCCAGGTAGTTTGGGGAAGAAATCTTGAAAAACATCAGCTTTGCCTGAGTATCCACTCATATCCACCCTAAGTCACTAACTCCCTTATATTATTCCTGTTTTATTCAACTATCCCTTCTTTAAAAAGAAAAAAAGAGAAAATTATTGAGAATGTATTATGTGACTAAACTTGGGGATAAGATAGTGAAAGAAATACTGTCCCTAAGCTCAACTGGAGAAGGGCATGACAACCCACTCCAGTATTCTTGCCTGGAGAATTCCATGGACAGAGGAGCCTGGTGGGCTACAGTCCATGGGGTCACAAAGAGTCGGAAATGACTGAGTGACTCACACACAAGGAAAAAGAACCCAGCATAAAAGCCCCGGATAAATAAGATGTAAAGGTGAACCAGTTGGCGGGAACAAAGCCTTATAACAACTTTTCTAGATCGAGTTCTCTTTGCCATGATACTTAGCACAACGTTGTAAATACCAGAGACGTATTAATTATTTTGCTAAACTTTAAGGCAATTAAAACTTATCAAATCATTTAGTAAGTATTTCCCACTTCTCTGATACAAATATTGTTGTTGTTCAGTCACTAAGTCGTATCTGAATCTTTGCCACCCTAGACACTGACGTACACCAGGATCTCCTGCCCTTCATTGCCTCCTGGAGTTTGATCAAATTCACACTCATGAGCTGGTGATGCTATCACCATATACAACGATTCACCTATACCTATTTATATTCAGGTGGGGTCGGGAAGAGCCCCTGGAGAAGGCAACTCACTCCAGTATGTTTGCCTGGGAAATTCCATGGACAGAGGAGCCTGGGCTATAGTCCATGGGGTCACAAAATAGACAGACACAATTTAGCAACTAAACAACGGCAACAAAATTCATTGAAGATTAACCATTGATCAGTATCTTTAATGTAAATATTCACAATTAATGTCATCATATAAGATGACATGACGTCTAATGAAATAACATTATGTAATGAAGAAGTAGTAACATCATCTAATGAGATGAAGAGATTGAAGGCAAAAGATATTAAATATTAGGTGGGGGGATAAGAATTCAAATTTAATCCTTCTGTTCAATGCTATTACCTCCATATCACAAACAATTTTATACTAGATAACAGATAAAAGAAAGAAGTCCGGGAAAGGAGGCCATGTTTTAATCTTTTGGCAGAAGAGAAGGCATAATAAAGGAAGTCAAGGAAGGTGGCTCATTTTCAAGACTACTGGAGATATCCAGCTGATCTTTTGGTGCCTTTACATGTCCTCTCCCTTTTACCTGACAAAAAAAAAAAAAAAATCTTTTTGTATCCCCTGAATCACATTTGCCCCATCCCAAAAGATGCACACTCTGTGGCGTAAATATATCTCACTCAGTTGCTAAATGAGGGTGCATATAGGGAGACTAGAAGAGTGTCAGTGGCTATATTTTCATCTGGAGTTTGAATAAGGAGCATATTCTTCTTAATAAAAATAGGGAGGGAAAGTATGTGAGTGGAAAATGAGGTAGGGGGAAAAATAATAGCATGAGTTTATAAAATCTTGAGAGGCATTTTGTAACATAAGGATGAAGCTAAAGTCATATATATCTACATATATATATATAGTAGGGAAATATTTTTTAATCTTCTCACCAGTATTTTTGAGCCATATCTGAAATATTCAAGTTTAATTTGCATTCAAGTATCATCACTACTTAAAACAAGAAAGAAATAATTCTGGGTTGTTTGTTTTAAAGCACATTTATTAGCATACTGACAACTTTGATTCGTTTGCATCCAAATTTTTTTAATGTTCTGCAAGAATTATTTAATATATTTTTGGAATTATAATAGCAATTAATTCACTAAGAAAATAATTACTTTAAGCCATCCATTTAATATTTAAATGAATTTCATTTGAATTAAAAATTATAATTAAAAAATTAAAAATGACATGCATAAGATCAGGTATATATTTTTAAAAAATTACAAAGTGATCATTTTCTGGACTTATATAGTAGATTCTCTCTACACATTTGCAGATGAGCAGGGTCATTTACTAAAAGACTGATTATTCCATGTGGACTCTACCATTTTGGGAATAATGTAAATGTACAGAAACTGAGATATCTTAGTAAGTATAACATTTGAGAATTTACAATGTTTTGATATAAAAAGTTCTCATGATACCTTTTAAAAGACTCAAATTACATACCTACTGAAGGGATTACTCAAAATCCCTTTGTGGATTTTATTCTATGCCTATATGTTGACTAAGAGTTCTTTGAAATAAATCTTCTGGTGCAGGAAATATTCACTAGTAATAGCACAGATACAAGTTTGGTTTGGGGAACTTTTGATAAGTTAGCCTGAGATCTCTACCTGATAGAGAGCTCAATTGCCTCAAAGCTCAGGAACTCATACAATAGGAAGCACCAGCTCTTTGCTTTCTAGGACACAAAGTTGAAGCAAAATGGGGTAAACCCAACCAAGACTCAGTGAAAGTATCCTGAAAATATATATGATAGGGAAAGATGAAAAACTAAGCTAGTTAGCCAGGTTCAATACAATGGGGTAAGGGTCAGGGTGAAAAAGAGTAGGAATGTTGTCTCATCGCTGAGGCTGGGGAGTCCAGAATCTAGCCATCAGGTCAAGAAGTTGCACTTTGAGGAAAATGGGAATTAGAAATGAGGCTGATAGAGAGAGAAAGAAATTCAGAGCCTGAGAATTTGCCCACTGGGAGCGAGTAACACTCTAGACCTGGCATCACCCATGCGTAGACAAGGTCCGTAAGAGGATGCGCTATTAGTCTTCAGAATTGATTCTCTGAGAAATGATGGATATGTGTCCAAACTTCTGCTTTCCTCTCTGCCTGACTTCGAAGTAACTGACAAAGTAAGCACCTGGAGTTCTTGGATAGTTCAAGGAACTGTGCTTGCATCCATGCTCAGTGGCTCAGTCCCATCTGACTCTGTGACCCCAGGGACTGTAGCCCACCAGGCTCCTCTGTCCATGGGATTTCCCAGGCAAGAGTACTGGAGTGGGCTGCCATCGCCTCCTCCAGGATATCTTCTCTACCCAAGGATCGAACCTGCATCTCCTGCATTGCAGGTGGATTCTTTACCACTGAGTCACCTGGGAAGCCCTCAAGAAACTGCAGAGCAGCTCAAGAAGGCAACGTTAGATTTCTTGTTTATAAAACTTAGGGGAGGGGGCTTATCAGTTACTTAAAAAAAATGCTACTATCTATAGTTTTATTTATGAAGCAATTCATGAAAGTAAGCAAAAGTGTAATGAGTGGGAGGAGTTTTATCATTGATCATATAGACTTTGAACCATTTCAATCACTTTCCAGGGGCCACAAAAAAATCATAAAAATTTGTTCAGTGCATTTTCTTCTTGCCTAAGCTGCCTCAAAAATTAAAATAAAAAGTAAGCTTAATATTTTCCAGAGGGAAGAAATACATGGATAACTTGATAAACAAATAACTTTCCCCCAAGACTTATTTAGTATGATTAAAGTATTATCTTTCAAAAGGTACATTAAATAATTTTCTTAAAATTCAGCATTCCTTCCCATGCATAAATATGCATATATCATTAAAACAAATTAGATCTAGCCTGAATATTTAGATTTCTATAACAGACATATTTACTTACTGAATAAATATTAATTGAAAACCTGCACATATTAGATTTTCAATTATTTATTTGATTGTTATCATTACAGAAGTAGGATTTCAGAAAATTATTCAATCAATGTCTTTTAAATTGCATTTGTTATATAATGATCCAATTTGTTCTCAAAATTTCATGATCATGCCTGGCCCATTGAGCAAGCTAATAACACTCACTTGAGTGTTAATTTAAATCTATCCAACCAGACAGGGGTCACTTCAAGTGCTGACTATTGCTGTGTAAGTTGTATATCTTGAGACATTCTGGAATTTTCTCACACTATTTCTAGGTATTGCCCATCATATTTATTAACATATTTATGAAACACATTTTGCATGAGTACTAATAAATTCAGACAAAGGTGATTTAAGGTATTGACCATCTAATCATTTACCAAAGGCCAGTTACTCTAAATCAATAAATACAGTAATTGGACAATTCATTGGAAGGACGCTTAGACTGTTACAAAGTTTAAAAGAGGGCCTTACCAGTAGTCAGCGTTGAGTACCTGAAATGATCACACATTTTCATTTTTACTTAGTTGTTACAAAATGACTCTTTAAAAAGAAACAATAGAATTTGATATGTAGTTAAATATTCCTTTTTACTATAAAATATTATGTATTTATAGAGTTACAATTAAACGTAAGTCAACAATTTTTATTCTACTCTCAAACAGGGGTCAGGTTAAAACTTTTATAAGGATATGTGTATATGTGTTTCATTTATTCAAGCTTGTGTTTCTAACAATATTTCTGGCTCAGAAAACATAATCTAAAAAGAATAGAAATTGCTGTTAGTTTTTTTTTTTTTTAGTTATACAACTTTGACCTATCTTGATGGACTGAAGGGATGGTGATGAAAACTGTAATCTTAATAAATCTCCTACAGCTAAAGGTTTAAAACTCATACTGTTTCAAATTAGCGAGGACAGCAATATTTATTTGCTGCTGAATTCCAGTCAGCATGGCATTTCAGCAGGAAACACTTTATAAGACTTAAACTTAGGAGTAGCAAAGTTGAAAACTCTAGTAAAAGAAAAGGGACAGAAAGGAAACACACTCAGTGATTCATTTTAAATCAAACAGGAAACAAGGCACCTTTATCATTTCCTTCTCGTTGTCTTGCCTCGCCCCCATTGGCCCCCATCATCTCATTGGCCTAACAAAGGATTCGTTACAGAATAAATAAACGCTATCCTCTACTAATCCAAGAGGTAACTGAGGCAACATACCCAGATAAAGTCGTCAGATGATGGGACCTCCGTCAACAGCTCGTTTGGCAGAGGCAGTGAGTGTGAAAGCAGCCGGAAGGTCAGTTAGAGTCGCAGCAATTGTGGGGCGGGAAGAGATGCAGACAGCATGGTTAGGTAGAACCCAGTGAGGGAAAAGAAAAACCATCGTGCGTTCACTTCTCTCATTTATTTCTCTGCCAGGGCAAAAACCACTCTTGGTTTTCCTCTGGTCTCAGTGGTGCCTTTTCCCTTTGTTTTCGTCTCTTTTATTCAGAATCATTTTCCTCCCCAGTTCGGGAGCGCCACCAAATAAATAGTTTGACCCTTCCCCTGACGATACTTAGACCCTCTGTGACCTTATTCAATCCACGGATTTAATATCATCATCTCTACACAGGTGACTCTTTCATTTCTATTATAACTGCTTCCCCATCTTTCTCCTGGAAACTACATCCATATAGAACTGCGGATCTCTGATACTTCTCAAGCTTAAGAGGGCAACACTGAACTCAACCACGTTGCTCAGAAAACAAACTGCAGAACCATGTTTGATTTCTCTTTCTCTCACACCCCATAACTAAACCACAAGCAAACTCTGTTAACCTTACCTTGAAAATATATTCGATGCTTGCTTTCTTTACAATTAAACTACAACCCAAACCAACATCATCTCTCATCTGGGTGACGACAGGGCCCTCCTGCCTGGTTTCCCTATTTCTACCTTCAAGCCCCAGCAGTCTGTGGCTCACACGGCAACTAGAGTAGTCTTCTCAAAATGTAAATCAGATTAAGCTATTCATCTTGTCAAAACTAGTCTTTTTTTTTTTTTAAACATTTAGAGTAAAATGTAGGGGCTCTATGCGGTCTGTTTGCTGGATAGTCTTCAAGTGTCATTTCAAATAACCTCTCCACTTACTAAGCTGACATCCTTGGTCATCAAGCACATATCAAGAATACTGTTTTCTCAGGGCATTTGGGTTCCCGGTCCCCTTTGCTTGGAAGACTCTTCACTCACAGGGCATCATGGACACCTGGCTTATTCATTTATCTCCTGCCAGTCTTCCATATTTAAATGCACGTTCCTTTAATTTTCTGTATTGCTTTCTACCTGTATAACTTAACAGTGCCTGGTTGGGGATTGGCTGAAGGCAGGAGGGCAGGAAATAACAAGGGGAAAACTAGAGAAAGGAAGGACGGCAGAAAGAGATGAAGGGAAGAAGAATGGGAGAGAGAGAGGGAAGGACGATGTAGTAACTTCATGGAAATTTTGTCTTACAGGCCAGTTTATGTGACAGGAACAGGTCGAACACGTCCCAGATATCTAAGGTACCATACTGCAGAAGTGTTTGAACCTGGAATACCTTTCCATCAAACTGCAACAGGCTAGACTAATAATTGTTTGTGTTACAAGAAAGGGCTTCCCTTGTGGATCACCTGGTAATCTGATCAGCTGCAATGCAGGAGACCTTGATTCAATTCCTGGGTCAGGAAGATGCCCTGGAGAAGGGAAAGGCTACCCACTCCAGTCTTCTGGCCTGGAGAATTCCATGAACTGTATATTACAAGAAAAGACAGTTCCACTGGGGCCTTTTTTTTTTTAATATGTAGCAATAAATAAGAAAAGCATTTTTGAGAATTCTTTTCATGGTGCTCTATTTAAAGCAGATGATTACTGGAGAATTCAGAAACCCTATCTTGAAATGAGACCATATTACAAATGATAACAATAGTAACAAATATTTACAGTTCCTAGTACTGAATTGAAGATGGTGGGGCTGATTAATCAATTCATTTGCAATAAAACTACTGAGAGTCTATCCTGTGCCAGACTTTGTTCTAGGCTTGATATTTTTATTAAAAAACTAGTAACATTAGGTAGATTAAATAATTGAAACTAATGATTAAGTGCTATGAAAAAAAATCCCGTAACAGTTTGAACGACAGGTAATAACTCTCTGAGAAGGTGACATTTAAGCAGGCATGTTAAAGACCAAGAAGAATCAGGCAGAAAGCCCTCTGTGGCAGAAAGCAGTTTAAAAAGAAGAGATGTGGATACAATTGGAGTGAGTAACGCAGACACAAGTCTGATATAAAGTCCTCTATAGCTATGATCAGAAATTTGAATTTCGTAATAAATTAAATGGGACAACTTTGGATATTATAAGCACTATCAAATAAAAGTATAACTAGTATAAACCAATTAAATCATCTCAAAATATCAATTGAATAAGAATTATTCAATTTTACAAAACACCAAGGAAAACTGAGGTAGAGGTTACAAAATTCATTTAAGATCAGAGTTGGGTAACGGTGGAGCCTGGACGCAAACCTTGACTTGCTCCTTTGCAAAAGCGATACTTTTCCTACTGGAGCACTTTTGAGATGATCTTCATTCCCCTCAGACGGTAAAAGCGTCTGCCTACAATGAGGGAGACCAGGGTTTGATCCCTGGGTTGGGAAGGTCCCCTGAAGAAGGAGATGGCAACCCACTCCAGTGTTCTTGCCTGGAGAATCCCATGGGCTGAGGAGCCTGGTGGGCTATAGTTCATGGGGTTGTAGAGTCGGACATGACTGAGCTACTTCGCTTTCTTTCTTTCTTCTTTTCCTTCTTTTCATTCCCCAAAGATATACTCAATTATAATATCGGTGGGGTTTTGAGGTACATAAATAAGGCCAAAAAAAAAAAAAAAAGAGTAAAACCCAGTTTACAATGACCAGAAATTTTAGTTTTAATTCTAAGGGCTGCTGCTGCTGCTAAGTCACTTCAGTCGTGTCCGACTCTACGAGACCCCATGGACAGCAGCCCACCAGGATCCTCTATCCATGGGATTCTCTAGGCAAGAATACTGGAGTGGCTTGCCATTTCCTTCTCCAGGGGATCATCCCCACCTGGAGATCAAACTTGAGTCTCTTAAGTCTCCTGCATTGATGTATATTGTCACCCTGTTTATTTAATTTATATGCAGAGTACATTATGTGAAATGCCATGCTGGATGAAGAACAAGCTGAAATCAAGTTTGCCAGGGGAAACATCAGTCAACTCAGAGTTGCAAATGACACCACCCCTATGGCAGAAGGCAAAGAAGAACTAAGGACCCTCTTGATGAAAGTGAAAGAGGAGAGTGAAAAAGTTGGTTTAAAACTCAACATTCAGAAAACTAAGATCATGGCATCTGGTCCCATCAGTTCATGGCAAATCGATGGGAAAGCAATGGAAACAGTGAGAGACTTTATTTTATTGGATTCCATAATCACTGCAGATAGTGACTGCAGTCATGAAATTTAAAGATAACTGCTCCTTGGAAGAAAAGCTATGATTAACCTAGACAGCATATTAAAAAGCAGAGACATTACTTTGCCAACAAAGGTCCATCTAGTGAAGGCTATGGTTTTTCCAGTGGTCATGTATAGATGTGAGAGTTGGACTATAAAGAAAGCTGAGCGCTGAAGAATTGTTGCTTTTGAACTGTGATGTTGGAGAAGACTCTTGAGAGTCCCTTGGACTGCAAGGAGATCAAACCAGTCCATCCTAAAAGAAATCAGTCCTGGGTGTTCATTGGAAAGATTGATACTGAAGCTGAAACTCTAATACTTTAGCCACCTCATGTGAAGAACTGACTCATTGGAAAAGACCCTGATGCTGGGAGGGATTGGGGGCAGGAGGAGAAGAGGACAACAGAGGATGAGATGGTTGGATGGCATCACTGACTCAATGGACCTGAGTTTGAGCAAGCCCCGGGAGTTGGGGATGGACAGGGAGGACTGGCATGCTGCAGTCTGTGGGGTCGCAAAGAGTCAGAAGTGACTGGGGGACTGAACTGAACTGAACTTCACCACCAGCGCCACCTTGGAAGCCCAATCCTTAGTCTGTCCTGTGCTGTGCTTAGTCGCTCAGTCATGGCAGACTCGTTACAACCCCATGGACTGGAGCACTCCAGGCTCCTCTTTCCATGGGGATTCTCCAGGCAAGAATACTGGAGTGGGTTGCCATGCCCTCCTCCAGGGGATCGAACGCAGGTCTCCCACATTGCAGGCAGATTCTTTACTGTCTGAGCCACCAGGAAATCCCATTGCCCAAATATAAGTTACCATCTTTTTTAACCACTGGAATTGCCTTCATAAGGTATCATGCCTTATTTCTTGTTGCATTATAATCTAGTCTTTGTTGAATAGCCAGAGTGATTTCAACTTTTATAAAGGGAAACTATTCTTTAGAGTCAAAAGGAGAGTTACTCCCAATGCATAGAAGTTGATAAGGCCAAAAATCAGATTAGAAGGGCACCCTGACTATACAAAGTGAGTTATAGATACTTAGACTGCAAGAATTTGTAGCCAACTTCACAATTTATTATAAGTTTAAGATATGTTTAAACTACTGCTGCCAGTTTCTCATCATTTCATAATTTTTCAACTGATCTAGAAGGGTGCAATCATACCATTCTTTTGTGTTCATCAAACTTGTCCAGTTTGTTTACACTTTCAGATCATTGGTTTGACTCAGGGTCAGCAAACTGTAGTTGGAGAGCCAAATCCAGCTGACCACCTAATTTTGTAAACAAAGATTTATGGGAACAGAGTGACGCCCATTAATTTTTACACTTCTGATGTAGCTGATTTTGTGCTATTACGGCAGAGTTGAGTTGTCATGAAAGAGACATCTGGCCCTCAAAGCCTAGAATGTTTAATCCTTTGTAGAGAAGTTTGTTAAGCCTTGTGCTTACTGGTTTCTCTGAATGCTCCTTTGTCTCATATTTACATAGTTCTTCTTTTTCTTTATTTCATTCAGATTCCTTTCAAAATGTTTTGCCTTATAGAGCTTTTTCTCTGAATAACCAGCACAAGGCACTTTCTATCCTGGCACCTAAGTTTAAATCTCTTCACAGAGTGTATAACTATCTGGTATGTTACTTAAAATATTTTAAATTCTTCATTCATTAATTCATTGCCACATCTTATTGGAATATAAGCTATATATACTTTCCAACAGAAGCAAGCTTATTGGTTTTTATAACTGCTTATGACCATTCTCAACAAATATCTATTAAATAAGTAAATAATAGTATAGAAAAAAAAATAAACCATCATCTCAGGAAATGCCATGCTTTAGTCCAATTGACTTCACAGAGTATGTGTTAAAGAAGCAAAATAGAAAGAAGAACAAATAATTAGTTAAATGAGAAACTGAGAAATAATAGATCCCCAAATTCCAGAAATTTGGTGACATGAAGAAAGTCAGATATGCTCTCAAATGAAGCCTAAAATACTTGGTTAAAGCCCATTTCACCCAGTCAAAACATGGTAAGGTACCAAGAATTGAGTTCAGGTTCAGTGATTCTTCAACTTAATTGAATGTGAAATCCCCTTGAGGTACAGAATGAATCCACAACTCAGCCGCTGACCTAGGTGCCTTGAATTCACAGGCATTGACAAAATGTCAAAGTGAAAGTAAAATCAGCTCAGCTTTTCCACAGGCCCTGAGCTGTTGTGGATTGGAGTCAGTTAATGGTTACACTGGGAAACACCAGAATAAAGTCATTGACTCACAAGATATAAACCAGTGCCAGTGAAGACATTCTAGAAAAAACGAACCACTGTTTCTCTCCAAGAATACTTGCAGGTTAAGTTTCAGGATGAACAAATTGGCCTTAGTGATCATTCTTTCATTCATTCATTCATTCATTCCTCCATATATTTGCTAAAGGTTAAGACCATCGATTTAAAAGAATGCCTATTTCCCTGAAGAGTTTACATTTGAACCACGGATTGTCCATCTGTGACATCATATCCTCTCTCATCTATATTTTTCTCTGCATCTTAAGGTAAATAAATTAAAGGGTTACTGTAAAACATGTGGGACAGAACTGGAACTGGAAGATCAACTAAAACAAATTATGCATCTTGCCATTTTGTAAAGTTTCTAGGTGTGTAGTGAAATGGGTTTGTTACCATGTGTTAAAGATGGAGGGCAAGATGTTGAGCTTTCCAAACTTTATAACTAAGCAAAAGATACAGTGCTCCATGGCCTTGAGGTGTGTTCAGTGACCAGGTATACTATATTTTGGTGAGCTAAATAACCAACTGGACCATGAGAAGTAAAAGACTGCAGCAGGTTCAGAATCAGTGCAAATGAGTTTTATTTAGACCTCGTACCCAGCTGATTAATTGATGGCCAAACTATCTCCAGCAGATATGGACCATTCTGTCAAGCCACAATGGGGAACACAGGGCACACTCCTTCTGAGGCTAAGTATACCTATACCACAATAGGTTTTGATAAATACCATCTGTCTTACTACTGGCTTTTGGTAAGACTGAATGTTTGCCTACGAGACACTAAAAACTTATGGGAACTAAATTGCCCAGCATGAATGAAGGGTTATCTGATCCATCAAGCTAAAAATTAGGCCATGGCAGCAGAACTCCAATACCAAAGTGAAAATGGTATATGTAATATCGGGTTCCATCAGAGACTAAGGTGCGAGTAAGTTGCATTAGCAATTGCCTTAGCTTTTTACGGTTCTTAAATGGGTAAAGTTGTCGTATCTCCTTCAACCCATGCTTCATGCAACACCGAGTCCCTTATGATAGATCAACTGATAAAAGAAAAATTAACTAACAAAATACAGATAATTTTCTGTATCTACTAAAAGGAGTCTAATCAAACTTCAGAGCCATACACGGGAGAAAAGAAAGCAGCGGGAGAATTTCATACAGCATGACTAGCTACTCTTTTTCTTTGAAAGAAGTGGCTAGAGGGAAGTTTCCAGTTTGACTCAAAACCGTATCTAACGTCTGTCTACACAGTCAGTGAGATGGCAAGACCAAGGTGGAATGTTCAACAAGAAGCTCTGGAGAAGACGTGTGTGAATGGACACCACGCAGTGGGCATCAAGTATGAGAATCTTGCATCCTCATAAATCCTCATAAAAGTCACTCCATGAGACTCCCGCTTGTATGCAAGGGTATCTCAGATAATTCATTCTACAGACGTCAGCTTCTTCTCATACGGTCCCCATCACCCCCACTTTATTGATAGCAGAGTTAGAGATTATCTATGGACTCGAAAATAGGCGTTTCTTTTCACTAAGGTTCACTATTATACTTAGTGCTCACCTGTTGGGTAGGCTCAATGATGGCTCCAAAATATGCACACCTCCTAAACTTGGGACCTGTGAACGGTAATTCACATGGCAAAGAGAATGTGCCAATGTGATTAAATGAAGAATATTAACATAGGGAAATTATCCTAGTTTTTGTAGGTGGTCCATGAACAGAACACAGAAGTTCAGAAACCAAAAGTGTGTGTGTGTTTTAACTCTACCTATTCCCACAGCTTTGGCTTCCCTGGTGGCTCAGATGGTAAAGAATCTGCCTGCAATGCAGGAGATCTGAGTTCAGTCTCTGGGTCAGGAAGATCCCCTGGAGAAAGGAATGGCAACCCATTCCAGTATTCTTGCCTGAAGAATCTCATAGACAGAGGAGCCTGGTGGACTACAGTCCACGGGATCACAAAGAGTCAGACACAACTGAGTGACTCTTTCTCTCTATAAAGGAGGGTTTACTGCACGAAGGTGGGGCACTTTCTCAAGGAAGCAAAATCATTGTTCCAATCATTTGGACTTGAACCTGGCACCTGACCACTTTAGGTTTTGTAGAATTTTGAGGATGACAGCTACTTATAGAAAGGCACAAGCAATATACTGATCTGAGGAAAATATTTGGGGTGATGTCTAACACTTCGCTCACAAGTAGTAAATGTTGAAAGATGATGGTATCTAAGTATGAGCAGAACCAGTTACGGCTCAGAAATTTTCTGAAGGAAATATGAGTCAATGAATCAGGTAAGTAGCCATAAACGATAGAGGCATTGGCTTATAGAGAAATGGACAGAGAAGGGAGACTGGGATAAGGAAGCAATAAATGTTAAATACTACCCCAAGGTAAGTTGCAGAAATGAGAAAAAAGTAGATATGTGTATTAATTTTCTTGTTATGTTGTGTATATGTTAAACATTAATCAATGTTCTCCTCTTTCTTGCTTATCTTTTATGCAGGTTTTGCCCATTTTGTTTAAATTTATACTTAAAATTTACAACTTATTTATAAATACATTTATAACTCTAATAAATTATTGCAAGCTATTAAAAAAAAAACTGATTGAGTTAGGAAAAGAATGGCCATCTCCAAAAACAAGCACTCTTTTTGGGAAAAGAACAATCACTTCTGCAGAGGAAGAAGGCTAGTCACATAATATTAGGGAAAGAATGATACTGTTGTCATTATCATTTTGCAAGTTTAATACAGTAGGAGGAAGTGTTTGAGTTAACAAATGAATGAACTATACAATATCATCTATTATCAACACCAAGTAATATCTGTCTTCCCTCGCATTCATCTATTCATCCTAAGGGAGAAGCCAGCAATTTATTTTCCAGTCCTCTTTTCCATTATATTACTGTGATTATGCTAATGAGAGGTGCTTGAACAACAGTTGAAAAGTAGAAGAGAAGAGAGGCCATTATTCTCTGTGTACAGTGGAGGGAAGATATGGCCTTGGAGAGGTTCTCAGGGAAGCTCTTGTGAACCCCCTGACCCAGGGAAGCTCTTGTGAACCCCCTGACCCAGGGAAGCTCTTGTGAACCCCCTGACCCCTCACTGTGAGAAGTGAGACCTATGGGGCAACTGCCTTGGGCTTCCTGAGCTTCACAGAGGCTTCCTTGCAAGTTCCCATCAGTTCTCTGGTTCTGTGCTTCCAGCAGTGGAGATCACACTCAGTCTTCCCTGAAACTTAGCTGCTTCCTGTCTTTATAACTGTGTGACTCTACAGGCAACTTCCTTGGTCTTTGCTGTCCAGCATTTGCATAGCCTTGTAAGCGTCTCATGCATTGTACTTCTATTTTCTATGTTTCACAATGAGTAACTTCTGTTTTCCTGAAAGAGCTGTGACTGATTCTACAGTGCAGTTGGAGGCAAATAATTGAGCGATTACAGTAATCTGTTATAAAATCTCTGAAAGATATCAGTCAAAATCTAAATGATAACTGAGAGAAAATTATATTATAAGTTCCTCAAGGTAGCCAGAAATAAATCTTTGTGTGTACCCAATAAATGGTTGAATGAATGAATGGACATGAATGAAAACATTTTAAAAAGAAGGAATCTGGGTAGATACTAAGTAATTATCTGAAAAAGCAAGGATTGAAAGTACAGTGTTATAATAAGGTAAATTGGGATTCCCTGGTGACTCAGTAATAGAGAATCCATCTTCCTGCTAATGCAGGAGACAGAGGTTTGATCTCTGGGTTGGAAGATTCCCTGGAGAAGGGAATGGCAACACACTCCAGTATTCTTGCCTGGAAAATTCTTTGGACAGAGGAGCCTGGCAGGTTGTAATCCGTGGGGTCACAAAAGAGTTGGACACAACTTAGAGATTAAACTACAGCAATAAGGTATGTTAAATTGTTTCACTAACACTTATTTCAAAGGTCCCACATCTAGGAAGAAAGAACTAGAATCTCAGACTCCCTTGCAGCTTGAGTTCTGGAAGGGATTTAGATTCTACCTATCCGATGACATTGTGCCACTTTGTCACTGAATTGCTTGGGTGGGAGAAGCAGAACTTGAAGCTCCATGTTTCTGGCCCAGATCAGATCAGACGCAGTATTCCTCCAAGGTCAGAAGCTATGGCCCCCCTCCTGTTCTGCAACTTTCTTCATGGAGTAAAAGCAATGGCTCTCTTGGTGGCCAGATATCTGATGGAGTTTAAAAACTGTTTCTGCAAGATCAGGCTTGAACTTGCTTCTTTAGCTCTTCCAGTAATTCTGTGCAATCTCCATTTTTGCACATTTATTTTTGTTGAGCTGGACTAGATGCTGTTGTCTCCAATAGTAACCTTTACCATTTCACCAAATAGAAAAAAGAACAAGGAGAAAACACAGCAGAATGAAGATGATGGTACGTTGAAGAACGTAAGTAGGTCCCTATAACTGAAATGTAAGTGGCATATATGGTGAAAAGCAACACAGAGGTTGGAGCTTGGGGTTCCAGATGATGAATCACAAGAAAAATATAGCAGTGAAATCACAGTATCACTGGACATTTACATCACATTTCATATTTCTAATAAATATTTTCAAGTCTCTCCCATTCCTATCTCTAGTCAAGTTCATGGTGTTAAATACGCATGGACTATTTCTGTTGCATTTATTATGGAGAAAGAAATACATAATACGAGTTCCTATCAAATGCCATGTGTGTGTGCTAAGTCACTTCAGTCATATCCAACACTTGGAGATCCATAGGGTTGCCAGGCTCCTCTGTCCATGGGATTCTCCAGGCAAGAGTACTGGAGGGGATTGCCATGCCCTCCTCCAGGAGATCCTCCTGACCCAGGGATCGAACCCACATCTCTTATGTCACCTGCATTGGCAGATAGGTTCTTTACCCACTAGCGCCACCTGGGAAACCCAATTAAATGCCAAGCACTGACTAAATGCCTAATAATGAGACAAAGGTCTCATTATTTTATTTTATTTATTTTTTAAGATTCAAGTATGGGACTTTATTTTTAGTTCAGATAAAAATCTTAGCTTTGGCATCAGTTTCAACATGACTGACTATGAGGCCTCGATTCATTTATTCAGTTAGTATTGAAGACAAATAAAGGGCCAGGCCAAATGCTTCTAGTCTACTGGTTGGTAAGATCTTTGTAATTAGAAGCAACTGAAAATTCTTCCTAATTGCTATATCCTACTCTGTTTTACTACCCTAAGATTTGGCATTGTATTTGAGTTACAGTAGGCCTTCAATTTTGGTTGCTAAGTGACTTAATGCAAAGACTTTCCCAACTATTTTTATTTTGTGAAATACATTATTCCTTTGAAATTCTGGAAAAATTATTGTCAGTGAGGCATCTTTTACTTTGTGTAGTATCGCTGTCCAATGTTGCCCAATCTCTAGGACGTAAGGCAGTACTTTGCATAAAGAAAATATTCCATACATATATAAATAAATTTGAAAGCTGATTCAGATATCAAGTCTAATACATCAAGAGAATAGTGTATGTTGTAGTAGAGTGGCTCTACCATAACTGGACAATGGCCCTATGGCTTGCCAGGATTGTTAAGACATAACTACTTACTTGTGAAAAAAATTGCATTCTTTTAGAAAATCAAGATGTTAGTCACATAAGACACAGTATCTTTGCCAATGTCTGCCTCCTTATGATGGTAGCTAGGAAACTCTGTATGTTTTATAAAACACTGTTCAGTGTTTCATTAAAAAGCAGCTTAGTAGGATGATTGCTAACTTAATTACCCAGAACCTCTTACCCTTGACTGAACTGAAACAGTTAAATTTCAAGACCTGAAAAGATGAGGACAATCCTAATGGTATCTTGAAAAATTGAGTCACAGTTAGATTAAAAACTCCAGGGTAAAATCTTTTGAAATATGAAAATCTCATATGAGTTCAGTTTTTTCTTGTAAAACTCTGACATTTTGAATGGTGATAGTATCAAAGAGCCTGTTTTCAGTGCCTAGTTATTGGAATGTTTTTCCTTACTGTACTTAATTTTCTTTTATCTTCAGTAGTCAGAAACAGTAAGGTAATACAATTCCTACAGAAAATAAATTGAACCAAACTCTAAAAATTGAAGCACCTGTTCACAATTTATATTTATTAAAGGCTTAAAAGGGAACATTATGAGCAACCTATTTCATTTTCCCTGCCCCTACTTCTGAGTCAAGCTCTTTATATCACAAAGGGGCAGTGACATTACTGAGAATAATTGAAGAACACGTGTATGCAGAGTGTACATTTGAGGCCTAAGGAGGGATTCAGTTCAAGGGAAACAGAAACCACTGTCTCAGCCAATGAGCCACTTACCATTATGTAGCATTATCAACTGAAGGGCGGCCAAGATACTCATTACATTTCTCTCATTATCAAAGGTCACATAAAGAGGTTATACACTACTTTCCTAATCTCTGAATATGAAGCTTTTTTCCCCCTGATTTTTCCACATTTTAATATTTGGGGTAATATGATTAGTTTCACCCAAGGAAATATTCTTTGGGTAATTTAGTATTCTCTCAAAATATAACATTTTTGTCATTTCATGTAATCTATATATAATGTAAATGAAGGAGTAAACCAAAGTAGACACAAGTCATCTTTTTTTGACCCTGTTCTCCTAGGAAGTGACTGGCCCTTCAATGTTGTTTGGAAATTGAAGGTGCCAGAAAATATATGTGCCATGAAGTATAATAGAGAAAATTTCTTGAGCAATAATCTGCCAGGAATTCAAATGTTCCTCTAAATTGATTCACATCCTCATGGAATTTTTTTTTTTTTTACAAACTGTGGAGAATCTCTTAAGAAGATAATCCTACTGGAAAGTCATAAAACAGGGAATTAAGAGTAATTCTTATTGAGTATCATTCTTCTCATTCCTCTTCATTCATTTGTAAGAATTTCTTCTGTATATATGCTTAAGAGTGGAATTGCAGTAATAATTTCATATGTATTCACATTCATCAAATTAAAAGGATAAAAGATATCAAATTAGAAGACCTTTGTTTTCAACCATTGAATTTACAAACCTGATTGTATCTTAACCCTTAATATCCATTTCCACTATTACCTTTAAGGAATTATATCTATACTTTCCTCAGAAAACCTCTTCATTCATTCTTGGATTCCAGGTTCATTCTATTAATCGATACATCTATCCATCACCATAATCTATCATCTATTTGTATATTCATTCTTAAAGAAAATAAATACTCTTCTATTGTTGTGAAAGTGAAAGCCACTCAGTTGTGTCTGACTCTGCGGCCCCATGGACTGTACATTCCATGCAGTTCTCCAGGCCAGAATATCAGAGTGGGTAGCTATTCCTTTCTCCAAGGGATTTTCCCAACCCAGGGATCAAACCCAGGTCTCCCACATTGCAGGCAGGTTATTTTACTAGCTGAGCCAGCAGGGAAGCCCAAGAATATTGGAGTGGATAGCCTATCCCTTCTTCAGGGGATCTTGCCAACCCGGGAACTGAACTGGGGTCTTCTGCATTGCGGCAGATTCTTTACCAATTCAGCTACCAGTGAAGCCCTCCTCTATTGTTAAAACCCTTCTTTTATATGTTCTGCATTTAAACACATTTCAAAATTTTTTTGCACAATTTATTTGTTCCTCTTTGTATCCAGGCATCTTCTCTTAGTTATAATTAAATTCAAGTTTCCAAGGTATAAAGCTCCAAATAAGACTGACTTAACAGGTAGACATTTACTTCTGTCTTTTGAAACATAATCTGAAAGCTGGTGGTTCAGAAATGATAGTACAGCTTAATGAATTTGCTAAGGTACCAAGTCATTCCAACTCACCACAGTGACATCAGTAAGATGTAGCCCTCCTCAGCTTGGACAAGAATAGCGGCTGAAGCTTTTGCTATTGTGTCCTTTCCAGGTGACAGAAAGGAAGACAGGATAAAGGAGGAAGACATCAGTGAGTGTTTGGCAGCACTTCTTTAAGAAGACTTCTTTGTTACACATTCATTCTCTCTTATCTTTTAAGCATTTCAACTAAAACTTCTTGAAAAGGACATTAGCAAACTTTCAATTATCATACCTGCCATTTCTGTCCTCACTCAATTATTTTTCTCAGTAAATACAAGATAGTTAATAATGAACCCCTTCCTGAGAGAGCTTAATGACTTGTAGAACCAAATACTTCCCATGTCTGCATACATGTATATCCCATTTGTCTTCTATACAGGCTCTTTTTTGTCCACCCTAAGTTTTAACTTTGGAATCCCTCAAGGCTAAGCTCCATGCCCTCTTCTCACCTGATTTCTCTCAGAGTCATCTCATTCAATTATATGGTAGTAAGTATAATCTTCAAAATCTTCTAAATCACATCCAACTGCCTACCTGAGACCCCAAGTTGACCTTCTCAGAGACACCCAAACCAAAGACATTCTGAGAACATCCTTCCTTGACTGCACTAGACTCTATGTAATTAGACTTCTCCATTATAGATTCCTATGGTCCTGGGATTTTTCGTCAAATGCATATTTACTTATGTATTTGTTCATTTGATATTTGTCTTCTTCCTCTTAGTCCTAAAGTCAAAAGGCAGGGACTGGTTTTCGCTCACCCTATATCCACAACTCCAAGCTCAAGTTCTGACACATGGTGTTATCCCATAAGTATTTGTTAAGTGATGAGAAGATTTAGCCAGTGACATAGAGCAAATGTCATGATGGGGATCTTCAGAAAGTATAGAGGGCACATGTGTCAGAGAAACTATTTAAAGTTCTAGCACAGGAAATTATGCCATAGAGGAAGGAGTGAGATATTCAGGCAGCAGGGTGGGAAAACACCATCATAAAAGAAAAATAAATAACCTTCTCCAGAGAATGGGTGGAAATATGTCTAGTAAAATAACACAGGAAGCAGAAAGTGTTAAAAGGTGGGGGGGGGTGCTTTTAGAGAGATTTGCAGGCTGGGCGGTAAAGTTCTCATAAGCAGACATTGTGTTAAAGCAGGGAAGGTGAACACCCCTTACAACTTGTGCGAGAAGCAAAGAGCTGGTAAATAAAGACATCTGGAAGGGCACAGTGAGAGTCACCTGCCCCCAGAGCACTTTGCCCACCACCTGGGTGGGCGCGGCCATACAACATGCTCCTGAGTTGCTTCACGATTCTTTCCTAAACTTATAAAGTTTGCATTGTAAGACTTTCGGGCTCCTGAACCCCATGGAAACAGTCTCTAGTTTCAAATCCCAGTCTAGTAATTACAGCAAACATTTGTGAACCATTTGTCTTTTTGCAAGAGATTTTCTAAGTGCTTTATTTGTATCAACTGATTTAATATTTTTAATAACTTCATAGGGAGGATAGTATTATTCTCCCCAAAAGTTAAGTAATCTGCCTTTGGTCAACACCATTGGCCCAATTTCAGCAATTGGACTCTTCATCATCATATTACGCTGCTTTTCATTTGAAGAAAATGTTGCAGAATTAGTAATATTTAAAAATATAAATACTAAAGGACCCTGATAAACTTTTCAGTTAAGTAACAAATTGTCTAAGCACATCATCACCTGAGCAGTCGTATAAGATGCAGAGTAAATTGTCATTTCTTTTACAGAGAGAGGTTGAGGTCCAGCTCCTCAGCCTCTCTCTGTAAAATAGCATTAGTCTCTCAGTTGTGTCCGACTGTTTGTGACCCCATGAACTGTAGCCCGCCAGGCTCCTCCATCCATGAAATTTTCCAGGGAAGAATACTGGAGTGGGTTGCCATTCCTTCCTCCAGGGCATCTTCCTGACCCAGGGATTGAACCCAGGTCTCCTGCATTACAGGCATATTCTTTACCATTTGAGCCACCAGCTAAGCCTGCCTGTGTAAAATAGGAAATCTAGCAAATAATATTTTCAATAAAACTAAATATTTGAACAGCATCCCAGCCAAGCAACAATTAGCTTCAGATGAATTAGCATGCCAGAACTTTACAATCTACTTAGGGAAATAAAATGAATCCTCGTGAAACAAGAAGTAAGCAAGAGAACATATATGTTGTTAGACAGCAGGCTAAGGATAGTTAGTTAGTTAGATCGCTCAGTCGTGTCCAACTTTTTGCGACCCTGTGGACTGTAACCCACCAAGCTCCTCCATCCACCAAGCTCCTCCGTCCATGGGATTCTCCAGGCAAGAATACTGGAGTGGGTTGCCATTTCCTTCTCCAGGGGATCTTCCCGACCAAGGGATCGAACTCAGGTCTCCTGCATTGCAGGCAGACGCTTTAACCTCTGAGCCACCAGGGAAGCCCTGGCTAAGGATAGTTATCATTAAAGAGATTACGTAGAGAAGACTCTAACTCAAAAGACATACTCAGGAAGTCTTGACAGGTGAGTGGCAATTTGAGTTGGTTTTAGTAAGAGATAGGTTTGGGCTTCCCAGGTAGCACCAGTGGTAAAGAACCCTTCTGCCAATGCTGGCGACCTAAGAGATTCAGGCTCAATCCTGCGTCGGGAAGATGCCCTGGAGGAGAGCATGGCAACCCACTCCAGTATTCTTGCCTGGGAGGAGCCACGGACAGGGGAGCCTGCCGAGCTACAGTCCATAGAGTCTCAAAGAGTCGGACGTGACCAAAGCAACAATACCCACAAGAGATAGGTTTAGATAGGCAGAGTGAAAGAGCAGAGTGAAAGAAGGCTAGAGAAGGATAACTGCGACATTTTCCATGCATTTCAATTATCCAGATTTAAAAAAGAAATATATATGGTTTTGAAGTTGGATGTTACCTCTGCTATATTGGCTGCAAGGCAGTCCTGCCCAATAAGAAATGTAATGTCACTATTAGTTATTATATTTTGCACTTATCTGATATCAAGTAACAGGTCTCTTTCATCTTTTTTTGCGGCTTTATCAAAGCTCTAATGAGTTTTACTTTTCCTAGCAATAATTAGGCAGACCATATGCTGGGCTTATTAGTTCTTTTATTTAAGCTGACATAATGGGAAGGAAATATTGGCATGATACAAAGACAAGGCCATGGCTGGGCAGAGGACATTGCCCACTGTTCTATTACGCCATGAAATCAGGCATCTCTCTCCACCGCTCCCCCCCACTATTTTATAGTTTCTGTTAAGATAAGTTGTTGAACTAACATAGAGCTTACAATCATTTGGGGTTCAAATCCTCAAAAGTTAACATTACTTTCTCTAACAGTTGTGAGATTTTCATAATCTTTTTAAAATGTTCTTGAGAAAGAGTTGCAAAAATTATGCAACTTGAAATTTGAATTGCAGCTGTCTCCCTGACAGGACAGGGGTTCATGAACACATGAACCTGGCCACCATTGTAGCCCCAGCAAGCACTCAAAATGTCAAAGGTTCTCAGCGAATATTTATTGAACGTGAAGTGAATTAGACAATGAAAGAATGATCCTAAAACCGTCAACATTTCAAAACTGAGGGAAAAATATATTTTTTTTAAATGATAAATTTAGGGGCAAGGATGTCAAGACTGCATAAAATATAAGGAGATCTTAGAAACTGTGGTTTAAATTTCTCAGGTCACAGAGGAATCAGAAATCCAGAAAGGAAAGCGATTTGCCCAGAAAATGCATAAATGCGTGCACCAGAGCAGGGATTGCAAATCTAAGTCTGCCTATGGGTATTTGGTATGTCATCACATGTGTGGAGTCCTTGAGTTGCACATAACGTTTGCTTTATTCACAGCTATCGACGTGGGAGTCACATAATCCACCTGCTTTACCTACGGATGCTGGGTGAGAGGTTTATATTTTTCTTCCTTGCCTCTGATTTTGAGTTCTGCATATGCTGAAGTAGTTCCTTGAGTTCTGCATTTGTTGAATATGTTCATTTCTACATATCTATACCTCATCACCCTACACAACTGCCCTATTCAAATCAAGTTTTCCCAGCTACAGAAATTACTTTATTTGATTTTCACAATCCTTACTCTTCTCTATCCTATTTATTTATTATGTAGATGAGTTTATTTATCTCTTTTTCTTTACAGATGAAGCCTGATATCCTATGTCCACCATCTCCAAATATTTAGCTAGATATTTTCCAAAATAAAGATATCTTTACTTTTTCTCTAAAAAAGCAACTGTTATTAAAGGTAGTAGACAGATAGATCTCACCTTTAGTACCCACTTCCTTTACATGATCACCAAAAATAGAGTTATCATATGCAGGTCATAAAATTTTTAAAAGGGAATTTTTCTTCCTTCATCAGGATAGTATTCAATCCAAAAAATAAAGCTCCAAAAATGAAAACTTCTACTGTGGCTACTGAAAAGATCTCTTCTCATCAGAATTCTGATGGATTAAGCAATAAGACCTGGGTCTTAAATTTTTCCCTTAAAGATGCACTCTTTATCATATTCTACATTGTTTCTGGATATACATGGTGGAATTTATATTTTTAATAATTTAAAAATATAGTACATATGTTACAGAATTCAGCTGATATACAATGATAGTTAAATATGAGAGCTCATGGCATTTCTTCACTCAGGGTCACCAAATGCACAATATGACATTATCACATAAAAGATGATGTAACTGGAACCACTTAGAAGACAAGTTCAGCCTCAAGTTGGATATGTCTTCACTCCTGATTCCACTCTTGAGTTAACTCCTATTCAAATCAACTTTTAAAGATTATTTATCTACAATAAACTGAGACTACTGAAAATGTACAATTTGATAATTGTACATTGATAATTTGTACATCGATAATTGTTGAAATTTGATAATTTCAACAAATGCATACAGGCATGAACACAGCATTCCAGCCATCAAGATGCTCAGCATTTTCTCTGCTCCAAAAGTTTCCTTATGTTATTTTCCAAAGTGTGAAAGCTTTAGTTGCTCAGTTGTGTCCTACTTTTTTGTGGCCCCAAGGACTGTAATCTACAAGGCACCTCTGTTCACGGAATTCTCCAGGCAAGAATACTGGAGTAGCCACTTTCTTCTCCAGGGGATCTTCCAGGCTAAGGGATCAAATCTGCATCTCTTCTATTGCATGCAGGTTCTTTACCATCTGAGCCTCCAGGGAAGCACCACAGTGCTCACATAATCAAAAACCCCTAGGCAACCACTAACTTGCTATCTGTCACTAGGGTTTTTCCCTTTCTAGAATTTCACATAAATGGAGTCATAAGGTATATATGCTTTTGAGTTTAGGTTAGGTCACTCAGCATATCTTTTTAGATTCTTTCATGCTATGCACTCAGGCATTGAGGCCACCAATAGTAATTCCTTTAGACAACTAAAAGAGTATTTCATTGCACGCATATTTCACAGTTTGCTTATCCATTCACCTGTTTAGGGACACTGCATTGTTTCTTTCCAAGAGGTTATTGTGAATAAAACTTCTATGGATATTCAAATGCAAGCCTTGTATGTACATATGTTTTCACTTCTTTTTGATAAATAAAGTGAAAGTGAAAGTTGCCCAGTCATGTCCAACTCTTTGCGACCCCCATGGACTGTCCATGGAATTCTGCAGGCCAGAATACTGGAGTGAGTATCCTTTCCCTTCTCCAGGGGATCTCCCCAACCCACGAATTGAACCTGCATTGCAGGTGGATTCTTTACCAGCTGAGCCACAAGCAAAGCCCAAGAATACTGGAGTGGGTAGCCTATCCCATCTCTAGCAGATCTTCCCAACTCAGGAATCGAACTGGGGTCTCCTGCATTGCAGGTAGATTCTTTACCAACTGAGCTATCAGCAAGAAGTGAAATTGAAGAAAGATATTATTTAACCTTTCCACCAGTAATATATGAACACTCCTTTTACTGCATATCTGTACTAACCCTAATGTTGCCTTTCTTTGAAATTTAAGCATATTTAGTGGGTTTTTATTGGTAACTACTTTGGTTTTAATTTACATGTCCCAAATGACTAAAGAGGTAAACATCTTTAAATTCTTGGGGCCATTACTATATCTTCTTTTATGAAGTGTCTGTTCAAACCACTTACCCATTTTATTGAATATCTGCCCTCTTATTGTTCAGTTATATATATATATATTGTTGATCTATATATTCTGGGAAAAGTCCTTTATCAGATATATGTATTATGGGTATTTTCTCTCATTCTTTGGTTTGTTTTTTTGCTTTTTAAACATTATTTCAAGGGGTAAACAACTTTTTACATTTTAAGTGTAATTTGTTGGTATTTTATTGTTCATTCTTTTTGTCTTTTTGAACCCATTTAAGATCTCAGGGATGTTCTCCTAAGTTTTCCTCTAAAAGTTTTAAGCTTTTATCTCTTATATTTAGGTGTATGAATCAGTTAATTTTTCTATACAAAGTACAGTGATGGTTGAGGTTCATTTTTCACTCATATAAATATATAATCATTCTAACATAATTTTTGAAATAAATATTTATTCTTTTCATTTCTTGTCAAGAATCAAGTGATTATAAGTGTGTGAGTATATTACTCCACTCACTCTATTGTTCTATTGTTCTAATGATCTGTATGTCAGTTCTTTCCCAAGATCATGTTATTTTGATTACTATGATTTTACAGGAAATCTTGGTATTGAGTAGTATTCATATTTCAAATTTGTTCTTTAAAAAAATTGCTTTTACTATTCTATGCCTTTTGAATTGATATCTAAATTTTAAAATCAGATTGACAGAGTTTACAAAAAGTAAAAACAAAAACCAACAAAAAGAGCCCCCCAAACCTACCACGATTTTAACTGGAGTTGGCAGTGAATCTAGGGTTCCATTTAGGGAGAACTGACGTCTTAACAATACAGAGCTGTCTAATCCAGTAAATATAAATTTATTTATCATTTTTATATCTGTCAGTGGAGTTTATAATCTTCAGTGTAGAGTTTTTGCACACATATCTTTTAACTTATCTCCAAGTATCTTATGTTCTGACACTATTTTATTTGGAATTGTATATTTAAAGTTTGTTTTCTAATCGTTTGGTATGAGTACATACAGAGGTTGTTTATTTTGAATATTCTTAATATTGCTACATTCAGTTTCTGGTAGTATTTGTTGGTAGACTTGTGATCACTCATTTCAATTATGAATGAGAAAAGTTTTACTTGTTTCTTTCGATCTGTATGCTTTCTCCTTTTCTTATTGTGATGCCAGTATATTGAATAAAATATAAGAGCAGATATCCTTGTCTTGTCTAGTTTTTTGTTCTGTTTTTTACTATTAATAAGTATGTTACCTGTGGGATTTTAGAGACCTTTTAGCAGATTGAGGAAGTTTCCTTCAATTTTATTGGGCTGAAAATTTTTATCGTAAATGAGGATTGTCAAATGCTATTCCTGTTTCTATTAGAACACTCCCTTTTCTTTCTGTTTTAGTCTTTTAAGTTTGCTATGTGCATTGATTGATTTTCAAATATTAAACAAACTTGAATTCCTGATATGAATACTATTTGGTTATAATGTGTAATTCTCTGTATATAGTGTTGGATATAATTCGCTAAGATTTTGATAAGGATTTACATGTCTGTGTTTATAAGAGATTGTGGTGTTTAGTATTCTTTTCTCCTAATCTCTCAATCTAGTCTTGGTAGCAAAAGAACACCGATCTCATAAAATGAGTTGGAATGTATTAGCTTATTCTGAGTGATTCTTTGTAGGTTTGGTATTATTTCTTTCACAAATATTCAATAGGATCCACTCGGTAATTCTTGGGTTTAGAATTCTTTGCTCTAAAGTTTTGAATGTTTAATTTATATAATAGATAGCTATAACAGACAGAATAATGGTTTCTCAAAGATGACCATATACTAATTTCTGGGACCTGCGACTATGTTACTTTACATGACAAAAGGGGGTTTAAGATAGTAGTTACTACTCCGCTGACTTTCACACGGGAAGATTATCCTGAATTATCCACTTAGACTGAATATAATCATATGGGTCCTCAAATATGGAAGAGAAAGGCCAGTATCACAGTGGTGCAATTTGGGAAAGACTCATCTGGCCATTTCTGGCTTTCAGAATAAAGGAAGGGGCACAAGCCAAGGAAACAAGGCACTGTTTAAAAGACAGAGAATGAAAGAGGAGAGTTTCTTGTGTCCAGCCTTGGGAAGAAAGACAGCCCTGCTGACACCTTGATTTCAGTCCAGTGAGGTCATTTTAGGCTTCCAACATCCAGAACTGTAAGATGGTGCTCAGCTGTGTTTTAAATGAATCTTAAGGCACTGTTTGTGATAATCTGTTATATGTACCAGTTATAGAAAAATAATATGAGAGTTCTTGATATGTCCTATTTCTTCTCATGTAAATTTTGGTGTGTTTTTCCAACAATTGTTCTTTTATTTAAGTAGTCAAATTTGTTAGCATAAGTACATTTGGAATAATTTATAATATTTATTTATTAATTCTAATGACTATAGTGTATGTAGTAGTATCCCTTTCTTCTTTCCTGATTGATGCTGTTGTTAAGTCGCTACATCAGGTCTGACTCTTGCGACTCCACAGATTGCAGCGTGCAAGGCTCCTCTGTCTTCCACAATCTCCCACAGTTTGCTCAAAGACACACTCATTGAGTAAGTGATGCTATCTAACCATCTCATCCTCTGCCACCGCCTTCTCATTTTGCCTTCTGCCTACCCTAGCATCATACTGGTATTAATATTTCATATTCTCCCTCTCTCTTGAAGTCTAGATAAAATTTTATATACATATTTTTACATTTTTAATGAACTATATTGACTTTTATTCATTTTTTCTATTGTATTTTTCTTCTTCATTTATTTCATGCTCTTTATTCATTACATTTTTTTCTCTTCACTTGAGTTTAATCTGCACTTAACTTCCAAAGATGAAAGTTCAGATCTTCAATTTTATAATTCTTTCTAACATAAGAATTTAAAGTCATACGTTTTGCTTTGAAGCATCTCATTAATTTTAATGTATAGTGTTTTCATTATTGTGCAATTCAAAAATGCTTGCTAATTTCCTATACATTATTTGAAATGAGTTAATTAATTAATATCTACATATTTGATTCTGTTCAAGAAATTTTATGGTTTTTAACACGGATTTTAATCTTATGGTTTTCTGTGATCACAAAATGTACTCTAACATTTAAACTTTTTGAAATCTACCGAGACTTGCTTTGTAGCCCATCACTTAGTCTCTCTTGGTAGTTTTCTCTAGGAGGTTGAAAGATTTATTCTGCAGTTACTGGGTATGGTGTTTTATAAACACAATTGCATGAGGAAATAGGGAGTGTTATGCATATATTTTTATTCTTTAGTGATTCTTTATCTAACTAACCAATTTATTACTGAATGAGAGGAGTTAGTCATCAATTATAATTTGAATTTGTAAACATTTCCATTCAGTTACGAGCATTTGGGCTTCATCATTTTTGAGACTTTTTATTAGGCTCATATATATTTATAATTGTTATATTTTCAGGATATTTGTTTGATCCTTTTTGTTATTATAAAGGGCCAATTTTTTCGTGTAGTACTTCTTGTCTTGAGTTTGATTTTATTTGATATTACTTACTATAGCTTTCCTTGTATCAGTGTAACTTTTTCCATCTTTTTATTTTTCATCCTTTTAATCTATGTATCTAAAGTGCATCTCTTATAGACAATATAAATTTTGCCCTATTTATCCAGTTAGACAATATTTTACTGAAATGATTATTAATATGCTTTATTTAGATCTCCCAATTTGCTATTGGATTTCCATTTCTCTCATTTACTGTTATTACATTAGATGTCCAAAATGTCTTGTTTTCTTTGGGTTATTAAATTATGGGGTATGCCATCTTAATTGTTCTACTATATTTATATGTTTGCTATTATAATACTCTAGTGATTATTCTAGAACTTATATTACACATTTTTCAGTTCAGTTCAGTCGCTCAATTGTGTCTGACTCTTTGCGACCCCATGGACTGCCACAAGCCAGGCCTCCCTGTCCATCACCAACTCCCGGAGTTTACCCAAACTCATGCCCATTGAGTCGGTGATGCCATCCAACCATCTCATCCTCTGTCATTCCCTTCTTCTGCCTTCAATCTTTCCCAGCATCAGGGTCTTTTCAAATGTCAGCTCTTTGTATCAGGTGGCCAAAGTATTGGAGTGTCAGCTTCAACATCAGTCCTTCCAGTGAACATTCAGGACTGATTCCTTTAGGATGGACTGGTTGGATCTCCTTGCAGTCCAAGGGACTCTCAAGGGTCTTCTCCAACACCACAGGTCAAAAGCATCAATTCTTAGGCACTCAGCTTTTTTATAGTCAAAGTCTCACATCCATACGTGACTAATGGAAAAATTATGCATCTTTAACTTATCCTAATTAATTGTCTTAAATTAAGTAAGGACTTTAATGAATTTGCATTTGCATTGCAACAAATTTACCTTTGTGGAATTTTTGAAGTCTAAAATAAAATTGATTTTAAAGAACAATAATAAAAAAATGCAAAATTTAATCCATTCCAAATTCATTTATATGCAATATAAATATAATTTTTACCTAACAGATTTATATATATATAATAACAAATTTCAGAATTTACAGTAATAAATTACAAAATTCAGAGAATCAGTATATAACATTCCTATTTTAGCAACTGAGAAATAAGTTCTAAATGCAAATATTATAATTGATAAAAGTTATTGAATACACATCCCATCAGCCATGGCCAGAAACCCTCTGTTTTACAAAGAAACACTGTCCATTGCCTATGTAATAATCTACAAAGATAAAATCAATATCTAAAATAATAAGACAAATATAGTCTACCATTAAATAGAAATTCTGAAATAATGCATGAATAATGGTTCTGAATAACTGTTTTATAATTCTTGAATTAAAAGCATGCTGATCATTGAGATATATTTTTTCTTTAGGTTAAAAATAAGAAAGCAAACTTATGTGTTTTAATCAAAGTATTTACTATTTTAGTCACTAAATCATGTCCAACTCTTGCAATCCCATGGACTGTAGCCTGCTAGGCTCCTCTGTCCATGGGGTTTTCCAGGCAAAATACTGGAGTGGGTTGCCGTTTCCTTCTCCAGGGCATCTTCCCAACCCAGGGATCAAACCCGGGTCTTTTGCAATGCAGGCAGATACTTTACCAACTGAGCGATCAGAGGATTCTTAAAGAGGCAAGAAAATTTAAATACTGTCACATTTTTTTCCCAAATAAAATAAAGGGAATATTCCCTTTTCTGTGTATATGGCTTTTAATGTAGTTTTTATAAATATTTTGTGAGGTAGGCAGGAAATTTTTCTACTTTATAGATGAGGAAACTGTGAAATATACTGTCAGACAATTAATAATCTTTAGAGTCCAGTTCAATTCCACATGATTAGCCCTGAGTCCATTCTTTTTCAACTGACCCATGCAACTTCAATTAAAATAAAAATTCTCTTGATTTTGACTTTAATCTCACCCAATATATTGAAGAATTCCCTGTAAAATGTAAAGGTAGGAACAAACTCATTAACTAACTCTGCATGATAGCAAAGCTCCTGAGTTGCTCCCATGCTGATCAGAAATATTTCAACCCTCTCCAAAGAAAACTTCAAAAACCAGAGGAGTAAAGACATACATGGCTATGAACAGAGGGAAACCAGAAGAAGAAGCACTACCTGAGGAGAGTTTTGAAGATCAAACTCTAGGCTGGTGGGCAGTTCGTGCTACCCAGGAATGACAGCACTGGAGCTGTCCAGACACCATCTCCTCTAAGGTTAAAATTAAAATAAAAAAAAAAAAATACATGCTGGGTAGTGAGAGGAGCTCTGATCTTAGTTGACACATTTGATGTATGTTGACATTTTATGCCATTAAGTATATATCTGCTAGTTTGGGGTAGAGTGGATGAAGATAAAGTAGAATTAAGTGGAGACATATATATATATATATATTTTTTTTTTTTTTTCTCTAAACAGGGCGGAGGCATCCAGGAAGCCACACCAATCAAGGCCTTTGGGTACTTTGTAATTCAATTAAGACCAAACTGCAAATTCTAATTACCTGGCACCAATGAAGACAGTATGCAAATGCTTGTCAAGTATTCAATTCACAGTCAGAATATTTCTGTTCTCAAATAGGTAGTCTCCTATCAGAAAAAGACATATGAAGATTTCATATTAATTAATTTTTCCTATTCTTGTTTGATGACATTATAATAGAAATGGTGCAAGTCTACAAATTGCATAGTTGAAAGCAGTTAAATATCACTTTTATAAAAGATACTGCATTTTAATTGTAAATTGGTTGTATCAGTATTTGGGAAAGAAAAATGAAGAGTTAGCATAGACTGTTACATTACCAAACACTTGACTAGAAACTTCAGAGATATGTTTTTTCATTTGAACGACATGGCAAATGTAAACAGTAGAGATGATAAAACAGTAACAGAGTCGATAAGTAAAATAAGCATCTATGAGCCAAGATTTAACCCGAAAGACATCTGTTCTCAAAGTCCATGCTCTTTTTAACCATCACCAACCACTTTGTTTTCCTTACTTTTCTTCCACCACCCTCAAAAGGATAATTACAGTAATTGTGATGCTCTATGTCTTTCCTTAATAAAATAAAATTCCATTAATGGTACATTAATAACTAAACCAGATAATATTGGGTTGAGATATGATAGGAAAGTACAGAAATCTAAAAAAATAAAGCATCACCTCCACAATAGCAATTCCACAAAAGGTCCCACTTATTTGGTATTTAATCAAGCCTCCTTTGAAAACAGACAGGATTGCTTTCTTTGGATCAAATGGTTATTTACGATAAAAGAACCAGGAAAATATAGGTCACTAAATCTTTGATTCTTAGGAAAGGCTTTGACCATAAACTTAGAGGCTCTACTATAGTGATCCCAAGTTTTATTCTCCATTTTCAACACTAACATAAAGGTTATTGTTCTACTCTGAGTGTACAGTTTTTGTTATATTTTTGAAAGATAAATAATCAGGTGACCCCACAAATCAATGGGACTTAAGAGTTGAGATTGTCAAAACTGGCCCAGCCTGAAGAAAAAGAAAACTGAGCAATAGTATGATTTGGTAAAATCTTGACAGATCTTAAAAGACCCACAAGAGAAGGGTCAAATGCTAATTTAATTGAAAAAAATGTAGAGTAACACGTTGTGGTATTGGAATAGGAGGAGACTTTTGAAGCAAAATTCACAAAATGCTAAACTATGGGGAATTCAACTTAAGTTCTAAAGAGGATTTATCTTAAATAAAGATCTTCATAAATAAAGGTGGGAAACACAATAAGAACCAATATCTATAGAAGACTTACTCTGTGTCAGGAAACTTTTATATTACTATGCTCATTTTGAATCAACAGCAACAATAACAAGAGGTTTAAGTAACTTGTCCAAGATCATCTGGATAGTTAAACAAAGAGTCCATCCAGGTTCTTCACCTCAAAAGCATACAGTCTCTCCTCGGCCAACTGGGAGTAATATTTGCAATACTAGAAAACATCAAGCATTGACTCAATGGAATACGGGCTTCCCCAGAATTTGCCTGCAATGCAGGAGACACAGGAGACAAGAGTTTGATCCCTGGGCCAGGAAGATCCCCTGGAGCAGGGCATGGCAACGCACTCCAGTACTCTTGCCTGGAGAGCCCCATGGAGAGAGGAGCCTGGCAGGCTACACTACATAGGGTCACGAAGAGCCAGATATGACATACACACACACACACACACACAAAGAGAATATGCAAAGAACAACTGCAAATCGTCATCAATGACAAGACGAATATGTTAAAGGAAGAAAGAGAAAGCTCATATTAAAGCAATTAACAAAAATAAAAGCATCAAAACAATGGATTATAAATCATATTGTCAAACAGAGAAGTGCAAATTAAAACAAGAAGATGCTGCTTTAGACTTCTCAAGTGGGCAAATTTTAGAAAGCTGGATAAGTCAAGGTGATGAAGTTGAACTTCAGAAACACTCTTGCATTACAGGTAGGTACAGTCATCCTAGACAGTCATGAGGCTGCAGTAGGCCAATTTAAACAATTTGCTTACACTTGAGGATATGTCCCAAAGAAATGCTTACATTGGTCCTTCAGGGTGTGTGTGTGTGTGTGTGTGTGTGTGTGTGTGTGTGGATATTAACCATCACTTCATTTGTGAGCCACAGAGTGTCAGAAGCAATGTGAGGTGCTGTGTTGGGCTTAATCACTCAGTCATGTCCAACTCTCTGCGACCCCATGGACAATAGTCTGCCAAACTTCTTCCTCCATGAGATTCCCCAGGCAAGAAGGCAGGAGTGGGTTGCCATTAACTACTCTAGGGGATTTTCCCTACCAAGGATCAAACCCAGGTCTTCCTGCATTGAAGACAGATCCTTTACCAACTGAGCCACCAGGAAATTTTCTATTACTAGGAAAGTATATTGGTAAATTGTGTAGATAGATACTATAGATGATAATGTAGCAAAGGGCTAGGTAGCCTGTGTGCTGCAAACCAGATAGGTTCAAAGAAGGAAACACTGCAGAAAAAAAGTTAAGGAAGAGACGAAATTTATGGTGCAGGACCATTTGTGTAAATTTAAATCATATGTACTCCCAAACAAGACATTTTATGAAAGCATACTCAACCAAAGTAGTACATAGGAAATATTTTTGTAAAGTCATTGTTGAATGAAAGTAGAAGATAATGCATTTAAAAAAGGGAATGAAACCTTCAACCAATGATAATTTTCCATGAGATGAGAAGTACAATTATTTCAAATAATTGCATCCAAGGTCTAAAGAGAAAGAAAGAAAAGTAAAATTTTCTTTTTTTTGGTTTTAGTGTTCCTTGAAAGGCTTATTATTTATTAATATTTATGTTTGAAGTATTGTTGACTTACAATATTATTTTAGCTACAAGTGTACAACATAGCATTTGTTACACTTGTAACAAATACATATTTGGTGAACATATACATACATATACATATGTTATGTACATATAAAATACATATACATATATATATATACACATATACATACATGTTTTTTAGCTTAAATTTCATAGAAATTATTAATAAAAATTGACTATATTCCCCGTGATTTACATTATATTCTTGTACCTCTAATCCACTTTACCTATTTTGCGCCTTCAGCCCTCCTCCACTAGCTTCTGGTTACAACTAGCTTGTTTTCTATATCTGAGTCATATTTTAATGTTTTTAATTTTCATATTTTAATATGAAATAAATAGTGTTATTAATTATATACTTAATTATCAGTAACTGACCTGGACAGTTTACATATATTATAATCTTGTATGCTTACCCTCAAAAAGTACTTATAATCAAAACATTAAGCACTATTGCAGAGAAGACAACTGTGGATCTAAGATACAACACGATCTTCTAGGGATTGTCAAAACTGGAAGGCAATCCAGTCTACCTCATCCTTTCTAAATCATTACTTGTTTCACTTTATCCAGTGTGTTCAAGAGCATTTTCTCAGGGACTTACATTCAGATTTTGAGAAATACAGGGAAAAACAAAACTATTTACTACAGGATGTTCTCCAACCTGTAACTCCCCAGTATAGACAGTTTGTAGTAGTTTTTAGAGAAAAATCAGCACCCAAAACATACTTCAAACCCCCATTTACCTGTTAAGAGAAAGCAAACACTTTTTTTTCCCTTCTTATCCAAACCTTCTAGAAACTAGTTTTCCCTCTGCTCCTTGGTGAGTTATTCCTTGAATCTCATACTGTATGACCTGTTGGGAAATAAAAAAAGGCATCTGGTCAGTTATACTCACAAAAACAGATTTAGTTTAGTTATTAATCCATGTAATAATCAAAATTATCCAACATTTCTTAATGTGAAGCTCTATTCTGCCCCCACTGTGGTCCTGCCTTAGGCTGGCTGCCCAAACTGGGACTCAGTAACTGACTTCATCATACTGTACCCTGCTTTTGTGTTTTTAGCCAACCTCAGCGGCTTGCTTGCTAAATTGTTTCAGCCATGTCTGACTCTTTTGCAACCCCATGGACCGTAGCCTGCCAGGCTCCTCTGTCCGTGGGATTGTCCAGGCAAGAATACTGGAGTGGGATGCCATGCCCTTCTTCAGGGGGTTTTCCTGACCCAGGGATTGAACTTGGGTCTCCTGCATTGCAGGCAGATTCTTTACCTCCTAAGCCACCAGCGGCTTAGGAGGAGGAAACAGGAAGGATAGTTACAAGGAGGAGACAATATTCTTAATAATCCAAGTGAAACATAAAAGCAATTACCACCTTGGGCAAGACATTGTAATTATCCCCTGAACTCTATTATAGTGGTCTTCCACCTCCACCACCTTTTTGTTTTCCATCCTCAACACAGAAGCAAGAGTGTTGCGTTTCAGACATCAGTTGGGTCACAAGGCTCATCTACTCCAAATCCTCCAATGTTCGCTGTAAATCAAATCTTTGAAAATGCCTACATTATCTGGATAGAGTGACCTCTCTCACCTCATTTTATATGAATCCAGCCTCTATCCCTACATTCTAAGTGAGCTCTCGAACCCTGAATGATCTTTCTCCAACACACCGTTTCAGGTAAAATCCAACCAGGACCTTGCACATGTTACCAATAAGTTATCTTTCAAACCACAGTCCTCACCCCACTCACCCTGTCACCTTCCAACCAGCCTCTTACCCTTTACACTTCTTGATCCATTGTCCCCAGGCTATACAGAACACATATTAAGCTTTATGGACTGGACGTGTTTGTAAGTCTTCTCATTATGCTTAAAACAAATAGGTACAACCTTCTCATCTCCTATGTTGGAGTAGGGAATAATTTAGGTAGCACAGTAATTTTTCTCTAATAGTAAATGGGTAATTAAGGATTTCTTAACAGTGCCTTATGGATTTAAAAGATGATGACACAGGAAATATAGGCTTACAAATGATAGCTTATGCATTGATTATCTGACTTATTCATTCATTCTGCAAATATTTGTAGTGCTGACGATTTGTTATGGAAAAAAGATTCTGAGGAACCTCATCTTTTAGTTGGAGGAGGAGAGAGAACAATCAGTGAATCAACCAGGGAATGAAGAAGAGACTTTCAGGATAGCAAGTGACCCCTTGGAAAAAAATTAGATGAGATAAATTGATAAAGAATGATACAGAATTCTTGCCATAGAATGTTTAAGGAACCTGTCTCCAAGAATGTGCCATTTCAGCTGAAAATGTAAATCAAGATATTTTGTAATTCATTAAAATTAGAGCATGCTCATATTGTATTTAATAATCTATAGTGTTTAAATTATTATCATGACGTTGCATATGCACATACACATGCATGTGTGCATGCTAACTCCTTTAGTCGTGTCTGACTCTTTGCGACCCTGTGGACTATAAAGCCCTCCAGGCTCCTCTGTCCACGGGATTCTCCAGCAAGGATACTGGAGTGGGTTGCCATGCCCTCCTCCACGGGATCTTCCTGACCCAGGGATTGAACCCTCATCTCTTGTGTCTCCTGCACCGCAGGTGAATTCTTTACCACTGAGCCACCAGGGAAGCCCTCATATACGTATATATACATATAGACACATATGCATGTACACATATGTATTCATACAGAAATTTATGTTTACATATTAAAGTACACAGTGTGAGCAACATATATTGCTGATGTTCAGTTGCTAAGCCATATCCAACTCTTTGTGACTCCAATGTATAAATATATTTATGTAATATAGAGACTATAAAATTTTATAAATCATACATACCAAAAATGCATTTACTTTTATGTCTATTTTCTAGGATTTGTTCCATAAATTGAGTTTTTTTTCCCCCTACTACTATGAACTGATGAGCTTTTTAATGAACCCACACTTTTACAGGTTAATGATAATGATAATGAGAGACTCCTTAAAATGCATATGTGTATATTTAATCATTCATTTGTATTTTTCCAGTTATATTCTTAAATGATTAAATTAGTGACTTCAAATTACCTGTGCCCTTATTTACAGTTTTATAAGATGTAAACGTTTCTTGCTGTATAGATACATACTGAAGGGTCCCAAAGACAGTCTAGTTGATAGTGAAAATTATTTAAATTAGAATAAAATTTCCCTCTTTTAAAAGTGGGTACACTAATATTCTGATTTTAAGGTAGTTTTTGGTTTTCTTTTGCTTTTTTTTAAAAATTCAGTTCCCATTCCCATCCCATTGTTAATAATAAGATTTTTTTTTTCCTCAGCTTATGTCTTCTTTTATTTATCCTCACCCCCAAACTCTCCATTTCCACCCAGACCAAAAAACTTCTAGTTTGGAAATTATTTTATCACTCTCTTCCTTAGTTTAAACTTTCCATGAATATATTTTTTTCTCCAGTTTTTTTTTTCCATTTATAATAAGCACATTTAGTGATACCATACTTTTACTTTCTAGTACTCACAAATGATTTAAGAGTTGGAATTTATGATTTTTGTCCTTCAGTAAATTTTAGAAAGGAAAAGAGTATAACATACAAATATCATTCATCCACATAATAAATTACAAATTCACACATCCTTGAAAAATGTTCAGTCTCCCAGCAAAAACAAATGTGTACATTCACACCCATCACAGAGGGTAACACAACTACAGCTCGTATGAAAGGATCTTTATGCACTTTACAGAATTTATGAAAAGAGTTCCTTTTACACTCTACTGAATGATGCCATCTGTGGTTGAAAGTACAGCAAGTATTCAGAACAGCATCACAGAGAAAAGGGCAATATGAGTGAGAGCCCAGAAGGGTCATGTCTCCCTTTTGCCAGTTAGAATAACTCTATATAAACTTTTTTAAACTAAGCAATACATATTCATTCTAAAGTACAAATAAAAACACAAAAAAATTCATGATATCATTCAGTTCATTTTAGCTCAGTTCAGTCGCTCAGTTGTGTCCGACTCTTTGTGACCCCATGGACTGCAGCACTCCAGGCTTCCCTGTCCATCACCAACTCCCGGAGTTTGCTCAAACTCATGTCCACTGAGTCTACATAAAATGCACAGCATTGTGTTTGACATATTATAATAATTCATTAGAAGATAGTTATGGCTATTAATAGTATCAATTATATTTTCAATTGATTATTATAGATCACTATAACCACTTCTTACCTAAGAAAGTTTTTTTTTCCTGCCTTATGATAAATAATATAAATCAATCATCTTACATTTTTGTGGACATCTAGTATTTCCTTTATGTATTTATTTCCATATGTATTAATGATCAAAATAAAAATGACTAATAGTCATTGGGGTTCTCAAGGCAAGAATACTGGAATGGTTTGCCATTCCCCGCTCCAGTGGGCCATGTTTTGTCAGAAGTCTCCACCATAACTTGTCCATTTTGGGTGGCCCTGCATGGCATGGCTCATAGACTGAGTTACACCAGCCCTTCACCACATCACTGACTCAATGCACATGAATTTGAGCAAACTTCAGGAGATAGTGAAGGACAGGGAACGCTGGCATGCTGCAGTCCATGAGGTCTCAAAGAGTTGGCCACAACTCAGCAATTGAACAACAACAGCAATAGCCGTTGAGCAGTCAGTATGTGCTAGGAGCAATAATACACGCCAATCACTTCTGGTAGCATGAACTATGCAATAATAAACCTTTTGTCCTTCTTGTTTAGTTTCTAAGTCATGTCTCACTCTTTGTGACCCCATGGACTGCAATGTTAGTCTTCCCTGTCCTTCACTATCTCCTGGAGTTTGCTTAAATTCACGTCCACTGAGTCAGAAATGGTATCTAACCATCTCATCCTCTGTCGGCCCCTTCTCCTGTTGCTTTTAATCTTTACCATCATCAGCATCTTTTTCAGTGAGTCAGCTCTTTGCATAAGGTGGCCAAAGTATTGGAATTACAGCTTCAGCAAGTCTTTGCAAAGAATATTCAGAGTTGATTTCCTTTAGGATTGACTGGTTTGATATGCTTGCAGTTCAAGGGATTCTCAAGAGTCTTCTCCAGCACCACAAGTAAAAACCATCAATTCTTCAGTGCTTGGCCATCTTTGTGGTTCAGCTCTCAATAAATCTTTTATGTAGCAAGTAATGTAGAAATTGAGACAGAGAGAGGTTAAGAAAATAACTCCAGAAGACAAAGTAAGTACATAACAAGTCAGAATCCAAACCCAGACAACTATTTCAGAACCTGCTATTCCTTATATTACAAGGGACTATAATATGTTCCTATTGATGACACTAGATCTCACCACCTGTTCATCTGAGGAACTACATCACCACAATACAGCTGACTGACTGACTATGATCTTTGTCCAGTCTTTTCAGGACCCATGGTTCTGGGTGAGCTCACATATGACAGATGTGAAAGTGTGAAAAAGGGTCTTCACTGCTCAAAAATGTTAAGGGATTATAGACATGGGAAAGAGAAGAAATGAAATGGCTGGTGACAAATGCTAATATAATCTGGTGGGTGAGAGTGATTCCTTACCACTCAATTATCAAGAAGTTGATGCAAAAATATCAAGCTTTCTTACTCCTACAACTATAATTTTTGCATAACTTCAAAGTCCCCTTAAATTTTCCTTATTCTGATACTGAATGAAATGAATCAGTTTAGTACTTAAACATACTGCGTCTCAGGGATAAAGCAAGCACCTTTTAAGTTGACTTAGTCTCTTACAACCACTTGGGATGCTGAAGAAGGCAGCTTGGTATAATGAACAGTGTACCATAGTAGGAACTGGTCCACAAGCAATCACTAACCTCAGATCCTCCGTCCCCACTGCGCCACTCCAGGAGTCACTGGGATTCAGCAATGGTTATATAACATTCGTGATGATGTTGATGATGATAGAGTTGTTTTCAGGTAAGATATGAAGGTGTGGGTCTAACAGACTATTATATTGCCGGTCACCTTATCCAGAACCACATTGCATCAGTATTATGGCATAAAGACTTGAACCAACTGGTTTAACTTTCAAACATGATAGAAAAAAAAGGCTCTGTTTGCAAAACAATATTAAAAGTTTGTGTCATTATCAGTAGACCACTCTTGATCCCCTTAGGGTGAATTCATTCTGTTTCATAATGTCCCTCTTTTTCCTAACTCTGTGCCTGCTCTTTTTCTTCTTCCATTTCTTATTGATCTAGTTTTAGTTCTGTTAGCAAACACCAAAAAGGGACATGGGGAAGTTCTTGGGGATGGAAATATTCTAAATGGTGATTGTGGTGCTGGTTTGTTGTTCAGTTGCTCAGTCATGTCTGACTCTTTGTGACCCCCTGGACTGTACCACGCCAGTCTTCCCTGTCCATCACCAACTCTCAGAGCTTGCTCAAACTTACGTCCATTGAGTTGGTGATGCCATCCAACCACCTTGTCCTCTGTTGTCCCCTTCTCCTTCTGCCATTGACTATAAATATTTGTGAAAATGTATTAAACTATACCCCTTAAAAAGTGAATTTTACTGTATTTCAAGCCTTAAAAAAAACCTGACTGGGAAAAAAATGCAATAGCAAAAATATATATTTCAAAAGCTTTTTTTAATGTGCCCTTATATGTTCTCAAGGGCTGCCCTGGTGGTTCAGACAGTAAAGAAGCTGTCTGCAATGAGGGAGACCCGATTCAATGCCTGGATGAGGAAGACCACTACCCACTCCAGTATTTTTGCCTGGTGAATTCTGGGGACAGAGGAGCCTGGTGTCCAAGAGTTGGTCACAGCTGAAGAATTAACATTTTCACTTTCATATGTTCTACAATCTCAACATCATGAAAAATTTTGTGTGCTTTTCAAGATTTTCAATGTCACATTTCAATATATATTTTTATTATATTTGTAATTGTTAGCAGATTTTTATAAAAATCTGATGTACCATGGAGCATCATGGAATGAGAGACGTACTAATCATTACTGATCAGATAATCAACAGGGATAAATTCTTGTCAGGTTTGAAAGTTAGAGCTATCCACTCTGATGTCAAGAAATATGATCTTCATAATTTTACATTAAGTGAATATAATTAATATAATAGTACAAAACTCAAAATCAAGCTACTTCAAGGGAGCCAATGATTCCAACTTTAATATACTGTCTTTTTTTGTAAAAATTATTCATTAAATTTAACATGTATCAAAAAAAAAAATTTAACATGTATCTTATCTGTTTCCCTTTGCTGTTCAACGGTTTGGTTATGTCCGACTCTTTGAGACCCCATGGACTGCAGCACGTCAGGCTTCCCGGTCCTTCACTGTCTCCTGGAGTTTGCTCAGATTCATGCCCATTAAATCGGTGATGCTATCTAACCATCTCATTCTCTGCCACTTTCTTCTCCTACCTGCTCCCTAAGGGTGATCAATTTTACTGAAATTAGTCAGAGGAGTTCTCAGAAGGGAGAAGAGTTAAGAATATGTATTTTTTTTTCTGATATTCTGTGCTCTTTGCAGTCTCTGTTCCCTTGTACCTCTTTCCACTGGAGCAGTTGAAGAGTGGTCCAGACTGTCCAGATCTTGAGCATCCTGGGCTGGCATCAGCTATTCATGCCCATGGCCCCTCTGTACCACCGCCCCAGCAGGGAGTGAGACCCAAGTCTCTGTGTCTGCTTAGTCCCAACCTCTTCTGGACCACCCACCATCTCAGCACTTGTAAGGGCTGCACATTTCAGGAAATTCTTGTCTTCAGTCTTTGCATACAAAGTTAAGGTGTGCATGAGATCTTTGAGATCATTCACCTAGACAACCAAATGCTAATTTACCACCAAAGCATCATGTTGCTCTGTAGTGTTGGTGAATATCAAGAATTTTGAGATGCTTATCATCTTTTTAAAGGCCATAAATGGAAAGCATTAACACTCCCCTCCCCAAATTTACCATGGAAGGGGCAGGATACAAAGTTTCTTTTTAGATGCCCATCCACCTGCAATTATTCACTGATACTTTTTCTTTATAAAATAATTTTTTATAAGTATTGCTTCTTCATGGATGATAACTTAAAAGATAAAAACCAGAGTTTCCATAACAGTTTAAAATTTAAATATTTTGCAAATTTAGACTTTTTTCTTTTAGCATTTTGACATTTATGTCATTAAACTACACAGACAGCCTACAGTCCTCTAGTTTTCTAGTGGATTGATTTTATATTATTTTATAAGTAGATGGTAAATCAGTGTATTCATTTTTGTGATTTTTGCGTTTAAAATGCAAAATATATGACATAGGTTGTATGGAAAATACAAGTTGAGGAGAACAGAATTTTTACATTTTATTTGTTTTTCTTGAAAATGTACTTAATTCTGGTATCTTAAGTACACAATGCAATAAAACTTTACAAGCATCCATATTAACAACCAAGTTTATTCTGATAAAACTTGTTGGCTTTGTAATCATGCAATTCTGAGATGCTATATTAAGGAATATAACAATCAAATTAATTGCAGATGTTAGGATTTTATTTTGTTAAAAAAAACTCAAGAATACAAAGAGTGACTGAAGTGCTTCTGTCTTCTGTTTTATATTTTATTCAAATTCAAAGATCTCCTTATTTTTTAAGTCTTCTCTGCAATATATTCTGAAGTAACAATTTTCATTACTTTAAGAATGCTGACAGTTCATTTATTAATATAAAATGACTCATAATTATTCCATTCCATAGTTTTTTGCTTTGATTTTCATTTTATCTGACATTGATATTAATGGTAACTATAGTGATATGATGGTTTCATTTTTCTGATATATCATTTCTTTTCCTTTCAACACTTTTTTCAGCGATTTTGTTTTACTTTCATAAAAGGCATGACATTGTTTTTGCGAATCCTTAAATGAGTTTTATTATGAGAAGTTTTAATCCATTTATATTTATTGTTTTGCATGATATATTTGAACTTTTGTCATCTCAGCTTTTCTTCTCAAGCATTTGTATAAGAGCTGCATATTTAATAACAAACAGTTGATGAGTCACTGCCCAACACTGCCTTCCCTTCCCCATCACCTCTCACAGGCATCCGGTGTTACATGTGAACGCTCCTCATAGCATCTCTAGCAGCGCCTTCAGCACCTTAGCCTGCTGCCAACATCAAGTATAAGCCGAGAGCGAGTGTAACCGCGGGGCTTTGTTTAGTGGTGCCGTGTTCTTCCCAGGAAATGCAGCTATATTGGATATTTGCTTTCTAGATCAATGTCTCATAACCATCTCCATACAACTCAAATCACCTGAAAAGGTTATACAATGTATAGATTCCCTCTAGTTACAAAAATTATGACTTAATTGCTCTGAGATGAGATCTGAGCACAATCAGTTTTGAAAATTTTCTCAATCTAATCTCAGCCGAGGCCGAGACTCTCCTTCCTTCTGTCTCTGTAGTTCTGTCTTGTCTTCCCAACTCACTCCAAGATCTGGAATCAATTTCTTCTCATGTTGTAACTCATGTGTTTGTTGATTTTTCTGCAATGATACCCCTGAACAGTATCTCCCCAAATTCCTTCAGGCTTGGAGATGCAGTCTTCTCTGGTTTCCGGCTCTGCTATCAATTTTTCTTCGTATAGAGTCATTTTGGTATTTTGGTAGGAATTCTGAAAAAGGAAGTGAGCAGATTTAAATACCTGGGTTAGTTTTCATTCAGAACCAAGTCTTAACATAGAATTGTCATCAAACTTACTGTTTGCTATGCTTTTAGAATTCTGATAGGAGAATATATTCCCATGTATTCTTGTGTCAAGCATCCAAAGATTAAATTAATATATTAGAAAATGAAAATGCTTATTTGTAAGATAATGTGCATCTTATGGGAAAGAAAAATCATAAAATCTATATCTATATAGCTTACAAGAAAATTTTGTAGAGAAAATGTCTATATTTTCTCTACTGGGATTTTGTTGGATTTTGGTAACAATGCAGATGATAGTAGTATGTGTGTACTAGCCGCTGTCATGTCAGCTCTTTGCAATCCCATAGACTGTAACCCACCAGACTCCTCTTTCCATGGGATTTTCTGAGCAAGAATACCAGAGTGGGTTGCCATTTCCTTCTCCAGGGGATCTTCCAGTTCTAGGAATTGCACTTGGGTTTCCTGCATTGCAGCCAGTTTCTTTACTATCTGAGCCACAGGGAAAGTCCAATAGTAGTATATGATATTTATTTACTTAAACTCAAGAAAAATAGTTGTCTTTGTATTCTCAAAATAATAATATTTAAAACCTACTGTGTCATTATTATAAGCCAGGGCCTGTTCTAAATCTATTAACATTTTAATTCTTAAGATTTGTGGGCAGTTTTGTTAAATAATGAAGAAACTAAAACAGAGGTTAAATCACTTGGAGATCACAGTGTTGGACCCAGGCAGACGAGCTCTTGAACCCAGGTTCTTAGCTACTGTGTCTCCTTTTGGTGCATGAATGAACTTTATTTTCTTTATCATATCTTTGGTTTTCTTGTCAACATTTTACTGCAATAAATGTCTATTACTATTAACTTAAATAAAATGTTAATAATAGTTTTTTAGCCCAAAAAACAATTATTTCACTCATGTGAGCTTGAAGCCATGTTAAAGCATTTGTCAAAATCATTTGAAATTCTTTATGTGAAAATATAGCATGAATTTATCTGAGCCACAAAAAGGAAAAATCTTTTTGGTTACTGTTCCAAGTGGCATTTATTTATTTATTTCTGCCTGTTTCAGGTTCACTCTGGGTCTAGATTCTATAGGCTAATGGAGCTGTATCCAACTGTTTATGATAGGTTAAGAATAATAAATTTCTGTTGACTGCTGGTATTTGTAGATAGAAAAATTCCCCAGATATTTCTAAAAATATAAGTACATAAACGTGTATGTCTCATATAACAACACACGTGCTAACATGGTAGATTCGTCAAGGGCAGCTTGGTCAATACCATCCAATTTCATAGGGTGATTGCACTATGTAGTTAATATCCTTCTCCAATTTTTCTTTCTGATAAAAAAACCATTTGCAACAAAACTAGAAGGCTCAATTTTAGTTTTATGGAAGATCAACTAAATTTGCCAAATATTCTCAGTCTCTTTTCAAGAACTAAAAATTATTTTCATGACTATTTCCCAGCAGACTGAATTTGGGAGTAACAGCAACCTATGGTTTGGACCACTTAATTCTTAACATGTCGGCAACCAATTGAGGGCCAGTCCTTTATTAAGAGAATTGCATCGTAAATGTGTGCTTTTGAAGCTTTGGGGAGAACAATATCAGCGGCAGATGGAAAGTCAAAGTAGAACTAATATTTTGATGTCAACCCTCCTGGCTGTTCATTTACTTAAATATATGTCTACGGCACACCTGCTGGATGTTAGGCCCATGCTTGGTATTGTGCAAAGATATTGAGATACTGAGGGAAGGTCTCTGTCCTCAAAGAGTTCAGCTCTAGTAGGGACAAAAGACCCATTAACTGACAAATTATAATTCAGTGTGCTTGATATGATCCCAGGATGTTGAGACAGTGGGGTGAGGAAGCTCAGAGGACAGAGTGTCTAACACTGCCTGCAAACATCGAGAAGTACTGGGAATATTGGAAGAAGATGTTGAACATGACCACTGTTAATATCTGTCCTCTCCCCAGAGCTAGCAAACAGATGCAGGTCTCAATGGATCATCTGTATAATGATTTGAAAGTTATCATTCAGAGTAACAAGCCATTAAGTAACATGTCTCTTACCATGTATTTATAACATCATAATAGCAAATGTGTGTACAGCTGTGGCTATGTATGACAAAGCCAGTCAAACATCAGCGATGACCAATTATTACTGCATTTGCCTCTGTGGTCAGTGTGTGCACTAGCAGTGTCCTGGTGACTAATAAAATGCATACGTGCTACATGAAGGGAGTGTGTATTTTCTGTATTGGCTTTCCATTATAGCAAATGAATCAGCACAAAATTTTTCATAAAACATGCCAATTTTATTACTCCACATTTTCTGTGGGTCAGGAGTTTTGTGCCTGGTTAGCTGACTAATCTGCAGAGTCTCACCAAGCTGAAACTGTTGTGTCAGTCAGGATAGTGACTTCATCTGAGGCACACAGGCCCCTCCATGCTCTTATCATTGGCAGAGTCTCATTCCTTGTGCTTCAAGGACAGGGATTCTTGTTTTTCTTGCTTGTTCTTAACCTGAGGCCATTCTCAACTTCTTAAGTCCTCCCGCCATTCCTATCCATTTAAGCAAAATGTATATATCAAGAGAGCAGGAATACAGCACAATGCTTTCAAATAAGTGACTGTTACCTTCGCTTTTAAGAAACACAGACTTCTTTGAATCTTATATATAAAATAAGAATGTTGATAAAATGGAAAATTGAGGAAGAGAAGTCTTTCATTAAAGCTCTCCAAGATGCCTCCATAAGAAAATTTGATTGAAAGTGAAGCATGAAAATATAAACTCAAGGAAAGAAAATGGATCTATGTGTTTCACTCCAATCTTAAAAAATGAAAATGCTCAATGAACTCACTGGAAAAGACCCTGATGCTGTGAAAGATTGAAGGCGGGAGGAGAGGAAGACGACAGAGGATGAGATGGTTGGATGGCATCACTGACGCAATGGACATGGGTTTGGGTAAGCTCTGGGAGTTGAGGATGGACAGGGAGGTCTGGCATGCTGCAGTCCATGGGGTCGCAATGAGTTGGACATGACTGAGCGACTGAACTGAACTGAATGAACAAATTTCTACCTTCTCTCTCCTTCACTTCTTTCCTATGCTAAGCCTCCTAAGGAGCTTTCCCAGTGGCACAGTGGGAAAGAATTCACCTGCCAATGCAGGAGATTCAAGGTAGACAAGATGGTCATGTAAACTTTAGTAGGACTATTTAAAATTTAGGTAGCAGGGTAATTTCAAGAAAGCTGCCACAGTGGGATTAGTGACAGTTTGCAAAATCCAAGGAAGGTGGCAATGGCGATACACCCAGGCTGCTCCTGGGCACAGACTGGGCTCTCACTGCAGCCCTCGGGCTCCACCCATCACAGCTTGCCAAGGGCTAAGGGGTTTCCCACCCATGGGACTGTCAGCGTGGAGATCCGGAACGTCTCAGGCAAACCAGCATGAGTTGGTCAGTCTACATCCAGCTCTTCTGGTTTCTCTTCCAGTATCTGAGGTTCGTTCTTCCAAGGAATCCTGTGACCTACTTCAGTTATTTCCTAAAGAGCCCCTTCCTGTTGAAATTAGCACAGGGCTGTTTCTGATTTCAGCATTACAGAACCCTGACTGGTATAGCAATTGGCACAGGGTGTGGGTTACTGGCCAGAAACCTTCAGGGAAATCAGATAACCTGGAATCGGTTATCTGGCTAAGTGAAAATTCATTTAATATTCAGGGAGGGGATATTAGGTGGAACAGAAAGTCAAGTTCTCACCGATCATAGCCTGAAATTAAGTGCTTATGGAGCACTGGCTTTGAAGAAAGTGAGAGGCCCCGGCTACAGGAAGGCAAGAAGGACATGAGACTCTGAGGACTAAAGTGGCGTGGCCTCTGTGAATAGCTCTGCAGAGCTGAAAAGACAGAATAGCATGCTATAATCTTTGAATACTTGGTAAAACAACAACTAAAACTTGAGACTTTTACAGGACTATGATAAAGGAACTCTAATGTGTAGCAGCTGCAAAACTAAAATAGGAAACTCTAAATCCAAAGTCTAAGCCTAAGCATGGTTGTATTATAAATGAGTGCAATTCACCCGCCTAATACTTTCTGTGAAAGCCAAGACACTGATCTGAAAAGAGTGGGATCCTGAAACTGAGACCAAGCTTTGGGGTACGGTGCTCTGGATTTGGAAGACTTCAGTGTCAAATCACTGCCAAACTGCCTTGTCCATCCAAAGAGCCTCTGCATATCTTGAAGAAGTTTATGGCTTCCTCAGTGGAGGGAGTGACCCTATGTCAAGAACAGAATTTTCTTCATGAGTCCATCACTTCACTCCCGCTTCTTATTGTCTCCATATCTATAACTAAAATCAGCTCCCAGTTTATCTTGGAAGCAAGGTTTCTGTAACAAAAAGTTAGAGAAATTTGTTAAGTTTATTTACAAAATTCTACTGAGAACACAGCAAAAGGAAAAAGGATCTAATTTTTAAATTAAGCTGGTTTTAGGAATGTTAGCTAACTTACCCCAAATTCTGGATTCCATGTGTTGGATTAACAGCTAAACTAGGACTGCGTGTGCCTCATGACATCCCTGAGTTGAGAAAAACCATTTGGGAGAAATATTAATAACCTCAAATATGCAGATGACACCACCCTGACGGAAGAAAGAGGAACTAAAGAGTCTCTTGATGAAGGTGAAAGAGGGGAGTGAAAAAGTTGGCTTAAAACTCAACATTCAAAAAACTAAGATCATGGCATCCGGTCCCACCACTTGATGGCAAATAGATGGGGGAACAATGGAAAAAGTGACAGACTTTATTTTCTTGGGCTCCAAAATCACTATAAATGATGAAAGCAGCCATGAAGCTAAAAGACACTTGCTTCATGGAAGAAAAGCTGTGACCAACCTAGATAGCACATTAAAAAGCAGAGATTTTAATTTGCCAATAAAGGTCTGTCTAGTCAAAGCTATGTTTTTCCAGTAGTCACATATGGATATAAGAGTTGGACCATAAAGAAGGCTGAACACTGAAGAATTGATGCTTTTGAAATGTGGTGTTGGAGGAGACTTGTGAGAGTCCCTTGGACTGCAAGGATATCAAACCAGTCAATCCCAAGGGAAATCAATCCTTAATATTCACTGGAAGGACTGATGTTGAAGCTGAAGCTCTGATACTTTGGCCACCTGATGCAAAGAACTGACTCATTGGAAAAGACCCTGATGCTGTGAAAGATTGAAGGCAGGAGGAGAAGGGGACGACAGAGGATGAGATGGTTGGATGGCATCACCGACTTGATGAGCATGAGCTTGAGCAAGCTTTGGGAGATGGTGAAGGACAGGGAAGCCTGGAGCGCTGCAGTCCGTGGGGTCGCAAAGAGTCAGACATGACTGAGACCAAACACCAACAAGGATTAGAGTGGAAGAAATTAATAAGAGGCTATGGGAGTTTTTCCATGTCCTGGCTATTGGAAATAGTGCTGCGGTGGACACTGGGCTGCTTGTGTCCTTTTGAATTATGGTTTCTCAGGGTAAATGTGTAAAAAAGATGTGCTACATATAGACAATGGAAAATTACTGAGCCATTGAAAGGAGTCAAGTTGGGTCCTTAGTAGAGATGTTGATGGACCTAGAGACTATCACACAGAGTGAAGTAAGTCAGAAAGAAAAAAACAACTATTTTATATTAATGCATATATGTGGAATCTAGAAAAAAATGGTATAGATTAAACTATTTGCAAATCAGATATAGAGACACAGACATAGAGAACAGATGGACACCAAGTGGGGGAAGGTGGGAGAGGGATGAATTGGGAGAATGGGAATGACATTTTTGCACTGATATTCATAGAACAGGTCAATAGTGAGAGCCTACTGCATCGTGCAGGGAACTCTACTTGATGTTCTGTGGTGACTTAGATGGGCGGCAAGACTAGAGGGAGAGGATATATGTATGCACACGGCTGATTAATTTCCCTAAAGCAACTCCACCCCCATAAATAAAAAAATAAAGATAATTTAAAAGGCTATATATATTCAAATAATTGTATGAAAGCTTCTTGTTCATTCATTCACTCAATCAAACTACAGTCCCACAAAGGACCTCTGAAACACATTGGTGAGGGGAGGGAAGATATCTCAAAAAGTTATTTTAGTGATTGGTGGAAAGGCAGCAGTCGAAGTGGTCTCCCTGATGGAATGGGAAGCAGAAGATAGTGGAGTTGCAGGGGCCACAGAGCAGCATACATTTCAGAGGGAAGTTGAATGTGAGGCCATGGCAGAGAGCAGGCCACCATAGTAATCCGAATGGTGAGGCATGCCGAGGATTGTCACATTGTCACAGTTTGTCTCCCTGACTGATTACAGAGGCTGTAGGACACAGGTGGGCATCCTCTTTGTAGGGACTTGGAACACCTCACCCAGTTTCTAGTCTTAAATTATTTCATGGACCTACAGCCTCTTAAATGAAGAAAAAGGCTAATAACTTTGAGGAGGCAATTGTTATATTTGCAAATAATGCTGGTTCTGTAAATCTTCTTCTGCAAGGAAGTTCAGTTCAGTTCAGTCGCTCAGATGCGTCTGACTCTTTGCGACCCTATGGACTACAGCACGCCAGGCCTCCCTGTCCATCACCAACCCCGGAGTTACCCAAACTCATGTCCATTGAGTCGGTGATGCCATCCAACCATCTCAACCTCTGTCATCCCATTCTCCCCCCACCTTCAGTCTTTCCTAGCATCAGGGTCTTTTCAAATGAGTCAGCTCTTCGCATCAGGTGGCCAAAGTACTGGAGTTTCAACTTCAATATCAGTCCTTCCATTGAACACTCAGGATTGATCGCCTCCAGAATGGACAGGTTGGATCTCCTTTCAGTCCAGGGGACTCTCAGGGGTCTTCTCCAACACCACAGTTCAAAAACATCAATTCTTTGGCACTCACTCAGCTTTCTTTATAGTCCAACTCTCACATCCATCCATAACTACTAGAAAAACCATAGCCTTGGAAGGAGACAGGGAAATACTCAGAAAACAGGGGAATTTTATTTGCCTGTGGCTTCTAGCTTCTCTTAACTCCTGGATATGTAGAAAGCCACTGTGATCCAGAGACACAGCTTATAGAGTGGAGTAATAAACAGCATTATGTTATTTGTCTATATCACTATAGCTCCTGTAGGAGTCCAAAAATAACACTTGCTTTCTTTGCCAGACCTTGAGTTCATAGTTAAAATGTGTCCACAGCAACTGCCATGATCCTGCTTTAGTTCCCTGGACCACAGGCTATTTTGATAGAAAAGGTCATAGAGAAGTCTTTAACACTCATGCTGACATGAGTAAGACTAACTGTGTTTTTAGGGAATCACAGACATCTGGCAAAGGTAGCAATTCTAGTCACATCACTTCTAGCTCCTCAGCTCAGCTGGTGCCGGAGATAGGTTTTGGGGACTAGCAGAGAACCATCAATGAGCATAACCAGAGAAAGACTTCAATTGCAGCTTATGCTGCAAATGAGCAAAACCTTGATAGCTGGCATGCACTTATTGATCTGAAGAGCATTCTTTTTTTCTACAGCCACTTTGCTGTCATATCAAAGGGACACACACGTTCCTTGTTTTGCCTCAGGATTATATCAGCCCTCTTGCTCTGAAACACAGTTTAGCTGGGAGAGAAACTGACCATTTCACAGTCCACAGACCTGCAGGCAGTTCTATCATTGAAAGCATCATGTTAATTGGATTTGGAGAGCAAGAAGAAGCAGATGTCTTAGACACATTAAAGAGGGAGAATATAAAATCTGTGAAAATAGAGAAGCTGACTTGTGTCTGAATTTTCTGGGAATCAGGTGCTCTGGGCTGTGTGAGGACATGACCTGAAAGGTAAAGAACCATCGCTGCCTCTTGCACCACTTACTGACATAAAACGGCCTCCTGATTTTGAAGACAACAAGTGCCACATGTGGCTGAGCAGCTTTGTGACATTTGCCAGGTGACCAAAAAGGCTGTCAACTGTGGGAATGTCCCCGGGCCAGAGAAGTACCTGCCGCTGATTTTGGCTGAAGTACAAGCAGTCCTTCTTGACCCTTATGAACCAGTCATTTTTATAATAGATCAAAATGCTGAATAAAAGCTACATTTTTAAGATTATGCAACAAAGCTCTGCTCTTTTGTGCATACACATTACACGTACACTTTCTACACATTTTGTGCAGAAACAAAATGTTGGCTCTGATAGAGACTGCTGTTTAATAGAGAGAGCTGATATGGTGCTCTAGTACAGAGATGAGACTGTGCTCTAGTTCCAACCTGGTCAAAGTCCAAGTGACCGGAAACAAAGGAATACATCCAACCCTGGAAGGAGAAGATCCAGACAGCACTAGTTAATCGCGTACATCTATAACCTCCCGTGGCATTCAAAATCAACTGCTCACTTCATGGAAAATAGATGGGGAAACAGTGGAAAGAGTGGCTGACTTTATTTTTGGGGGCTCCAAAATCACTGCAGATGGTGATTGCAGCCATGAAATTAAAAGACACTCCTTGGAAGGAAAGTTATGGCCAACCTAGACAGCATCTTGAAAAGCAGAGACATTACTTTGCCGACAAAGGTCCGTCTAGTCAAGGCTATGGTTTTTCCAGTGGTCATGTATGGATGTGAGAGTTGGACTATAAAGAAAGCTGAATGCCAAAGAATTGATACTTTTGAACTGTGGTTTGGAGAAGACTCTTGAGAGTCCCTTGGACTGCAAGGAGATCCAACCAGTCCATCCTAAAGGAGACTAGTCCTGGGTGTTCATTGGAAGGACTGATGCTGAAGCTGAAACTCCAATACTTTGGCCACCTCATGCAAAGAGCTGACTCATTGGAAAAGACCCTGATTCTGGGAGGGATTAAGGGCAGGAGGAGAAGAGGACCACAGAGGGTGAGATGGTTGGACGGCATCACTGACTCAATGGACATGGGTTTGGGTAAACTTCGGGAGTTGGTGATGGACAGGGAGGCCTGATGTGCTGCGGTTTATGGGTTTGCAAAAAGTTGGACACAAGTGAGCGGCTGAACTGAACAGAATGATAGAAAATATTTCCATCACTTGCACAATAGCTACAATTGTTTCATATTCTGAAAACAACTTGTTTGTCTTTCTTCTTATTTTTTTGTTTTGTCTTTTACTTAGCTCCTATAAATTTGGGGAACAGATGGAATAGATGGAAGGTATACTTTTTACTATCCTTTTAAAGCTTTGTGAGGTAAATTTCTCCAAGTTCTTCACAATGAGGTAAAATGGGTTTGCTAGAAATTCTCTTTAAAAAGTATGAAAGACCCTGCCTCCGGAACTGAAAGTAGTATTGATAATAAAATACAACAGCTTGTTTTTTTTTTTTTTTTAACTGTGTGTGTGTGCGCGCCTTTCATAGAAGTCCATAACCCACTCCCCAAACTGTCATGCATAATTTGATACAAATGGGTGATCTGCCTTTTTGGTTTAAACACAGAACAGAACTGGCAGGGGGAACAAAGTCACCTGTAAGTTGTTGCAAAGGCAGTCAGCTCTCTGGGAGTCAGGATAAGGGTAATTAGCTGGGAAGTCCGCACTCTAATTTGCCTGAAGAGAAACAAATGAAAAAAATTATATACAATATGTACGCATGTGCATGTATCCGTATGTGTGTTTACATTTTCGGCATGACTGTTGCATTGATTTGCCAAGAACAGTTTTCTTTCCCCCAACACTGAATAAAACCCAGGTGCCACTGCCAGGGTTGCAATACTTATTCAGTAGGGAGCAGTGGGCGGCAGTCTTTTTTTTAACCTGCTGAATTTCTCTTATTTCTTGCCAGGCATGGCCCTCACCCTTTACATGCCTGAACTTTGCAGAACAAGTCAGCTGTAAGATGATTTTGCATGCCTCTTATTTTTTAGCTCCCAGTAATTTGCTCAACAAATAACAAAAAGCCCAGTTTTTTGCTGCGAGCGCGAAGGCAGTTTTCACCACTTGTAAATACAATATGCATCACTTTGGTTTCAAATATTGAAGATGCTATTATCTTTTTTCACCACGTTCATCTTTTCCTTTCCCAACTCCAGTTACAATGTATTTTCACATTTCACTTTTTCCTTCTCCTTTTTCACCATCATGTTAAGAGGAATGTATTTTTTATTTCTTCTTTCATTCAAAAAGTGTTGACAAATTTTTCTCTGACTCCTAAAAATGAGCTTGTGGCAAAGAAAACCGTGTAAATGTATGTATCTGTGTACATTTTGCAAATTCATAAGAATGATAGATCACATTTTAACCAAATTGAGAAATCCATCTGATGGGCTTGAGTCCCTACCTGTCAAAGACTGAGAGGTAGGCATGGAATCTAAATGGGTAGATCATTGGCATCTGTGTAAACTCTTAAATCCATGAATGTCAACCTTATGCTGCATTTTTCAATGAACTATTTGCTAAAATATAACTTCAAATGCACACACAAAATATATGAGATGCAGATGTCTTCCCCTTGGTACTCTTACCAGATCTCCGTCTTGCTTTACCACCCTCCCTCGAGGACTGGTACTCTGCAGGTTACCTCACCAGTCAAATATAGCTAGCAATATCTGCTATTTTCACACCAAACCAGCTGTGTCTTAACTGGTGGTCCTGACTCCCTCCTTTAATTTGTCACCTCTCCAATATAATGGTGATAATAGAGTACCTTTGTCCCAGTTTTGGGGAAAGGATATGCCAGATACACACATACTATCTCTCTCTTTCTCTCTCTCTCTCTCTCTCTCTCTCTCTCTCACACACACACACACACACACACACACACACACACACTTTATTTCTAACTGCTTCACTGCAGCAAAATATAAAGTGGAAGATTTTCTCAGGACCCTTTCTCTTCTCTAAACCTCCTTTTTGCTAATGGACAATGTTCATATCAAACCTCTGCTCATATTCACTAGGAAAAGGAATCCTTCCCACTTTTGCCTGCAGCTCAGGATTAAAATTCATGTTTGAGGAAAATTACAAACTGCAGAATACCACAGACCTTAGTGGGTTTCCCTGGTAGCTCAGACAGTAAAGAACCTGCCTGCAATGCAGGAGACTGGGGTTCAATCCCTGGGTCAGGACGATTCCCTGGAGAAAGAAATGTCTATCCACTCCAATACTGCCTGGAGAATTCCATGGACAGAGGAGTCTAAGGGGCTCCCGTCCACAGTGTCACAGAGAGTCAGACACGACAGCAACTAACACTTCACAGACCTTGGCGGTATCCCAGTAAACAAAAGAGGGATGCTGACTCTTCTCTAGCCTCTATATCTTTTCTGGAAAGAGCTTCTTACTACCTTATGCTGCAAACCATGACAGAGTAACTTCTAGGGGAGACCATGGCTAAGGGAGGAAAGAAACTGATTTAAGGAATTATCTTTATCCCTTTAGGTAGATATACTCCTAAGTATTTTATTCTTTTTGTTGCAATGGTGAATGGTATTGTTTCCTTAATTTCTCTTTCTGTTTTCTCATTGTTAGTGTATAGGAATGCAAGGGATTTCTGTTAATTTTATATCCTGCAACTTTACTATATTCATTGATTAGCTCTAGTAGAGTCTTTAGAGTTTTCTATGTAGAGGATCATGTCATCTGCAAACAGTGAGCATTTCACTTCTTCTTTTCCTATCTGGATTCCTTTTATTTCTTTTTCTGCTCTGATTGCTGTGGCCAAAACTTCCAAAACTATGTTGAATAGTAGTGGTGACAGTGGGCACCCTTGTCTTGTTACTGATTTTAGGGGAAATGCTTTCAATTTCTCACCATTGAGGATAGTGTTTGCTGTAGGTTTGGAATTATCTTTATCCCAAGAGCAAGAAACTTGTTTGTCACTTTTTTGTGTCTCCCATACTATGTTAGTACAGAATGCTTACAGAAGGTGCTTAATATTCAATAATTTAAAAGGAAGCAAAACCACAAGAAGTTGGTGAAAGAGTTCACTGGATTTTAAAAATTGTATCTTGATTCCCTTATGTTCTAGAAAAATGGAGGATGAAGCTTGTAAAAAAGATAGAATATTTAAATCATGAATCACTGCCAAGTTTATATTTATCTACAATGAATTTGTATGTTTTAATGTATGTTTACATTAGTTTAACAGCACTATTTTCATTTTTTTTTGAAAAAAAATTAAGGAAAAAAGTTAAAAGAAGTGGTTTTGTCCTTTTAAGAAGTGGACACCAATAATTTCTGTCATTCTTCAGAGGGTGAGAACTGAGGGACAAATTTAAATTATTAGAAGTACATTTTGGTATTTCAGCTACGTATTGCTGTTTAAATTAGAAGACTCTTACTGCTTGGGAGAAAAATTATGACCAACCTAGACAGCATATTAAAAAGCAGAGACATTACTTTGCCAACAAAGGTCCATCTAGTCAAGGCTATGGTTTTTCCAGTGGTGATGTATGGATGTGAGAGTTTGACTGTGAAGAAAGCTGAGTGCCGAAAAATTAATGCTTTTGAACTGTGGTGTTGGAGAAAACTCTTGAGAGTCCCTTGGACTGCAAGGAGATCCAACCAGTCCATCCTAAAGGAAATCAGTCCTGGGTGTTCATTGGAAGGACTAATGCTGAAGCTGAGACTCCAATGCTTTGGCCACCTGATGCAAAGAACTGACTCATTGGGAAAGACCCTGATGTTGGGAAAGACTGAAGGCCAGGGGAGAAGGGCACAGCAGAGGATGAGATGGTTGGATGGCATCACCGACTCAGTGGACATGAGTTTGGGTAAATGCTGGGAGTTGGTGATGGACAGGGAGGCCTGACGTGCTGCAGTCCATGGGGTCACAAAGAGTCAGACATGACTGAGTGGCTAAACTGAACTGACTGTTGTTTACTACTAAGTCATGTCTGACTCTTTGAGACTCCAGGGGCTGTAGCCCCCCAGGCTCCTCTGTCCATGGTATTTCCCAGGCAAAAATCCTGGAGTGGGTAGCCATTTCCCTCTCCAGGGGATCTTACCTACCCAGGGATGGAACCCAGGTCTCCTGCATTGGCAGGCACATTCTTTACCACTGAGCCACCAGGGAAGCCCTCAGCCATATAAAATAAAGAAAATAGAGACAGTTAACAAGAGAATTTAAACTGGTTAGTTCTACAAATGTTGATCAAAACAGCATCTATTAACTTCAACTAAGTCACAGTTGAAGGGGATGAGAGTATACTGATTTTTTTTTAAGTTTGTTAGACTACTTGTTTATAGAGGAACAAAGATTTTACTTTGGTTATGAATTGTGCAAACAAATTATTAAGTGATTGTAGTGAGTGGATTTTGGTGGCATATCTGATATTCTGTAATTTAAATTTGACCTAAAAATTCTCAACAGAACACTGGAGTCATCCACCTGTGAGGGTGTCACTCCCGTTCCAGAACTTAGACAGATGCTAAGTTCTATACATTAATATGTTCCTAATAAAGTAGGAAATCTATTTTCCTAAACAAATGGAGTTATGATCAATATTTTTAAGCAGAGGGAGAACAAATCATTCATAAAAATTAGTCAATTCAATTTCATGCTTTATATGTATCAAAAAAAAAAATACAGCTGGTTGACCAGATGTTTTACTTATTTTTCTGGTTATATGATTACACTGTGGCTGAGTATCTTTTGCAATGTTGTATAGTTCAGTTACTCTTTAAAATAAGCTCATCTGATGCCAGTGATAAGTGTGTGTGTCAGGTTTTTATTAGTGATAATAATTTAGGATTTTTTCAGGACACAATTTTTGGAGGAAAAATATGAAATTTACTGACAGCTCTAAAAATGCCACTAGAAAGTGTACAATACTAAGTAGTTATTTGTTAAAATATTTGACAGTTACAGAGTTCTGAAACTAAATGAACCCAACAGTGAATACATACAATCATCTCACAAATTTTAACAGCACAGAAGCCAGATATCTGGGGTATCACTGGCTTTTCAAGACCAGGGACCCTTCCCTTTCCCGGTCTTATCACCTCTTCTTTCAACCAGATAGGAAGGGACCTCCCAATGTGATTTATTCCAGGCCTCAAATCTACCTCAGATTTGGCCCTGAATGGTGCCTTTGAAGGTGAATGGAGGTCCAGATGAAAGAGAGGCTGACTGGAAAAGTCCACAGAGAAATGTGTTGCAGAGATTAACATGCCACAACCTCTTAATCAAAAACACTGAACAAAAGTCAACAGGCCACAGAAACCATATCCCGAAGTTGCTGAAGTGAAAATGTGGAGAGAAAGGACATCTGGACAGGAAGGAGGGGTTGATATAATCCTGACAGCTCCGTGCTGACTAAAGTAAATCAGGAAATGCAAAAATCTGGGAAAGACAAAAGAATTAAGAGTATATTGAGTGGGGAATTTTTTTTACAGATATATAAGCATGGCACTACATTTCAGAAAGAAATTATTTTATACCTACCATATTCTAAGCACTATTATTTGTTATATAAATATCTCATTTTACCAATTTATGAGTCTATTGATATAGATGATATTGCTCTATATTATAGATGGGAAACCTATTCTTAGAGGACAAAGGATTTGATCAACTTGCAAGAATGGATAGAGCTGAGGAGGATTTTGGCTGAAAAGAATGAAACCTGAAAATCAAATTCTGCTTCAAAAGCCCAGGTTTTCTTCATTAAAGTACACTGGCTCCTCAACCTCCCTATTTTAAACTGGGAGTATAAATTGTACTCACAGACTTGAAAAGGAAGAGGCCATAAAATCTATTCTTATATAAACATAACATTAAAATCATGGATTCAGATATTCACTGTGCAGTAGAATGACCTGGCAATAAATGCAGATTCACTGGTTCACTTTATTATTTTTTTTAATATACTTGTCTTTTGTTCTATAGTTTTGTCTTCTTTAAGATTAACTTTTATTGGAGTATAGTTGCTTAACAGTGTTGTGTTAGTTTCCATTGGACCACAAAGTGAATCAGCCAAACATCTGTAAACATCCACTCTTTTTTGGATTTCCTTCCCAGTTAGGTCACCATAGAGCATTGGGTTCCCTTTGCTATACAATGCATTTTCATTAGTCATCTATTTTATATATAGTGCACATATATACATATATATACACACTGTACATATATATATATATGAAATCAACAGTATATATATATATACATATATATATATATATGAAATCAACAGTATATATATATATACATATATATATATATATGAAATCAACAGTATATATATATATACATATATATATATATATGTCACACCAGTTCACTCTCAAACAGTCCTGTTAGGTCTAAGGTGGTCTCTGGTACATTGAACACACTTTTAGAAACCCTGGGGTTTTAGTTATTATTATTATTTTTTTTATTGCAAATAACTGAAGCTAGCTTTGGCTGATATAATCAGAAAGTAGACCTGTTTGGCTAGCAGAGTAATGGCTCCCCAGAGATGTCCAACTATTAATTCTTGGAACCAGAAACTGGGATCGTTTACATGGGTAAAGGGACTCTGTGGATGTAAACTAAGGCTCTTGAGATAGGAATGAGATTATTCTGGGATGTACCAGATATGATCACCAGAGTCCCTGCAGGTGAAAGAAGAAAGCAGAAGAGTCAGAATCAGAGGAGCTGTGATGAAGGAAGCAGTGGCAAGGAGGGAGTGTGAGGGCAAGAAGTATAGTCCAGAGATACGAACTTGTTGACTTTGCTGGTGGAAGAAAGGGCCATGAGTCAAAGAAGCAGGCAGCTTTTAGCGGCTGGAAAAGGAAAACAGACAAAGGGATTCTTCACTGGGCCCACCAAAAAGAATGCGACTCTGTCGACATCATGAGCTTAGTCCAGTGAGACTCATTCTGCACTCTGACATCTGTAATTATAAGATAATAAATATGCGTTGCTTAAGCCACTGTGTTCGACGTGATTTCTTACAGCAGCAGTAGGAAGTTAATACAATTGAAGTACTCAAAGTGTACTTCAAAAATACATGCAGTTCTATTTCTGGGTTTAACAAACACTCTGTTCTCTGATCAGATTATTAGTTTAGAGTACCCATGTTCTAGACTCTCATTATCTTTTTTTAAATGGCTTTAGTACTAGGGGGTTTCCCAGGTGACACAGTGGTAAGGAATCCACCTGCCAAAGCAGAAGAAGCAAGGAGACAGGGGTTTGATCCTTGAGTCAGGAAGATCCCCTGGAGTAGGAAATGAAAATCTGCTCCAGCATTCTTGCCTGGAAAATTCCATGGATGGAGGAGCCTGGAAGTTGGGCTACAGGCCACTGGGTCTCAAAGAGTCCAACACAACTGAGCATGCACACGCATGCACATGCTCCTGGGAATTTTTCCAGAAGATTTCTCTTGGGCTTTTGAGTAGTTCATATTGAAATTGTAAGTATCCCAAGTCTCTCCCAAATGCCAAGAAATGTATTAATACTGCAACATTCAATTCTGATGTTGGTGTTGGTATTTAATTTCTAAGTCGTGTCTGACTCTTTATGACCCGATGGCTCCTCTGTCTGTGGGATTTTCCAGGTGAGAATACCAGAGTGGGCTTCCATTTCCTTCTCTGGGATCTTCCCAACCCAGGGATTGAACCCATTCATTCAATAAGGACCTCCTTAGTTTTTCCTTCTCCATGCAAATTTGCTCATTTGTCTGTAAATCCTGATAACTACTTGATTGCATTATCACTCATATTCATTTTATATATTTCACAAGAATGCATCATTGAATAGAAAACATAAATGAAAATTTCCTGACAGGACTAATCCTGTTTAGTTTTGACTAATATAACACAATCATCTCAATAAATATATATTATTCCTAGCAGAGTACTCTAAGGTATATAAGTCAACTCATTGAAATGGTTTGTTTTTTCCTTTTTGCTATTAATGGGGTGTGATAAGTGGGTGCATATTTTGGGTCTCTCTCCGGCATACTTACACACATGAATAATATTCACTGAAGTTTCTTCTCAAAGAGAAATTTCATCGCTGATGAAATGACAATCGTTGTCTGACTCCACAGTTATTCTGTAAATCTTACACAGACGACCCATAAATGGTTCAGAATACTTAGCTTAAAATATGGCATTGGGGAAAAAAAAAAAGTCTGCTTCAAAAGAAAATTCCAGAAAGTCAACAGATTGACATTCAAATTACTCAGGCTGACCAGGAATATATCCATTATTTCCTTGGCTTGCTAGAAATGATCCCTTCTTAATGACAAAAGAAAGTTATACTGATTTATTTTGTCCATGTCTAATCTACCATCTCTAGTTTTACCTTTTTGACTGAAATAATGGCACTTCTCTCAAAATGGATGATTTGTTTGAATATCCAGGCTTATTGGACATTTTACAAGTTAATTGTTTTTCTTCTTTTAATTTAAGAAAACACCAAGGAAATGGATAATTATTTGCTTACAGAAGCAATATCTTACTCAAGTCAATTATAAACTAGGTACATCTACAAAATTATGCTATTTTCATTTTGGAGTACAGCAATACTGTACTCAAAAATCAACAAATGAAACAAAATGAAGTAAGCAGTCAACTTGTTTAAAGAAATTTACTTTAATGTCACAGATAATTTCAACTTTTAGAAATCACTGTTTAAGTGTAGAGATTCCTTAAAAAATGAAATAGAACTACCATACAACCCAGCAATCCCACTGCTGGGCATACACACCAAGGAAACCAGATCTGAAAGAGACACGTGTACCCCAATGTTCATCGTGGCAACTGTTTATAATAGCCAGGACATGGAAGCAACCTAGATGCCCATCAGCAGACGAATGGATAAGGAAGCTGTGGTACATATACACAATGGACTATTACTCAGCTATTAAAAAGAATGCATTTGAATCAGTTCTAATGAGGTGGATGAAACTGGAGCTTATTATACAGAGTGAAGTAAGTCAGAAATAAAAACACCAATACAGTATAATAATGCATATACATATGGAGTTTAGAAAGATGATAACGATGACCCTATATGCGAGACAGCAAAAGAGACAGAGATGTAAAGAACAGACTTTTGGATTCTGCTGGAGAAGGCAAGGGTGGGGTGATTTGAGAGAATAGTGTTGAAACATGTATATTACCATATGTGAATTGATTGCCAGTCCAGGTTCAGTGCCTGAGACAGGGTGCTCGGGGCTGGTGCACTGGGATGACCCTGAGGGATGGGATGGGAGGGAGGTGGGAGGGGGTTCAGGATGGGGAACACAGGTAAATCCATGGCTGATCCATGTCAATGTATGGCAAAAACCACTACAATATTGTAAAGTAATTAACCTCCAATTAAAATAAATAATTTACAAAAAAACAAATCACTGTTTAATGAATAATTAATGGAAAATTGGCTATAATGAAAGAAAATTGAGCTAGAACCACACTCCATGTCATACACAGCAGTAAATACCTAATAGTTTAAAGAACTAAAATCAAAGTATTAAAAAACATTTAATAAAAGTTTAGGTGATATTGGATTATAGAAATTCTTCCTAAAAAGAAACAAAACCAAATGCCATAAAGAAATAAACCAATAGATTTGACTACACACATGTTTACAATTTCATTGTGATAGATTTAAAAACATTAAAATACAAATTGCAGTTTGAAAAAATAATTTGCATCATTTTTAATAATAATTAATATGGGATTCCCTGATAGCTCAGTTGGTAAGGAATCTGCCTGCAATGCAGGAGACCCCAGTTTGATTCCTGGGTCAGGAAGATCCACTGGAGAAGGGATAGGCTACCCACTCCAGTATTCTTGGGCTTCCCTTGTGGTTCAGCTGGTAAAGAATCCACCTACAATGTGGGAGACCTGGGTTCAATCCCTGGATTGGGAAGATCTCCTGGAGAAAGGAAAGGCTACCCACTCCAGTATTCTGGCCTGGAGAATTCCAAAGAGTCAGACATTCCGAATGACTTTCAAATCACAATATGCATAACATATGCACAATTCATGGGGTCGCAAAGAGTTGGACACGACTGAGCGACTGAATTGAACTGAACTGAACTGAACACATAACTGAGAAAATTGCATATACTCCAATAAAATTTGAACATAATATTTAATCAGTCATTACACAATTAATAAAATACAAATGACAACATAATCACTAAACATATTCTTCTTGAGAGTCAGGAAAAGAATAAAACCATAAAGACACATGGTATTAGACAAAAATTTTAAAGAGTTGAAAAATGATGTGGGGAAAGAAGAATAGTCCTCTTCTGTTGATGGAATGGATACCAGCAAAGATTATACACTGGCTGTATAACTGGCTGAAAGAATGAGCCAAGGTGGTGATATATACAAAACTTCAAATGAGTCTTTTCTTGAATTATCACAGAACCTCCCTTATATGTGGACTATAAAAAGAAATGACACAAATGAACTTCCTTACAAAACAGAGACTCACAGACATAGGGAATGAACTTACAGGCACCAGGTGAAAGGATACTTAGGGAGTTCGGGATGGACACGTACACAGCTCTGTATTTGAAATAGATAATCAAAAAGGATCCACTGTATAGCACACGGACTTTGGTTAAAGTTGTGTGGCAATCAGGAGGGGAAGGGAGTTTGGGGGAGAATGGACACACCTAGGTGTATGGCTGTCTCTTCACTGCTCACCTGAGACTATCACAATATTGTTAATAGGTAATACTCCAATACAAAGTTCAAAATCAGTAAACGAGTCCCTCCTTAAATTCAGAAACTTTATCTTATCCTTGATAGATATTTTCTTATCATTGATAAAAATGTTCACATGTGAACAATAGTGTAAATATGAGGTTTTATTGTGACATTGTTTCATAATTTGAAATACTGAAACCACCTAAGTGTCCATCAAAAGGGAAGATTGTATATTATATATTTTAAATCTTTATAATACTGAATGTGACACAACCATTAAAAATAATGAAGTTTTTATGAACTGTCATTGAAATATCTCCAGAATATATTGTTAAACATAAAACCAGGTCTCAGAACACATATATCATGATCTTATTTATTTTAAAAAAAGCTTTTTGTGTTAAATGCACATATATAAGTATGTATTGACCAGTCCTTTAAGTGGGGGTGTCTCTTCAGAGAGGATTATATGAGGAAAAGAAAATGGGAGATACTCCATTTTTACATTTTCAATAGAGTTTGAATGTCTTATAAAATGAAATGTATGTATTTTACTATTTAAAAGTCAAAAATGATTATTTTTAAAAACATTTTCACATTTGGTAAAACCAAAGATAGCCCTTGAAGTGAGAATATTCACATTTTTAATAGCCTATTACCCTTTAATTATTCTTTCCAGAAAAAAAAAAAAAAAACCAGCAGGGCTCTGATCATTACACAGATTATATAATTTAAATATATGATACAAAATACACAACAAACATAAGCTTCTCAAGATGATGGCTACTAACATCTCACAGGCTAACTCGTGACACACAGCTTTCCACTTGAAATGTTCTGAGGTTCCTAGATTATATTGTTTATTTATAATTTATACATTTTGAAATTGAGAAGAGCAGTACCTTCTATACTTCCATTTCTATTCTGTATTGGATTTTAAATTTTTGGTCAGTCGTGTCTGATTCTTTTGGGCGTTGTTCTCGTTTTTCTTAGCAAAGTAATACAGTAATGAGACTTAATTTAGTAGCTCTTCCTCTCCTTCCTTCTTACCTTCCTTGGCTTAGTTTTATATCAGTGGACCCATGATATATGCCTATGATCCTCTAAATAACTTCTTGCTTTGCTTTAAGAGGTATTTGACCCTGTTCCAGGAGAAGGCAATGGCACCCCACTCCAGTACTCTTGCCTGGAAAATCCCATGGACGGAGGAGCCTGGTAGGCTGCAGTCCATGGGGTCGCGAAGGGTCGGACACGACTGAGCGACTTCACCTTCACTGTTCCCTTTCATGCACTGGAGAAGGAAATGGCAACCCACTCCAGTGTTCTTGCCTGGAGAATTCCAGGGACGGGGGAGCCTGGTGGGCTGCCATCTGTGGGGTCTCACAGAGTCGGACACGACTGAAGCGACTTAGCAGCAGCAGCCCCTGTTCCCTGTGGCCATTCCTCCTAGGCTAAAATTCAAAGTATATAGAAGATGATATTTAACCTTATAAAGTAAAACACCTATATGAACATCTTAGGATTACAGAAAAAAAAAAACAAACAAAAAAAAACATTGTGAAGTGGACTCTGGGTATGATACTTACATTCCATAAGCAGAAAGAAGAATTTCTTCAAGACTCAGCGTGACCAACCAAAAGATGAAATGATTGTGGTGAGCCTCAGCCCAGCGGCGGCACCCCGGGAAGCCGGCAGACCTGAGGCAGCTCCTAAGACGTCAATGCAAAGGTTGACAGAGCCTGCCAAGGAGCCAGATGCTGCTGTCAGAGACAGGAAAAATGGACTATGCGTTGGTGTCTGTTTCCTGTGATTAGCATCAGCAGCATCCGTCACTCCCTTTTCCAGATTCATTAGTAAAATCTGGTGTGAAGAATTTCAGTAAAATGTTTGTGCAAAAGGGGGAAAAGCAGCATCTGTTTCAGAGTTGCTTAGTCAAAGTCCGTCAAATATTTGTGCCTGTTGCTGTTTTCTGTATTTTGTCCCCGTGGTCACATTTGCTGGACATTGACACAACGCTCAGACGCAGTTAAAGGCAATCATGTTTTGTCCTTATTTTATGATGCCTTTTCCAGTACTAGTTTCATAGATTAAGAGTCAGTGTTTTTTACTTTTCCTCTTTCTTTCCTTTCTGACACCTTTCTTTCTTCTTTCTTTTCTCTTTTGTTTTCATCATAGAAGCAGGACTTGAGGCCACCTATCGGTTTCATTTAAGAAAGAAGCAATGTATTAAGATTAGTAACACCTTCCACAGGAGTTCCTTGGTGACTCCATGAAAAAGAATTTGCCTGCTAATGCAGCAGACGTGGGTTCTGTCCTTGGGTTGGGAAGATCTTCTGGGGTATGGAAATGGCAACCCATTTCACTGTTTTTACCAGAAGAAATCCCATGGACAGAGGAGCTGGTGGGCTGCAGTCCCTGGGGTTGCAAAAGACTCAGGCAGGACTTAGCAACTAAATAGCACCATCCAACTGCATCAAGTTCAAGTGGAATCATTTTACACTGTGAAATGACAAGAGGCTATGACTCGAAACAATTATTTCTTACCTCCTAACTGTAAGGGCCATGTGAAAAAAAATGCAATTTTCTTTTCCCTTCAACCTCTCATATGACAGTTACCAGTTGATTACGGAAAGAAAAACACATAATGACAAAAGGCAAGAACAAACTACAATCAAGCTTAGAGCTTGTTAATTAAAAACTCATTACATTGAATGTTTTCTTTCCTTCCATAAAAGACATGATGAAAACAATTCACATTTGAATAGAGCTTATAATCTGCATGTACCTGTCACATATATTACCTTATTTTGTCTTTACAACAGTGAAAGATGAAGAAACTGGATACCATAAAGTTGCCCAAAGGCAGCCAGCTGAGAACTTCTAGATCAGGGGTTCAAAACCCTGGATGTCCTTCTCCAATTCCAAGGTTCTTTGAATTACATTTGCATGATTTCTGAGTGAGAGTACTGTTTATGGTTTAAAGTCTGCCTTGTGATTACTTTGAAATCAGTTTATCAGTCTTTCAAGGCAGCTAGAATCTGTTTCTCACATGATCCAGAAGAACAAATAAAGGAATATTGGTACATATTTTTTCTAACTCCAAGCCATGCCCATTTTTTTTTTTTTTTGAAGGTAGATAAGATCCCCTGGAGAAGGGAATGGCTACTCACTCCAGGATTCTTGCCTGGAGAATTCCATGGACAGAGGAGTCTGACCACAGACTATAGGGTTGTAAAAGAGTGACCAGGAGACTAACTCTTCTACTTTCAAGGATCTAAAGATGCAGAATCCCACACGTAGATGGGTTATTTCACCGTTAAAAATCAAAAGAGGCTAGATGGTTCCTTTATTGACTAGTGAAGGTAAAGCTAGGTAGCCATATACAGAGCCTGGGAAAGAACAGCAGCCTGGGTCATTGAGCTTAAACTTGAACATTTCAGAGTGGAGGAAAAATGTGTGATCAGCTGGAATAAGGTTTTTTACCCAAATAGTTCATTAATATAAATCACTTTGATAATCCACTTGTAATTAAATTAATAAATTAATGAAGTATAGAATTTACTATTTTAATGGTATATAGTAAATACAAAGATAAATCTTTTATCTCTTATTAATAATACATAAGGCTTCCTTTGTGGCTCAACAGTAAAGAATCTGCCTGCAATGCAGGAGACCCAGATATGATCTCTGGGTTGGGAAGATCCCCTGGAGGAGGGCATGGCAACCCATTCCAATGTTCTTGTCTGGAGAAGCCCCGTGGACAGTGGAGCCTGGTGAGCTACAGTCCAGGGGATCACAAAGAGTCTGACACGACTAAGCAGTAAACAACAATATGTAGCTGAAATACCCAAATGTACTATTAGTGATTTTTCAGCTTTGACATGACCAAGCAGCTAATACATAAGATAAGATGCATCAAATGAAGATAAAGCTGTAGTTATATTTATAACTGGCCACACCATGTCAGATACTTTGAAATATCCTGGTTATATATGCTATGCATACTGTACACACGAAATCCAAATAATTAAACTTGGAAAAGAAACTTCCGTCTACTGCAAATCGAATTGTGTGAAATCCTGTCTTGACCACTCATTCAATGTCTTTGCAATATATTTAGTTTAAATGATTAGATTTGAGATTTTGCCAGAGGAAGTAATTTATTTTTTTATTTAATAGTGGCCTCTCTGATTATTTTTTCTCTGAAATTTCTGTTTTATCAAATAGGAGACTTCAAGTATCAAAGCAGTTCTGTTACTAAAGTGATTTTCACATGATTGTAAGAGGCAGTAACACTTATATACTGAAATTTTAAACTGTGGCACAGCATACCATGGAATCATTTTTTTTTCAAAAAGATATATTTAATCAACTCAATCTTTTTATCAAACTACAGTTTAAAAGTCATTTCAAAGATATAAAAACACAGTGGGGATATTAGTTACAATACTTGAAATGAATTTAAGAAAAATTGATACACATGCTGGTAAATATAAATAACTTTAAAAATGAACCCTTTTCCCAAAGAACTGGATGTGTATAAAAAAACCACTATACATTTCTATCATATTTATATTAATATACTAACCAACAGAGAAATTTTCATGAGTAATTCAAAATTCTAGAAATTGAAAAAATTCCCAAAGTAACAAAATACTTGGATTTTGAAAAAAATATATGATGCAAAACGTTTGAAATCTTTTTGATTTCAGTCTAGATGTGACAAATGTAGACTCCACTGACCAGTACTAGAGGACACAGCCTGGCAAATTTGCAGAGCAAATAGATGTTTGTCAGACATTAACTCTTCTTGCTACTAACATCTATTCTTTCTTCGGCCGTAGGATGATGAGTTCACAATGGTTTAATTTCTTTGGTTATTCCCATTTACAATGTTAAATCTGATCCTTATTTTTTTTATGTATCAGTTTGGTCACACCAAGCTACTGAATTACTTGATTAAAACCAATCTAGATATTATGAAGGTGCTTTTTAAAAGTTAATAAGATTTAAATCAGTAGACTTCAGGTAAAGCAGATTTACTCTCCATGATATGGGTGGGCCTTGTCCAGTCAGTTGAAAGCCTTAACAGAAAAGACTAAGGTGCCCTGAAAAAGTTCAGCTTAGGGCTCCAAACCAAGGGTTTGGACCTTGGTTTGGAGCCAATACCTGTCTATTTCTGTCTCTGTGTCTGTCTCTCTCTCTTTGTGTATCAGTTCAGTTCAGTCACTCAGTTGTATCCGACTCTTTGCAAGCCCATGAATTGCAGCATTCCAGGCCTCCCTGTCCATCACCAACTCCTGGAGTCCACCCAAACCCATGTCCATTGAGTCGGTGATGCCATCCAGCCATCTCATCCTCTGTCATCCCCTTCTCCTTCCACCTTCAATCTTTCCCAGCATCAGGGTCTTTCCCAATGAGTCAGCTCTCCGCATCAGGTGGCCAAAGTATTGGAGTTTCAGCTTCAGCATCAGTCCTTCCAATGAATACCCAGGACTGATTTCCTTTAGGATGGACTGGTTGGATCTCCTTGCAGTCCAAGGGACTCTCAAGAGTCTTCTCCAACACCACAGTTCAAAAGCATCAATTTTTCGGTGCTCAGCTTTCTTTACAGTCCAACTCTCACATCCATACATGACTACTGGAAAAACCATAGCCTTGACCAGACGGACCTTTGTTGGCAAAGTAATGTCTCTGCTTTTTAATATGCTGTCTAGGTTGGTCATAACTTCCTCTTTGTGTGTGTGTGTGTACATTTATTTATCCTGCTACATATATAGTACATACATAGATATACCTCTGTTATATATATTGATATATACTCTCAGAGACCAGAAAATGCTGAATTTTCTATGTATTGAACTTCAAAAAGGCACAGAAGAGAACATTTGAAATTAGAAACTCAGAAAATTCAAGATAAATAACAACCCAAAAACTTGCCAGTAGGGCTTCCCTTGTGGCTCAGCTGGTAAACAATCCACCTGCATTGCAGAAGACCTGAGTTCCATCCCTGGTTTGGGAAGATCCCCTGGAGAAGGGAAAGGCTACCCACTCCAGTATTCTGGCCTGGAGAATCCTGTGGACTGTGCGGTACCTGGGTTTCACAAAGGGTCAGACACAACTGAGCGACTTTCATTTTCACAACTTACCACTAGAAACAAAGAAAAAGTGTCCCTACAGACACCTTCAGTGAAGAATGTCACCCTTTTATCCCATCCCACCTCCGGTTATGCTCCTATCAATAACTTGTTCCCTTATATGAGTAAGAAAGGCAAAGAAATTAAAAATGAAGAGGTGTTTTGGGTTTTTTTTGCTATTATTTTGTTTCTTTTTTGTTTTTTTGTTTTTTTTTTTTTGCTAATCCTTAGTTTGTAGTTTTCCATTGTAGGTATGATGACCTGTCTGTGAAAAAACGGGTCATTTTAACTAAAATGTGAGTTTTGGCGACTTTATGTTTTATCTTTCTCTATTTGGTTTATCTTTCCCATTTCCTATAATATATGTCGTATTTTTTCTGGCTATGCACTTAACAGGCTTCCCAGGTTTAATTTGTGTCCAGTGGGAGCACTACATTTGCTTGGTTTTGAGGTTGACACTTTCTCCTTGGAAACCTACCATATGTTTTTACAATATATATTATACCAAGTTCCTGTTTTCTCAGGGCATATTTTTCTATGTGGGGGTTAACTTGAGCAAAATGAACAGATTAAATTATATTTCAGTCATAGTCTGGCTTAATTTTCACTTGAATTCATTTCAAACTAAATGCTTCATCCTCATTCATCTTTATTCATTCAACTGTATCCCGTGGACGTTTGCCATTTAAACACCTGGTAGTTTTCCCCTCTTGGCAGATTCTTGGACTTGTCCTAGCCTTTCTGGTGCTTTGGTAGAATTAAGGACATTATTTTTCTCAAAGGTGAAGAGGGTTTGGGGGGAAATTTAACGTAACTTATTTTCCTTGCCAAAGATATGCTAGGGGTTTAAGAAGTAAATTTCATAGTTACAACCCTCCCTCCAGGGTTCCATACTTGTTATGAATGTAAATCTTCACAGTGCATTTGTGAGGACTTAGACGGTGGAGGAAGCATAGAGTCACTGTCATAAAGCACCAGTAAAGAGCAGGGCTTTCACTGTCTCACTATTAACTAAGAAGCTTAGAAAACTCAAAAATAGAATCCATGTAACAGAGCAGCAACATGGCATGTAACTTTTTATTGTGCATTCTCTGGATGCATGGTTTAACTACTCAAGAATTATGAGTTTTAACCATTTTTCATTTCCACAAAATGTGAGTATCATGTTACTTTTGCCCTTCCGATCAATGGCCATTTCTATCTGTCCATGCTATACTTTAGCAAAATTGTTTTGTATGGTTTTGTCAATTCTACCAATAAATCCTACTGCAGTTTAAATGATGGATTAAGATCAACAATAATGGAACGAACCTACCAGCACTCTCTCTGTATCTCCTGCAGCTAGGCATGTCCTCTGTTGTAACAGAGCAGAATTTCCCATTATAGGTAGCTTTGACCTCAATATGGATTCTTTTTTTTGAGTGAAATTTCGCACCAAAGACAAAAACAAATCACAAGTTTTTCAAATATCTCCAGCATATACAATTTTTCCAATTACATTCACACATTGATCAAAACCATTGTCAGTAGCATGATCTTTAAAAATTAAGATCACACACATATGCACACCACACGTGTGTGTGTGTGTGTGTGTGTGTGTGTGTGTGTGTGCTGAGCATCATATTCATATTTAAATAAATATTAAACATGGAAGAAAATTTTAAAGAAACAAGCAGTTGGGGAAGTCAAGTTTACATTCTGGGGTCTCTCTTTCCTAAATAAGATTACCCTGCCTGAAAAAGATATGCAACTTTGCAAAGCACTAAAATAGATTGAAAATGATTTTTACAATTTTATGAGATCAAGTTAATTCACTGAGATAAAGAAAGATCTACTGAAATTCAGTTTGATACATGCATATAATAAATATGGTGTCAATTTAATCAAAAGTAAAAAATATTTGAATTATGGTGCCTCATCCCATTTGTGTTTTTACTGTTTTTTAGGCAATATTTTTTCTCTCTGGGAACATACTCTTGGAGTACATTTCTTTCATAGAAAATAAGTAATCAAGGATATTATATGTATGTTATATAAAAACCTGCTATATTCAGGGATAAAAAATGTTATATATAAATTTTATAAATATTGTAAAGTATATTGTATTTATATATTTATATATATAAATTTATATATATAAATATATATATACACACAAAGGAATAGCTTAGTGACTTTTTTCAAAGTAAGATCTCTCAGTTCCAATGAATAGATTCCACAGTTTCACTAAAATTTTATTCAAATTTAAACATATTTAAATATGTGTAATTTAAACAGCATAACTGAAAATTATATATATATATATCAAAATCATATCAGTATGTATCTGGGCTTCCCCCGTGGCCCAGCAGTAAAGAATCCACTTGATATACAGTAGACTTGCAGGAGATGCAGGTTTGATCCCTGGGTCAGGAAGATCCCCTGGAGTAGGAAATGGCAACCCACTCCAGTATTCTTGCCTGGGAATCCACCAAATAGTTAACTTGAATTATAAAACTGTCCACTAGAAAAGTATAGAAGTTATTTGTTCATTAAATTGCTGTTGAGAGTTATGATTACAAAATTTCGTTTTTAAATGGGGCTTTACTTTTAAAACAAGTTTGAAAACTTTTTCTCCTCTTGTTCACCACTGCCTAGTGCTCAGCAGGACACATATTGCCCACATAATTCAAAAAAGTAATACTGAATCTTCTTTTCTATATAAGGGAAAGAGTGATGCTAATACAGTCTATTAAATTGGACTGCCTTTTTTCTTTTCTGTTAGCTGGTTTTGTTGCCTTTAATTTGGTTTCTAATCTGGAGATAAGCTAAAAGAAAAGTCACATCAAATAACATAGTTGGAATAAACTAGATACATAATAGAGTGCCAAATCATCCATGCCCTGCTTGTAAACTCAGATATAAACTTTGCATTCAACACTACTTTAAATATTTCAAAAAGTATATGTTTAGATAGCCACAGAGATCTGACTTAACAAACTGCAGTAAGTAGGGAAAGAAACACTCTTATCATCCAAACTCTACTGGCACAATAGGGATCTGGGATTCCAAGAGGAAACTGAACTTTCTCAGTCTTAGTCCCATCAGTAGATCCATTCTTGATTGTCCAGATATTTAGTTGTGTAAATGTCCTTAATTCTGTAAACATTCCTGAAAATGTTCCTATTATTTTTTTCTGTGCCTTATAATATTATCATGTAATTTTAAATAACAGATTATGATAGTCCATGTCCTCTGAGAAAGACTTCAAGATCAGGTTCCACAGGCAATGATTTTCTGAGGGAAAAATCCTCAAGAAAGAAAATGGGAAAGTTCCGTGGAACAAGGGGACCGCTGCCACACCACTGTGTCCAGCCCCAAGTGAAGAAGACGGGGAAGGAGCGATGTTGTAAATCTTCTAGACAGCTGGCAAACCAAGGAAGGATTTTCAAGGCCATCAGTGAGTTCTTGAGCCAAAGTCAGCCATATGAGGTATTGTGTGCCTCCCAGGAACAAGCTTGCCTTCCTACGCCTGCCAGGCTCATCCATTAGGTTGGTGCAGTCCATGGGAAACATAGGGTCTGCTCAATGTGGTAGTGAGCTTCTGTTCCATGCTGCAAAGAAAACTGGAACTCCGCGCTCCCTTACACTTCCTCTAGTTGGAAGCCTGCAAAGTACATTCTCATGGTTGCCATACGTACGACTTTTTCTAGAAAATATTCTTCAGTCTTGCTCTCATATGAGACAATTTTTCAGAGGAAGAAGAAAGGTCAATGAGATGGAAGAAATTCTGTAGCATGGTGCATTACACGAACCACTTTTCACAGCATTAATGGTAATATTGCTTTCTGCATGGGGACCAGCCTACTGTCAGTCACAATCACCCCCTTTCCAATGCGGGTGATCAGGAGGGGCTTCCAAAATTAGCAAGAAACACAAGGAGATCGACAGAGAGTTTGATTTTGAAGCATGTGGTCACTACATGGTTGTTTTAATCAAACATCAGAGTTATTCTTTAGGAAGAAGAAGAAAATAATGCCGACTGGTTTTGAGGTTTTACTGGTCATATATGAATATCAATCATCTTCATTCAGAGGTGGAAAATTCTTTTTGAAATCCAGTCCCTTGCACTTCCAAACTGATTTTTTTTTAAATAAATATCTTCGGACTTTTTTTTTTTTGCTATTAAGAGCAGCAAATTTCATAGTGGGTACAATGTGCATTACTAAAATAAAGATAAGCTAACTCAAACTTTATTACAAAAGTTCTTAATACTGATGAATAATGAAGAGCCCTGGAAAAATATTCTTTGCTATTTCCGTATAACATTTGTCTTCACTGCTTTAAAGAAACAATAATGTGAAGCTACCAACCCATGAGAAATTGATCTTCAGTACTTTAATATAATTAGTTCTTAATTCCTTCTCTAGTTTCTCTGGATCTGCTTAAGTTTTGAAACCAATTCAAAGCAATGTTTTAATTATTACAGCATGTAACTTAATGGGAGTTCTTTAGTATCTCAGCGCAAACACCTAACAAATCCCTTTCACCCCCATTTTTCTGATGCCTGTATTTAATTTTCAACTTTCCACAAACCAGGCATGTATTTGTCACAGAGCAATGAAGTACGATAGCCCTGTTCCTCATTAACACACAACCTGGAGCTGCCATTTGTGTCTTGGGAGAAAGAAATCAAATCTTCCTCCATAGACGCCGGAAGTGGCAGCCACCAGCTATCACTCAGGATATTTGATCCATTTCTCTGGCACATTCCTCTGCTTTCACTTCATGCGGTACTTTATTTGGTCATAATGAAAAAATGCAGCACCTGAGAGGCCAAGTGTTTTATAAACAGAGAACCAGATCCTGTGATTCCGTCGGGTGAGTAAGCTGTCTTTTCCACCTGGTTAAGACACTTTCCAAGGAGTCATGATTCCTTTGGTTGTTTAACACACAGAAAATGAACTCACAACATAGCCATGAAAATGTCAAGATGCTGTGCTACACAGGTATAAAACATCTCATTATATTATATTATAGTAAACAAAATAATACGTTAACAAAATCTTTCAAACTACACACTTTCACATAACTTGCCTTTAAATCTTATCAGATACTGAATTAGTAAAATGTAACTTCTGGTACTAGGCCATGAATTGGGGCCTGAAACTACTCAAATACCTACCCAACATCTCTACCTTTTATACTTTCTTCCCATTTTAATTTTTTTCTTCCAATTTCTTCTCTATTTTTCCTACTCTTTTCCAATTCAACTTTCTTTCTAGACTCTTTTGATAATACTTTACAAATGCATCCACAGATACTGATGCATTTCATTGTTGTCCCCTTTCACTTAGATGAGAAACAAATTTGAAAAACCTGGAAAGGTATATGCATATTTGGGGAGATGGGGTACAAGTTCCAACTTTCATCAGATCCTCAAAGGAATTCTAGACCAGAAAGGGTCATGAACTGCTGTGTAGAATAATTGATTCATCTAACATCATACAGAGATCCTTGCCTGTTCTTTTCAATTATTGTTTATTTCATTTTGACTCTAACACAATCTGTGGAAGCCAACAGGAATCTAGGGCCAGACTTTATGGCATATTTTTTAATTATTGGCATATTAAAAAAAATGCTTCAATGTGTTAGCTTCTATGGTGGACAGAAGTTTAAGATGGTATCCCAAGATTTTCATTCTCAATCAAATACCACTCTAGGTACTGCTGTTAAGAAATCTTGCAGATGTATTTAAAGCCTCAAATATGTTATTCAGTCACTAAGTCTTGGCTGACTCTTTGCAACTCCATGAACTGCACTATGCCAGGCTCTTCTTCTATCCTCCACTATTTCCCAGAGTTTGCTCAAATTCATGTCCACTGAGTTTGTGATGCCATCCAACGATCTCATCTTCTTGTTACCCCCTTCTTCTCCTCCTAACTTCAATCTTTCCCAGCATCAGGGTCTTTTCCAATGAGTCATCTCATCATAATCATGCAGCCAAATTATTCTCACTTCAACTTTAGCAACAGTCCTTCCAATGAACATTCAGGGTTGATTTCCTTTAGGATGGACTTCCTTGACCTCCAAGGGACTTTCAAGAGTCTTCTCTAGCACCAAATCCCAAATAAATTGACTATAAAGTACAGATAACATTTGGGTGGGGCTGATCTAATCACACGAGCCCTTTAAAAGTAGTTTTCTCTGGCTGATAGCAAAAGGGCATCAGGGAGATCTGAAGTGCAAGAAGGACCTGACGTGAAGGAAATGATCTGTTGCTGAGAGAGAGGCCACCTGGCAGTCTGCAAGCAACTATTAATAAGAGTGACCCTGGCCGATGGCCAGCAAGGCAGTGGGGACCCTGGTCTCCTACCACAAGGAAATGGATTCTGCCAACACAAGGAAACATATTTCCCCAGTCAGAACTCCAGATGAGCACTCAGCTGTCTGACACCTCGGTTTCAGCTTTTGAGACCCTGAATAGAGGACTCAATTAAAATCCACTGGAATTCTGACCCAGGGAATATATGATACCATAAAATATTGTCATGTTAAGCTGCAAAGTTTGTAGTAACTTGTGACAATCAGTAGAAAACTAAGACAGTTGTTAACTCATAAGCCTCAGGTCTTTAATTTTTTTGCCAAGAACTGGGATAGTTACCTACATTTAAACAAGTTCAGAATTGTTGACATCTTAGTGATTTCTCATTCTGGCAGGAGTGTTCTTTGAGCCAAAAATAAAATAAGAAAATGAGAGATGAAGTGTTATCTGTTGGTTGTTTCCTATTTAAGACATGCAGCAATTAAAAAAAAAAAAGGTCCATCCACTAGCTTACTTTAAAGGATGAGCAAGGATACTTAAAGTTGTGAAAAGAAACCACTACTACAATTCCATTACTTGTTTGTTTAATAACTTCTAGTGTTTTTCAATGTTTGAACTGAGTTCTCTGTGATCTCATTGTTTTTATGCAAATTTGTTCTGAATCAAATGAATTCAAAAACTTAAATAACCATAAAAATAAATTTAGCTATGTCTTATAAATATAGATTTCCAAGCATTTGCAAGAGAAAATTATGTTTCAGTTCCCTGGAATAAATTTATGTAATCTGTAATTTTCACACCATCCTAGGCAATTCTGACGGCCACAAATGTTTGGGGAAAAAATCTTCCTTTAGAACAATTGCACTTTTATTGAAAAATCTGACTGGCTATCTATAACATGTGGCGTTAAAAGCAGAAGAATGTTGATGCCCAGAGGAAGTTCCCATCGAGCAGTACAGAGAATATAGAAGCATTAACAAATATGCAAATATTTCATGCAACATGTGGTAAATTGAAGGCAGAACCAATGGAAATGAGCACTGGAATCCACTGGTTGATAGGCTTTACCGCAGACTGCTATGGTCAGAGAAGATCTACTTTGTTCAATGAACCATAAACCAGATTGTTTTTAAAGCATGAAACCAAGAAATTCTAAAGTGCACTCACCAAAACAGCAGTTCCAGATAGCCTCCAAACATTTCAGGGCATCATTGCAAAAGGTGGAGTTTGCTTTGAGTCTTCTCTGGTCCATTGCACTCTTTGAGTAGTTTGTACCTCACAATCCTTCCATTTCAACTTTTTCAAGCATTTAGAAACCCTTCTCAAAGCCTGTCAGTCAGGAAACTTGACTAATATTCTTACATTTTTACTCATTTTCCTTAATAATATTCCACTGCACCCTTTTAAATCCCCTCAGTTCAGGCAACATTTACAGACCTAGTTGTACATATAAACTAACATCTTAGGGATGAATTTCAGAGATTTTTCTCTCACATCTAGAAACAATCTCACAGAAACGCATTTAAAAAAACCCGGCCAAGCTTAGTATCATTTTATTAATAAAATGATTTAGCTAGCGTTTGATTTGGCTCTTTTTAGAGTCCCTGTGCATCTGACCAACTAATAAGCATTTCCCGTAAATTTCTAAATAACTAACCTGTGTCACTAGTCTTGGATGAGACAGAAAAAATGTACAGTTTATTCCGATCAAGCCAAATATCCAGTTATTTACTTTGTGTTTATTTCAGCCCGAAGTACAGTCTATAATGTATTGTGATCCTAGAATCCCTTACCTTTTCCCCATCACTTTTGATGTTTAATAATAAAACTATGTACATGTTTATGCATTTCAAAGATGTGTGTTGTTAAGCACAGATGCCACAGGACTCCAGGAAAAACTTGCATAAAAATTTTGGAAGAGGATTTACCATTTTGACTTTATCATATTGATGTGTATTTTTACCCTCATTTTACAGACGAAGAAAATTGGGTTCTGAAAGGGTAAGTAATTTGCTCTGGATCAGCATGCCAGTAATTGGGATGATTAGAGTTCAAATAAAATTAGTCTCATGTAGAAATCTGTGTTGTCTTTTTTTTTTCTGCAGTACAATATCCCCAGGCAGGAGTCACAATCCTATTCATAATTGCTACTATACATAGCAGAAACAAATAAAAACATTTGCCAAACAAATTATAAATGATGAATAACTCATATTGCTTTATACACATAAATGCACACACACACACATAAATATAAAGATGCGCATGTAAACTTTTTAAATACGCAGATGTTTCAGGCAATGGTAGCTTATGGCACCCTGAAGTATTTGAAACTGCATAATGTCCTTTTGACAATATTCGATCAGGATGGCAGAGTTATCTACATTGTGCAAATGCATTCCAACACAATACGCTTAATAAGAGTGAACACCTTTAACCTTTCTTAACAGTAGGATTAAATTTTATTTTGAACAATGCCCACCAGGGGGTGCTGGCACATTGACACACCAGAAAGGAAAACAGGCTGTCCTGCCAGGTCAAATGAAATGCTAGCAATTGATACTCTTTGCAAGGACCTATTTCTGTAGGTAGTTGTTTTTTTGTTTTTTGTTTTTTGTTTTTTAAAGACAATAGAAGTTATTCACACGTATTATTTCTGAATGACAATCCTAGAAAAAAATTTGGTTAGAATTAAGATCCAACTGAAGTTTTCTCATTTTAATAATATTTTTTCATAAAAGTACTTGGACTCCAAAAGTAGATTTGGATGAAACAATTTTGACATAAAATACTTTTATCAATAGTGATAGTCATTAATCTTCTAGGCATGGCTTATAACCTATTTAACTATTCTTAAGTTTCATATTTCATATTAAACACCAACAAAAGATATAGTCACCTGTGCTGAAGTATCTCTACATATAATGCATACATAAATCACTGTTGAAGTTATTTTGTAACTGATTCCTTCTTTAGTAATTTAGGAGGTAAAATTTAGAATTTATTTTTAATCAAATAATATACTGAACAAAAATATAAAACTATCTAACATTCTTGACTGAAAATAAATAATATATAGCTAAATCATTTTTATTAAAGAAAACCATCAACTCAGTAACACACTGTGACCAGTAAGTTAGATACCGTTAGTACAATCTCAAAATTAACTGAAGTTTATGAGGCATACATTTTGATAGTACAAATTTTATGCAAAGTTAGGCTCTTCAATAGAAACAATCTCCTTCCTCTCTTAATCCAAGATGTTTTTACCTATGTAATTCAAGCCATTCAACCATAAGGAAAATCTATACTCTTACCTTTGTGGGCAAAAGCTATTTGGCTGAAGCATCCCTTAATTATTTCCAGTTTTGGTTCAGGTGGATTGGAATGCCAAGTACACTCCAAAACTGTGTCCTTGATTCTAATGACAATCTTCCCAAATAGAGGAAAAGCATTCTTTGTTACAGGATCCTTGAGTAGTTGTCTCCTCATTCTAAGCAGTTGTGCTTCATGTAAACTGTGTGAGAAATGAGAGAACATCTGTCAATTCAAATCATCATTAAGTTCTCAGGAGGGTGATGAGAAGGAGTTTGCAGAGTATATTGTTTTAGTAAACAATGGCAACCACAAATGAGTATAGGATTGTTTCGAAATGTTTATGGAATTAAATTATAGTAAATTTCCACTCTGAATTTATCATTTATCAATTTTTCTCATCTCTTCTCGAGCTTACCTGCATGTCCAACACATCCTACCACTTTAAATCCAAAAATGCATTAACTGTTTATCATTAGTCTTATTACCTTAATTTATTCATAACCGTATCTTTCAAGTTTAAAGAGATCCTCAATGTACTAATAATCAAGCATTTAATGAGGACATTTACATTCACTCAATTCAGACCCTTCAAAATCTCATAGACTTTAATCATATCTTTTACCCTTCATTCTTCCAGATGAGTCATATGAAATATTCAACCCTATTATCATATGCAAATATCTTGGTTCTATTGAAGTGGCAATCAAACAACAAATATTTATCTGGGTCTAGCTTTGCCGGTGACACTGTGTCAGGAGTTTGGGGACATGGAAAAAACGGATGCATCGGAGAGCCTTCCCCTGCCCGCGTCCTTCTTAACATCTAGGGTGTTGGCGGCAAGCTCCATCTAATCACCGAGCCAATCATAACTTAAGACCGGCAATAGACTGTATTATCTTATCTTCACCAGCAGGTGAAATTTAGAATCAATATTATTGTTTATTATTCAGGATACTCTTGAGAGTCCCTTGGACTGCAAGATCAAACCAGTCCATCCTAAAGGAAATCAGCCCTGAATATTCATTGGAAGGACTTGTGCTGAAGCCGATGCTCCGATACTCTGACCCCTGATGCAAAGAGCCAACTCATTGGAAAAGACCCTGATGCTGGCAAAGACTGAAGGCAAAAGGAGAAGGGGACAGCAGAGGATGAGATGGTTAGCTAGCACTACCGACTCAACGGCTATGAATCTGAGAAAACTCTGGGCAAGAGTGGAGGACAGAAGAGCCTGCGTGAGCTGCAATCCATGGGATCGCAAAGAGTAGGACAGGACTCAGCAACTGAACAACAATTCAGGATCCAGTACGCCAGGAATGCAATCCAACTCTGTCAGTTCTAGTTGATCTGTCAACAGCTTTGATAGTGTCCACATTCTATTTCATAAAACAATTTTTTTCCCCGTGGTTTTCAAAAGTCCGCACTTTGTGGTTTTTTCTTACCTCATTAGCCACTCCACTGTTTTCTTTATTTTACCATTTTCCTCCGTTTTCCCTCTAGATATCAGAAAGCCAGAAGAACTGAGACTAGCTCTTTTATCTTCACTGTGCATCAACCCCTGAATCAACTGAAAAACAGGTCTTCAGAAACAGGAAGCTTGCATTACCTGAGGATAAGAATTGCTATTATCTAAAGGCTCTGCCACCAAGTCCTTGATGTGGTCCTGTTCATTTTGGAGCAGAGGCGGTATTACACCTTGTCTCTGGACCTTTCAGCAAATTGCTGAGCAACTTGCAGCCTAGTCCACATTCTTTTTTAACGTTTCCATGTGTAATTGAAGTACAGCAAACTTCACATATTTAAACTGTACAATCTGATCAATTTTGACGTATGTCTTCAGCCATGAAACTGTCATTCCTATCAATATAATGAGCATGCTCACTACCCCAAAGGCTTCATTTTGATCCTATCTTTACAGAGATTGCAGTCTGATAAAAAATTAATCTATCTCATAATGTGAGAGACAGTATTGCACGGAGATCAGTAATGAGTGGTAAATAACGGCATGAACAAGTAGCAGAGAATTCAGAAAAAGGAGATGGTATTGTGAATACTGTGATTAGAACGTGCTTCATCATTACCTTTTGCATGCATTTTCTTAGAATGTTTTTCTCTCTGCATTTTCTTTGATTATTGGGGTTAATCATTTTCCTCTGTCTTCTCCAGGTATTTATATTACATATGCTGTACTTTCTAGGTTTGAACGCCTTTTGACTTTTATGTAAGGATAAAATTGCTTCTTCTTAGGCTGCTTAATTGTTCTTTAGGACAAATTAACTTGACCTTTACTTTCTGATTTAGTCATAATATAAAATAATTTTAGAGTTGGATGAGATCTCAGATACTACTTTTGCAAATCCAAGATGTCATGTAATTCCACATTATTTTCTATTGCCACAACACACCAATATAAGCCTTTATGTCTTCTATTTATGATAGTAGTTCAAACAGGTTTTAAGTAGGATTCTCTTTATTTATTATTTATTTTTGGGAATGCCCTCTAAGCAAGAATCCTTTTTTCCACTAACAGAAATGATTTCTAAACTCACATGAAGTGGCGCTAGCTGTTACGCACCTGCCTCCCAATGCAGAAGACATCAGGGAAGCAGGTTCGACCCCTGGGTCAGGACGATCCCCTGGAGGAGGACATGGCAACCCACACCAGTATTCTTGCCCGCAGAATCCCACAGACAGAGGAGCCTGGCAGTCCATGGGGTCGCAAAGAGTCAGGCACGACTAAAGCTACCTAGCACACAGTGGTAAAGAACCCTCCTGCCAATGCAGGAGGTGTAAGAGACGCAGATTCCATCTCTGGTTCAGAAAGATCCCCTGGAGGAGGGCATGACAACACTCCCCAGTATTCTTGCCTGGAGAATCCCATCAACAGAGGAGCCTGGTGGGCTACATGTACTGAGGGTCACAAAGAGTCAGACACGACTGGAGCGACAGCACGCACAACAGAAACGATTACTTGACTCATGTAATTTAAAGGCCCAAGGTTCAGCTGATTCCTTATTAGGTTGGATGAATAACCTCAGATGATAACATTGAATTATCTCTCGCAACTCTTGCCTCTGTTTTCCTTGCATATAGAGTTGTTAAGATAAAATGCAAACACACGTGAAGTTCAGATAAACAGTATTTATGTATCTCATGGGACATACTATATTTATTTTTGTTGTTTTTATTTTTTGCTTGTTTGTTTTTTCTAAATCTGTCACACTCACACTGAATTGCTCTCAGGTAGTTTTTTCACAGACCTACTGTCACCATACTCTCTTAGTTTATAATCCCTAGATTAGCCACCTACGAGGAAAAAGAACTTCTTTTTCCATAAAATCTGAGTGAGTCTTATGGGATCAAATTGTCATAACTATCAAACAAATGGCCATGGCTTAGGCGATGGAATGCATGTGTTAGGTCTGGATCATGGGCCACCCTCCATGTACAAGGAAGGGGGTATGTATGTCAGTTTCATGAAACCATATTTTTGGGACTCATTGGAGGGCTACTGTCCAAAGGAAGACCAGAGTACAGAGTGGATATATATATATATATATATATACATATTAGGCAAGGCAAAGATAAATATGACTATTAGAGATCTTTTTAAATGTGGCTTTACTTTTGACATATTTGGTTTATAATGATAAAAGCTATAATAAATTTAGTTGTGTTTTAAAGGGTTGTGTATTTATCAACCACAACTAGTTCACTCTTTATATTGTGTTGGACATGAATAAGCATCACATATCAAGGTAGGGGGCAGGATGATTTAATAGCCACCATGTAGTCACTGGATGAGAGGGAGCCATTGGGAGTTTCTGTTAAGAAAGGAGCATTTGTGTTAGACACGTTTTGATTCTGATCTTTATCTCTTATGCCTCGGAGCAAATTAAGAACTTTGGATTAAGTTTGGGACTTGAATAATTTACTTCACTGGACAATTCAAATGATTAAATAAAGTAATGCATGCAATGACCCTAGCATAGCACCAGGGATATTATAATCTTTCAAAAGTATTCATTGCATTATTATCTACAGCAACTTTACCATAATCTTCCAAGCAGCATTCCTGAATTTTTCATTTTCTTGTTATTCAATCACTATTTGTGTCCAACTCTTTGTGGCTTCGTGGACTGCAGCACAACAGGCTTCCCAGTCTTTCACTGTCTCCTGGAGTTTGCTGAAACTCACGTCCACTGAGTGGGTGATGTCATCCAACCATCTCATCTTCCAGGATCTTTCCCAACATTAGGATCTTTTCTAATTATTCAGCTCTTCACATCAAGTGGTGAAAGTATTGAAGTTTCAGCTTCAGTATCAGTTCTTTCAATGAGTATTCAGGCTTGATTTCCTTTAAGATTGACTGGTTTGATCTCATTTTCTTGCTTCAAGGCTATTTTCACACGTTCAGTAGGCTATTATGTACTGTGTTTAGGAGTTTCACTTCCAGTAGATTTTTAACTCTTTGAGGTCATCATTCATTGATATTTTTCTCAATTTTTTCACATGAAGTTATTTTATGTCTGCTAGTTCCATCTTGTGCTTATGAAGGTGATTTTTAAATCACAATGCAGGTATTTTAAAAATCCTTCTTGAATTACAAAACTATATTTCTTTCCACATCTTGGGCTGCTTTTACCTGATGATTTTTTATGGATGCTCATTGGACAAATATCTTGATAGAATTTTCTATGATCTCACTTAAATTTCATTTCTTAATAACATTTCATTCATTATACTGTTACTATGGTTTTTATTAAATTTACTTTGATTTACCAAAATATAACTGGCACTTCTATAACTGAGATCTTGGGATAGCCTCCGATTTATATCTTTCTCAAACCTTAGTATTTTATTGCCCCTCCTGTCCCCTAAAATAGTTTGAGTTGAAGCTTAGAAATTTTAATGCATACTGTCTTTTTCAGAAAAATTATAAAATATTGTGTATGATAAATCTGATCATTAATCTTTGGAGAAATAACCATATGCTACAGAAGATAATGTATAAGTATTTCTTCATGACATAAGGACAGAGGAAATATATATATATATTATGCTTTTATCCCATGTCAATTCAATAGAGTTAAATCAATGGTAAATACATAGGTAGCTAAGTAGTTAGATAAGTAGATGATAGATAGATAGCCTATCTATAAGCATTTAATATACATGAGAATATACATAATGGAAGATCTTAATTAAACAATAGAAATCCTGAAGGGAGATATGAGTGTTATATTGGGTAGACACTCAATCTGATTAATGTTGCTAAATTCCCTCTACTGAGACTCAACACAAATATCTCTACTGGCAAAAAGTATACTTCATTCAGAACTGCAAGGCTTTAGAAACTGAAAAATAATTTCTCCTCATAAAGAATGTGTTGAGGAATGTCTGGGAAAGGTCTAAAGTGCAATGCTATGGAAAATTCAAGTGATAAAGAATCTGAAATGCTATATTTGAAACTTCATTCTAATGCTTATTGCTTAAACTTGGGCAAATTATTTGCTTACTCAGATGAAAAGTTAACAATAAGGTGGATTCAAATTCAGCTTCATCGCTTACTTGTTATGTGACTTGAAAGTTACTTTTTTTCTCTGAACCTGGCTTCCTGGATGACTAAGTACTAATACAAAAACTGAAATTCAGAACAATTATGGTAATGGAATAAAATTTTATAAAGTTTTGTACATAATGTCACCCATATAAAGTGACATATATTTGGCGTGTATATTAATTCCTTCAGTTTCTTATCATCATCATTGGGATTTTAGTAAAAGCAGCTAATCATTAAATTTTCAGAGGTGTGTTGATAAGATAAAGTATATATATTAAAGAGTTTGCCAAATTCAGGTGCTAGTTTTACCCACAAAATACTAACAATCACTACTATCAGTACTAACAACTGCTCTTATAATAGAAATAAAGACAGAGTTGAAAAAATACCTAAGTAGAAATTAAAAAATCTGAGTTCTAAGCATGCTTAGCTATGTACTTATCACATATAATATGTTGGGGTGTAGCATTATATGAAGTGTTCTATTCATCTTCTCTGGTACTTGGTTTCTTCACTATTATTTTATATTAATAACCCATATTCATATCATTATAACCCATAAATTCTCTTTTAATTCTAACATACTATAATTATGAGAGGGCTTTCCTCATAGCTCAGTTGGTAAAGAATCTGCCTGCAATGCAGGAGACCCTGGTTTGATTCCTGGGTCGGGAAGATCCCCTGGAGAAGGGATAGGCTACACACTCCAGTATTATTGGGCTTCCCTTGCGGCTCAGCTGGTAAATAATCCATCTGCAATGTGGGAAACCTGGGTTTGATCCCTGGGATGGGAAGATCTCTAGGAGAAGGGGAAGGTTACCCACTCCAGTACTCTGGCCTGGATCTGAATCCAGTATCGGGCCTGTGTTGCAAAGAGTCAGACAGGACTGAGTGACTTACACTTTCACTTTTCATAATTATGAGCATGACTGACATCTGACAACTGGCGATGGTCAGAAGTCCCTGAGACACCTTCCAAATATGACAAGAGACCAACAAGGAGAGTCTTCCAGTCTGCTGAATCACAGCAGCTGTCTTCCTTTCATGCTAATTAGCTTTTCAAAACCAGAAAGTAGCAGACCCACGTGAATGGCTGCTGGAAAGAGTTACCAGGTCAGTTGAGTTTTTTTCTTTCTGAATCCCAATTTAGAATCCTTTCCTGATTTTTTTTCTGTTTTTGAAAGGTATATAAGATGCCATGTTTTATTGTTTAGAGAAGAAAAAAAACAAAAACACCATTGGTGATTCTACATCTTGCGGAATTGGTAATCTCTCAGAATTTGCTGCAGCTTACTTCCTGTTGTTTTTCATGTCTGAAATGTTCTTGGATATTGGCTTGCAGGCAATGTCACATAATCACAATGCAGAGAGAATACCATACTTTAACTACAATCCAAATGGTCACAAAGAGTTGGACATGACTGAGGTGACTTAGCACGTAGCGTGCACCTATAGTGCCAAAAAATAAAAATAAAAAAGCCAACTGCAACCTTGTGAAATGATCTTATATGGTCTTTGTCAGCACTTTCCCTAAAAATCCTGATTTTTAGTCATTTATAACATCAGCAAACAGGACTTCAGAGAAAATGATACCATCTGTTGTGATTATGAGTGATATTGCCCAAGTTTAGGCCAGACATGTAAAACCCTTTCGTCTTCAGTATTTCTTTGCTTCTCTCTGTTTACTGTGAGCTTGTCTAGTTGCGTTGATGAAAAGTATGTAAAGATCAATTTGGATTAAATCCAAACCCTAGTGAAAAAGCTGTGAATCCACAGAGGGAAGCACTGATTTATCAACTAGCTCTCTTTTGTCTGTGGTATGATAACATCATGTGTATACATAAGAATTTATCATTGTAATTCCAAACCCTGTAAGTCTTATCTATCCTAGAAAAACTTCAACATTAGATAGCTGGAATCTCTTTATTCATGTTCTGATATGTGTAACCCCTAAGAAGACAGTCAGAGTGTAGGACAAAGTTTCAAAGAAACTGAATTCTGTAGGTAGAAAACACACCCATCTTGGCATATTAAAAAGTACAAGAGAAGCATGATATCCTGAGAAGGCAATGGCGACCCACTCCAGTACTCTTGCCTGGAAAATCCCATGGATGGAGGAGCCTGATAGGCTGCAGTCTATGGGGTCGCTAAGAGTCAGACACAACTGAGCGACTTCACTTTCCCTTTTCACTTTCATGCATTGGAGCAGGAAATGGCAACCCCCCTCCAGTGTTCTTGCCTGGAGAATCCCAGGGCCGGGGGAGCCTGGTGGGATGCCGTCTATGCGGTCGCACAGAGTCGGACACGGCTGAAGCGACGCGGCAGCAGCAGCATGATATCGGCAACCACAAAGTTGGATCAATGCATTTAGCACAAAAGAAACTATAAAATAATGATGCACAGACATCACACCTGCATGGACTATCATTTTATAATCTTGCAAGACAGGGCTACCAGAAAATGTAGCTAAATCTAACTCATTAACATAGAAATATAAACTGCGGTACCAATAAACATATAAACATTAGTATTTTTAAGAGCATTCCATCTAAATATCTAATAAAAAGGTTTAGAGTTCATTCATTTTCACATTTTTCTTCCAAATCTGGTAGTTACTAGCTATGATGATTTAATGTAACTACAATAAACAGATATTTAAGTGATTTTTTAAACATAATTTTCTCAGCTGGAAATTTACAGGGGTAAACTATATCTGAAACAATGAAAGTATAGATTCTTGTCACCATATGGCTTGTTCCCTTCTCTCTTGGTTTTTAATTGTAATTTTTATTTCCTTCTTCTACGGCCCTGCCTTCAACACTCATTAATCCTCCCACATATTTTGTCATCTTTTATGTGACTATTCCTCAAGCGTATCAGCAGCATCAAGAGAAAGCAACTAACATCCAGGCTAAAGGAGTTACTAATTCCTGTTCTGACTAACAAAAGGTGACTTCATTTTAGAGAGTTCACAATTGTTTTTAGAACCCTCACATATAATTTAACAAATGAGCTTTGTCTAATAATAACATAGTTATCTGGTGTCTTAAAATTTAGAGTGCTCTTATACACATAAAATCATCTTACCTTTGACATATCCCACTAAAAATGGTTGAAATAAAAATTGCTTGGCAAAATCACTGAATTAGAACATCGGGGAAGTTTAAGTAAAAACTCACATTTAAAAATTGGTACTTAAATCCAGTATAATTTTGGCCAAAGGATACTAAATTCATTATATTGCAAACATTACCTTGTTTATCCTGTGAAAATTTTCTTCAACCACAAAACATTATTCATTTAGTACCAGCAAGTGGTTCTGGGGCTGGGGGAAGAAGCAAAAATTCATTCTTAACTAAAAGAAAATGTACACCAAATTAAAATGTAAGATTTTTTGTATTTAATATCAGTAGGGCTATTTTTGTAATACCACCTTTTCCCTTCAAGAACAGTAACTCAACATTAACTCTGATTCTATGATGAGTTCCATTGGAAAACCTTATATATTAAGAAAAAAAAATTATTCCTAAATATATCATCTTACCTTGTTATGTTGATAATATTGGTGATTTCACCATTAATTCATTATGCTTTCTTTTGATAAGATATAGATTGTGCTTACATACATCACTGTTTTAATGTTTTGATCATGAAGTCAGTAAAAATACAAGAACAAGTCAAATAATTTTACTTTTGTTTTAAATAAAGATACATATTGTTTAAAAAAAAGTGTATATATATCTATCTGTCTCTTTCTATATATACATATATAAATATATATTAAATATATAAATATATATATTGATAATATATAAAGGACTTAAATATATACATATTTAAGTCACCTCTCATTAATATATATATTTATTAATTAATAATATTAATTTATTTTCCCTTAGGTGACCACTCTTATTCCTTCTTTATATCCTGCAAAGTTGTTTTACATCTACATATGAAAATATGATGCTTCCCTCATGGTTCAGCAGTAAAGCCTCTGCCTGTAATACATGTGACCCAGGTTCAATCCTTGGGTCAGGAAGATCATCTTGAATAGGGAATGGCTACCCACTCCAGTATTCTTGCCTGGAGAATATACTCCTAACATGACAAAATTATTAATGTGTACTGTCTTTTGTCACTAATCAATCAAGAATATTTATTCATTTCGTATTTGTATAGCGATAGCTACTTATTATGTCTGCATAATATTCCATTACACAGATGCATCAAAATCCATTTAATTGATTTGCTATTAATGAATTTTTTTTTCAAAAATGTTTTTCTCTTACAGACAAGATTGTGATGAATACCTTTGTAAAGACACTTCCCATCTAGGTGAATAAATCTTATGAGGACTTCTCAGAAGTGGAGTTGGGTGGGTCAATAGAGCTTATGCATTTGCAAATGTGATAGATATTGATAAGTCGCTCTATATGTGGTCTAAACAAATTTACTTTCTCTATAGCAATACAAAAGAATGTTTATTTCTCCATAATTTCACTAACAAAATAAATTTTTAGATATTTGTCAAAATCTGATTGTGGAAACTGTTCTCAGTATTCTTTTAATTTACATTTTTCTGTTTTTAAGGAAAGAGTCTAAGGATATTTAAATATGGATAAAAGTTGTTTGTGTTCACTGTTTTGTGAACTCTATTTTTTTTCCAATTTTTCTATTAAGTAGTCTTTTGTCTTATCAATTTCCAAATATCTTTTATACATTAGAGAGCTTTAAATTAAATTGTAAGTATTATTATCCTTTTTTGTTGCTTTCTGATTATATACAGTTTGTTTTATTTGCAATGTACATGATTTTTAATTTTATGTAGATAGAAAATTGATTTATCATATATTTAACAAAGCTGAGGTTTGAGAACTAGAAAGACTTTCCACACACAAAGCTCATAAGTTAGTTTGCATATATTTTTGACTCCTGTATGGTTCCATTTATATACTAAGTATTTTATCCATTTGGAAATTTATCGTGCACAAGAGATATGAGTATCCATTTTTAGTTCTTCTCATGTCTCTACTAGGTAGCTGCAGTACTAACTATAACTGAGTGCTTCCTTTTGTCAATGATTTTAGAGAATTCCTTTTAATATTCTATATTGCTGAATATAACTTAATGTAAACTTCCTCATTTTAATTGTTCTATTAAAACCAAATGAAGCAATTTTAATAATAGGAATTTTTTCATAGATTTTAATATCATATAGAACATAGGCCAGCATCAAATTCCCTGGCAATTCTTTCTTTTCTTTTAAATTAGGTTATTATATATATATATATATTTTTAAGAGTTTTAAATTTATGTAGTTATCCAGAAGAAAGTAGAGGAAGTCCACTATGAACTATAACCAATTTCCACTATTATTCACATCTTTACTACTATGAAACTTTTGACATGTTTGAAGGAGGTAATTAAGAAGAACTGACCTACCAGTCTGAAATGGCTGCCTCTCTTCCATCTCTCTTTGCCCTCTGGAGGTCAAGTTCAGATTTCACTCGGCGGGCTCTGGAGGTTGACCAGTTATTACAACTGAAGTGCATGCTTTATTCAGATTTTCTTTCTTATAATATCCTTTTTATTCCCCCCCTGTATCCTTTCTAGTATTCCATATTATATTTATTTATCGCATCTCCTTGAATTCCTCTTGGTTATGTGTGTCTCTTACACTTCCCTTGTTTTTGATGATCTTGACAGATTTGAGAATTACTGGTCAGAGATATTTTCAAATGCACCTCAACTGGGATGCGTCTGAAGGTTTTCTGCTGGTTAGACTAAGGGAAGGAATAGCGCAGGCTACTGCTGCTGCTGCTAAGTCGCCTCAGTCACGTCTGACTCCTGTGACCCTGACCCCACAGACGGCAGCCCACCAGGCTCCTCTGTCCACAGGATTCTCCAGGCAAGAACGCTGGAGCGGGTTGCCATTTCCTGCTCCAATGCACTCTTTCTTTTCTTTTTCTTTGCAAGTCGCTCAGGCGAGTCCGACTCTTTGTGACCCCATGGACTTTACAGTCCATGGAATTCTCCAGGCCAGAATACTGGAGTGGGTAGCCTTTCCCTTCTCCAGGGGATTTGCCCAACCCAGGGATCAAACCCAGGTCTCCTGCAATGCAGGCAGCTTCTTTACCAGCTGAGCCCAAGGGAAGCCAACTCATGCATGCATGCTAAGTTGTTTCACTCGTGTCCAACTCTCTGCGACCCCATCAACGGCAGCCCACCAGGCTCCTTAGTCCACAGGATTCTCTAGGCAAGAATACTGGAGTGGGTTGTCATTTCCTTCTCCAAGAGCACAGGGGTAAATGACAATTCTCATCACCTCATGTTGAGTACATAGTCAACATAATTAATTACTGTTGATCTTAAACTTGATCATCTGGCTTGAGATAGTACTTTTTAGGTCTCTCCCCTGTACAGTTAATCCTTTTATTCTTCCTTTTAATGTTGCACTTTGTCAAAAAGGCACTATGGCGGCCCAAATTTAATGAGTGTAGAGTCATGCCCCTCTGTGGAAAACAAACTTATCAACCAGGGGATGACACTTATGTACAGTTCGTTTTGCTATTAGTCCTTACAAACTCCACTCATTTCCAAATTTACTTGGATTAGCACCTTATTAGATCTCTTTAAGAAAACTGGAGATATAAAGGGAACATTTCAGATAGGCACAATAAAAGACAAAAATGGCAAGGACCTAACAGAAGCAAAAAAAATCAAGAAAAGGTGGCAAGAACACACAGAAGAATTATACAAAAAAAGCTCTTAATGACCCAGATAACCATAATGGTGTGGTCACTCACCTAGAGAAAGACATCCTGGAGTGTGAAGTGAAGCACACCTATGAACAAAGCTAGTGGAGGTGATAGAATTCCAGCTGAACTATTTTGAATCCTAAAAGATGATGCTCTTAAAGTGCTGCATTCATTATGCCAGCAAATTTGGTAGTTTGGAAAACTCAGCAGTGGCCCCAGGACTAGAAAAGTCAGTTTTCATCCCACTCCCAAAGAAAGGCAATCCCAAAGAATGTTCAAATTACCATACAATTGCATTCATTTCACATGCGAGCAAGATTACACTCAAAATCCTTCAAGCTAAGATTCAGCAGTACATAAACTGAGAAATTCCAAATGTACCACCTGGATTGAGAAACGGCAGAGGAACCAGAAATCAAATTGTCGACATACACTGGATCATAGAAAAAGGAAGGGAATTCCAAAATACATCTACTTTTGCTTCATTGATGACACTAAAGCCTTTGACTGTGTGGGTCACAACAAAATGTGGAAAATTCTTCAGGAGATGGGAATACCAGACCACTTTGCCTGTCTCCTGAGAAATCTGTATGAGGACAAGAAGCAACAGTTAGAACTGGACATGGAACAACGGACTGGTTCAAATTTGGGAAAGGAGTATGGAAAGGCTGTATATAGTCACCTGGCTTATTTAACTTATATGCAGAGGACATCATATGAAATATTGGGTTGAATGACTCAAGATAGCTGCTCAAAACATCAACAATCTCAGATATGCATTTGATACCACTTTAATGGCAAGAAGTGAAGAGGAACTAAAGAGGCTTTTGATGAAAGTGCAAGAGGAGAGTGAAAAACCTGGCTTAAAACTCAACATTCAAAAAACGAAGATCATGGCATCTGGGTCCTATCACCTCATGAAAAAATATATGGCAAAAAAGCAGAAACAGTGTCAGATTTCTTTTTCTTGGGTTCCAAAATCAATGCAAACTGTGACTGCAGCCACAAAATTAAAACACTTGCTCCTTGGAAGAATAGCTATGACAAACCTAGACAGCATATTACAAAGCAGAGACATTACTTTGCTGACAGAGGTCCGTCTAGTCAAAGCTATGCTTTTTCCAGTAGTCATGTACCAATGTGAGAGCTGGACCATAAAGAAGACTGAGGGAGGAAGAATTGATGCTTTTGAATTTTGGTGTTATAGAAGACTCTTGAGAGTCCCTTGGACTGCAAGGAGATCACACCAGTCAATCCTAAAGAAAATCAACCCTGAATTTTCATTGGAAGGACTGGTGCTGAAGCTGAAGCTCCAATACTTTGGCACTAAATGGGAAGAGCCAACTCATTGGAAAAGACCCTGATGCTGGGAAAGATTGAGGGAAAGAAGAGAAGGGACTGACAGAGGATGAGATGGTTGCATGGTATCACTGACTCAATGGATATGAGTTTCAGCAAACTCGGGGAGATGGTGAAGGACAGGGAAGTCCGGTGTGCTGTAGTTAATGGGGTTGCAAAGGGTCAGACACTGTTTATTTAGACTATTTAGCAACTGAACAATAACTATTTCTCTACCTCTTTCAGTAAAATGCGTTCATTCATTTGTAACACATTTAGATACCCCTACTCCTAAATATATTTGCTCTGATTTTTAGATTTTAACATTTACTCTTTGTTCTGTATTGCCTTGCTTCAGTTGTGTCCTACTCTTTGTGACCCAATGGACTGTAGCCCACCAGGCTCCTCTGTCCAGGGAATCTTCCTGAAGGCCTAAACTAATTCTCAATATTTTATATTCACCACTATAGAATCTTACAAGATATTTTTTTTTTTTCCTCTAAAATAGCCCTTGTGCTTGACTTTTCATCCTTCTCACCAACCCATCAAACCCTTGGCAAAATTACATTATTGCTTTTTCCAGAAGATCATATAATTGGAAATATACTGTGTATAGTTTTTTTGGACTGATTTTTTACTTAGCAGTGTTCATTTAAGACCCACTGACATCCTTTTGTGGTTTGATAGCCTATTTCTTTTTATTTCTAAATTACATTCCATTATATAGCTGTTCCACAGTTAGTTTATCCATTCATCTACAGAAGGGCATCTTGGTTGCTTCCAATTTTTGCAGCAATGAATAAAGCTACTATAAACACTCATGTGTAGATTTTTATGCAGAAAGATGTTTTCAAATCAGATGGTTTAATATAAAGGCACATACCTGCTGAATCATATAGCGAGATTGTGTTTGGCTTTATAAAAACACACAAACAAACAAAAACTGGTGTTTTTTTCTTCCAAAAGTGGTTATACCATAATGAATTCATACCAGGAATGAACGACAGTTCCCGTACTATACTTCCATGCCATCAATTCATATTGCTAGTTTTTTTGTATTTTAGTTATTCTAGTAGGTATGTGACTGTATCTTATTTTAGTGTGCAAGACCTTAAAAACAGTAGATGCTGAGCATTTATTATATGCTTACTTGCCTCTAGTATATCTGCTTCAATGAAGTATCTGAGAGATTTTTGACCCTTTTTTTGAGCAGACTTTCCTGCAGACCTCTGCTTTCACCAGCACGATGATGAGGGGGTTGTGGGCACACCCGTGTTCTGGCACTGCTGAGGCCAGGCCTGCGGTCTGGTGATGGGGGCACTGGTCACTCTGGACCTGAACATAATGGCAGGAGAAATGCCTTTTTGCTCCTAGACCCAACTTTTAATGGGTGATTTATTTTTTATTGTTATGTTTTTAGGATTTTTGTATATTTTAGGTGCAGTTTCATTATGAGATGCATATTATCTCATGATCTATGTCATTTTTTTAAACTCTCTTAATGACTTATAATGCAGAAGTTGTTCAACTTTGTCCAGTTTATTATTATTATTATTATTTTTTTCTGTCACGGGTAGCACCATTGGTGTGTTTATAAAACCATCACCAAACACAAGATCACATAGAATTTTTCCTACTGCTTTTCCTGTAAGTTCTACGCTTTTCATTTTATGGTAAACTCTGCAATCCATTCTGTAATTTTTGAGGCAATTTTATAGCAGATATAAAAAATGGGTCTATGTTTCCAGCATATAAAAAATTGATAATTGACATCCAATTGTTTCAACAATATTTGACTATACCTTCCTCACTTAATCGCCACTGCTCCTTTGTCAAATATCACTGGACAATATTTGTGTGTGCCTCTTTCTGGACTCATCATTTTGCTATATTGATCTATATATCTTTATTTCATCAATATCATTATATATCAATTACTGGGTAAGAGTTAAAATTTGGGAGTGGAGGTGCTTAATCCTTGTTCTTGCTTAGCATTAGGTTGGATATTTTTATTTTTGATGCCCAAATATATTTTGGAATAAGTTTGTCCCAAAAATTGTTTGCCAAATTTTAATGGGGGCAGCAATTTTGATTGTGATCTATCAAGTGTACTTGACAAGAATTGACATTTTAACAATATCAAGTATCCTAATCCATGAAAACAGAATATGTCTCTGCTTATTTAGATCATTTAAACTTATTTTTTAATCAGTGCTTTGTAGGTTTCCAAGTGTATAGTATAGACTGTATATTATACATACACATATATAGTCACAAGTTTTGTGAGACTTAAGCTTAAATATTTAACTCTTTAGGTGCTATATAAATGATATTTTAAAAATTCCGATTGTCTCCTATTGATACATAACCTTGCTTTAGTCACAGTTTCAGGAATTTTTAATTGATTCTTTGGCATTTTTTACATAGAGAGTGGTATCATCTTGAAAACAGAGAGATTGATTTCTTCTTTTTTCAATACACAAACACATTTTTCTTGCCCTTTTGTATTATTTAGGCTTCCATACACTGCTGAATAGGAGCGGAGTGGTGAAAGAGGGCATCCTGTCTTATTTCCAATCTTAGAGGAAAAGTGGGCAGTCTCTATTAAGTATATTGTTAGTTAGAGATTTTTAATAGACATTCATTATTAAGTTGGGAAAGTTCCTCTTTGTTCCTAATTTGTTGAGAGTGTTCATCATGAGATTTGAATTTTGTCAAATGCTTTTTGGCTATGATTAATATGATTGTGTGAATTTTCCTGATGTATTACATTAATTGATTTTCAACCAAGGAATCATCCTTGCATATCTAGAATAAATCCCTCTTGGTTATAGTGTATTCTTGTTCTACATTGTTGAATTCAATCTGCTAATATTTTATTGAGGAATCATGCATCAATATTAGTCAGGAATATTGTTCTGTAGTTTTCTTATCTGGTAATGTGTTTAGTTGAACAAGTTGTATCAAGTAAGAGATAAATATTCTCTAGTGTGAGGATTTATGTAAATCTGGTGAGGAATGGGGCTTTGTGTCATATTTGATGCAGTCATAGATATCAGAGATTTTAAATTGGTCTAGTGTCTTTGTTACTGCCTCCCCTATTAATTTGGTTTTCTTTACTGCTATGGACTAAATTGTGTTTGTCAAAATTCATATGTTGAAATCTAAACTAATGTGCTTTTACTTACGGTGAGGAAGAAATTAAGGTAAAATGAGATCATAAGGATGGAGTCTTACTCTAATGAGATTAATGTCCTTATAGGAAGAGAAATCAGAAAGCTCACGTTTTTCACTCCGCCTTGTGAAACGCAACAAGGAGTCAGCTATCTGCAAGACACAGAGAGTCCTCACAGAAACCAAACCATTCAGCATCTTAATCTTGATCTACCAAGGCTCTGGAACCATGAGAAAATAGGTTATTTGTCTAAAACATCTACTTCTAAACATGTTTAGATGTTTGTCTAAAACATCTAGGAGAAAAATATCTTTTTCTTTGTAGATATCTTTTTCTTTAAAGATATCTGCTCTATAGATTATACCAAAGGCTAAAATTGCCTACAAAGTTTCTATAGATCACAAAAAACTATGGAAAATTCTACAAGAGGTAAGAATACCAGACCGCCTTACCTGCCTTCTGAGAAACCTGTGTGCAGGCCAAGAAACAGCAAGTAGAACCAGACATGGAACGACAGACTGGTTCCAAATTAGGAAAGGTGTACATCAAGGCTGTGTACTGTCACCCTGCTTATTTAGCTTATATGCAAAGTACATCAGGCAAAATGCCAGGCTGGAAGAAGCATGAGCTGCAATCAAGATTGCCGGGAGAAACATCAATAACCTCAGATATGCAGATGACAAAACCCTTATGGTAGAAAGTGAAGAGGAACTAAACAGCTTCTTGATGAAAGAGAAAGAGGAGAGTGAAAAAGTTGGCTTCAAACTCAACAGGCAAAAAACTAAGGCCATGGCATCTGGTCCCATCACTTCACGGCAGATAGGGAAAAAAATGGAAATAGTGGCAGACTTTACTTTCTTGGGCTCCAAAATCACTGCAGATCGTGACTGCAGCCATGAAGTTAAAAGACACTTGCTCCTTGGAAGTAAAACTGACTCCTTGGGAAAGAATCTGCAGTTGGGAAAGATTGAAGGCAGGAGAAGAGGACATCAGAGGATGAGATGGTTGGATGGCATCACAGACTCAATGGACATAAGTTTGAGTAAGCTTTAGGAGTTGATGATGGACAGAGAAGCCTGGCGTGCTGCAGACCATGGGGTTGCAAAGAGTCAGACATGACTGAGCGACCGAACTGAACTGAAGCCACCCAGCCTATGGTGCTTTATTAAGACTGTGCTAGCTGACTAATACACCTATGTATTCCTCCTCGTGGTGTCTGTATCTTACAGAATTTCAGGTGTAATCCACTGTCATTATTTGTTTTTGTTCAGTCGCTCAGTCGTGTCCAACTCTTTGTGACTCCGGGGACTGCAGCACACCAGGCTTCCCTGTCCATCACCAACTCCCAGGGTCTGCTCAGACCCATGTCCATTGAGGAGGTGATGCCATCCAACCATCTCATCCTTTGTGTTCCCTTTGCCTTTTTTCCTTCAATCTTTTCCAGCACCAGAGTCTTTTCCAATGAGTCTTCTCTTCACATCAGGTAGCCAAAGTACTGGAGCATCAGCTTCAGCATCAGTCCTTCCAATGAATATTCAAGAATGATTTCCTTTAGGATTGACTGGTTTGATCTCCTTGCTGTCCAAGGGACTCTCAAGAGTTTTCTCCAGCACCACAATTTGAAAGCATCAATTCTTTGGTGCTCAGTCTTCTTTATGGTTCAACTCTCACATCTGTACATGACTACTGAAGAAAAAAACAACAACAACATAGCTTCGACTATATGGACTCTTGTTGGTAAAGTGATGTCTCTTTATTTTAATACACTGTCAGAGTTTGTCATAGCTTTTATGCCAAGGAGCAACATTTAATATCATGGCTGCAGACACTGTCCACAGTGATTTTGAAGCCCAAGAAAATAAAATTTGTTACTGTTTTCATTTTTCCCCTTCTATTTGTTATGAAGAAATGGGACCAGATGTCATTGTCTTTTTTTTTTTTTTTAATGTTGAGTTTCAAGCCAGCTCTTTCACTAGCCTCTTTCACCCTCGTCAAGAGGCTGTTTTGGTTCCTCTTCATTTTCTGCCATTACAGTGGTATCATCTGCATATCGGAGGTTGTTGATATTTTTCCTGGAAACCTTGATTCCGGCTTGTGATTCATCCACTCTGGCAATTTGTGTGATGTATTCTGTGTAGAAGTTAAATAAGCAGGTGACATTATACAACCTTGATATATTACTTTGCCAGTTTTGAACCTGTCTATTGTTCCATGACTGGATCTAACATGATTTTTATTAATAGTATTTAAGTTAAAACCCTTAATTTTTGAATGCCACATATTAGAATCAATGCTACATTATATAATGCTTGCTTCAAACATGGAGTTTGGAAGTTTTCCTTTCTTTTTCTATGCCCTGAAATAATTTAAATAGCATAGAGACCATCTTCTCTTTAAATGGTTTGGTAAATTTCCCTTTTAAAAGTGTTGGCTGGGTGGTCTTTTGCTGAGGATAATTCTTTTACAGCACCTGTTGAAATAATTTCTAGGCCTAAGATGGATCCATTACTCCCCACGGTGCACAATTAGCAATGTAAAACTTAGGTCACTTTCCTATACCTGTAAATGCTTACTGGACCAGGAACACAGTACTTCCGGTCAGTCAATCTCCAAACATCCAGTGAATTCTGGACATTCTCACTCCAAACAAGGCCAGTTAGGTGTCCCAGTCAAACAGATATTTTCTATTTTTTTTTTAATTCCTGGTGCTTTATCCTTTCTGCTATAAAAAGCTTCTTGTCTTCTGCCACATTGCATAATTCTCCAAAAGGACTTTCCACCTCATGAAGAGTTAAGGTTTGTTTGTACCCCTACAGTTCAGCTCAGTCACTCATTTGATTTCAACTCTTTGCGACCCCATGGACTGCAGCACGTCAGGCTTTGCTGCCTATCATCAACTTCCGGAGCTTGCTCAAGTTCATGTCCTTTCAGTCGGTGATGCCATCAAACCAGCTCATCCTCGCCATTCCCTTCTCCTCGTGCCTTCAATCTTTTCCAACATCAGGGTCTTTTCCAAGGACTCAGATCTTTGTATTAGGTGACCAGAGTATTGAGTTTCAGCATCAGTCTTTCCAATGAATATTCAGGACTGATCACCTTTAGGATGGACTGGTTGGGTCTCCTTGCAGTCCAAGAGACTCTCAAGAGTCTTGTCCAACACCACATTTCAAAAACATCAGTTCTTCTGTGCTCAGCCTTCTTAAAGTCCAACTCTCACATCCATACATGACTACTGGAAAAATGATAGGTTTGACTAGATGCATTTGCATTGTAATCAAAGTCTCTGCTTTTTAATATGCTGTCTACGCTGGTCATAGTTTTTCTTTCAAGGAGCAAGCATCTTTTAATTTCATGGTTGCCGTCACCATCTACAGTGATTTTGGAGACCAAGAAAGTAAAGTCTGTCACTGTTTCCATTGTTTCCCCATCTATTTGCCATGAGGGGATGGGACTGGATGCCATGATCTTAGTTTTATGAATGTTGAGATTTAAGCCAGCTTTTTCACTCTCCTCTTTCACTTTCATCAAGAGGCTGTTAGTTTTTCTTCGCTTTCTGCCATAAGGGTGGTGTCATCTGCATGTCTGAGGTTATTGATATTTCTCCTGGCAATCTTGATTCCAGCATCTGCTTCATCCAGTCTGGCATTTTGTGTGATGTACTCTACAATAAGTTAAATAAGCAAGGTGACAATATACAGCCTTGATGTACTCATTTTCAAATTTGGAACCAGTCCATTGTCCCATGTCCATTTCCAACTGCTGCTTCCTGACCTGCATACAGATTTCTCAGGAGGCAGGTAAGGTGGTCTGGTATCCCCATCTCTTTAAGAATTTTCCACAGATTGTTGTGATCCACACAGTCAAAGACTTTGGCATAGTCAAAGGCAAAATTAAATGTTTTTATGGAATTCTCTTGCTTTTTCTATGATCCAATGGATGTTAGCAATTTGATCTCTGGTGCCTCTGCCTTGTCTAAATCCAGCTTGAACATCTGGGAGTTCAGGGTTCACACACTGTTGGAGTCTGGCTTGGAGAATTTTTAGCATTACTTTGTTAGCATGTGAGATGAGTGCGATTGTGCGGTAGTTTGAGTATTCTTTTGCATCGCCTTTCTTTGGGATGGGAATGAAAACTGACCTTTTCCAGTCCTGTGGCCACTGCTGAGTTTTCCATAGTTGCTGGCATCTTGAGTGCAGCACTTCAAAAGATCATCTTTTAGGATTTGAAATAGCTCAACTAGAATTCCATTACCTTCACTTGCTTTGTTCCTAGTGATGCTTCCTAAGGCCCACTCGACTTGGAACTGCAGGAGGCCTAGCTCTAGGTGAGTGATCACGTCATCATGGTTATCCAAGTCATCAAGTACTTTTTTGTATAGTTCTTCTGTGTATTCTTGCCACCTCGTCTTAATATATTCTGCTTCTGTTAGGTCCATACCATTACTGTCCTTTATTGTCCTCATCTTTGCATGAAATGTTCCCTTGATATCTCTAATTTTCTTGAAGAGAAAAATCTCTAGTCTTTCCCATTCTCTTGTTTTCCTCTATTTCTTTGCATTGATCACTGAGGATGGCTTTCCCATCTCTCCTTGCTATTCTTTGCAATTCTGTATTGAGATAGGCATAACTTTTCTTCTCTACTTTGCCTTCAGCTTCTCTTCTTTTCTCAGTTATTTTTAAGGCTTCCTCAGACAACCAGTTTGCCATTTTGTATTTCTTTTTCTTGTGGATGGTCTTGATCACTGTCTCCTTTATAATGTCAAGAACAACTGTCCATAGTTCTTCAGGCACTCTGCCTATCAGATCTAACCCTTTGAATCTATTTGTCACTTCCACTGTATAAGGGATTTGATTTAGGTTATACCTGAATGTTCTAGTGATTCTCCCTCCTTTCTTCAATTTAAGTCTGAATTTGGCAATAAGGAGTTCATGATCTGAGCTACAGTCAGCTCCCAGTCTTGTTTTTGCTGACAAAAGCTTCTCCATCTTTGGCGGCAAAGAATATAATCAATCTGATTTCGGTACTGACCATCTGGTGATGTCCATGTGTAAAGTTGTCTCTTGTGTTGTTGGAAGAGGGTGTTTGCTATAACCAGTACATTCTCTTGACAAAACTCTGTTTGCCTTTGCCCTGCTTCATTTTGTACTATTAGGCCAAACTTTTATGTTACTCCAGGTTTCTCTTACCTCCTACTTTTGCATTCCAGTCCCCCATAAGGAAAAGGACATCTTTTTTTTGGTGTTAGTTCTAGAAGGTCTTGTAGGTCTTCATAGAACCGTTCAACTTCAGCTTCTTCAGCATTAGTGGTTGGAGCATAGAATTGGACTACTGTGATATTGAGTGGTTTGCCTTTGAGACTAACAGAGATCATTTTGTCATTTGAGATTGCATCCAAGTACTGCATTTTGGACTCTTTTGTTGACTATGAGGGCTGCTCCATTTCCTCCAAGGGATTCTTGCCCACAGTAGTAGATACAATGGTCATCTGAATTAAATTCACCCATTCCAGTTCTTTTTAGCTCACTGACTCCTAAAATGTTCATGTTCACTCTTGCCATTTCCTGTTTGACCATTTCCAATTTACCTTGATTCATGGACCTAACATTCCAGGTTCCTATGCAATATTGTTCTTTACAGCATTGGACTTTACTTCCATCACTAGTCACATTTACAACTGGGTGCTGTTTTTACTTTGGCTCTGTCTCCTCATTCTTTCTGGAGTTATTTCTCCACTGTTCTCCAGTAGCATATTGGGCACCTACAGACCTGGGGAGTTCATCTTTCAGTGTCTTTTTTTTTTTTTTTTTTTGCCTTTTCATACTGTGCATGGGGTTCTCAAGGCAAGAATACTGAAGTGGTCTGCCATTCCCTTCTCCACTGGGCCACATTTTGTCAGAACTCTCCACTATGATCCGTCTGTCTTGGGTGGCCCTACATGGCATGGCTCATAGTTTCATTGAGTTAGACAAGGCTGTGGTCCATGCCATCAGTCTGATTAATTTTCTGTGATTGTAGTTTTCATTCTGTCTGCCCTCTGATGGATAAGGATATGAGGCTAGTGGGCTTCCCTGATAGCTCAGTTGGTAAAGAATCTGCCTGCAATGCAGGAGACCCCAGTTCACTTCCTGGGCCAGGAAGATCTGCTGGAGAAGGGATAGACTACTGACTCCAGTATTCTTGGGCTTCCCTTGTGGCTCAGCTGGTAAAGAATCCACCTGCAATGTGGGAGACCTGGGTTCGATCCCTGGTTTGGGAAGATCCCCTGGAGAAGAGAAATGCTACTCACTCCAGTATTCTGGCCTGGAGAATTCCATGGGCTGTGTAGCCCATGGTTTCGCAAAGAGAGGAATGCACCTGAGTGACCTTCACATCTATGCCTTAAGTTGTTTTAATGATTTTTTAATACACCCTCTATGTCCACGACAACTTCCCAATGGCTCAGTGGCAAAGAATTCTTCTGCTGCTGCAGGAGCCTCAGGAGACTTGGGTTGTATCCCCGAGTCTAGAGGATCCCCTGGAGAAGGAAATGGCAACCCATTCCAATATTCTCACTAGAATAATCTCAAGGACAGAGTAGCCTGGTGGGTTACGTCCTTGAGGTCACAAAGGGTTGGACAGGACTGAAGCTACCCAGCATACATGCACATTACATCCATATGCAAGTTGACCCTGTAAATTTTTAATCTCTTCAGTAGTAAATTTGGTAATACACATTTTCCTAAAAAACTTACCCATTTTTATAGAGATTTTCAAGTTCATTTGTTGTTGTACAATGTAGCATTTTTATTCTTTTAATTAACTTGTGTTTGTCATCCTTATTTTTTCTTATACAATTAAAAAATATTGAAGTATAGTTGATTACATTGTGTTATTTTCTGCTGTGCAGCAAAGTGACTCATTTATAGATACATTTTCACATTTTTCCATTATGGTTTATCACAGGATATTGAACTTAGTTCCATGTATAGTAGGGCCTTTTTTATTTATCCTATATGTAATAGCTTTGATTTACTAATCCCAAACTACCAATCCTTCCCTCCTTTTCTTCCACTTGGCCACCACAAGTCCATTTTGTCTGTTTGTGCAATTTATAATTTTTTCTCATATAAGTTAGATTTGATGTTTCTGTGATGTTATTTTTAGTTTAAGACCAAGAATTTGTATTTTTGTAATTCTATTGATTCTTTCAAAATAATTTATCTTATATTAATTCTTTCTTCATATTCTCTTCACTTTTTTAGTTATTTTTAAATTTTTGTATGAAAAGTTTAATTAATTTGCTTATATTTTAATTAATATAATTATTGAAGATTATAGATTTCCCTTAGAGTACTAATTTAGTGGGGTCTCCTTGATTCTAAATATTTGTATTTTTATATATTATTTTGGCACACCTGAAATTTTACCATTTATATATTTTCTTTTGTTCAATAGTAGCTATTAATAATGTAGAGTATATTAGTATATTAATCTGTTTATGGTATGAACATTTTGTTCCTGGTTTTGTTATTAATTTATGGAATTTCATTTGGCATTGTGATTATTCTGTTGTAGACGGACATTTGGTTAACGCTTGTGAAAGTTCCATGGACATTTGAAAGGAAATTATATTTTCTATTTTTATGATTTTCAGAATTAGTCATACATCAACCAGTTCTTAATTATATTATTTTTATATTTTGTTTCCATGAACTGAGAGAGAAGTAAAAGCTCCTGTTACTAGTGGATTTCTCTATTAAAAAAAAAAAAGGTTTACCTTAAATATTTGCTTCATGACTGTTGATGCTATATTATTCAGTATATAGTTATGCAAAGGTATAGGATAATATTGCTAACTGCACATTTCCTTTTTGTATGCATTTGCTTAAAATATCTTTGCATCTCTTTTTATTTTAAAACTTCCTAAATCACTGTCTTATCTGGCTTTTTATTATATCCTAGATTTATAAGCTAGATTTAGAGTCGACTTTGTGTCACATTTTATAAATCTTTTATTTTAATGTGTGATTACTCAGTTTATATTTATCGAATGGAAGAAGCATTTCATATTAGTTCTGTCAGACAATTTTAGGTTATAATTTCTGTTTTTATAGTTTTAACATACAAATCTCACTATGTGGTTTTCATTACTCTGTTAGTATCTGTGTGTATATGTCGGCCCCTTAGTAAATAAGCATGTCTGTATTTATTCTATACTTTAAAAGTTACATCTTATATAATATTTTATATAAACTTAACCATCTATTTCTTTAACTGTATTATTTACCTAATACAATTATTGATAAAATATCTTCTCACTCAATTCTCTCCTAATCTATGTTATTTTCTCGATATTCATTTTTCTAAGTACTTTCAGTTCAGTTCAGTCACTCAGTCCTGTCTGACTCTTTGAGACCCCATGGACTGCAGCACACCCAGCTTTCCTGTCCATCACCAACTCCCGGAGCTTGTTCAAACTCATGTCCATGGAGTCGGTGATGCCATCCAACCATCTCATCCTCTGTCATCCCCTTCTCCTCCTCTCCTCAAACTATCCCAGAATCAGGGTATTTTCCAAGAGTCAGCTCTTCACATGAGGTGGCCAAAGTTTTGGAGTTTCAGCTTCAGCATCAGTCCTTGCAATGAACACCCAGGACTGATCTCCTTTAGGATGGACTGGTTGGGTCGCCTTGCACTCCAAGGAAATCTCAAGAGTCTTCTCTGACAGTCCAGTTCAGAAGCATCAATTATTTGGTGCTCAGCTTTCTTTATAGTCCATGACTACTGGAAAAATCATAGCTTTGACTAGACGGACCTTTGTTGGCAAAGTAATGTCTCTGCTTTTCAATATGCTGTCTAGGTTGGTCATAGCTTTTCTTCCAAGGAGCAAGCATCTTTTAATTTCATGGCTGCAGTCACCATCTGCAGTGATTTTGGAGCCCCCAAAAATAAAGTCTGTTACTGTTTCCATTGTTTTCCCATCTGCTTGCCGTGAAGCGATGGGACCGTGTGCCATGATCTTAGTTTTCTGAATGCCGAATTTTAAGCCAGCTTTTCTAAGTACTTTAAATGCTATGAATCTATAATCTGACTTGTAAAGTATTAGAGAAGAGGCAAACACTGAGCTTACTCTCACTTTTAACTTCGCTATCCCTCTTCCTCCTAAGTTTTGTTATTTTTAAATTTTCATTCAACATTTACATTCTCTTTTGTAACCAATCTCACATTTGTTTTAGTGTTAATTTTACACTTAAACTTTTTAAAAAAATCTTTGAATACCTGTCTTGTATGTAGATTACCCAGACATTCCTTAATTGGCTATTTAACTTTAAATGGTGTCCTCAAGAAGAGATCATGAAGAGATGTTATTGATTTCTAACAGGTCTAGAACTCTCCATAGGCTTGATACTTGTGGGAAAGCTTGACTCCACTATGCAGCTCAGAATTTCCCCCAGAATACCATATTGCTATTGCTCCCTTCTCTCATGACCTTAAACGTTTCCAGGAGAAATTTGATCAGTCTAATAATTTTGTTCCTTTATAAATGATACACATATATCATTTCACATATTTGCATTCTGGGCTTGCCCTGCAGTCATGATATAATTTTCTGTATCAGTCTAATTTTATCACGTATTGACAGAAATAAACATCCTGTCTTTGAGGGTTAGAATAGTGAAATTGGTTGAGCTTCATTATACATGTTTTGAGGATTTCAGTTCAGTTACATGAAATAAGATTTTCAAATCAAAATCACCATGATTTCCTAAATGATGAATTGGGGTGCTTGTTTAAAACTGATTACCTGATTGGTATACAAATTAAAGCCTCTTAAAAGACTTGTATTTAAAGTTGACTAGTATAAACTGGCACATTTATTTCCAAAGTTAACAGATTCACAGATGTTTATTGAGAGAGTTACCAATTTCCAAATGGTCTCAACTATACTCTCTTTTTTCCCATTTAGTAATAAGAATTCTTTGGATATAGTATTAGTAGCTTCCAAAGTATTTCACATCATCTACTGAAAGTTAGGATAATCATCACTGATCCCTTTCTGACAATTATTCTATTCTATATTAAACATAATATTGAATGTGTTTTATTTTAATAGAACAATGAGGAAGTTTTCCTCCCTTCTCTGTCTTTAATATAATTCATTGACTATTTTGTAGAATTTTTTATATCTAATAATCTTAAGTTATAAGACTTTTCTTTTTCTTGGCCACACCACTTGGCATGCAGGACCTTAGCTCCCAGACCAGGGACTGAACTCACACCCCCTACAGTAGAAGGGTGAAGTCTTAACCACTGGACAGCCAGGGATTTCCCCTAAGTTACAAGATTTTGATAAATGATTTATTTGATTCAAGCAGTTATTCATTGAGCACATGCTGTCTGCTGAGCACTGCTCCAAGTTTGGGCATATAGGGAGAAAGAATGCAAGTAAAATCAGACCTACCTTCAGTGAAAGCTAGCGCCATGTCAGCTATGATCTGAAGCTATACTTCAGTTTTGGGGAACATCAGATGCTGTTGACTCACGGCTGCATCCATCCTTGAGAACTGCTCTTGGCCACAGCATCTTGACCCAAGGTTACTATTACTTCTCCTTACCCCAGTCCACTCACTAGGAGCAGCCACACTGATAAGTCATGTTGGGTCCAGAGATGCTTACAAGACCAACTCATTCACAGTTACAACTGCTTTCCTATCCATGTTTTCCTGTGCTCAATCTTGTCTTCCTAACTTTTTGAGTGGTAAATCCCTCAAAATTCCTGCCAAATAAACCTATAAGTCACCCTTCATCTCAAAATCTTTCTAAGAAACATATCCTAAGACTCTCCTAGAATATTTATATTCCACTTGAGGAACAAGGTAATACACGAAAAGGCAAATTACTGATAGTGACAAACACATTCATGGTAATGTGAATTGGTACAGCCACCGTGGAAAACGGTATGTCAGTTCTCTAAAAAACTAAAAATAGAGGTAACATTGAGATTCAGCAATCCCACTCCTGGGCATATATCCACATAAAACCATAATTCAAAAAGATACACACATTACAATGTTCATTGAAGAATTATTTCCAATAACTAAGACACAGAATCAACCCAGACGTCCTTCAACAAATGAATGCATAAAGAAGATGTGGTATGTATATACAGTGGAATACTACTCACTCATAAAAAAGAATGGATGTCATTTGCAGCAACATGGATGGATGTTCATTTCAGTTCAGTTCAGTCATGCAGCCACATCCGGCTTTTTGTGACCCCAGGGACTGCAGCACACCAGACTTCCCTGTCGATCACCAACTCCCGGGGCCTGCTCAAATTCATGTCCATTGAATCTGTGATGCCATCCAACCATCTCATCCTCTGCCGTCCCCTTACTCCCTTGCCTTCACTCTTTCCCAGCATCAGGGTCTTTGCAGATGAGTCAGTTCTTCACGCCAGGTGGCCAAAGTATTGGAGCTTCAGCCTCAGCATCAGTCCTTCCAATGACATTCAGGATGATCTCCTTTAGGATGGACTGGTTTGATCTGTACGCAGTCCAAGGAACTCTCAATAGTCTTCTCCAACACCACAGTTCAAAAGCATCAATGTTTTGGTGCTCAACTTTCTTTATAGTCCAACTGTCTCATCCATACATGACCACTGGAAAAACCATAGGTTTGACTAGATGGACCTTTGTTGACAAAATAATGTCTCTGGTTTTTAATATGTTGTCTAGGTTGGTCACAACTTTTCTTCCAAGGAGGAATAATCTTTTAATTTCATGGCTTCAGTCACTATCTGCAGTGATATTAATCCCAAATAAATAAAGTCTCTCACTGTTTACACTTTTTCCCATCTATTTACCATGAAGTAATGGGGCCGGTGAAAGTGAAAGAGGAGAGTGAAATAGATGGCTTAAAGTTCAACGTTCAGAAAACTAAGATCATGGCATTTGGTCCCATCATTTCATGGGAAATAGATGGGGAAACAGTGGAAACAGTGTCAGATTTTATTTTGGGGGGGCTCCAAAATCACTGCAGGTGGTGATTACAGTCATGAAATTAAAAGACGCTTACTCCTTGGAAGGAAAGTTATGACCAACCTAGACAGCATATTAAAAAGCAGAGACATTACCTTGCTGACAAAGGTCCGTCTAGTTGAGGCTATGGTTTTCCCAGTAGTCGTGTATGGATGTGAGAGTTGGACTGTGAAGAAAGCTGAGCACTGAAGAATTGATACTTTTGAACTGTGGTGTTGAAGACTCTTGAGAGTCCCTTGGACTGCAAGGAGATCAAACCAGTCCATCCTAAAGGAGATCAGTCCTGGGTGTTCATTGGAAGGACTGATGCTGAAACTCCAATACTTGGCCACCTCAATGGAAGAGTTGACTCATTGGAAAAGACCCAGATGCTGGGAGGGATCGGGGGCAGGAAGTGTAGGGGACGACAGAGGGTGAAATGGCTGGATGGCATCACCCACTCGATGGACATGAGTTTGAGTAAACTCCAGGAGTTGGTGATGGACAGGGAGGCCTGGCGTGCTGCGATTCATGGGGTCTCAAAGAGTCGGACATGACTGAGCGACTGATCTGAACTGAACTGAATGGGACTGGATGCCAAGATCTTCATTTTTTGAATGCTGAGTTTTAAGCAAACTTTTTCACTCTCCTCTTTCAAATTTATCAAGGGGCTCTTTAGTTCTTCACTTTCTTCCATAATGGTGGTATCATCTGCATGTCTGAGGTTATTGATATTTTTCCCGGCAATCTTGATTCCAGTTTGTGCTTCCTCCAGTCCAGTGTTTCTCATGATGTACTCTGCAAATAAGTTAAATAAGCAGGGTGACAACATACAGTCTTGAAGTACTCCTTTCCCAATTTGGAACCAGTCTGTTGTTCCATGCCCAGTTCTAACTATTGCTTCCTGACCTGCATACAGGTTTCTCAAGAGGCAGGTCAGGTGGTCTGGTATTCCCATTTCTTTCCGAACTTTCCACAGTTTGTTGTGATCCACACAGTCAAAGGCTTTGGCATAGTCAATAAAGCAGAAGTAGATATTTTTCTGAAACTCTTTTGCTTTTTCTATGATCCAACAGGTGTTGGCAATTTGATCTCTGGTTCCTCTGCCTTTTCTAAATCCAGCTTGAACATCTGGAAGTTCACAGTTCACATACTGTTGTAGCCTGGCTTGGAGTATTTTGAGCATTAATTTGCTAGTGTGTGAGATGAGTGCAGTAGTTTAAACAGTTTTTGGCCTTGCCTTTCTCTGGGATTGGAATGAAAACTGACCTTTTCCATCCTGTGGCTATTGTTGAGTTTTCCAAATTTGCTGGCATATTGAGTGCAGCACTTTCACAGCACCATCCTTTAGGATCTGAAATAGCTCAACTGGAATTCCATCACCTCCACTAGCTTTGTTTGTAGTGATGCTTCCTAAGGTGCACTTGACTTCACATTCCAGGAGATCTGGCTCTAGGTGAATGATCACACCATCGTGGTTATCTGGGTCTTGAAGATATTTTTTGTATAGTTCTTCTGTGTATTCTTGCCACCTCTTCTTGATATCTTCTGCTTTTGTTAGGTCCATATGTTTTCTGTTCTTTATTGTACCCATCTTTGCATGAAATATTCACTTGGTATCTCTAATTTTCTTGAAGAGATCTCTAGTCTTTCCCATTGTGTTATTTTCTCCTATTTCTTTGTACTGATCACTGAGGAAGGCTTTCTTATCTCTCCTTGCTCTTCCATGGAACTCTGCTTTCAGATGGGTATAACTTTATTTTTCTCCTTTGCCTTTAGTTTCTCTTCTTTTCTCAGCTATTTGTAAGGCCCTGTCAGACAACTATTTTGCCTTTTTGCTTTTTTTTTTTGTGGGGATGGTCTTGATCCCTGCCTCCTGTATCATGTCACGAACCTCCATTTATAGTTCTTCAGGCTCTCTGTCTATCAGTTCTAATCCCTTGAATCTATTTGTCACTTTCACTGTAGAATTGTAAGGGGTTTGATTCAGCAACATGGGTAGTTGTAGATTATTTATATTAAGTGAAATAAGTCAGATAGAGAAAGACAAATGTCATTATATAAAAAAGTTTTCTAATTCACTTAAAAGTGGAATCTAAAAAATATGCTATAAATTAATTTATTTATGAAACAAAATAGACTCACAAACTCAGGAAACAAACTAATGGTTACCAAAATGGGAAAGACGTGGAGAAGATAGCAATGCTCTATAATAACCCATAAGGAAAAGTTTCTGAAAAGAGTGTGTGTATGTATATGGGGGTGTGTGTGTGTGTGTGTAAAAACTGAATCACCTTGCTACTTTGCTATATACCTGAAACTAGCGGAACACTGTAAATCAACTATGCTCTAATATAAAATAATTTAAAGAAGAAAAAAAAGAATAATTTTTAAGCTTTTGCATGGACTAGATACAAAGATAAGTTTGTACACATTTTATTTATTTAGATCATAAAGAATCTGCCTGTGATTCAGAAGACTAGATTCATCCCCTGAGATGGAAAAATCCACTGGAGAAGGAATGGCAACCCACGCCAGCATTCTTGCCTGGAGAATCCCATGGACAGAGGAACCTGGCGGACTACAGCCCATGGGATCGCAAAGAGTTGGACATAAGTAAGCAACTAACATTTTCACTTTTATATGTATTTGTGTTCTGAATATGTATATTTTAGATTTTGAAATATATGTAAATAAAATTCCTGAGGTCCCTATTACTAGCAAAGTCTTAATAGTTTCTCTGAAGCTCTGAGCTAAGTAGATGTTATAAATAAAAATAAAATTAGATGACTCCAATGAGAAAAATGGGGATCACAGATCTCTGGTTTGGAAGTGCCTAGCTAGTGATAGCAATAAACTTTGAATAATAAAATACCCTGTCAATATGGGAAGCCCCATAGCTGTACTCTAATAAAGTAGTGATAATATAATTTATGTCACAGAACTATGAAGATATATGGGACCAGGAGGGCTGTGGGACCATGAGCGTCAGTATGCCCGGATCTCTTTAAACTTTCATGGAGCTGCTGGCAACATGCACATACTGCATATGCGCTGCCTCTCTGCTCACTCTACCTGACAAGTTCACACACAGGACTCTCACTTAGCAGAGCTGCCTGATATTATACCTAAAGAGTGAACGAACCCGAAGCTCTCTATAAACGGATAGAACCTGTCTCTCTTCTCTTTTGTGTTTCGTTTCAGCAGTTGCACCTATCCAACAAGTTGGGGGCTGGTGAACACATAGTAAACAGTCATTATAAAACCTTGAGACCAGATGGCTCCTATAGGAATGTACCCAGTCATCCCTTTACTGACATTTTGAGAGGTATTTTTCCAGCAATTTTACTGCCAGTCTATCTCAAAAGTTGAAGAAATGTGTTAATAGCATGAATTCACTCCCCAGTCATCACTGTTCTTTGAAATTGTTGGATCAGTTTTGATACTGGTAAAGTTGTGTTTTTTCTGTCTTTAAAAGTACTTTTTTTTCATGAGGGAAAATGCACATCTCAGGGATCCACTAACTGAAATATAATGCCTGTGAACACTGGCCTGCCTAGAATTTATTAGTTTTCTTTCTATGTGAGAAAAATATTAGCAACAAAACCAGTAGTTTCAGGATATTTTCAGTTGATATGTTCAATATGCTCAAGGAAAAAGGTCAGTGTTAAGCACACTAAGTCATAATTAAAGATGTGATTATTATGTTACTCATTTTTGTTAAAGTAACTCTCTAAAATATTTGCTTTATAATGCCAGTTTTGAGTTACTGATCATGCTATAATGCAATAATAAAGTTTTTATCATAAGCATTACAAAATGCATGTATGTCACTGACTCACATTGGCCCCCAATTCATTAAAATCTATTAAACATTTCTTCTTAAGTCTTCAGTATGAGTGTTGCAGCTCTGAAATAACCATGCTAAAAATGTGCTCATGGATTTCCACTCATCTTTTCAGGTAATATTGAAAACTTTCTTGGTTGTAGTCTTATTTAATTGAGGGGTATGAAGCCTAACTGTCCCATAAATCTATTTCCTTTTCTGACATCTCTAGCCTATAATAAAAATCTTCATGGTGCCATACTTTAAAAAATATAATAGCAAATAATATAAATAATATAAAACCATTCATAGTATTTTAAATTAAGACCAGTGATACTTTTAGATACTGTAAAATCTCCCGTAATTGATGCTCAATACAAAATCAGCAACTTCCAATGTCTCTATACTATTTTAATATCTCTAAACCAAGAGAGGTACAAGCCCCTGTTGAATTTCTCCACGTTTCCACACTATTAGAGCCTTGGTAGAAACAGAAAGGTTCAATTAGGGACACAAGTCAGGAGAAGCTTGAGAAACATTTCCTTGAGGAATACAATCCTGTGTCTTTCCCTGCGGACTTCCTGTGGAGATTCATTAAGTATGCAATTAACAAAAGTGTATTAACAAAAGGAAGCCTCTTTTATTCAGATAGAAAAATTCAATGAGCTTCTGACAGGCAATAGTTTTAAAAGGAAGGCATAGATTAGTGCGTTTTTAAAGAATATTCAGAAAATCGTTTTATCAATTATTTTTTAATGTCACAAGTTTCCTAGACACGACTGAAACCCAGCTACTTTTGTAAACCCAGAACTATAGCATTTGATGCCTACTTTCACAAAAATGCAATAAATATTTTTTTGTTTTATATTCTTCAGGGTCAGCATTATGAATGCCAAAATTTTTAAAAGCTATGGTGGAGATGTCTTCCAAAGACCATATCTGCTGTTAACTGGAAGGCTTCATTTTATTTCATATATTTCCTTTTGATATAATTTTCTCTCTTCTATCACTGTCAGATTCACTGTGACTTTCCACTGCCTCTGGTGAACCTGCCTTTCTACCTGCCTTATATTTCCAATGTTTTGCTTCAAATATGCTATTCTTCAAGTGATCTGCATTCACCTACTCATCTACCTAATCTATCAATGATATATAAAAATATAAGCACATGTATACACATGCATATGTATATATTAATATCTAATTTGTAAACATCACATACTGATATTTTATTTTTATATTTACTTAAGGTATTTTTTGTTTGTTTTTTTAGGACTTTCCTGGTGGCTCAGATGTTAAAGAATCTTCTTAACAAGGCAGGAGACCCAAGTTTGATTCCTGGGTCAGGAAGATCCCCTGGAGAAGTGAATGGCTACCCACTCCAGTATTCTTGCCTGGAGAATACCATGGACAGAGGAAGGAGCCTGGCAGGCTACAGTCCATGGGGTCTCAAAGAGTCTGACTGGAATGAGCAACTAACGCTTTTCACTTTTTTCAAGGTGTTTCTTATACTTTTATGAAAAGTGAAAGTCGCTCAGACATGTCCAACTCAGTCGTGTCCGACTCTTTGCAACCCCGACCGGAGTGGGTGGAGTGGGTAACCTTTCCCTTCTCCAGGGGACCTTCCCAATCCAGGGGTCGAACCCAGGTCTCCCGCATTGCAGGCAGATTCTTTACCAACTGAGCCACCAGGGAAGCCCAAGAATACTGGAGTGGGGGGCCTATCACTTCTCCAGGGGATCTTCCTGACCCAGAGATCGAACCAGGGTCTCCTGCATTGCAGGCGGATTTTTTACCAACTGAGCTATGAGGGAAGTCCTTATACCTTTATATTCCTGTGTTTATAAAATAAAATGTACAGTGTTTTATATTTTTAATTCAGAAAACAGATTATTCATGAAAAAAAAATGGAATGAGACAAAATTGATGTATTTTTAATAGAAGTGCTCTCTGTAATTTACTCTTTGTAAATGTTAAACCAGCATAATCATTCCAATAGAAAGTTTTAGCTTACCCTGGCTTTCCTGATTTGCTCTGCTTCTATCCTGCCACTTTTACTTGCTTTGCTCTCAACATTAAATGCTTCAAGGCTCTTCGTCCAAAGCGCTCCCCTACGGTTGTGATTGTTCTTTCCAGGTTCGGTCATTCAGAACCACCACTCTGGGAAGGTCCTCTGTCCAGCACTTTTAATTTCCCCTCCCAGCAAGTTAGGAGAGAGGACCCTAAACGCATCTTTTTTTCTATGGAAAGATCCATCTGCCTCAGAGGGTTCTCCCACAAAGATCATCTTTTTGCCACAGAGCAAAATGAGATGGAAATACGGGAGGAATGTGTTCTGGAGCTCAGCAATAGTATAAAAAGGGTGACTTTCTTGGGGACAGGGAAGAAATACAGAAGTTACAGAAGAAGCAAGTTTTCTCACATCAAATAGAATGACAGAGGCCATTAATTATTATGTGAGGTATTATCATATAAACAAAACACACTGGTATTCTATCTAGAAGAATACAAGGATTTTCAATCCTGGTGCTGAAATGTTATGGAAAGCAGATTATTGAAAGTATTGATAATTGGAATCCAAGGACAATGTAGTAGAATCAGAGGCACTTTACTATGAGCAAGTAAACACGCTATTGTTGAGAAGTCTTTTGCTTGTTTAAGATCTTCTGTTATTCACTTTCTGGTTCTCAGCTGCATTTCAGTATGTGAATATGTCATAAAACTGGTGAAAGGATAAGTAAAAAGATGACTGTTATATAACATGAACTGAAAATGCTAATGTAAGAGTGAGGCTGTGTTTCCTATTTTTCTGAGTAGGTTTATGTTCAAATAAAGGCAGAGCCAACAGTTATGAGGCAGAGATTTTGGTTTCCATATACAGTTTGGAGTTATTACCCCTTATTCTATCCTCACACCAGGAGGTAAGAAGCATTATAGCGCCAATCTGATCACAGAGAATTATCTTACTGGCAACGCGATCCCCTTTACCTACTGTTTGCCTTCACCTCTTTTTCCATCAGTCCTAAAATGGCTGAATATCTTATTTAAAATTTTGGCTAAGCCATTTGACCTTAAGGAAAAATCTCCTAAGCCTGAATCTGTTTAGCCAAACTATTGTAATATTTCAGAACACTGGCTCAATTCCAATTCTCTAGTTATCCAAATATTTGTTAAGAAACTCAACTAGATAATTTTTCATCTTCTAATTGGTCACTTGGGATTAGCAGTACCTGATCCCATTGCTCTTCAAGCTTATAAAGAACAACTCTGAAGCCTCTTCACAGCATGCTCTCTTTGCTCCAGGAAAAATATTTATCATCTTATTTTATTTTTGAAATAATGTTTAAAGAGAAAAAGGGTGCCCAGGTTATAACAGTACAGCTTGATAATTATTGAAAAGTAAACACATCTGTGTAACTACAACCCGATTGAGAAATAGAACATTACCAGCTTTCTAGAAAACTGCCTCAGGCCCTTCCCAGGTGTTACTCTTCTGAAAAATGAACATTATTCTGACTTCTATAACCATCAATTAATTTTTTACCATTTTCATTTTTACATGACAGAAATCAGAGAATATGTACTCCCTCGTACCTATTTTTTTCCACTCAAATTTTTGTCTGTGAGAGTCCTGCATATAATTTCATGTATTTAATTTAATTTGATAATAATATTTGTATATATAATGACTATTTACAAATCACATCTTTCACTCTACTCTTGACGTCACTTGCATTACTTCCCCTTTGGGCTATAATAATAATGTTACTCTGCACATACCTATTCTGTATATCTATGTACCTACATTGAACGTTTACATAGTGTGAACCTGACCTGCATATATTGAAATTTAGAAAATGATACAAAAAAAATTATCAGAATTTTTGTAAGAGTTGAAATGCCCACTAACATTTTATAAGCATTCCAGCCCCAACACAGCCTCATCAATATGTGGCATTTTTAAGTATCTTATTTTACTTTGTTATTTTTTTCCTATTTTGTTATATAAGTGAGTATATGTGATAACATTTCATTTTGCTTTTTATTTGCATTTCCTAAATAACAAACAGGGTTGATCACATTCAACTATTTATTGGCTATTTGGGTATATTTGTTTGTGAGACAACTTTTCACTCCATTATTCAGATATTTTTTAGTGTTTTTTCCTTAATGAATTTAATGAGGTTTTTATAAGTGCACATTATTTGATACATTCATATATTACAAATATCTTCTCCCACTCTGTGTCTTGCCTTCTGATCTTATTAACGTTGTCCTTTGATAAACAGAAGTTCTTAATTTTAGTATAGTCATATTTTCCAATCTTATTCTTTACAGTTAATTCTTTCCATGCCCAGTTTAAGAAATACTCATCTACTGAAAGTCATGATTGAATTTTCTTAGGTTATACTCCGGAAGTTGAAATCATTTTTCTATTTTTGTTTTCTATTATTATTGTCTTAAGAGTTCACATTTAGGTTAAAGAGCTATCTGCAATTGACTTCTGTGAATAGTATAATCAAGTGATTTTTTTATTATTATGAAATATCTGAGGCTGCAGCAACATTTATTAATATTAAACTCATCAAATGAAATACTTCTGTCACGTTTCAAGTTACTATATGTGTGTGCTTTTTCCTAAACTCTATATTCTAATCCATTGGTTTTGTTTGATCCTTATGCCTTACAATATCATTTTCATTTGTTATAATTTTATGTCTTCATAATTCATATTGTAAACTCTTCAACGTTTCTTTGCTAGAGTGGTTCTTTAAATTTCTGTATAATTCTTGGAATCTGCTTTTCAGGGGAAATTATTGGTATGTTGATTGCAATTGCAGACATTATTTTAGAATTGACATGTTTGCAAAACTGAATTTTCCCATCCAGCTTTTAAATCTTGTCATTTTATTTAGATCTTTTAAATTATTCTCAGGAATGATTTATACATCTCTATGTACTTGATTCACACAACTTTCATTAGATTTATTTTTGAACATTTTGTTTACTTCTATTATTAATGACATAGTTTTTCAGTTATATGTTCACATATTTATTTACTAATTTATAGAACTATAACTTATTTTTTACCATGACCTTGTGTTCAACAACTTTGCTCAATCCAAAAATTATTTCCAAGGATCTTTTACATAATTTTAGTAATTTTTCTACATAAACACTATGTATATTTAGAAAAATAAATACATAACTAATAAGAATTTTAATACTTCCTCTCCACTGGTTATATCTCCCATTATTGCAATAGCCAGGATCTCTAGTACCATGTTGTATCAGTTCAGTTCAGTTCAGTTCAGTTCAGGCAGTCAGTCACGTCCCACTCTTTGTGACCCCATGAACTACAGCATGCCAGGCTTCCCTGTCCATCACCACCTCCTGCAGCCTGCTCAAACTCATGTCCATCGAGTAGGTGATGCCATCCAACCATCTCATCCTCTGTCATCCCTTTCCCCTCCTGCCTTCAATCTTTCCCAGCATCAGGGTCTTTTCCATTGAGTCAGTTCTTATCATGAGGTGGCCAAAGTATTGGAGTTTCAGCTTCAACACCAGTCCTTCCAATGCATATTCTGGACTGATTTCCTCTAGGATGGACTGGTTGGATCTCCTTGCTGTCCAAGGGACTCTCAAGAGTCTTCTTCAACAACACAGTTCAAAGCATCAGTTCTTCTGCACTCAGCTTTCTTTATCGTTCAACACTCATCATCCACACATGACTACTGGAAAAACCATAACTTTGACAAGAAAGACCTTTGTTGGCAAAGTAATGTCTCTGCTTTGTAATATGCTTACTAGGTGGGTCAAATATTGTCACCCTGTATATTGTCACACTGCTTATTTAACTTATATTCAGAGTATATCATGAGATATGCTGGGCTGGAAGAAGCTCAAGCTGGAATCAAGACTGCCAGGAGAAATATCAATAACCTCAAATATGCAGATGACACCACCCTTATGGCAGAAAGTGAAGAAGAACTAAATAGCCTCTTGATGAAAGTGAAAGAGAAGAGTGAAAAAGTTGGCCTAAAACTCAACAGTCAGAAAATTAAGACCATGGCATCCAGTCCCATCACTTCATGGCAAATATATGGGGAAACAATGGAAACAGTGAGAGACTTTTATTTTTCTGGGCTCCAAAATCACTGCAGATGGTGACTACAGCCATGAGATTAAAAGACAGTTTGCTCCTTAGAAGAAAAGCCATGAACAATCTAGACAGCATATTAAAAAGCAGACATTACTTTGCCGACAGAGGTCCGTCTAGTCAAGGCTATGGTTTTTCCAGTAGTCATATATGGATGTGAGAGTTGGACTATAAAGAAAGCTGAGCACCAAAGAATTGATGCCTTGAACTGTGGTGTTGGAGAAGACTCTTGAGAGTCCCTTGGACTGCAAGGAGATCCAGCCAGTCCATCCTAAAGGAGATCAGTCCTGGGTGTTCATTGGAAGGGCTGATGTTGAAGCTGAAACTCCAATACTTTGGCCACCTGATGCGAAGAACTGACTCATTTGAAAAGACTCTGATGCTGGAAAAGATTGAAGGTGGGAGGAGAAGGGGATGACAGAGGATGAGATGGTTGGATGGCATCACTGATTCGATGAATACAAGTTTGTATAAACTCTGGGAGTTGGTGATGGACAGGGAAGCCTGGCGTGCTGTAGTCCATGGAGTCTCAAAGAGTTGGAAAAAAAAAACAAAAAAACAAGAGTCGGACATGACTGAGCGACTGAACTAAACTGAACTAGGTTGGTCATAGCTTTTCTTCCAAGACACAAGCATCTTTCAATTTCATGGCTGCAGTCACCATCTTCAGTGATTTTGGAGCCCACAAAATTAAAGTATTTCACTATTCCCATTGTTTCCCCATCTTTTTGCCATGAAGTAATAGGACTGGATGCTATGATCTTCATTTTATGAATGCTGCATTTTAAGCCAGATTTTTGTTTTTTCCTTCTTCTTTCCGTTTATTTTTATTAGTTGGAAGCTAATTACTTTACATTATTGTAGTGGTTTTTGCCATACATTGACATGAATTAGCCATGGATTTACATGTATTCCCCATCCCGATCTCCCCTCCCACCTCCCTCTCCACCCGATCCCTCTGGGTCTTCCCAGCGCACCAGCCCCAAGCACTTGTCTCATGCATCCAACATGGGCTGGTGATCTGTTTCACCCCTGATAATATACATGTTTCGATGCTGTTCTCTCGAAACATCCCACCCTCGCCTTCTCCCACAGAGTCCAAAAGTCTGTTCTGTACATCTGTGTCTCTTTTTCTGTTTTGCATATAGGGTTATCGTTACCATCTTTCTAAATTCCATATGTACGTGTTAGTATGCTGTAATGTTCTTTATCTTTCTGGCTTACTTCACTCTGTATAATGGGCTCCAGTTTCATCCATCTCATTAGAACTGATTTAAATGAATTATTTTTAACGGCTGAGTAATATTCCATGGTGTATATGTACCACGGCTTCCTTATCCATTCGTCTGCTGATGGGCATCTAGGTTGCTTCCATGTCCTGGCTATTATGAACAGTGCTGTGATGAACATTGGGGTGCACGTGTCTCTTTCAGATCTGGTTTCCTCGGTGTGTATGCCCAGAAGTGGGATTGCTGGGTCACAAGCCAGCTTTTTACTCTCCTCTTTCACTTTCACCAAGAGGCTCTTCAGTTCCTGCTCACTTTCTACCATAACGGTGATGTCATCTGCATATCTGAGGTTATTGATATTTCTCCTGCCGTCTTGATTCTAGCAAGTCCTTCATCCAGTCCAGCATTATACATGATGTATGCTGCATATAAGTTAAATAAGCAGGGTGACAATATGCAGCCTTGATGCAAGCAAATCATGTTGTATAGAAGATGACTATTCTGTTTTTAGTCCCAAAAGGAGAGTTTCAGTATTTGCTTTTTAACATGAAGCTAACCACATATCATAGGATGCAAAATATTTTCCCCCTTCAACCATGCATAGTTACTAAATTAAGCAAATACATTTATTTCATGTGTTGAGATAATCACTATCATAATTTTTCTCCTTTTTTCTCTTTACATTGTGAATTACATTGGTTGAGTTTGAAGTGTTAATCTAGTATTTCTAGGATAAACAAAAACGATAAAACTGTATCATCATTTATGTACACCACTGGGTTTTATTTATTACTGTTTTGTCAAGGGCTTTGCATCAGTGTTTGTGGCAAAAATTGGCTTTGACATATTTCCCTTTGCTAGATGTTTTTGTATGAAGATTTTCTTGATCTTACAAAATATTTTGGGAATTATATCCTACAATTTTTATGCTCCAAAATATTTTCTGTAATACTGAAATACTGATCTTCTTCTTTTAAATGTTTAGAAGAATTCGCTGATGAACTCTTCTGAGCCTGGAGTTTCTTTGTGAAAAGTATTTTATTTAAGGATATGATTTTTTTAGAAGACATAGCATTTCATGGAATTAGTTCATTTTAAAAGGATTTCTAAACATACAATTTCTCCTTTGTTGACTATGCCAAAGACTTTGACTGTGTGGACCACAATAAACTGGAAAATTCTGAAAGAGATGGGGATACCAGACCACCTGACCTGCCTCTTGAGAAACCTGTATGCAGGTCAGGAAGCAACAGTTAGAACTGGACTGGTTCCAAATAGGAAAAGGAGTACGTCAAGGCTGTATATTGTCACCCTGCTTATTTAACTTATATGCAGAGTACATCATGAGAAACCCTGGGCTGGAGGAAGCATAAGCTGGAATCAAGATTGCTGGGAGAAATATCAATAACCTCAGATATGTAGATGACACAACCCTTATGGCAGAAAGTGAAGAGGAACTAAAAAGCCTCTTGATGAAGGTGGAAGAAGAGAGTGAAAAAGTTGGCTTAAAGCTCAATATTCAGAAAACTAAGATCATGGCATCCAGTCCCATCACTTCATGGCAAATAGATGAGGAAACAGTGGACACAGTGTCAGACTTTTGGGGGGGGGGGCGGAGCGGGGCTCCAAAATCACTGCAGATGGTGAGTGCAGCCATGAAAATTAAAAGAAGCTTACTCCTTGGAAGGAAAGTTATGACCAACCTAGACAGCATATTAAAAAGCAGAGACATTACTTTGCTGACAAAGGTCCATCTAGTCAAGGCTATGGTTTTTCCAGTAGTCATGTATGGATGTGAGAGTTGGACTATAAAGAAAGCTGAGCACCAAAGAATTGATGCTTTTGAACTGTGGTTTTGGAGAAGACTCTTGAGAGTCCCTTGGACTGCAAGGAGATCCAACCAGTCCATCCTAGAGGAAATCAGTCCTGGGTGTTCATTCGAAGGACTGATGTTGAAGCTGAAACTCCAATATTTTGGCCACCTGATGAGAAGAGCTGACTCATTTGAAAAAGACCCTGATGTTGGGAAAGATTGAAGGTTGAAAGAGAAGTGGATGACAGAGGATGAGATGGTTGGATGGCATCACTGTCTCAATGGACATGTGTTTCGGTGGACTCTAGGAGCTGGTGATGGACAGGGAGGCCTGGTGTGCTGCAGTTCATGGGGTCTCAAAGAGTCGGACAGGACTGTGACTGAACTGAACTGAAACATACAGTATTCAAATGTTTGTATCTTAATATTTTAATGTATGAAGCTTGATGGAATGCCCATTTACAAGTTTTGAATGTTTTTACTTTATGCATTAATATTTTACCAATCACTAATTCTAGCAAATTTATTACTACTTTCAGGGAAATATCCTTGTCTTAGTTTATGGCTTCTAACGTACATTTGCTATATATTGTCTATTTCCTTCTACTACTCATTGAATTTAATTTACTGACCTTCTCCCAATTTCTTTCTGAATAAAAATTTACCTTTATCCTGCAAGCTGTGATCTTTTCTGCTCTTTTGATTATTTCTTGGACCATGACTTATTCAGAGATTTATTGTTTGATTTCCAAATATTTGTATCTGGTATAATTATCTTCATGCTAATGGTTTCCTGTTTGGAAGGATAGTTAATAACGGATCTGTATTTCTTTTTCTAGCCTTGGAAACACAAGGAAAAAATTCTGGCCAGAGTCCTTTTGCAATAGCAAGTTAATAAATTAATTAGAACAATCTGGATAGATAATACTGTGTTTTGACTGAACACCTCTACTTTATTGTTGAGATTGCTTTTTGAGTGACCTGAAACTGATGAGATTGAGATACTCTGAATGATGGGAGTGAGCACACAATTCAAGATGCGGGCATGTAACCAGTCTATTAATAAAAGCTTGAAGAGGCGCTCTGGGCCAATATGGTTTCACAAACACTCAGCCTAGTCTTTCATTCCCCTGCGCATCCCTAGAGCATATTGGTGATAAGGGGACCACGCCAGAGATTCCGACTGTGTTCTTGTTTTTCATGCTCTATTTTGTGTCTTCTGCTTTCTTTAAAGCTAAATAAGCCTGTTGGTGGATAAAATCTATTGTGTCTTGGAATTTTGAATGACACTCAAGCCCAAATCTGGTGGAAAGGGATGGGCAATTTCTTAAAGTTTCTTGAGACTTGTTTTACTGCAAGAAAATGGTTAATTTTTGAAGTGTTCCTAGTACACTTGAACAATCCCATATATTTCAGGTAAGCTAGCCTGGTTTGTTATGTATACCCTTGTAGAATATTTGTCTGCTTGATCTCTCATTGTTTATGGAAGGTTTTTAAAATCTCTCACTATGTTTGCAAATATCTATTTTGCCCTTTTTCTCATAACTTTTGTTTCTTCTTGCATTTTGTGAGGCTATGTTTTGAGATGCCTAAAAGTTTTTGAGTTAATTATTCCAGTAGATTGACCATTTTATGTTTATAAAATTTATGTTTTATAATATATATTGTATCTCAGAGCTACTTAATTCAGTATTAATGTAGCCATACATAAGTTCTCTTTGATGGTGCTTACATGGCAGGCTGGTATCTTCCTATAAATTTCAAACTATGTTATTGTAGAAAGTGTATCATTTAGGGGGTTTGTTTGTTGGTTTTTTTGTTTTGTTTTATTTTAATCTAGTCAAATACTTAAGGTTAAAGACCTAATTTTAATTCTATTGAAAAACCAGACATCAGTCTTATTGCTTCTTTGAAGGCACTGTGTTTTACTTTTAATATTTTCCTATTATCTTTGACTTTCAGCAATTTTGGTATACTTCAGCATGGTTTTACTGTAAATATTCTTCTTTGGGTTAACAGGTTTTTGAGAATCTGTTACTTCATATCTTTCAACTACTGCAAAAAAATCTTTTCAAATAACTTCTGAATACTGTTGTTGCCTCATTCTACTTTCCCTAACTTTACTACTTCCCCTATACTTTAAACTTTTTAATTAAACTTTTCACTCTCATGTCACTAAGATCTTTTCCATGTTTATAATTTTTTTCCTTTTATAACTTCGGATTTTTTTTTTTTCTTTACTAATCTAGATTTGGCCACCTGATGCAAAGAACCGACTCACTGAAAAAGACCTTGATACTGGGAAAGACTGAGGGCAGGAGAAGAATGGGGTGACAGAGGATGAGATGGTTGGATGGCATCACTGACTCGAATTACATGAGTTTGAGGAAGCTCCTGGAGATAGTGCAGGGCAGGGAAGCCTGGCGGGCTGCAGTCCATGGGATCGCAGAGTCAGACACGGCTGAGCGACTGAACAACAAGCTTCCAGTTTACTAATCCCCTAATTTGCTGTTTATATTTTGCTATTTAGCTCATAAAATAATATATTTTAATTATTATCGTTTTTATTCTTTTGATTTTATGCTTTTTATGTAGATTTCAATACTCTAGGGAAACACTTCATACTGTGTTCTATTTGTTCACCATTTTTTCCACAGTTATTTAAAATTTGTAACTAACGTCAAAATGTGGGAAACTTTCTGTTTCTATTATTTGAATTTTTAAATCGTTTCTTCCTGTTATTAGGCATGCTTGTAATTTTTTTTTTAATTCTAATCTGAGTGTATGAAGCCTTGTAGAGTCTCTAGGTACTGTTTATCTTTTTCCCAAAGAGGATATACTTTTCTTCTAGAAAATCACCCATATTCAATATCTAGTAATATGACTTTAATCTGAATGAGCCCTGGTCCACTTAGGGAGCTTTTGCTTTAGGAAAAGGTTTTTTAGGAATCTGACCTGAAATGCAGACATGTTTTTTGGCATTACTTTTAGTCAAGGGACACTACATTTCTGTTTTTCTCCCTGGAAAGTAACACTATCAACATATTTGCTTAGATTTTTAGCTCATCCCTTGTTTCGTATGCTTTAAGAAGAAAAGCATTGGAGAAGAAAAGCACTGGAGTTTCCCCATATTTCTTCTCTTTTCTCCACAGATCTCTCTTTTCGTCCTGGCTCCATATGCATGGATGCCTTCAGAAAGCTACATTTTACATATTTATTATCCCTGACTGGATAATGATAATACATAGCTTGATGATTGGATAACCCATAACTAATATTCTATAATAGCTAGATGAATGGCTTAATGATTGGCTAATCCATAGCTGTGCTTTGAATTATCATATCCAGTTGTGGAAGTTCCAAAAACTTGTTCCTAATCGTGTAGTTCACGTTAAGAATATTTTTAAAAATTTACTTTGCTGCATCACTGCACTGAACGTACATGGGAAAAGGAGAGGAAGAAGAAGAAAATATGTAAGGGAGCTAACACTTGAAGGGTGTCTATTTGAAGGACATCTATAAATTATAACACATATTTCAAATACATAAAAGCACTCCAATTGAAGATCTAATCCATATAGCACGTGCATACATCTACAGACACAGGCAGAGATGCACAAAAAGGATTCTAGGAATTATAGATTTCCCTTCTATGAAGCTATTATGTTGAGTGTGCTGAGTGATCTTCTCAGAAAAGCGGAATGATATTTCAAAGAAAAAAAAAATATCATTCAATTACATGGGAGAAACTAGATCTCTAGAGATCATTGAATTCTCATATTACTGAAGAGCAATCCCACACACAGGGCGGAAAGCACCTGGCTGCTTCTGGTGCTGGTTCTGGGTACCGTAGGCACTCCGGCCGGAAGCCCTGCTTACAGGGCCCTTTGTCCTATTTTCTCCCCATAGCTACCCTGTCCCTACTGATGGCCACAATGATCGGAGGATAAAGAAACTCTTAACTCTTAACAATAAGCACATTTTTTTTTATTTAAAAATTAAAGAAGAAAGTAAGCAAGGAAAAGACAAGGGACAGCCCCAGCATTACATTCTGGATAATTATTTTTTCATGCCAAGAAGGTTTCTCTAGCGTTTCATCACGCTCTTCTCAGTTTGATAATGCCCTTATGTGTCCTAGTGCTCCCAGTGAAGCCTTAGGGAACTACACACATTTGAAAAGCTGATGAGAGTTTAGAATAAACAGACCCAATCTGTGGCTACATTTCAATACTTTAAGAAACTCTGTCTGTCTGGGCAACCAAACAGAAGTCAGGCCTTTGCACAAAGCAGGGAGGGCGCCCAGTCAAGTGCGAAGCGAGCTGCATTTCCTTGCAGGCTCCTACGGCCACTGCCAATGGTCACTCTCACACGGAAACGTGTTCATCTGACTGCCGAGACAGCACTGGGACTTGGCCGGCTGCCTCTCTAACGATCTCACAAGAGATAGCCTCGCTGGAACTTCTGGGTGAGGTTTCTATTGCAGATTTCATTTTCTTTGCTAGCTCTGACATTTCCAAATATCACTCACCAATGTGTGGTTGAACAGTCGCCATCAGGACACACGCCAGAGATGGCTAGCTAAGGAAGGAATCTGTGGTATCTATATTCAGATGCTCACAAAGCCCCCAGGGGTTGCTTCAGATATGCATGTGAATTAATATCACGATAGAAAATAGCTCAGTTTATTATTAAGGCTTGATATCCAAAATAATAAATGCAGTTTCCACATGAAATGAGTATTGGCTTGCAAAGCAATAAAAAAAAAAAAAAATTTGCTTTCTTAGAAAAAGAGGACTTACTGTGATCGTGCATCTGAAATGGAATACAATTTACAATGCAACAGATAAGGTTTCATTTACAGTAATTCAGAGTTTAGAAGAATAGTTAAAAATACCATTAGATTATCTGTTATGTGACTTGGATCTTACTTTTGGATATTACGCTAGTGATCAGCATGGCAGTGGACCCTTTCTCTTCCCTTTTTCAGAAGGAAATACCTTACTTGGGGTTAATAAGTGGGCCTCACATCTTAGCAGCAAAACTGAGGAGCATGAGATCTTACTTTAAACTCTAGTTTTCCTGCTTACTACCTTTGTTATCTTGGCGATCTTCCTGTTATTGTTCAGCCTCTATGTCCTGTTGGACTCTTTGTGACCCCATGGACTGCAGCCCACAAGGCCCCTCTGTCCTTGGGATTTCCAGGCAAAACACTAGAGTGGGTTGTCATTTCCTTCTCCAGGGGATATTCCCAACACAGGGATCGAACCCACAGATTCTTTACCAATGAGCCACCAAGGAAGTCCCTTGGATATATTATCTTAACCTAAATGCACCACTGGGAAAATGAGAATGATAATTATTGAAGTATGCATTTGGTAGAATCGGGGTTTTCCAGGTGGTGCTCTTGGTAAAGAATTCATCTGCAATGCAGGAGACTTGGGTTGGATCTCTTGGTCGGGAAGATCTTCCAAAGGAGGGCAGGGCTATTCTTCTCTGGAAAATCCCATGGACAGAGGAGACTGGTGGGCTACCATCCTTAAGTTTGCAACGAGTCAGACATGACTGAAGCAAGAGTATGCAAGCACACACATTTGGTAGTATTATTGTGGGGATTAGATGGGGTTTCCTTAGATGAATGAAGCACTATAACTGTAACAGATGGGATCATCCATGGGAAAATAATTCTATGACATCGCAATTAGCTCCTTAAATACACTTCTCTCTCATATATATGTATATACACACACACATAGTCATACAATGAACATTGGATAACATACAGAATTTATATCTCAACTTGATCCCATTTTTCACATTCCAGGAAGTGTGGATTAAAAGAAAATCTACAGCTAAAATTAGACTTGATTTTGACTTCTGGCTCCTATTGTACAATCTCCTATTCCTCTAGTCTTAATTAAACTATATTATCTGCCATTTGTTCAACTGCTCAATAAGTACAAGTAATTGGGGAAAAATACTACAAATCCCAGTACATTTATAAGATTAGATCAAATGAAGGTGGTTTTCCTGGAGCATGATTCAGCAGATCCAAATATCAAACTTGTGTCAAATACCTCCTATACATTTGGAAAAATATAAAACCCATTTGTCTTTCTGTTCCCATAACTAGGATGCAATTTAATAGTAGTTTTTTCACTGCATTGTTTGGAAAACTTGAGATATATTTAACAACAATATTCAGTAAATATACACTGAGGGCCTATGACACTATTCTAGATATTGAGATGGGAGCTGAGAACAGGACTTTCAAAATCCCTGTCCTTTTGATCTGACATTCCAAGGATAATGCATATGAAGTGTAATGGATTAACTGGTCAGCCTGAAATAATGACCAGTTATATATCCATACGAGTATAGTCTTGTATTACTTTCAGGATTATTGTCACCATTATTTCAAGAGCTCTACTAATATTCTCTGTAACAATATTTCACCTTTACAAAAATGTTGGATAACTTGGTGTTGAAAACACAAAATATGTTTTGCGTGCAAAATACAAAATGCAAAGGAAATAGAAGAAAAGAAAAGTGTGAATGAAAAATAAAAGAAGGCATAGTTATTCCATTAACTGAATTGCAGTTGGATTTTCTCCTTTTGATAAATGCAAGATTTCAGAAAAGATTATTTTCAAAATACATTATTTTGTTTTGTGTTTTTCCTTGAAACAAAACTAGAGCATTCAAGAAAAGGACTATAAGGAGCTACCTCGCTTAAAATTATTTCCAAAATAAATTTAGGTTCCAAGTTAGTAGAAGGAAGTAAATAAAGAGATTAAAGCAGAAATGAATGAAACAGACATTAAAAAGCCAACTAAAAGGACAATAGAACTAAGAGCTGATTCTTAAACAAGATAAATAAAAATGATAAAACTTCAGCTGGCGTCACCAAGAAAAGAGAAAGAGGACTCAAATAAAATCAGAAAAGGAAGAGAAGATATTACAATTGATAGCACACACATGCAAAGGATCACAAGGTACTACCCTGGACAAATTGTACACTAATACATTGCACAATCGACAAGAGAAGAATAAATACCTGGAAACACACAACCTATCCAGAGTGCATCATGATGAAACAGGAAATCAGAAAGGACCAATTACTAGTCAGGAGATTGACTTAGCAGTAAAAGCAAAAGCAAAATAAAAACCTCCCAACAGAAGTCCAGGGCCATATGGCTTCACTAGTGAATTCTACCAAGCAGTCAAAGGTGAACTAGCTCCAATCTTTCTTAAACACCTAAAAAAAAGACTAAAACACTCTTTCAAGCTCATTTTATAAGGCTAGCTTTACCTTGATACTAACATTAAACAAATATGCCACACACACACAAAAAATTACATCCCTGAAGAACACAGATGCAAAAATTTTCAACGAAACATTACCAAAACAAATTCAACAAAACATTAAGAGGATCATAAGCCATGATCTGGTGAAATTTATTCCAAGGATATATGGTTAAATATCCACAAATCAGTCATCATGATACACCAGACTAACAACATGTAGGATAAAAATCATGATCATCTCAGTAGGTGCAGGAAAGAAAGCATTTGAGAAAACTCAACATCCATTTACTTAAAAAAAAAAAAAGAAACCTCAAGAAAGCAGATATAGAAGGAACATATCTCAACATAATTAAGGAAATATTTGACAAGCCCACAGCTAATACCGCACTCAAAAGTGAAAAGCTGCAAGCTAATCCTCTAAGCTCAGGAACAAGACAAGGATGACCACTCTCACCACTTTTATTCAACATAGTATTAGAAGTCCTGGCAAGAGCAGTTGTTAAAGAAAAAGAAATAAAAGGCATTCAAATTGGAAAGGGAGAAGTAAAACTGTCACTATTTGCAAATGACATAAAATTATATATAGAACCCCCCTCCAAATAATCCATCAAAAAACAGTTGACTGATTTGTGGGTGATTTTTTTTTCAAAATTTCTCTATTTTCAAATTTCCAATGATTGAACATAAATTCTTCTCAACAACATAAGCATTTAAATGATTAGTAAATACAGCAATCAAAAGTTATCCTTTATAAACATAACAGATATCAATGTGGTATATATGTGCATGTGTTTAGGAAATAATCATGAAATATTGTTATATGCCATATTCTATTCTTGATCCTGGAGATTCTGTTTTCCTGGTTGGCAGTATGCATTCTATACATCTCATGCTAATCATGCCAGTGCATCCTGGGTTCATTTTAAATTTTTGTCAACTGTGTTTTTGGGTTTTTGAATTTTCATATTTCTCCTCAAGTACTTAGGGCAGAGGCTATTTAGCAAATTTGCTTTGCAACCAAAAATTTGAGTTTAGAAAAAAATTCTAGTCTGCCTGTTTAACTCTACAAGGATGCCTATAGATACACTGCTGCTGCTGCTGCTAAGTCGCTTCAGTCGTGTCCGACTCTGCGACCCCATAGACGGCAGCCCACCAGGCTCCCGTGTCCCTGGGATTCTCCAGGCTAGAATACTGGAGGGGTTGCCATTTCCTTCTCCAATGCATGAAAGTGAAAAGGGAAAGTGAAGTCACTCAGTCGTGTCCGACTCTTAGCGACCCCATGGACTGCAGCCTACCAGGCTCCTCCGTCCGTGGGATTTTCCAGGCAAGAGTGCTGGAGTGGGTGCCATTGCCTTCTCCATATAGATACACATTCTGGGCTTAAGGAAGTGATATTCACTTATTGACAATTTGATGATGACATTAATACAACCATATAGTAGTACCAAGGCCATTCAGGTAGAAGTGGTACATGCATTCACAGGGGTAAGGACTTGGTGGAAAGATTTTTATTAGTCTAGCACTCCCTTCTAACAGTACAAATGAAGGTTCACATCATTTCCCTAAAGGATCTTGGTTCTTAGATGTGAAAAACACTCTTTTAATCAAATTTTTATAACAACTATTCTGTTGCACCTCATAAAGTGTTTGTGAGACTCAAAGGAGGGAAACAGAGTTTTTTCTAAGTGAAAAATATTATTATCAAAGTTTTCTTTCTCTCTGCTTTTTCCCAAATAACCCCAATTTGTACTGGTTCTCAAAATGAACTAGTTTAATTGCAGAATAAGTTTTGTTCATATAATTTACTGATTCATGTTACTTGTATAATTTATACATTATAAAATGCAATAATAGCACTAACTATAGGAACAATAATTTAGAAAATGTAGTTAGAACTTCAAACCCTCACAGAGCACCCTGAGAGGAAGATAAATGGATGATAAATAAATTGCCCAATGCCATATAGCAGTGGGGCTTCCCTGGTAGCTCAGTGCTAAAGAATCTGCCTGCCAATGCAGGAGATGCTGGTGAGATGTCTGGGTGAGGAAGATCGTCTGGAGAAGGAAATGGCAACCTACTCCAGGATTCTTGCCTGGAAAATCCCCACAGGCAGAAGAGCCTGGTGGACTGCAGTTAATGGAGTCACAAGATTTGGACACGACTTAGTGACTAAATAACAAGAAAAATATAGCAGTGACTGTCTGGACCAAGTATTCAAATCCAGGGCATCCATTTAGAAGTCCTGTGTTCTTGATGTCTATTCTGTGATGCCTTAATAAACTCCAACTTTAGTCATATTGGTCATATTAATAAGCAAAATATTTGATCGTCAGTGTGTTGCCATTCAGAAGAACGAAGAGTAGCTGTGGCATCTGACTGAATGTTTTACTATATCTTGGGAATAGTTGATGACTTCTCACTCAAAATGGGCAATAAGTTCAGCTGTCTTTGCAAAGAGAATCAGAATCATTAGGGGATTAGTGTTCCATCTAGCCCTTCCCACCACTAACCCAAACATAGCTATGAATAAGTGTGACCACAGCACATGATGAGGGGAGAGCTTTTTTGGCATATCATTTCCCTTAATTAGTCTGCCAGCAAATACAAATGCCTGTTCTCCCAGCCTGAGTAGCAGTTAACCCGCAGAAGCACCAAGTCCTAATGCAAGATTTTGACCTTGCCCACACTGCTCAGTTCTAAAAGGCGATGACAGTGTGCTGAGTCCTTTGATGACATAGATTGTTTACTTACAGTTTTCCCACCAGCAGCTTAAGAAAGAAATACAGAGTTGCATAAAGTGGTTTGCAGCCTTGTTGTCAAAAAAAAAAAAAAAAAAAATACACTGTCCACAGTGCCCTGGAAAACTGTTAACACGTTGTTAGTAGTTTCCAAGCAAGGACATTGTTAAACATATTTCATATTAATGTAGTTTAGCTCAGTGGCAATTTTCTCCTAGTGAAGAAATATGGGGTTCCTGAAAGGTTTAAGCAAATAACACAGAGTGCATTTGAAATGTTCACAAGTCACGCATTGAACTTTCTCTCCTTGTATGTTAATAACCAAATAATACATTCTGTGCCTAATTACAAGAGTACATTTTTAATGTTGACTTCCAACGGGTTCTATTTTTTTTAAGAAGTATTATATTAAGAAACCCATAATATACAGAGACAGCTATTTTATGTATACAATTTGGCTGGAAGTTTTTAAGTCAAGCTAAAAGGTGGAATGTGATTACTTGCTCACTCTACAGTGAGTTATTAATCAGAAGAGGTTAATAAGATTCAATTAAAGATTAGATGCTTATGAGAAATTTAATAGTGTGTTCTGAGGGAAAATAAGAGTTTCCCTGTAACCGGAGTATAGAGATAAATAGTTATCAGCCCTCAGGCATCATGAAATAAACTAACCGACTATCAGAGTTAAGAAGAAATTTTTTTGGTGATGCAATATTTTTCAATTAGGTGCATCACGGTGCATTTTTGGCCATCTCCTAAACCATCCATTACTAGACACAGTAGGAAGCAGGATGCTCTACCTGATGGACCATTGCCTGGCTGTGGGGTGTAAATTACTGTTTGGAATTTGCAGAACCCTTCAGGTTCTAAAATTCAACAGGATTTCCTCTGGGCTCTGGAGACTAAATCCTTCCTCAATCAGAGGAGATAGATTTATGCTGAAAGGAATGTATGTTCTGGAGTAGAGGAGAGAAAAGCTATATATATGGGCAGGAAGTGTGGTCTCACTTTATCTATCAGTGATTTTAACCCACTATATTATTTTTCCCAGAAAATTTTTGTTTGTATTATTGTTAGTTTGTTTCATTTCACATTTATTTTAAGACTGATTTGAATTTGGAGGGTCAAATGTGAAAATCGAGTATTTAGCTCTACTCCTGAAACTTCAGAGAGAATGTATCCTTTCCAATATAAAGTAAGCCACACCACTGATTTACTGTCTACTACACATCAGAGAATCTGAGCATTTGTTGGAAACCAGGCAACGAGGGAAAACTGAAATGAGACGTTCAGATGTTCATATCAAAATCTAGTCCTCTCCAGCAAGCAACCGTGCCTTTTCTGGTGATTAAGACTTCAAATTAGAAGTAGGATCCTGAATCCTGATTCACTATGGATATTACAGAAAGGATACAGCCTCAAGAACATTATTAGATTTTTTTTTTTTTAAAGAGCACAATAGTGATTGACAGGTACACGAGAAAATGGGATATTTAAAAAGATAGGCCATAAACAGTGGATTGCTTATCTATGAAATAAAGATAAAATGTAAGTGTCCAGAGGATCTAAACAACTACCAATACTGACTTCTTCATCTGGAGTTTAAATCACCCTGCAACATTCATTCAATAGCCATTCTGACTTGTTTTCTGGAATTGCTAGCTATTGCTGAGTAACAAGTTTCTGGAATGAATTACATACATGCACAAGGATCTCATTTCTTGTTGAGATATTTCTGTTATAATAGATGATTGCTTATATTAAGGACAAGTCTATTTCCCTTAAACTCCAAGACAAACACGCTTGTCCCATCCAAGCCCAGTGGAACAGCTCTAATTCCTCTATGACATACATCCAGTTTCAGTGTTCATTTGTGCCAAGCATTGTTCTAGTTACTGAAATTTAAAAATGAGAATGATAAAAAAAAAGCACTAGAATGAGTAGGAAAAGTCCTTTCCTCTGCTGTAGCGTTGCAGTTCCTTCTAGCACCTACTACTGGCAAAGCCTGACATGCCTGAATGCAAGGGAGAGAGATTCATAGGGTCCAGCTATCTTATCACAAGTCTGGGCAAACAAGAGTGGATTTGGAGTGAAAAGGCTATAACTAGCAGAGATGGAGAGTAAGAGTAAAAAAAGCAATCCAGAAACCATTGCAATAACAGATGAAAAAATCAGTACAGGCAAAGGTAAAGACAGAAAAAGTATATGACAGGGTGACCGGATAATAAAACATATAAGGCAGGATTTGGTTTTACTCTGTGAGACTGGTTTGCAATGAAAAGAATTCTTTGAACTTTGGAACCAATGAAGTAAAACTGAACTTGCATTTGAATCTCTGCTCCATCACTTACTGTCTGCATAAATGTTTCTCCCAACTTCAGATTCTTCCCTCTAAAAGGTGGTAAATAATATTGCATCTCTTAATACTGAAGTCCCTAGCACAAAACCAGCTACTAAATAAATTATATACATCATTGTTAAGTATTCTGCTTCACTTTTTAGACTTTATTTGTGGTAAGAACACTTAAATCTTGTGTATTCCTTATCCTTCTTTACTACCGTGATAAAAACTCATCTTTTCTATCCCATCTTCCCATGCTATACATATATACTATAGCAATTCAGTTCAGGTCAGTTCAGTCACTCAGTCGTGTCCGACTCTTTGCAAGCCCATGGACCGCAACATGCCAGGCCTCCCTGACCATCACCAACTCCCTGAGTCCACCCAAACCCATGTCTATTGAGTCGGTGATGCCACCCAACCATCTCATCCTCTGTCGTCCCCTTCCCCTCCCACCTTCAATCTTTCCCAGCATCAGAGTCTTTTCCAATGAGTCAGTTCTTTGCATCAGGTGGCCAAAATACTGGAGTTTCAGCTTCAGCATCAGTCCTTCCAATGAATACCCAGGACTGATCTCCTTTAGGATGGACTGGTTGGATCTCCTTGCAGTCCAAGGGACTCTCAAGAGTCTTCTCCAACACCACAGTTCAAAAGCATCAATTCTTCTGCACTCAGCTTTCTTCACAGTCCATCTCTCACATCCATACATGACCACTGGAAAAACCATAGCCTTGACTAGACAGACCTTTGTTGACAAAGTAAAGTCTCTGCTTTTTAATATAGCCATTAGTCATAAAGGATAAAAAGTTATAGGGGAAAATCAATATAAATTATATATTAAATACTGCAGAGTATTGATTGGTACAGTTTTATTGTATTACAATCCAAAAACCAGAAAGAGGGATGTCCCTGGTAGCCCAGTGGTTAAGAGTCTGCCTTCTGATACAGGGGATATAGGTTAGATACCTGGTCTGGGAACTAAGATCCCTCATGCCGCAGAACAACCAAAACTGCATTGCAACTAGAGAAAATGTCACACATGTCAAGGAAAGATCCCATGTACTGCAACTAGATCTGATGTAGCCAAATAAATGAATATCTTTAAAAAACAGAATTTGCAATAAGTTTCGACATAATATGAAATCTAAATATAAAATCTAGTTACAAAATTATAAAATTATAGTTTCCTGAATACTAATTTATTGCTTATCACAGATATATGTAAAGTCTAATTGTATTCCATATTCAGGACTTCAGAAAAAAAATATTAATTCTGTATAGTACACAGGCCATTTTCTGTAGAGAAATGGTCAATATTTATATTTCAATACTCCTCTTGAATGTACCTTCTTTCTTTGGTTAATGGCATTCTGTGAGCACTGCCCCTTCTGAAAGACATCTTTATGGTTGGAAATGAGTGGGAGGATGAGAAATACCCTAATCATGGATCACCTGGTCAGGGAATTCCTCGAGGTTTCCATCAAAATAATTTAGTTTGCAAAAATGTCTCAGTACAAATCCCAGGATAGGATTAGAGGGCCTTTTCTGTCTCTTTGCCACAATTCACATTTACTCATCCAGAGAATCTGGGGTGCTTCAGACACAAATTTATTTCAAAGTGGATTAGTTATTATACTACAAAATCAACCATTTTAGCTCTATATTTCTTCCTTCGTCCAAGCAATTCAGAGCCTACCTTAATGTATTCCTTGATTCAGCAGAAGTAATTTCTTCCTTCTTTTGTCTTCTTTGGAAGTAGTTTACACCTATCTTATGTCACATTATATTGCCTGTCACCGCAGTAAGGGAACATCTATCTCCCCGTATCAGATTATAAAATTTTAATGCCCGTGCCTTTGTTTTCTCATACAACTTAGTGTTATATCTTGTAAGTGCAGGGGCAGAGCAAATGTGTGGTGAATTGAATTGATCTGAGACAAATCACTTTCCATAGCAATGTGCATGGATCTTCAATGGAAAGCTAAATTAAGCAAAGCATTTTAAGAGGACTTAACACTGACCATAGCTATTACTTCCCCCTGTCATGTTTAATTTTGTGTGCCAACTTGACTGAGTCATGGGGTGCCCAGATATTTGGTTAAACATTATACTGTGTATGTCTATGAGGGTGTTTATGGATTAGATTAATATTTGAATTGATAGGCTAAATAAAGTAGATTTTCCTCTCCAAGGTGGGTGGGCATCATTCATCCATTAGCTTTAAAATTAATATGCTGAAACTTATGTGATGATACTTAGAGGGGGATCTTCAACAGGTGAGTAGATCGTGATGGCTGAGCCCTACCTAAATGGAATTAGTGCCCTTAAAAAGACCCCTGGGACTGACCCCCTTGCCTTTCTGCATTTGTGAACACAACTGAAAGGCAAGCATTTATGAACCAAGAAAGCTCTCATCAGACATCAAATCCACTGAAGACTTGGCCTTGTACTTTGCAACCCCCAGAACAGAAATAATTTTTTGTTGTTTATCATATTTTATTATACAAGCCTGAAAGGACTAAGACATGATTAAAAAAAAAAGTAATGACTGGATAGAAAACAGGTCACAATACACAGGAGAAAATTATTCTTGGTGTTCAGTCTCACAGTTGTGTCCGACTATTTGCAACCCCATGCACTGCAGCACACCAGGCTTCCCTGTCCTCCACCATCTCACGGAGCCTGCTCAAACTCATCTCCACTGAATCTGAGATGCCATCCAACCATCTCATCCTCTGTCATCCCATTCTCCTCTTGCCTTCAATCTTTCCCAGCATCAAGGTCTTTTCCAAGGAGTCAGTTCATCCAACCAGGTGGCCAAAGTATTGGAGTTTCAGCATCAACATCAGTCCTTCTAATGAATATTCAGAATTGATATCTTTAAAATTGACTGGTTTGATCTCCTCACAGTCCAAGGGACTCTCAAGAGTCTTCTCCAACACCACGGTTCAAAAGCATCATTCTTTGGTGTTCAGCCTCCTTTATGGTTATACTCTCACATACATACACAACTACTGGAAAAACCATAGCTTTGACTATATGGACTTTTGTTGGCAAAGTAATGTCTCTGCTTTTTAATATGCTGTCTAGGTTGGTCAAAGCTTTTCTTCCAAGAGCAAGTGTCTTTTAATTTCATGGCTGCAGTCACCATTTGCAGTGATTTTAGAGCCCAAAACATAGTTTGCCACTGTGTCCATTGTTTCCCCATCTATTTGCCATGAAGTGATGGGACTGGATGCCATGATTTCAGTTTTCTGAACATTGAGCTTTAAGCCAACTTTTCCACTCTCTTCTTTCACTTTCATCAGGAGGCTCTTTAGTTCTTCACTTTCTGCCAAAAGGATGGTGTCATCTGCATATCTGAGATTATTGATATTTCTCCCAGCAATCTTGATTCCAGCTTGTGCTGCATCCAGTCCTGCAATTTGCATGATGTAGACTGAATATAAGTTAAGTAAGTAGGGTGACAATATACAGCCTTGATGTACTCCTTTCCCAATTTGGAAGACATCCATATTTCCGTGTCCGGTTCTAACTGTTGCTTCTTGACCTGCATATACGTTTCTTAGGAGGCAAGTAAGATTGTCTGGTATTCCCATCTCCTGAAGAATTTTCCACAGTTTGTTGTGATCCACACAGCCTAAAGCTTTAGTGTAGTCACTGAAGCAGAAGTAGACATTTATCTGGAATTCTTTTGCTTTTTCGAAGGCAAGTTGATCTCTGGTTCCTCTGCCTTTTGTAAATCCAGCTTGAACATCGGTAAGTTCTTGGTGCACGTACTGTTAAAGCCTGGTGTGAAGAATTTTGAGTATTATTTCTCTAGCATAGAGGATGACAACAATTGTGTGGTAGTTTGAGCATTCTTTGGCATTGCCTTTCTTTGGGATTGGAATGAAAACAAACCTTTTCCAGTCCTGTGGCCACTGCTGAGTTTTCCAAATTTGCTGGCATATTGAGTGCAGCACTTTCATAGCACCATCTTTTAGGATTTGAAATAGTTCAGCTCAAATTTGATTACATCCACTAGCTTTGCTCATAGTGATGCTTCCTAAGGCCCATTTGATTTCACACTCCAAGACGTCTGGCTCTAGGTTAGTGATCACACCATCGTGGTTATCTGGTTCAGGAAGATCTTTTTGTACAGTTTTTCTGTGTATTCTTGCCACCTCTTCTTAATATCTTCTTCTTCTGTTAGGTCCATACCATTTCTGTCCTTTACTGAGCCCATCTTTGTGTGAAATGTTCCCTTGGCATCTCTAATTTTCTTGAAGAGATCTCTAGTCTTTTCCATCCTTTCTTATCTCTCCTTGCTATTCTTTGGAACTCTGCATTCGGATGGGTATATCTTTCCTTTTCTCCTTCACCTTTCACTTGTCTTCTTTGCTCAGCTACTTGTAAGGCCTCCTCAGTCAACCATTTTGCCTTTTTGCATTTCATTTTTTGAGGGGATGGTCTTGATCACTGCCTCCTGTACAAAGTCACTAACCTCTGTTCATAGTTCATCAGGCACTCTGTATATCAGATCTAGTTCCTTGAATCTATTTGTCACTTCCACTGTATAATCATAAGGAATTTGATTTCAGTCATACCTAAATAGCCAACTGGTCTTCCCTACCTTCTTCAATTTAAGTCAGAATTTTGCAATAAGGAGTTCATGATCTGAGCCACAGTCAGCTTCTGGTCTTGTTTTTGCTGACTGTATAGAGCTTTTCCATCTTTGGCTGTAAAGAACATAATCAATCTGTTTTCAGTGCTAACCATCTGGTGATGTACATGTGTAGAGTCTTCTCTTGTGTTGTTGGAACAGGGTGTTTGCTATGACCAGTGCGTTCTCTTGGCAAAACTCTATTAGCCTTTGCCCTGCTTCATTTTTTACTCTAAGGCCAAACTTGCCTGTTACTTCAGGTATCTCTTGACTCCTTACTTTTGCATTTCAGTCCCCTATGAAGAAAAGGACATCTTTTTTGGGTGTTAGTTCTAGAAAGTTTTGTAGATCTTCAAAGAAACATTCAATTTCAGCTTCTTCAGCATTACTGGTTGGGACATAGACTTGCATTACTGTGATATTCAATGGTTTGCCTTGGAAATGAGCAGAGTCACTAGTAACAAAAGTCTTAGTAAGTGGGAATTAGCCCTCTGTTGACTGTCTTCAAGCTTCGGCATAGATCTCTGCCTTCAGACTAAAACTGAAATTATACCATTCCTTCCCTTGGTCTCCAGCTTGCTCACTGCAAATCTTAGGTCTTCTCTAATTTCATTACTACATAATCCAGTTATACATATCTTGTTGGTTCCATTTCTCTGAAGAATCCAGACTAAAACACTCCTCAAACTATTTTGTCAGTCTAAGAATGAGAGATACCTGTGTATTTCATGCACACGCTACCAATTCCAACAATGTCTTGTCTCCATTGACACAATAAAGAGTCTAAAATGAGAATAAATGAGAATAAAGCCCTTCAGCTAATAGATTGACACAAATAGCATAGCTTTCTATGCATAACACCTTTTCTTTCCTGTCGTAGTCAAAGTAAAGAAGTACCTATCATTCTATGGGTGCCTGTCTCCTTTCCAAATGTGTACTAGCTCTAGGTAGCATTCCTCCTGTGAGACAGTGGTCACATTAAACAAAAATACAATGCAATTTAAAAGTTAGAGGTGTAAAATATTTTACCCAGATAAATCTATTGCATATACTTTCAGAAAATGTGTCCTTCTTTATATCAAGAATTAAAAAAGAAAATTGCAGGTAAATACCAATGAGATAAGAAAAGTTAAAACAGAAAAAAGTAAGCACCCACCCCTCTCCCCATACCCACCCATTCTCACCCCAGTAGGATTAACAATGCCAAGCACTAACTGATTTAATGAACCAGGGTTAAAGAATAACAATTGCTTTTTTCGTCTCATTGTGCAAAAGTGACTAAACAAAAACCTAGATAAAATAATAAATACACACACATCAATGGTGAGCAGGAAAGCACATACACAATTATTGTACATATAGTATAATAAAATAGTTTTAATGATAGGGAAGAATTTAATCTTCTGTTTTATTTAGCTTCATTATTCTCTTTAAAAAAAAATTGGCTTCTTTTAGGAGAAACTAAGTTACAGAAATACAATTAAACTTCTCAAATGCCTCAGGAAATATGTCCTTTATCTATCCTTCCACCATAAAATTAGAAAAGGAATTTGATGAACTTTAAGCTACGAGGAGCCCTGTGGGTGACAGGAAACCCACTGAGGAGGGACAGTGGGGAAACTTTAGCTCTATGTGAAAAGTGACCAGTATTTTGAAGGGAGTGGAGTTTTGCTTTAGAACCTAATAATGCCCATGTGTAGATCAGAACCTGTTCATTGACCTCACAGTTTAAGATGCCAGAATAATAAGGTGAAGCAGAATCCAACAAGACAGGTTCAGATTGACCAATATTTGCTGCACACGATTCAAATACTCTAGAATGACACTATTCAACATGGAAGTCACATAAACCCATGTAACTAAGGAAAAACAGACTTCCCATGAAGCACTGAAAAACCGTCAATAGGTCTTTTTCGCCTCTCACCAAACCACACTTTGTAAAGATCAATTGAAAGAATAGAGTGCAAAGTGTCCTGAATTATTATAATCATGAATTATTCCTCTGATTATTGTTACTTTGGCAGTGGTTTTCTCTACATGGTACCATAACGAAGCAGGATTCCATTACTGCCAAGTTTCTTGATCAATAAAGAAGAACAAACTAAGGTAATTCATGCCTTGTCATAAAATGGAACTCTTCCAGGCCCACAGCATGCTCATTTCACTATGAATGCAGATTTGCTGGGCTTTTGTAGCATCAGAATAACCAGTTACTCTCCCAAACTCATCTTTCATTGGAAACTTACTAATACCACGGACCAGTATTTTACTCTCTTGATCTGTGTCCAACACGGAGACCACACTCAAACGCCTCTCCTCTCAGTGCAAACTTGACTTGCTTAAATAAAATAATCATGTCATAAGCTGTTTTTTATAATCCAATGTTCTTTACTTTGCTTTTACTTTTCTTCTAAATAAATCCCAACCCCACCCAGAAGACTTGATATAATCCACAAATTCATCGAGTGGTGTCTGTTGAAGCATAGATTTACTCACAGTATGCACTGGCAAACACAAATGATGAGAGTGAGAAAAAAATTTTTTTTTCAAATTTAAGATAAAAAGGATTTATTTTAAAGTTGCTTATCCTACTCCTCTTTTCTTTGGAGTCATTTCCAGTCATTGCTGGGTGGAGCAATGAGAAGAATTGATTATTTAAATAGGACTTTATCTTTAGAGGTTGCACTTAGGGCTAGATGAATATTGAATATCTTGGTAATGGAAGCTCTCCCCAAGGGCATTAGAGTTTTCTTTCAAAGTGGGTTAAGTGCCATGATAAATACTCTGAGTACATACTGTCCACTGTGTTTTTAAAAGATGTGAACAACTTGACATAGAAAAGCAATACCACACATTTGCCACAGATTAATGCATTTTCAACCCTTTTCCAAGGCCTGGATGCATTGAATGCTGCTTGAAGATGGTCTCAGTGATCCACTGCCCCCTTTCTTCTTTTCCTTCCTGTCCAGATTGTTATCTGGGGCAGGATCACATACATTTATGAAGAGAATAACTAATCAGAAATGGGAAACAACTCAGAGAATCCAATTTCAACTGTTCCCATAGGTGCTCTGCTTCAGAGTCATTCTGATTCTCAGGAAATGAACAAATATCTTTTTCACAGCAATTTTCAGAGCCATTTGGGAGTGTCTGAGAGGCAAAATGCTGTTGTGAGCATGCGTGGGGAGGTCACCTTGCGGAGAGTTAGAAATGGCAACTTTGAGTAAAACTAAAGAAGGACGTAAAGCGGGGACTGGTTTGTGTTGTGCAGGTCATTTATCTCTTTCCTTAGACCAGTAGATAACTTTTTTTCAAGTTTGGGGAAATAATATATTTCAATATTGTTGAGCATATTTATCAACATATTTACATGCAATCTGAGTAATTCACAATGATTTCCCTTCTTCCAGACACTGGTAAACCTAGATAATCAATGATACCCAATGACTACAAGCAGTTTTCTCAAATAACTGTCTTCCATTTTCAACAGACAGATTGTCAAACTACCAACAGGAATGTTCAATGTTCTAGAAACAGTGCTTATGTGACTATTGCCGATTAACACGTTTCAGGCATTAGTGATATTTGAAAGTTGCAAGGGCTGTAGTATTTTTTCCCTAAAGAGAAAGCAATCCAACAGGCCAGGGCCCATCAAATCTGCAACTTGCATGCATAAAGACACTTAGCAGCTACTTTTTCTTCCTTTATGCAAACCCAGGATTCTCAGTATTAAGCAGATATCTTGGGAATAAAGGAAATAATTTAAAATACTGTTAAGTTTCTTTAAAACAAAACAATGGATTTTGAGCAGTAAGAATATATACATGTATAATAAAATAATTCAAAGATGATTAGAAGAGTGACGATTTATAAAGGGATAAAAAAGTTATAAAAGGTCAACCCCTGAATATTCATTGGAAAGACTGATGCTGAACCTGAGGTTTCAATACTTTGGCCACCTGATGCAAAGAGTCGACTCATTGGAAAAGATTGATGTTGGGAAAGATTGAAGGTAAGAGGAAAAGGGGACGACAGAAAACAAGATGGTTGTACAGCACCACACACTCAATGGACATGGATTTGAGCAAAACCCAGGAGAGAGTGGAGGACAGAGGAGTCTGGCGTGCTACAGTCCATGGGGGTCACAAAGAGTCAGAAATGACTTAGCAACAAAAAGAGGTATTAAGAAAACAGTGATTCACAAATAACAAAGGCAATATTGGGACCCTGGCTGGAGTACAGAACATTTAAAGGCTTCTGCTTTCTTTCTCAGACAGAATTGTTTCTTTTCTCAAAAATCACTATGTGATTATCATATGTTTTCCCCATATCATACTATGCCCACCACTCCATTATTTACAAATATCTAGGTTATATGATTTGAGATGTCTTTGCCTCCCAGGGTATGGACTTCCCTGGTAGCTCAGTGAGTAAAAAATCTGCCTGCAGTTCAAGAGACCCAGGTTCAATCCCTGGGTTGGGTCAATCCCCTGGAGAAGGAAATGGCAAACCACTTCAGTATTGTTGCCCGGAAAATCCCATGGGCAGAGGAACCTAGCAGGCAACAGTTCATGGGATCGCAAGAGTCGGATACAACTTAGCAACTAAACCACCATCCAGAGGATAAAATTTCTAGGCATGATTGATAAGCTTCAATATTTCTAACTCTTTTTAAAAATATCTGCCCTAGATTAGTTTTATACAAAACTCCAAGGGGTTCTTTGGCAAGAAAGATAGAGCTTGAAAGATGGAAAAATATTCATTTTCAACTGGTGGGAAAATTGTATAATTCAAGGTGAAGTTAAACTATGGTGACCTGAGCAAAAATGTAAATTATCAGAGATTTCATTTTTATGGTACAGAATCCCTTAGTGCTAAAGAGCGTGAATGTTATGATTAGAAAATCTGGGCTTCGGGTCATGGGACTGCCATTTACCATCTGTGTGACCTTAGGCAAGTTATACCCTCTCAGATTCCTTTTCTATAAAATTGGAATAACAATTCACAAAGAGTTTTGTGAAGATTATGTATTATTGTAATAATTATCATACAACAGCAATAATTATTACAATAAAGTTCTTTCATAATGTTATTAATAATTATAATTCTCAGGAACTTTACGGTACTATGTGGAATGTTGCACACAGTATGAGGCCTGAGGCAGTGAACTGAAGATCATTTGGCTAGAAGCTACATGATCTCCAGCTTCTGATAAAATACTTCTTACACTTCACTCTGTAGATCAGACTGTGTCCTAAGGAGCGCTGCTGCCTGCAGCTAAAAATGCTATTTCTCAAATGATATATAATCCCAAAGACTGATGATGAACTTGACTTAATTTACTCAGTTTTCATCTGAATTTTTCTTCTTCCCAAACTTATGGCCTGATTTCCCTGTGATGCTTCTTTAAAAGCATCTCCAACCTCTGCTTGGCGGCATGATCACAATCCAATAACTAGGAAATGAACTCAATCAGTCAAGCTGTATTTATTGAGTTCCTGTTGGGTCTCAGATACTATTGTAAGTGGTGACGATACATCAATGACAAAAGATAAGCATCCCTTCCCTGATGTTCCTTAGAGAGAATGATTGTGATTTCCATAGGGAACTTCTTCATCTTTGTCAACTAAGATCAATCATGCTGTGAACTAGAAGATTTCTGATTCATTACTCCTTCTTTCCTCTCTGGTACAAAATGTGTTCACCTTCAGTATCTCTCTGAGAATAATCTTGCCCACATTTCTCTAGGGCTTCTAGTGGTAAAGAACCTGTCCACCAATGCAGGAGACATAAGAGACACGGGTTTGATCCCTGGGTTGGGAAGATCTCCTGGAGAGGGCATGGTAACCCACTCCAGTATTCTTCCCTGGAGAATCCCATGGACAGAGGAGCCTGCTGGGCTATGTAGCCCATAGGGTCACACAAAGTCGCATATGGCTAAAGAACAGCGCATAGCATACATGCTTCTCTAAGGTGAAGTTAATAGAACTAAGTGCTTAGATCAACGTGAGAGTGAGTAAAGAAAAAAGGATGAAAAAGAAAGCTATACAGAATGATGTCATAATCTTTATAATTTTCACCTAATCTAAGATCCAACTGAAAATGTGTACCTTCTACCATAGAAATGATTGAGTTTTGCATAGGATTAGATGCTGAGGAATAAGAGAATATAAGAAACCAGAAGATAGAAATTCTTGTCTCAAGAAACTTGGAGGAGGTGTTTCAGAATCAATTATTGATTTAAACAAAAAAATCAACACACTCACTCAAAAGTATAAAGAGATTATGTGAAATAATAAAAAGAAAAGGATCTATGCACAGTATGTGTGTTTATTTGTACTTGTTTCATACATTTCTCCCCACTGAGAAATTTAATATATTTAAAGGCAGACCCTCCAACTCTCCTAATTTCTTAACATTAGTTTGATCAAAGAATTAACCCAAAAAAAGTTGAGAGAATTAGCAACTGGAAAATAAAGTTTTTAAACTGACCACAAAATAACACATGCTGCATGTTGGCGCACCACGGTGAAGGTAACATGGACTGAGCCACAGCAGAATCTGGCCATCCAAGGGCAGTGTGACAGTGGCGGGCACCAAAATCATTAGATAAAGGGGGCAGAAAAGGAGAAAATGGCTCAGAAAAGACAGTAAAAGATAACAGAGAAAACACTGCATTGTTAAAGAACCTGTTAGCATTATATCTGCAACAAAACCCATCATCCATTAAGTTTTAGCATAGTCAGGATGCTAAGGTTGAAATTAAGTTATCAGGGTTAGTTAATACTAATTTTAAAGAAATGAATTTCTCTTCCTTTCATTGGGTATCATCAGTCAGGTAGAAAATTGGAAAAAGGAGAGAAATTTTTAAAAAGAGAAATATATGTCCTACATCCTTCTCTTCTACTCTCTTTTTTAAATTAGTGGTGCCATAAAATCCCAGTCTCAGAATCTCTAGAAGTAAGTGAATTTAAGTACTGTAATTATATTATCTGGAAGGTAAAAATCTAAAATGATATATTGCATTGGACTATTATCATCTACAAAAAAACAATAGAAAGTTTAAACTGATACTGAGAACCACCAGTTGTGTTTTAGATACAATAGTAAATGTTATTTAATGTTTATATTGTTTACTTCGTTCATTGTTCAGTTGTTTGTCCAATGTTCTGAGAAGAAAGATTTCGCAGAAGACCTGGGAAGACACTAGCTTTCAACAAGCTTTGTGCTATTTGATCTAATCTGTATTATTTGATGCAAACTGACTCCACCCAGCTCATGTTTTTTGCTTGTTTTGTTTTTTATCTCTAAGCTTTAATTTCTTCATTAGTAAAATGACAATAGCATGGTAGCAATATTGCAGACCTGTTTAAAAATAGTGAATGAAGAGAGGTTAGCAAAAAAGCTCAGTCAGCATTAACTTTCATGAATCAATTTCATCCCAGTAAATACCCAACTCACATGTGTGTGTTGTGTATAAACTAACAAGGTGATGTAATGAAATTCAAGGGACCTAGATAGTAAAATTATATTACAAGGAAAAATTGCAAATTTTGGACAGAGAAATAGAAGTCTTAAAGTGTTATTCTACAAGAAAAATAAATTGTTTACTTGTTGATTTTCAGATTTGTTTTAACATGTTCTGACAAGTTTTACAAAGTGCAGAAGTGACAACTACAAGTTTTATTAGGACTATAACTTATGTGACATTCACTCTCTTATCCTACAAGTTATTTTACTAAGCACCAGGTATTGGTAGAAGTGGAAATTTTCAGTTAATTTCCCAACAGCATTAAAATAAATGAAAATATAAGAGAAAAACACAGCAACAATATAGGCAGACCGAGTTTGAAATGTTCTAAATAAGAAACCTTAGGATATGTAAATGAAGAAAATAGTAGTTTTAAAAAGTCAGGCAAGGAAAACAAACAAAAAAATAGCAAAATGTCAAATCTTTGCTAATTATAGAAGAGAAAGTCAATCTGATGTTTGAAACTGTTAAATAGGGGAAAAAAGCTTTCTTGGCTTTTAATTATTATAAAGTCATCATTTTTATTAAGTTTAATTTGCCTTAGTAGAAATTGGAAAACAGCTGACTGTTGGCAGAAAATACCTATAATACCCCAGAATGGTTAGGAAAAAAAGACATAAAGATGTGAATTGCTGCATTTGATTCTACTTTTGTGTGTGAAATGTATCATTATTCTCATTATAAGTAGCTCTGACCATATCTGTGAGGGAAACTCGTAGTAGTAAAAAGCAGATGAATCATAAACTAAGGTTAAGAGAATAAAATTAAAAGATATCAAAGAACAGCAAATTTAAACCAAAGGTTTTATTAGGTAATGCAGGAGCAGGAAATGGAAGTGAAAGGAGTCTTTTACCGGGAGGTAAAATATTGAATTATTTTGAGTAGTACAAAGAGATATGACTAGGACTATTGGATGAAACCAGGAAAATGAAAATTGTGTCTATCAGAGAAATGTTACTAACATTGGGGATATAATGAGACTGTCTCCCAAGAGATCTTCTTCCTCTAACATTGAACTTTTCAATCTTAAAAGCCAAAAATCTCATCTGATCATGTAGCATCTCAGCTTCCCTTACCCATGCATCACCATGGCAGAATGAACTATGTTTTCAAGCCTTAAAGATACTTATATTCGATGAGTTATTTTGCCTGTCACAAATTAATCATTCCAACAACATACTTAATAATGATATCCATAGCTATCACCACCAACAACAAAGACTAATACTATCGAAATTATTACCAGTGTTATTGGAAGACCTTCTGACTTACCATGTGAACATGTGGGAAACCTCTTCTGTGTTAATAGCAATGCAGCAAAATCTCTTGAAGGAAGAATAATTTCAGTCTTTCAAAATGCATCTGTCTCTATCCACAAAATGGGTCATGAGAATGTCAGCTTAATACCTACAAACAAACACACAGACAAAATCACTGTGCTGGAAACCTTTGTAACATTTACAAAGCTCCTCTAGCAAAGAAGAGAGGAGACACAAGTCCACCATTTCTCCATGAAAATCCTTGGGGCCAGGTTTGTTTAGGAATTCAGAATTTTGTAAGAGTTTGGAAAGGTAATACAGTGCATCCACCTTAAACCTTTCCAACAGGCCAGCAAGCAAAATGGTAACATTTCTGCTGTGAAACCTCTGATTGTTCACAGTAAGTGACAGAGACCTCAGATGTTACAACCAGACTGATTCTCATGAGATCAGGTTTTACCAGCAAGGGATTCATGGGAAAAATTCTATTTTTTCTGACTTTCAGATTTGAGAACTAGATAGGAGCTTGTGAACCCACACCTGCTAAGTTTAGTATTTAAACAAATCTGAACAGCAAGTGAAAATGAATGCTCAAATGCCTCTAAATGTAGTGCTTATAACTGCATGTGCATACATAACTTAATAAAATATTTTCCATTTTGCACTTGGGCTAAAAATAATCATATTTTAACAAAGAAAAACAAAGGATGTATAAGTGAATCAGTCACCATGATTAAGAATCTTAATATTCAAATGTGCCCAACAAAAAGTAAAATTGATAGACATATTTTTAAGTTGAGTTCCAATGAATAGTCCATGTGCCCTAATTTGAAAAGTTCATACTTAATTTTCAATTTTCTCAACTACTTTTGTTTTCCTCATTATACATAATAAACAAATAAGACTTATTTTATTTTGTCTTTAAAGATCTGGAAATGGCTATCTGATTTTAGAAGATATTCAGAAATGAGCTTGAGGTTAAGATAACAACTTGTTCACTAAAGTAAGCTGAAGCAAATATTGTGGTTGCACAAAAAATATCTGCTAATGACCTTTCACAGGACCTTATCACTAAAACAAAATTCCAGGCAGAACTGTTCAAAGGGAACATGTCCATTTTTATTGTGTAAAGAGACTGATCAATCCATTAGGGAAATTAATTGCATTAAAACTCAGCTAACACATTTAAAATGTAAAATATAGAGAATCTTATTTTAGATGATCACTCCCATATTGCTAAGGAAGTAATTTGAAAAACATTTTTTCTGGAAACATCTAAATGTACTTGTCATTCTCCCCCATGTTACAGATTTGAGTTAGAATTTTTAGGATGCAAAGCTGAATAATCTCAACAGGGGTTAGTGACTAGATATCCAATTAATTTTTTGCACTACTTCTTATTGATGCAGAGATTAACAAGTTTTTGCTTTAAATTTTCTTTAAAGAGTTAAAGACTTTCTCTTGCTGCTCTTACTGTCATTAAGAAGTAGGGACGTTTGTATTTTTTACTGCCACGAAGTTTGATTAACAGCTATTTTTAGATATGATTTTAATAGAATAAACATGTAAATTCAAAAAAAGAAATATAAGTGTTAGGATTTTTAGGGTCTTAAGAAGTGAGGTCTGGTGAACTGGTAGCAGATATTAAGGAAGTAAGTGTGTTGCAAATTTTCTAGATTTGATTTTTTCAAGATTTATTTTCTTTGCATATGATTTTACAACAAATGTATATACTTGGTGCTATTAGAGAATCAATTTGAGAAATTATTAATTTTATTTACTGAGTCATATATTCCATACTGAGGGTATTTGCATATTTTCTTCAGCAACTGTACCTTTGCAGATAATCTCCACACCTTTGTCAAAACCATTGTGTGTTGGGGTCATGGCCAGTTCCATTCCTGGTAAGTAGAGTGGCAGTGAAATTTGAAGGGCAGAAAATGAAAGAACAGTAGTAATATTTACAGAGCAAAATCTCTGTATTATCACACCATTGTTATGTTAACTTATTGTCCCATTGTATATGTAGGAATGCTATATCTGTGGTTTATAGATTCAAAGTTAAACTTGTTAAGTCCCAAGTTACATAGAGAGTAAATAGCAGAACCATACATTTTCCATCTCTAGTTGTCCACAGAAAATTCCTGTAACACAAAACCAAGTTAAGCAACCTATATACTAGAAGATAAATCTGTTACTATTCTATTGAAAACAACATTTTTTTTTTGAAAACAACATTTTATTTGTTGCTTTAAATTTTCTGTACTAGTTTTCTCATTTACATAATTGAAATCTTTCTTATAATTATAATCTTTCTTAAAATGACAACCAAATAAAAAAAAACTTCATTTACTTTGCAGGGATCCTGCACAGATTAAAGTTACAGTCACAAAGTGGGCACTCTCTTACATCTGAGAATTCAAAATCACTGTGCAGAAAAGCTTAATCCTGACACTCATTCAATTAACTGTATGATATGGAGCTATATTCCTTTGGGATTTTGATTCTAATCATCACTATATTTGGAATTCTTTACCATCTATTTAAGATTTCAAAGATTCCCATGGTTCATAGATTAGAGTTTTCTTCCCTAAGCACTGGACATATTATTTGCATATCTGCTATGGGTTGAATTATGCCTTCCAAAAATTCATGTGTTGAAGTCCTAACCTCTTCAGGACTTTCTCAAAATGTAACTTAAAAATAGTGTTGATGCAGATGTAATTAGTTAAGGCAGAGGTCATACTGAGTAGGGTAGGCTCTTAACTCAGTGTGACTTGTGTCCTTAAAAAAGAGGGAAAAACACACACAGGAAAAACACTATGTGAATATAAAGGCAGAGATCTCACTTACAAGGCAAAGAATGACAAAAATGCCAAAGATGTCAGCGCTCCAGCAAAAGTTAGAAGAGAGACTGGGAATAGATTCTCAATCACAGATCTTACAAGCCTACTACCATTTTGATCTTGGACTTTCAGTCTTTAGAACTATGAGAAAATAGATTTCTATCGTCTAAACCACTTAATTTGTAGCATTTTGTAATGGCACCCACAGAAAACTAACATGATACCCAAATAGTTTTTTTTAATAGAAATTCACATTCTAAAAAAGTATATTAATCTGTTCAAATTATAAATATGTTCTCAGAAATATCCTCTAAATAAAACATCCTCAGCATGACACTACATGAAATAAGTTTAGGAGTTTACACGCAGGATACGGAGTCACTCTTATTCCACTCAGTTTTCTCCTCTCTACCATTTTGACCAAGAAATAATCACCAACTGTGGATACAGAACAATTGCCATGAAAATGTCTCATGCACCTTCCTTATACCTTATACTGAAGTGCCTCCCAAAAACCTTGAAAACCTCATTAGCTGATGTTTTTCCCTCTGCATGGGGAGGGGTGGGTAAAAACAACTTCAGTCCAGTGTTAAAAATAATGATCCTAATATTCAGAGTTATCATGATCATAACCCTGTCTTAGATAAATTCACCTAGAACTTATTCTGAGTTTTATCGCAGGAAAAGAAAGGACTCTAACGTTTAGGCCTATCTAATAGCAGATCTTTCCTCTTCAAAAAGCACAGGAACTGTTAACAGCAAATGGAGGTTGCCCAGGAACTCAAACCCACCAGGGGAACTTTGAATTAGCTGACAACTAACTTTCCTCCAAGTCTAAGGTTTACGGTTCCATAAAGCAAATTTAAATAGTACTGTGCTTTTCTAGGTTTGGGTGGGGGGAGTTTATCATGTTTCTTAAGGACAAATGTTTCCTGTAAACGAATGCCAGTTTCCAATACTCTATTTAGCTTACTGTGCAAAGGCCATTTGATTAGCGTTTACTACTGCTAATGGTAACAACATTAACCGCATAATCAACAACACAAGGTTCAGTTGCTACCTAGCCTGTCTCTTGCTGAAAATAATGAAACTTCATTCATGACTAAAGAGCTATGGAAGAAAGGATGCTTGGGTCATAAACCTGAGGAAAGTCTAGGAAACCACAGAGATATAATCAAACTGCACCGTAAGAGATGAGCTATCAAGGTAATGGTCATTAAACTACATTTCTATAAAGCAAATACAACCCATTAGATGGCCAAAGTCAATTGCAAGTAGAAAACTAGTGGTTGTTTATTTTAAAAGGCAAAATACAACTTCGAAAATGACGATATTCAGTTTGGGAGGAAAGACCTCATATATAGATGGTGAAATGGTATTTTTTTTTCAGTTTTATTTATTTATTTTACTTTACAATATTGTATTGGTTTTGCCATACTTTAACATGAATCCACCATGGGTGTACATGTGTTCCCCATCCTGAACCCCCTCCCACTTCCCTCCTCATCCCATCCCTCTGGGTCATCCCAGTGCGCCAGCCCTGAGCATCCTGTATCATGCATCGAACCTGGACTGGCGATCCATTTCACATATGATAATTTACATGGTTCAATGCCATTCTCCCACATCATCCCTCCCTCGTCTTCTCCCACAGAGTCCAAAAGTCTGTTCAATACGTCTGTGTCTCTTTTGCTGCCTCACACACAGGGTTATTGTTACCATCTTTCTAAATTCCATATATATGCATTAGTATACTGTATTGGTGTTTTTCTTTCTGGCTTACTTCACTCTGTCTAACAGGCTCCAGTTTCATCCACCTCATTAGAACTGATTCAAATATATTCTTTTTAAAGGCTGAGTAATATTCCATTGTGTATATGTATATTTAACAATAAATATCATATATTTTATTTTGTTATGCTTAGAAAAAAAAACAAAAACAAAAATACCTAACATGAAACTTACTGTCTTATCAAAAGTCTCAATGTGCAGACCGGTATTGTTAATAAAAGCACAATATTGTACATCAAATCTCTAGAACTTTTCCATCTTGCATAAGAGAGTTTGCACACCCATTAAATAGCAGCTACTTATTTCTCCTTCCCCTCAGCTCCAGGCAACCGCAATTCTTCTTTTTGCTTCCATGACTATGACCACTTTTTTTTTAGTCACTCAGTCATGTCCAACTCTTTTGTGACCCCATGGACTATAACCCACCAGACTCCTTTGTCCACGGGATTTCCCAGGCAAGAATTCTGGAGTAGATTGCCATTTCCTTCTCCAGGGGATCTTCCTGACCCAGGGATCAAATCCACGTCTCATATCTCCTGCACTGCCAGGCAGATTCTTTTACCATGATTACTTTAAAGGCCTCATGTAAGAGGAATCAGACAGTACGATCCTTTTGTGACAGGTTTATTTCACTTTGCGTAATTTCCTCATGGTATATCCACGTTTTTTCATATGGTAGGATTTCGTTGTTTTTTAAGAATGAAAATATTCCATTGTATGTACATACCATATTTTCCTTATCTCTTCATCCACTGATGGATATTTAGATTATTTCCACAATTGGCGATTGTGAATAATGCCGCAGTACATATGACAGTAAAAATATCTCTTTGAGATCTTGATTCTAATTTGTTTAGAAACGCTGAAGCAGGGTTGTTGGATTACATGATGTGTGAGTACATGCTCAGTCGTGTCCTGACTCTTTGTGACCCCGTGGGTTGTAACTCACCAGGCTCCTCTGTCCATGAAATTTTCCAGGCAAAAATACTCGAGTGGGTTGCCTTTTCCTTCTCCAAAGATTGCATGATAGCTTTCCTTTTTTTCTTTTTCTTTTTGAAGGAAGCACCATACTGTTTTCCATAATGACTATACATCATTTTACCACCAATAGTGCATAGGGGCTTCAGTTTTTCCACATGCTTGTCTCTTGTTATTTTTGCTTGCTTGTTTTGACAATGACAATCCTACCAGGTATGAGATGATATTTCATTGTGGTTTTGATTTGCATTTCCCTGAAGGTTAGAGATATTGAGCAAAGTTTCAAAGCCTTGAAACTTGTCTTCTATGGAAAAAAATGTGTATTTAGTTTCTTAGCCCATATTTTAAACAGGTTATTGTTATTACTATTGTTGTTGAGTCATAGAAGTTCCTTATGTATTTTATGTATTAACCCCTTATAAGATACATATCTTGCAAATATTTTCTTGCGACTCTATAAGTTGTTTTTTCACTCTGTTGTCTGCTTATATGGATGCAGTCCCATCTGTTTATTGCTGTTTTTGAGTCTCTTTTAAACAGCATATATTATTCTTTTTTTTTAAACACATTCAGATTTATCTTTTAAATGGAGAATTTAATCCATTTACATTTAAAGTAACTATTGATAGAGAAAGATTTTGTAAATAACTTTTTGTTAACTTTTTGTCTTGAAGCATTTCTGTTTCTTTTGCTCTTTTACTGTCTCCATTTGTAGTGAAATGACCTGATTTCTTCCTTCTTTTTTTGTGTGTATGTCTTCTACAAGTATTTTCTTTATGATTACCATGAGACATACATAAAACATGTAGCAGTTATAAAAATCCATTAACATCAGATAATACCTGAATTTCAATCACGTACAAAAATTTGACACTTCTCTTCCTAATATACAAAATGTTATTGATGCCACAAATTATTAATATATCTTTTTATATTGTTTACTCTTTACCATATTTTTATAGTTACAATTATTAATATATTTTAGTCTTTTAACTTCTATATAAGAATTAACAGTGATTTACATACTATTATATATGATATAATATTATATCTATAATATATATAAATAATATATAATATGATATAATATTATATATAATAGTATATTATATACTATTATATACTATTGGTATAACTTTATAGTATTCTGTATTTTCTACTTGCCAGCAAGTTTTATCCTTTCATATGCATTCATCTATTGATGCTTCCATTCAACACACTTTTATTTCATTGCATTTTATTTCCTTTCAACTTGAAGGATTCCCTTTAGAATTTCTTGTAAGTCTGGCCTAGTGGTAATGGATTCTCCCAGCTCCTGCTTTTCGGGGAGAGTTTTTATTTTGCTTCCATTTTTGAAGGATAGTTTGCCAGGTATAGTATTCTTGGTTGGAAGATTTTTTCAGCACTTTGAATAGATCCTCTTATTCCTTTCTGACCTGCAAAGCTTCTTCTAAAAAATCTATTGAGAGTTCTGTGGTGTTTCCATTGTCTATGGCAAGGCACTTTTCAATTGCTGAACAAAATTCTGTCTGATTTTGAAACTGTGGTTACAATGGATCTCATGTGGACTTTTTAGTTTCCTCTTATTTAAAAATTTTGGACTTTTTAAATCTGGATATCAATTTTCTTCCTTGGATATAAGAAAATTTTGGCCATTATTTTAAAAAAGACAACTATTTTTTTGCACCATTTTCTCTCTTTTTTACCCCAACATCACTATAATGCATATATTTCATTGTTTGATGGCTTCCCAAAAGTCCTTAAAACTCACTATTTTATTTATTTATTTATTTGCTTTATTAGTCTAACTGGTAATTTCAAATGATCCATCTCTGCACACAAAAAATTCTTTTATGCTTAGTTAAGTCTGTTTTTGAACCAGAAAACTGAATTTTCCTGTTAAGTTTTTGTATCCTTTTGTAAAAACTTTTTGCTGTTTTTTTTTTTTTAGTATATTTTCTCTTTGTTGAAATGCTGGTTTTGTGCATTCTTTTTTTTTTTTTTGATTGTGTTTTTGTATGTGCATTCTTAATATTCTAAATTCTTTAAGCATATTTAAGATGGTCATTTTGAATTCTTTGTCAAATAGTTCTTATCATTATTTCTTTGGGGTTGATTTCTGGAAATTTTTTGATCCTTGTTCAGGCCATGGTTTCCTATTTGTGTGTGCTCCTTTGACTTTTTATGTTGGTATCTGTGCATTTGACAAAAGAACCATCTTTTCTTGTCTTTACAGACAGGTTTTATAAAGGAAGTACCAGATGCCGTGATCTTAGCTTTTTGAATATTGTGCCAACAGTTCCAAGGCACTGTTAAAAGGCCAAGGAGTGGGCAGGGGCCCAGGTCCTGGAAACCTCCGCCCCTTCCCCAAAACAGTTGGAATAATCCTCCCACTCACTAGCATATGAAATTACCCAGCCTATAAAAACTAACCGTGCCACATTTCAGGGCCACGTTAGCCCTGTGCGATGGCCCACACTCTGTCTGCAGAATGTGCTTTTCTCTGTGTCTGAATACATCCACTTCACATTTAGTCTCTCGCTGAGTTATTTTGGTGATGAAGCATCAAGAACCTGAGCTTCTTTAGGTCTTAAAACCAGGTAGTGTGAGTTTTGGCTGGGTTTGAGTCCCATCCATGTGGGTTCGATTCCCAAGCAGAGTGTTGGCTTGATATGAGTCCCACCAGGGTGGGTTTCAACCCAGATTGGATTTTGGGGGGTTTGAGTCCCAGCACATGAGTTCAACTCCCAATCTGTGGTGAGCAGTTTCAGTGTCTCTAATTTTTTGGATGAGCTCTCTCATTGCTCTTTTCCATTCTATTGTTTTCCTTATTTCTTTGCATTGTCCACTTAAGAAGTCTTTCTTACTTCTCCTTGCTATTCTTTGGAACTCTGTATTCAGAGTTGGGTTTATCTTTCCTTTTCTCCTTTGCCTTTTGCTTCTCTTCTTTTCTCAGCTATTTGTAAATTCTCCTCAGACAACCATTTTGCCTATTTGCATTTCTTTTTCTTGGGGATGGTTTTGATCACTGCCTCCTGTACAATGTCACAAATCTCCATCCTTAGTTCTTCAGGCTATGAGAATTCATCCCTTGAATCTATATGTCACTTCCACTGTATAAACATAATCTGGGGCCAAAGGAAATGAAAACATGATATCAAAGGGATATCTGCACCATCATATTCTTTGCAGCATTATTTGCAATAAACAAGATATAGAAATAACCTAGTTCAATTCAGTTCAGTTCAGTCACTCAGTCATGTCTGACTCTGTGGCCCCATGGACTGCAGCATGCCAGGCCTCCCTGTCTACCAACAGCTCCTGGAGTCCACCCAAACTCATGTCCATAGAGTTGGTGATGCCATCCAACTATATCATCCTCTGATGTCCCCTTCTCGTCTTGCCCTCAATCTTTCCCAGCATCAGGGTCTTTTCAAATGAGTCAGTTCTTTGCATCAGGTGGGCCAAAGTATTGGAGCTTCAGCTTTAGCATCAGTCCTTCCAATGAACACCCAGGACTGATCTCCTTTAGGATGGACTGGTTGATCTCCTTGCAGTCCAAGAGACTCCCAAGAGTCTTCTCCAACACCACAGTTCAAAAGCATCAATTCTTCAGTGCTCAGCTTTCTTCACAGTCCAACTCTCACATCCATACATGATTACTGGAAAAACCATAGCCTTGATGAGATGGGCCTTTGCTGGCAAAGTAATGTCTCTGCTTTTTAATATGCAGTCTGGGGTTGGTCATAACCTTCCTTTCAAGTAGTAAGTGTTTTTTTAATTTCAAGGCTGCAGTCACCATCTGCAGTGATTTTGGAGCCCAAAAATAAAGTCAGCCACTGTTTCCACTGTTTTGCCATCTATTTGCCATGAAGTGATGGGACCAGATGCCATGATCTTAGCTTTCTGAGTGTTGAGCTTTAAGCCAAGTTTTTCACTCTCCTCTTTCACTTTCTTCAGGGGATCTTTGTTCAGGGGATCTTCCCAACCCACGGATCGACCCCAGGTCTCCCGTGTTGCATGCAGATTCTTTACCAGCTGAGCCACATGGGAAGCCCAAGATTACTGGAGTGGGTAGCCTGTCCCTTCTCCAGTGGATCTTCCTGACCCAGGAATCAAACCCAGGTCTCCTGCATTGCAGATTGATTCTTTATTGACTGAGCTATCAGGAAAGCCAGAAATAACCTAAGTGTCCCTCAAAAGATGATTAAGGAAAAAGTAATGTTATGTATAATGATATATAATACATGTACATAATATACATATATATTATGTATATGGAATATTATCCAGCCTTTAAAAAAGAGGGAAATCCTGCCATTTTTGAAAGCATGGATGGATCTTGAAGGCATTAGAATAAGTGAAGTGAACCAAAGGAAAAATATTCTGAATGATACCACTTATAAGTGGCATCTTGAAAAAGAAAGTCAAATGTAAAAACAAAGAATGTAAAAGTGGTTTCCAGGGGTTGGAGTGAGGAAAATATTCAGCTATAAATCAATAAGTTCTGAGAATCTATGTAAAATGGTGACTATAGTTGATGACACTATTTTATACTAAAATTTACTGAGGCAGCATTAAATGCTATCAATAAAAATATTAAAAACAAATTAATAAATATGTTGATGTTCTAAAAATAGTTCTATCAGGGAATCCTTTTATAATAGACACATATATTAACACATCATAATGTAAAAAATACATATATAAATAAATAAATTTTAAAAAAAATGATATCATATCTGTCAAGCACTTCACCCTGGACTTCAAAACTCCTCTATCACTAACTGATAGAACATTAGATCAGTAAGGACATAGATGACCTGAAAATATTATAGATCAACTGAACTCATTGATATTTATAGAATACTGCATTTATATTCAGCCTAGCAGAGTCTTTTTAGATGTCCATAAGGTGGACACACAGACGATATTCTGTGTAACAAAGCATACGTTATGAGGTCTAAAAGTTTATAATAACTGAAATTATTCAAATGCATTTTCTGCCATAATGTAATTAAATGGGAAATATGGGAAACACAGTAAGAGTTACAGGGAGCTAAAAGTTAATTATAGCTATTAACTATTGATAAATAATATTATAGAGACAATGAGTGGCTAGGAGTTCACTGAAATGTATGAATCATAAGGGTTGAAGTTGTTGAAAAAAGATTTTGAGGAAATTGAATTTAATCTCATCTTACTACATTTGCATATTTCACGTGACATTCTTTCTACTTCCTATTTTAAGTCATGATCTGTCTTCATACTACTATTATGTAATCTCAAATTGCATCTTGAGGATTCCTTGCCTATGAAGAGCTCCGTCTTGCCGGCCTTTCAGTCTGTATACATCTAGTTCATTAGCTAGCACATTAAACAGAACATTTCCTGGGTCAGATTTGTTTGCCTATCCTCTCTCCTACGTGGGAACAATATTTCCTCATCAGGGTCTTGACTAACCACACAGAATTTGAGTCCTGAGGGAATGATTATGAAATACAAGCCCCGTGGATATAGTTTGATCTCAGAAGAACCAGAAGGAAACTGGTAAGTGTTGACCAATGAGACATAGAGCCTTCAAGAGATCCAGTAAAAACAGATCTAAGAAAAATTTTAGGCAGGAGATAAATTCAAAATTAGGGGCCAGAAAGAGACGAAGTTAAGAATTAATCTCAGGAAAGAATAATAAAATGATGGTAGAGGGTGATTGTAAGAAAGGTGATGTGTGCTGTGCTTGGTTGTTCAGTTGTGTCTGACTGTTTGTGACCCCATGGACGACAGCTCGCTCACCAGGCTGCTCTGGTGATGGGGATTCTCCAGTCAAGTATACTGCCACGCCCTCCTCCAGGGGATCTTCCCAAGCCAAGAAATCAAGCCCAGGTCTCCCGCATTGCAAGCAAATTCTTTAATATCTGAGCCAACAGGGAAGCCCAAGAAAGGTGATGGAATACTTTAAGAGTTGGGCAAGAGAACAGTGCTCAATGGGCCGGTGACTTCCAAGCTAAGAGCAACAAATTTAAACCAGTATGAACATCTTATAGTACATTTCCCCAACACTTATATTCTACCCTTGAAGTTTTAAACTGATGGCCCAATGAAGAAATGATGCCTAAATGGTTTCAACCTTCAGCTTTCAGACATACACACAAAAATAAATAAATGTTTAAAGAAAAGGGGCTTCCCTGGTGGTTCAGTGGTAAAGAATCCACCTGCCAAGCAGAAGACGCAGGTTCAATCCTTGAGTCTGGAAGATCCCTTGGAGAAAAAAGTGGCAACCCACTCCAATATTCTTGCCTGGGAAATCCCATGGATGGAGGAACCTGGTGGGCTACAGTCCATGGGGTCACACAGAGTCGGAAACAACTTAGAGGCTGAGCATACAAAAAGAAATTAAATAAAAATTTAATAAATTAAATAAAGCATAATTAGTTGGCAATATTTTAAAACTGGAACATTTTATACTAAAAATCCATGTATTTTCAGCTTTTCTATTAAAATTTTAAAAATCTGTCCTTGCTAACCCATCATTCTAACATGGCAACAATTATTTGGAGTTGAGCATTGGAAGCTACTTTCTCAGACAGGATAACCCAATTCCTTTATGTATATTCTTTATGAATAGACCCTTCTTATATACCACCATCTACCTGATTTACCTTTAGAAATTTCCTTGGCCATAAAAATATTTGAGATTTTATCATTTATTCTAATCAAGTCAAAGCGTTTTATATTCCCAGGAACACTAATAAATATTGATGACCTTTCTTTTGCTCAAACAATTTGGTACTTGAAGTTCTTTCTCTCTTCTTTCTCTTGGGTAAACTTATTTTAGTCATCAACATGCATGCATGCTAAATTGCTTCAGTCATGTCCAACTCTTTGTGACCCTATGAACTGTAGCCCACCAGGTTCCTGTGATCATGGGGTTCTCTAGGCGAAAAAACTGGAATAGGTTGCCATGCCCTTCTCTAGGGGATCTTTCCAACTCGGGGCTCAAACCCAAGTCTCTTATGTCTCATGCATTGGCAAATGGGTCCTTTACCACTAATGCCACTAGTCATCAAAGACCTAGTTAAAAGGCTTTGTCTTCTGTGACTAACTTTAATGCTCACGGAATATATTTTCCAGGAAAATATATTTTTCAAAGGAAAATATATTTCAATTTTTTGAAATATATTTCAATATATTTTTTCAAATATATATTGAAATATATTTCAGTATATTTTTTCAAAATATTTTCCTTTGTGTTTTATAAGATGTTCTACATTTTTTTTCCATTGGCCACATTAGTCATTCACACATCTCTATTCCATGTTGTGCAATAAATTTTTTCAGATTAGGATTTACTTCTATGATACTTCTATTCCATATTCAATACACTGCTTTGTATATGGTAGGTACTTTGAATCTCAGTCTATGACAGAGGGCCACCTGTGATCCTGGACCTTAGGGGGGTTAAAAAGTCGGGAGGTGAGAATTCTCATTTCTGGGGACCACCCAGGTATGGTTTGGCATGCGCTGATAATGCCTGTGGCTTGCGGGGCTGGGGAACAGCACCGACTCTTGCAGCATAATGGGATTGGATACCCCTGCAAGGTTATCAGCAACCGGTCTCAGATGTCAGGAAGGATCTTGAGTAGAAGCTACAGAGACTTCAGAGCCTTCAAATCAAAACTGTTGTAACTGACTCACTACTGAAGTCAGTGCACCATTTCTGTCCTTCAGCATTGCCCCCCAGGACAAATACAAGAAGGAAAAACATGGTAGACACAACACAAAAAGAGAAAGAATGTATTCCTATGCACACATGGGGACAAATCCTAGAGAGATCCATAAATCAAGGCTTTTTTAAGAACAACAGCTGCTTCTACAACAGTAGGTGAGAGGGGAACCACATAAATACTATGTGCATTGTTACTGTGCCATAAATACAAGTGTAGATAAACACAATCAATATGCAAACTTCCACACATATATTTATATATAAATATGTATACGTACACACAAATACATGTATATGTGTATGTGTACAGTTATTTAGTTAGTTAAAACTTCCCCCAGTGTCGAAAGAAAATATATACACACAGCAGGAGGGAGGCAGTAAGAAAAGCACAGAAGTTTGAGTCTTATTTCCCACTCTAGACGACAAGATGCTGCCATGAATAGAAGAGAGTGTTTTGCATAGATCCACTAGAGGAAGGACAGTTGTTAAACGGTAGTTTTTCCTTCATACATAACACACATCTTAAGTTATATCAAGGTGGCATATAAAAGGAAGAATCTGTCTTTAGAAGTTTATAGAAAAACATCTCACCTAAAAAGTAACATTTGTGATTTTTTTTTTCATTTGTGATTTTTTTGAAGTACAGAAAAAAGTTTAGTTCTCAGGTTGAAAAAAGAAAATTTTAGACATTTTATTTCATATTCAGTAAGCTAAATAACACTGTATTTCAAACCTTATATTTATGTTATGATAAATAACAGCCATTTTAGAAATATTTAATTGGTAGTAATAGCCACACACATTCAGAAAACTAAGATCATGGCATCTGGTCCCATCACTTCATGGCAAATAGATGGGGAAACAGTGGAAACAGTGTCAGAGTTTATTTTGGGGGACTCCAAAATCACTGCAGATGGTGACTGCAGCCATGAAATTAAAAGACTCCTACTCCTTGGAAGAAAAGTTATGACCAACCTAGACAGCATATTAAAAAGCAGAGACATTACTTTGCCATCAAAGGTCCATCTGGTCAAGGCTATGGTTTTTCCAGTAGTCATGTATGGATGTGAGAGTTGGACTGTGAAGAAAGCTGAGCACCGAAAAATTGATGCTTTTGAACTGTGGTGTTGGAGAAGATTCTTGAGAGTCCCTTGGAGTGCAAGGAGATCCAACCAGTCCATCCTGAAGGAGATCAGTCCTGGGTGCTCACTGGAAGGACTGACACTGAAGCTGAAACTCCAATACTTTGGCCACCTCATGCGAAGAGTTGACTCGCTGGAAAACACCCTGATGCTGGGAGGGATTGGGGGCAGGAGGAGAAGGGGACGACAGATGAGGAGATGGCTGGATGGCATCACCGGCTTGATGGGCATGAGTTTGAGTAAACTCCGGGAGTTTGTGATGGACAGGGAGGCCTGGCGTGCTGCAGTTCATGGGGTCTCAAAAAGTTGGACACGCCTGAGCGACTGGACTGAACTGAACTGATAGGTATGAAAGTGTTAGTCATTCAGGTCGTGTCTGTCACATTGTGATCCCATGGACTCTAACCCACCAGGTTCCTCTATCCGTGGAATTTTCCAGGCAAGAGTACTGGAGTGGGTTGCCATTCCCTTCTCCAAGGGATCTTCCTGACCCAGGTATTGAACCCACATCTATATATGTATACATGCATGTATATATAAAGATGCACATGAAAGGACCTGATTGTGAAGGTATTGCTAAATACATAAAAATAATGGGGAAACCTATAAGAAAATATTTCTGAGGGTTTATGAGGGAAGCTCATAAAGGGTTTATGAAGCATGTGCTTCAGCAGAGGAAAGCAGGACAAAACAGAAGCAGGCATTAAGTAGTATTGTTTGCCTGGAAGTGGGGATTTGAGGGAGAGATTGTCATATTTTCTCAATGAAGTAAGAGATGAAGTGGTTGGTCTGTGGAAGTCTGGGAAGCATTGCTGGATTCCAGTTTTGAAAATCATGGGAAAGAACTGACACTTTCAATGTAGTTAAGAAATCATCAAGAAGAAATTTGGAGTAAGATTTACTGCAAGCGTTTATGATTGGAAAGGGATGTTGATAGCAGAAATGAGATGCCTGAAGGATCATGTGAATTTAGAAAAGCGATGAACTGGAACTTTCACTGAGGCCCAGAACAACCACAGCTAGGAAAGCAAGCTGTACTCCAAGAATATGATATCTGAATTAGCGATTACATAGTGACAGAGGATGAGATGGTTGGATGGCATCACTGACTCAATGGACTTGAGTTTGAGCAAACTCTGGGAGATAGTGGAGGACAGGGAAGCCTGGTCAGTGCTGTTGCAGTTCATGGGGTCACAAACAGTCACAACTGAGTGACTGAACAACAACAAACAAGTAGAAATAATCTACAATTATAATACCATTTAGAATAGGGACTGAGGACAGTCTTTAGAAATGAGGATAGAGAGTCTACGTATACACTGGGGTCACCAAAGATGATAAAGGCAGGATGTCAACCAGTCAGGCAGTTCAGTCACTCAGTCGTGTCTGATTCTTTGTGAACCCATGAACCACAGTACGCCAGGCCTCCCTGTCCATCACCAACTCCCACAGCTTACTCAAACTCATGTCCATCGAGTCAGTGATGCCATCCAGCCATCTCATCCTCTCTCGTCCCCTTCTCTTCCCACCTTCAATCTTTCTCAGCATCAGGGTCTTTTCCAATGAGTCAGTTCTTTGCATCAGGTGGCCAAAGTATTGGAGCTTCAGCTTCAGCATCAGTCCTTCCAATGAACACCCAGGACTGATCTCCTTTAGGATGGACTGGTTGGATCTTCTTTCAGTCCAAGGGACTCTCAAGAGTCTTCTCCAACACCATAGTTCAAACGCATCAATTCTTCAGCGCTCAGCTTTATTTATAGTCCAACTCTCACAGCCATACATGACTACTGGAAAAACCATAGCCTTGACTAGATGAACCTATGTTGGCAAAGTAGTGTCTCTGCTTTTTAATATGCTGTCAAGGTTGGTCATAACTTTTCATCCAAGGAGCAAGCGTCTTTTAATTTCATGGAAAGGCAGGAATTAGGTGGAGACAAAGTTAATGAGACAGTCACCAAAAACTTTGATAAATAACAGGCAGTGTTGTAGATATTTTTGCTGATGCTGTCGATAAGAAGGTGGTAAGAACTGTACGGTGAAATGATATGAATCTCAAGTGAGTTGACACTGTGCGTGCAAGGAGTGTGTGTGCACACTCTAGCACAAGTTTTATAAAAGAATGGAGTACTTATTGCTAGAAGTACTACTGTGGAGAGTATGGAGCATGGTAATACCACCTCACTACCCAGGGCTACAGGCGTGAGAAAATAAGCAGCGAGCATTCAACAGGGCAGGTTCAAGTGGTATTTTCTGCTGAGGGTCAAGGTTCATGCATGGCAAAGAAGTGAGGAAGCTAATGACAGGGCTTTTTTGATGATGCCAGATCGACAGTTGTAGAGATGATGGTGGAAAAGTTTTGGAGGTAAGAGTGTGGTAGAGATCTGGGTTCAGGAAACCCTGGGGAGAACAGTACTGTACAAGGTGAAAAAATCACTCAGGCTTACACATCAGGCACTGACCAATTTTAACAGAAAATATAGCAGTGATAAATGGAGAACACCTTTGAGCAGAGTGTTATTTGACTGAAGGGATCTGAGAGTTTGACTCAACAGGAATGACTACAGTCCTAATAGATTCCAACTCTGTCTATATGACATACATCTATAATGAAAGTGGCTATAGAAACCACCACCATAATAAATTAATACATTGTCATGTTATTTATACATGAGTCCTCCTTAAGTCTCTTTAGTATGAATCATTGCAAGAGTATAAAAAGTTTTAGTATACTAACACCATTGATTTTCTGCATCTGTAAATCTAATGTCTGATGTTTAAATCAGTATATTTTCATCAAGGTCATTACATTTAAAGGATACAGAGACTTGCAGCCAGTCTACTCTGGGAAAAACTCACATTATCTTATCATACCTTTTCAAGCAAACACATGTGAACAGGGGCTTTTATCATATATGAAGAAAAATAAGCAATCCATTAATCAGCATCATAATGAGACAGCCTATTCCCACTCCTGACCAAGAGCTTATATCTTAATTTTCTGAACTGTTGAAAAACATTCAAATAATTGCCTGTCTTTCACACAACTATATATCCTTCCAACTATCATTAATCTTTCTAAAGTAGAACTCAATTATATAAGACCTTTAGAAAATGGGGAAAAAATGACCACTTGATTTCTTTGACTTTTCTTTTTGTTCACTAGGCCAACAAACTTTTTTTTTTTTCTAGAACACTTCCTATACACTGGAAATTGTGTTAGGTCAAACCTCTGACCTTGAAGAGTTCGTGAGTTTATGATGTTCAGTGCCCTCAAACTTCTGGTGATCCTACACTTGACACATTTCAGTTTCTGATTTTATGTTGAAAATTGATTTTCTAACATTTTCAACAAAGGCCATCCTAAGAAAAGATTCTTTACTTTAGTAACAATTTTTTTTTCAGATATAAATGCTGAAACCTATGGCCTTCATTCAAATAAGATTTCATTTAAACAGATTTTCTTTTCTCAGACTTGAATTTAGCCTATGACTTGACAGCTGAACAGCTGTTGACTTAAATTTCCATAAGGCTGTATGTTTTGAAAAAGAAGATTAAAATACCTCATTTTTCTATTCAAGTCCAACAAAAACAAGAGCAGTTAAACCTAAACTGTTTGGCTAAGAGAAAGGGGATAGAATTATTTTCTTTTGTATTGCAACCTTTCATATCACTCCCTCACCTCCCCACCACCACGACACATACACACTCATGCATGCGTGCACACACACACACAGACACACACAGACATCTCCTGTCCTTAAAAGAAGACAGAACTTAATTTTTCATGGAGATTTGTAGAAAAACATGTAATGAAAATAGTACTGCTTATTTCACATCAAAGACTTTTTATTTCCATCTATCTTTGTCAGCAGCTTTTAAAGCAATCTTGATAGCTGTCTTTATTGGATAAAACACTAAAACCTCCACAAAAGAAAGAAAAAAATAGAACTGCTCAGGCACCATAATTACTACTTTGGAATAGAGATTCAGGATATTTTAGGTTAAATTCAGAGACTGGCAGAGCTTGTGTATACACATACTTATTTGAACCATTCATTCTGTGCTCATTCCTTTGTTTAAGCCTGTGTTAATTCAAGAGGAGGAGTCAGAAGACTTTGACTTTAGCATCTTTAAATAAAATACACTCTCGAGAAACATATCTAAGGATAGAAAATCAGTGAACAATATTTTTTGGTAACTTGTTGAGAGGGAAATAATAAAAGATGAGACATTTTTCTATTATTTCTTGGTATGAAGGCAGGGAGATCAAACCAATCAATCCTAAAGGAAATCAACCCAGAATATTCTTTGGAAGCTCTGATGCTGAAATTGAAGCTCCATTACCCTGGCCACCTGTTGTGAAGAACTAATTTATTGGAAAAGACCCTGATGCTGGGAAAGATTGAAGGAAGGAGGAGAAGGGGATGCCAGAAGTTGAGATGGTTGGATGGCATCACTGACTCTATTGACAGGAGTTTGAGCAAGCTCTGTGAGATGGTGAAGGACAGGGAGGCCTGGCGTGCTGCAATCCATGAGGTCGAAAGAGTAGGATATGACTCAGCCACTGAACAACAACTGTGTAACCAAGATCCCTCCTATTCTGTTTTCACATAGATGCAAAACAAACAAACAAGCATAAAAAACCCAGTATGGAGTTATCTTAGATCTTAAACTAGAGAAGAATGCATGTAGTTATTTAAGGATAATGAGCTATACCAACAGAATTCAGTCTGGCCAACTACATGGCAGGCTTAATAAAAGAAAGCTGAGTCAGCTGTGATATTGAGTTCAATAATCCAGACATGAAGGTTCAGATAAGTTAACTGAACCATCAGGAGCTCACATTTAAAAAATAGACCTTCAAAGTTCTACATATATATTTTAATAGACTTCATATTGCAAAAACATCCTGCATGAAAACAATCAAAGTGTTACATGTTCTCCAGAATAAAACCTTGTAATGAAAGTGAAATTTTATTAAGCTATTTGGAACGCAATTCTGATCATCAACATGACTGTAATTCTATGAGAATCAAAACACTCCCTCAGTACTGAGTACTTGCTGGCTTAATTCAGCAAACGTTTTTTGCACACCTCTTCTGTGACCAACATATCTGAAGATATTGAGGACACAGAACAAAATGCCATGTCTAAGGTCCCGAGAATATAGAGATGAATAAAAGACTGTGTCTTTCTTTAAAGAAGGGTTGATAAATCAGAGACAGAAGCATAGATAACTAATTCTGGTATGTTCATCAGTTCAGTTCAGTTCAGTTGCTCAGTCGTGTCCAACTCTTTGTGACTCCATGGGCTGCAGCACGCCAGGCTTCCCTGTCCATCACCAACTCCCAGAGTTCACTCAAACTCATGTCCACTGAGTTGGTGATGCCATCCAACCATCTCATCCTCTGTCACCCCCTTCTCCCACCTTCAATCTTTCCCAGCATAAGGGTCTTTTCAAATGAGTCAGTTGTTTCCATCAGGTGGTCAAAGTATTGGAGTTTCAGCTTCAGCATCAGTCCTTCCAATGAATATTCAGGACTAATTTCCTTTAGGATGGACTGGTTTGATCTTGCAGTCCAAGGGACTCTCAAGAGTCTTCTCCAACACCACAGTTCAAAAGCATCAATTTTTCAGGGCTCAGCTTTCTTTATAGTCCAAATCTCACATCCATACATGACTACTGGAAAAACCATAGCTTTGACTAGATGGACCTTTGTTGGCAAAGTAATGTCTCTACTTTTTAATACGCTGTCAAGGTTGGTCATAGCTTTTCTTCCAAGGAGCAAGTATCTTTTAACTTTATGGGTGCAGTCACCATCAGCAGTGAGTTTGAAGCAATAATAATAATAATAATAATAATAAAGTCTCTTACTGTTTCCATTGTTTACCCATCTATTTGCCATGAAGTAATGGGACTGGATGCCATGATCTTAGTTTTCTGACTGTTGAGATTTAAGCCAACTTTTTCACTCTCCTCTTTCACTTTCATCAGAGCGTTTTAAGTTTTTCTTTGCTTTCTGCCATAAGAATAGTGTCATCTGCATATCTGATGTTATTGTTATTTCTCCCGGCAATCTTGATTCCAGCTTGTGCATCATCCATCCAGCCCAGCATTTCTCGTGATATACTCCACATATAATTTAAATAAGCAGGGTGACAATACACAGCCTTGACATACTCCTTTCCCAATTTGCAACCAGTCTGTTGTTCCATGTTCAGTTCTAACTGTTGCTTTTTGACATGAATACAGATTTCTCAGAAGGCAGGTCAGGTGGTCTGGTATTTCCACCTCCTCAAGAAGTTTCCTCAGTTTGTTGTGATCCACACAATCAAAGACTTTGGCATAGTCAATAAAGCAGTAGATGTTTTTCTGGAACTCTCTTGCTTTTTTGATGTTCCAACAGATGCTGGCAATTTGATCTCTGGTTCATTTGCCTTTTCTAAATCCAGTTGCAACATCTGGAAGTCCATGATTCACGTACTGTTGAAGCCTGGCTTAGAGAATTTTGAGCAATACTTTGCTAGTGTGGGGGATGAGTGCAATTGTGCAGTAGTTTGAGCATTCTTTGGCATTGCCTTTCTTCGGGATCGGAATGAAAACGGACCTTTTCCAGTCCTGTGGCCACTGCTGAGTTTTCCAAATTTGCTGGCATATTGAGTGCAGCACTTTCACAGCATCATCTTTTAGGATTTGAAATAGCTCAACTGGAATTCCATCACTTCCACTCCCCCTGTGACTCAGCTGGTTAAGAACCTGTCCATAATGCAGGGGTTTGATCCCTGGGTTGGGAAGTTCCCCTTGAGATGGGAACAGCTACTCACTCCAGTATTCTGGCCTGGCGAATTCCACGGACTCTACAGTCAGTGGAGTCCCAAAGAGTCAGATTTGACTTTCATTTCTGGTATGCTACAATAACAATTAAAATAGGAATTGACAAAAATTACTAGTTCCAAGATAGAAATAATCAATTTCTAATAAATTAGTTGAGTAGGGTAAGTATCAGGGAAGATTTCTCAGCAGATAAGTTATTGATAACAGTCTGTTAAGGACAAGGAGACATTCCCTAGGTAATATAAAAGAATGAGGAATTCTCAAGTCTCTGAGCAATAAGGAAGATTATAACTAGTTTTGATATATTTTTATTTGATCTGCTTTTTCACTTATTGTTTACATACACTTCTATACAAGCTTATTTTCCTAAGTCTAATAATTTCAAAAGCCACATTATATTTTAATGTATGAATAAAGCTAGCTTGATAAATTGCTCACTTACTGTTAGATATCTATTTGTTTCTAGTTTTTCATTAAGTTGCCATATATATTTCGGAAAAAAATAAATTTTGAAAAATTAAAGTCTAGTCATAGTATTAACTCTATAGTTTTATAGATGTTAAGAGTTTCAAGACTTAACTCTGAGGAAACTACAGCAATTTGTTTTAAACCACCAATGATATTTAAGCATACTTGATTTTCCAAAGTTTAATCAATTTTTACTGAATCAATCACTAAATTCAGCATTATGGGGGCAATTATATATACACTCATTAATGTATACATACCTAGAACTTAGCACAGTGCTTGATATAAACATAATAATTAGCTTCTAATTGGATGAATACATGAATGGATGGGTGGACACCAACATTTTAACTTACCTCTGCTGATTTCATAGATGTATTTTAGCGTCACAGTGTAAAATGTCAGCCACTCAGTCATATTTGACTCTTTGGGACCCTATGGACTGTAGCCTATCAGACTCCTCTGTCCATGGAATTCTCCAGGCAAGAATACTGAGTGGATAGCCATTCTTCTCCAAGGGATCTTCCTGACCCAGGGGTTGAACCTGGGTCTCCTGCACTGCAGGCAGATTCTTTACCATCTGAGCCATGAAGGAAGCATTGGAGTTTGCTTATATCCACATGTCAGATATATCATTTTATCATCACCTATTACCCACCAAGAACTAGATTAAGGTTATAGGTTTATGTTGTACACATTCTGGTTTTTAACCAGTAGATATTTAACCTGTTATTTCCAGCCAAAACATTCTAGTTCTGTTATTTGCACAGCTCCAAGTATCGGTAATGCCTACATTACCAAGCCTACATTCTTCTTCGCCAGATATCCACTTTTTCATCTAGTAGGGGCCATATCACCCATTTCTTACCATTAAGACGGACATTAAATTTTCTGTAAAGCATTCTTGGGGTTATTTTTCTTCTGTTGTTAGGGGAAAAAAAGAAAGAAAAACTCATTTTTTTCCGCATCACCCATGATTATTTGCTTTGAATACAGTCATGGTGTCTGGAGGTGTTGCAGCCATCTGCAAAGCACATTTCGGTATGTCTACAGTCAAAAAAAGAAACCAGCTTTAGAGAAGGGAGTAGCGGGTCTTTTGTAATATCATTGAGCTATACCAGTTCTAGATCACCCATTTCCAGACTTCCTTGTATTTAAGATAATTAAACACTGCTATTGTTTAAGTCATTCTAGATGGGGTTATCTATGGCTTGTGTCTGAAGGTCTCCCTGGTACAATTTTACGATGGAACTTTATGACGGATATACTTTATCTATCACAGATTTAACCTTCTCATTTCTCTCATCATTGTTCAAATTTCTTTTGATTTGGAACAAATATCACATTGTGTTTTTAATCTCGGAAAATTATTCTATTTAGATATATCCCTTGCAGTTTATTTCAATGTGTAGAATGAAGGACGAGGTTAATTAATATTTAAACTCAGATTTAAAGCCCATGAAAGACATGCTTACTCACATTTCTATCCCTCTTCCATTGTAGTTGGGATTATATAGTCCATTTTTAGTTCTTTTTCCTCCGGACATTTTTATTCTTCTTAATACTATATCAAAAAATTGTAGAGATCCCAGAGGGCCACCGAGGGTGCGCACCACGGCCGTGGCAGCTGGACGAAGGAGAAGGGCGAAGCCCCAGGGACCCGGGCCACGCGGCCAGCAAGACCTCCAAGAGGACAGCGGAGGCGCTGCAGACCCAGCTGGGTCTCGGCAGCTGCGACCAGCACCCGAGGCCCAGCGCCTGGATTCGAGGTGAACCTGTGGGCCAGCCGTCTGAAGCAGCAGCCTCTCCGGGCGCTTGAAGCAGCCTCCTGACCTGCTCACTGCCTGGGCCTTCCAGGACCCGCGCTACGGCTTGGCCGTCCAGCGCCTCCCGCTCCGAGAGTTGGGCCTACCTGCGCGGCCCAGGCCCGCCGTTCTGTCTGGCTTTCCAGACCGCCCCGACCCGGTGGCCTTCTGCGGCTGAGGGCCTGTGTCTGGCGCCATCGCGTCCAAGGAGGGCCAGGCCACTAAGGACCGCAAGGACGAAGTGTTCGCCCTGGAGGGGAGCTGCGCCCAGGTCCAGCTTCAGGCGGCAGATGGGAGACCTGTGTGTCTACGCACCAGGGTGTGGACCTGTTGGCCAGTCGGGACCGACCAAGAGACTTTCCAGCTGGAGAGCGACCGCCTCACAGAAAAAATGCGCCTTCTGCACCCATTTGGCCGAATGTTGGATGCCGGCCGCCCCGGGAGGGTGCGGTCCACCGCCTCCACCCAGGACGCCAGCAGCTACTTTGACGTCAAGAGGTGTGATCGGGAGATCATACTGGGTGTGTCCAGTGGCAAGTCTGTGACCCAAGAGGAACAGCTAGCTGGCTGCTTCGGTGGAGACAGCAGCTGATTTGGTGAGTGTCTGTCGGAAGCTGATGAGCAGCCAGATGGTGGTGCTCCCCTGGGAGCACGGCTGCGCAGGCCGCTGCAAGGTCACGGGTACCCTGGACACCGACGGCTCCAGCTAGGATGTCTTCCGGCTGGAGTTCAGAGATGGTGCTTACTACATCATAGACTCTGCTGGCAAAGTAGTGCATGGGGGCAAGGACCCCTCGGTCACCAGCTGCAGTGACACCCCTGGGTACAACCTCGTCGAGTTCTGCGACCCCAGCAAGGTGCCCATCACGGGGGGCCGGCACAACCACCCGGGTCCTGAAGGCCCAGACCTCTCCTGCTGACTTCTCTCTGCGTGCTGGGCCCCCCACTGCCTCAGCCAGAGCCCCTGGTGTGCGTTCTGCTTCTCTTCTGTCCCCGTTCCTGGGTCTCCGTGGGGTGAAACTGGGCGTGGCCCTCGGTCAGGAGCCCTGGGGAAACCTCCTGGCCCAGCCTGCAGCCCTGCCAGGGCCCCCCACCTCCGGTTAGCATTCACCGTGCATCTCACTCAGGGTGTCCGGGTCTTTTCGTGTGTGTCGTTTGTATGACTCTCAATGCTCTCGAGAGAAGCTTCAGACGAGAAGGAGAAAAATAAAATAAGGTAAGCCTACAAAAAAATAAAATAAGGTAAGTCTACAAAAAAAAAATGTGGTAGTTATAAATTGTTTCATGTATGTTAAAAACTGGCATGGTGAATTTGTAATCATTAATTTTTTTTTAATGTGTTAATTATTAACTAAAGTAGCATGCTTTTTTCAATTTAATTTTACTAACAGTTTGTCAATTTCTCTGAAATTTTCCACAAGGACTTAAACTATCAGGAGAGTTCATGAGACAGAAGAAAAAGAAGAGTGTGACTTCAGAGGCAGTCAGTGTGATTTGGCTACCAGCCACAGGATACCAGCAGACACGAGATGGTGCGAGAGCCAAGAAGCGGATTCTCTGCAGAGCTTTTGGAGGGAATACAGCTGACACCTCGATTCAAGGCCAGGGATACTGATTTCGGGTATCCGGCTTCCAGAAATATAAAGGGAAAATTTTCTATTGACATAGTCTTCAAGTTTGTAATAAATTGCTATAGGAGCCACAGGAAATGAATACAAATGTCTTTGGTATTGTTGTCACTATTTTTATATATAAGCATTATTTATACACTGCAGTTTAATTAAAAAGTTTTCCTCTAGTAATTTTTGTTGATTTTCCTAGATATTCTCTTATACAGTGATAATCTGCAAGAAAAGTGTTTTTTTTTTTTTTTACTCTGTTTTCTATTGCTATATTTTGGCACTTTTTTTTTTTGCTATTATATATTTTGTATGGATTCTCAATGCAATATCAAAAGAATGATAAGGTTGTGTTCTAAACTATCTACATTTTGTTTTTAAGAAAAAAGTACTGACACTTACTGAATAGAATGATTTCTTATTCTTTTAATGTATATTTTTGTTTTATACATATCAGGGGCTTTTATAGTATTTCACTATATACCAGATCTAGAATGATATCAAATGATAATCAAATTAGAGTGTAATATCTGTGAAATGCATACATCTTATGTGACATATTAAGTCAATAATTTCCAGATAGTTATCATTATGTGGTTGAATTTAATCACTATTCATCTAAGAAATTTGCCAAATCTAATCTTTGGGCTTTTTCTCTAAGATCTTGGAAGCAGACTTATCTATTGATAAAAGCTATGATACTGCAGATTCTGAAGGAAAAATTTCCAAGTACTGAAAAGACAAATGTCAGAAAGTATGTTTCTTTATTTGAAAAACAGGCTCATAGAATGATGATGCCAAATTGCCAAGAACAAAGGATTTGAAAGCTAGAAAGTGGTATATTTAGGCTAATATCAGAAGGAATGAAGAAATGTCTTAAAGGAATGCCATTAAATGGGACAGACCCATTATCTGCCTCAACACACAGTATTTAGAGCAATGGCAATTTAATAGGCAAGAACTCACAGTTCAGACAATTAAAACAGATCTTGGGAGCCATTGAAAAATCCTTGCACAAACTTCAAAATGAAAAAATGAAATCACAGACCTTAAACAAAATATGGCTGTTTGGGCAATGAACCCATGAGCCATAATCAGGAAAAACTAAAGCAAGAATACACTTCTCAAAATGTTCTTCTTTATGCTTCTCCACCAAATCTGTAAAGGGAGAAACCCCCAAAACATTGAGGACATGAATTTCTTCCAGTCATATTAATGAAGATCTGGACAAAATTATAAATATAAATATGTATTATATATATAACATATACTTTACTTGATTGTGGTACAGAAAATTTGCATATACTGAACATGTCTGTCTTCACTGAGAGTACTTAAACCATGAGCAATACTTTAATGCAATGCATAAGTTATGTTCACTCTGTATCTCTATTCGTAAATGGTATATAATGCTCATTTTGGGGGGCTATTTTAGCTATTTTTTGATAATTTATATACACCCATATGTCTGGAACAGCTTATGGAATACAGAAATTGTTCTTCCCCAATTTGTACATCATTCTTCAGGGAATCCATTGGTATTTGTCTTTTAAAATTAAGTAACTTTTAGAGTATTTATGTTTCTTATTATTCTTATACTTTATTTATTTATTTATTTAAAAGCCCATAAAATTGATTCTTTTCCCACTTCAATCTATGCTGGCTCTTAAGTGCAGCTTATGCTTACTATAGGTTTCCTGGTTCCTATAGACACTGTTGACTGATGCTGAGTTTATTGTCAACCACAACTCTTAATATCTCTTTAAGATAATCTTTTAAGTCATTTCTATAGCCTTACAGTAATACATTTGACTTTTTGGTCCAAAGTGTAATAACACATTAGGATCTTTATTAAAATCCAACTTAATAGATTTTTACTCATCTGGCATGAGTAATTCTATCAGATATATTAAAATAACGTTGAGTAAGCAAATCATTGCATTCCCAGCGGCTCATCAGTGAAGAATCCATCTGCAATGTGGGAAATGCAGTGGAGGTGCAGATTCAGTCACTAGGTCAGGAAGATCTCCTGGAGAAGGAAATGACGACTCACTCATTATTCTTGCCTGGGAAATCCCATGGACAGAAGAGCCTAGCTGGCTCCCATCCATGCGGTTGCAAGAGTGTCGGTCATGACTTAGCAAATAAACAACAGCAAGACTACTCTTTGAATTTGATAAGCATGCCATTTTTAAACTTCTTTGAACTATTGCATCAAACAGGGGAAAGTGTCCTGGGGATGTTCCTTGAACCTTCCCTTACTTTTGATTTCAATCCATTAATTAAAGCCTTTTGGGTTCAGTTGTTCAACCACTTAGAAACTCAACCTATTTTATCTAGCATATTTCTTCAGACACAATGTTATTAAGAGCTAACTGGCCAATACAGTGTTATAGTCCAGACTCACCCTTTTTATTGTCTTTTCTTAATATATTGATCTAATAATCCAGGTAAATAAGTTAATTTGAAATTGCAGTTATATCTAGATGTAATTCTATTTTCCTTAATGTTTCTCAGATGCTATATTGTTTGAGATAGATACATTAACTATTCTTAATTCTGTTATCCACACAAGTCTGGTACAGTCAATTATTCTTTTGCTTCCAGTTTATTTGCTTATTCTACTTATAGACAGAGTAATTTTGAATTTTTAAAAATCTAGTTAGTGACTCATATTTTTCTATAGAGAAGTTAAGGCCATTTACATATTATCTTATATAGGCATACATATGTTATACATGTATATATAATTTACATGTATGCACATATATCTATGTATATGAATATGTATACATATATACATACCTATGTATATATATGAGTGTTTATGAGTGTTGTGTATGTATATATAAAGTCCTAGAAATTTACCTTTAGTTGTTCATACTTCTTTTTATAAATTTATTTGATATTTAATAAGGTTAAGCTCTTTATTTCATTGAGCTAGAATAATTACCTAGATCCAGAAGCTAATGGGATATGCAGAATATGAAAATTTTTATTTAATTTGTAGTAAGCAAATTTGCTTTTATTTTTCAAAATTTTACTTTGCTGTACAGTTCTTAAAATACAGTATAGTTCATCATCTAGTTATCCTCAATACTTTTAACGACAAATATTTTAAAGTAACTTTTGGTAACTATACTATTTTATTTATTCACTTATACTTTTCTCAGTAATCCTTTTAATTCACATTATGGAAGATTGAAAAAGTAGCTTAACACTATTTCTTAATCCTTATATATGTTTTTACCATTGTATCTTGCTTAAAAATGTTTTGAAGAATAAGCTTACATGTTGTCACACTATATAGATTTATTTTTGATAATGTATTTGGCTTAAGAGTCCTAAATTTATGCTAACACTTAAAGCCAATTTATCTTTCCATAACTTATATTGTTAAGTTGTTCATTGTCTTCTGCTTTAATCTTTGCAATAGAGATTGTTGACTAACCTTATTCTTGTCCCTAGATTCGACATATATTCACTTTTTTCTTTTAAGTGAATTTTTACATATTTTTAATATACTTATATATTTAATATATTTTTAAAATATTTTAAAAATGTTTATATATATAAATGACATTTAAAAATGTTGAATACTTTAAAAAAACATTTTGGCCAAGTTATATTGATTAAAATTCAATCATCTTTATTTAGCTTCCCCCACATTCTTCTTTAACATGGGCTTGGTATTGAGATAAAATATTATTTATCTTTATATTTATTATTCCTTTATTTCTAGCACATCACTTCTTTTAGTTTCAAACCTTTTACGTCAATGTTCAGATATTGTCTTTTGTTGACTGTGCCTCTCACTGCTATTGAATTCCAGGCTGAATTTGCTTTTTCATATAAGAAATGTATCTGTAATGTTGTTCTAAAATGTCTGAGGATGCTGCAGATCTTAAATTGAGTCATTGAAGTAAAAAAAATTATATCTTATTTGTATTTTTAGTTATAATAATATGCATAGTACCCTCGGGTATTTATCTATATCAATATTTATACTTATTTATAAGTAAGCCATATTTATCTACTGATTGATCCAGCTAGCTCTCAAAATATTTGTCTATATCAAATAGTATTCTTGGCTGTATGGAATTTACCCCTATCTTCAATAATGTACATTTATTATTAAATCATCTATGCTATTTGCTTTTTTCTTTGTCTATATACCCTATAAGTATGAGGTAGCCAATGTGGTGAAGTTTAGTGTGATGATCAAGATCTCTGTGGGCTAAAATATGGTGCAACTTGGAAGAATTTATCTCAGAGGTATTGCAAAGAGGAGGTGCCTGACATAAGAAACTTCTTGCCATGTTTTCTATTTATTGAAATAAAGATGAAAGAAAAAATATTTTTTTTCTATTAAAATATCAATATGAAGCATTAGAGATTATATATTCACTGTGCCAATATCACCCCAATTGGCTTCACTACCTGATTAAGCTTATGCTAACCCACTGCCAATTTTGCAGTCTTCTGCATTGGACAATTTGGAGCATTAAATAGTATTTTGTTGGTAGTCACAACTTCTGCATCTTTCAAGTTTCGATCATAGCCAAATGTGTGACATCTCACTGCTGAAATGTGTTTTCTTTTGATTAATTGGTTTGGGAACAGGGATTACCTCATAGGCTCTTCTGTTCAGTCCTTTCTATCATACTAGTTCTTATTTCATGAGTAAATCCAACACAGTAAGTCCCAGACACACGAACTTTCAAGTTTTGAGCTTTCAAAGATGTGAATGTGGAGCTTACTAATGAACACCCGATGGAAATGGAGGCTCAGAGAAAGAATGAAGAGAGGCAAGAAGAAGAAGAAATAACTGAAGAATGAAAGAGATTTATGATGCAGGAAATGTCAAGGGGATTTTCTTTGAGGAGGCACTGTTGGTTTTTGAAGCACAGGACCTAAATGTAGAGCAGTATATGAAGGCTACAGGAGCCATTCAGAATGCAGTTCAGTGCTACCACGTCATCTATGAAAAGAGAGGGAAAAAAAAAAAAAATACTACTCAGACATCGGAGTTGGATCATCAAGAAATCTAAGCCCTGAAAAATCAATGCTTTTGAACTGTGGTGCTGGAGAAGACTCTTGAGAGGTCCTTGGACTTCAAGGAGATCCATCCTGTCCATCCTAAAGGAAATCAGTTCTGAATATTCATTGGAAGGACTGATGTTGAAGCTAAAACTCCAATACTTTTGCCACCTGATGCAAAGAGCTGACTCATTTGAAAAGACCCTGATGCTGGGAAAGAGAGAAGGTGGGAGGAGAAGGGGATGACAAAGGAAGAGATAGTTGGATGGCATCACCGACTCAATGGACATGAGTTTGAGGAAGCTCTGGAAGTTGGTGATGGACAGGAAAGGCTGGTGTGATACCGTCCATGGGGTTGCAAAGAGTCAGACATGGCTGAGCTACTGAACTGATTATGATGTCTTAAGTCTCCCCTTGTGGCTCAGTGGTAAAGAATCTCCTTGCAAAGCAGAAGACTCATCTCCAGTCTCTGGATCAGTAAGCTCCCTTGGAGAAGGAGGATGGAAACGCAATACAGTATTATTGTCTGAAAAATCCCATGAACAGAGGAGTCTGGAGGGCTATAGTCCCTGGTGTAGCAGAAGAGTTAGACACGACTTAGCAACCAAACAACAACATAACATCATGATGTCTTTTTTTTTTTTTTCATTTATTTTTATTAGTTGGAGGCTAATTACTTTAAAATATTGTAGTGGTTTTTTGCCATACATTGACAAGAATCAGCCATGGATTTACATGTGTTCCCCATTCTGATCCCCCATCCCACTTCCCTCTCCATCCCATCCCCCTGGGTCTTCCCAGTGCACCAGCCCTGAGCACTGGTCTCAACACCATGATGTCTTAAAGCAGGGCAGCAGTTATATAAATCTTATGATTTTGTTATAGTTATATAATAATATTTAAATATATTATAGCACCTACATATCTGAACTCTAGGTTTCCAGAGCACAATTAAAGTGCTAAATATTCCAGTGTGTTGGACTCCTGATTTTCATGGCAACTCCTTTGCCTCTCATAATAAATTCTGTTCATGTACCTCATTTGGGTGCCAACCATTCCAGGATTCTCCCAGTCCCCTTCCAAACAATGGACTCATTTCAAACGTAACATTTTGCACTAGCATTTCAGATGACAAATGCAGCCACTCGTCACTATTTAGATGTGTGGCCGCTCTCTTTATTGATGTATTTCTCACGGCCTCCTGTCTGTTGGACTTTGATGAAGGACAAAGCAGGCCACGGGTCACATATTCACTTCAGCATTTCACTGTCTCCTGATTATGTGGAGGCCTTCAGCAGCACTGTCTTCAAATCCTCACATCTCAACTAGACTTAGTATGAGACACCACCGAGTGAGCAATTAAAACCAAACAATTGTTACTGTCCCCAGCTGCTTGAGCTAAAATACTGAATCCAAAAAGCCTGAGATTTTAGACATTTTGGTGGATTCAGAGTAATATGAAATGATGTTTTTCAGTCGAACAGCATCTGTCTATTCCAAAATCTACCAGCAGGTATTTTTTTTTTAACTGATATGATTTAGCAAAGTCCTAAAATTGGGCTTCTATGGTGGCTCAGATAGTAAAGAATCCACCTGCAGTGTAGGAGACCTGGGGTTGATCCCTGGGTAGGGAAGATCCCCTGGAGGAGGGCATGACCTCCCACACCACTATTCTTTCCTGGAGAATTCCATGGACAGAGGAGTGTGGCAGGTTGTAGTCCATAAGGTGCAAAGAGTCAGACACAACTGAGCCACTAACCCTTTCACTTTCAAAATTCCCTTAGGGTCTGTTTCTTTTCTAGTATTTGTCTAGCAAATGGGTATTTAAACATGAGTCCTCCCCGCATACTGGAAGACCTGGTCCTGAGTCCTTAGAAGGCTTGTGTTGGTGTCTGCCTGCTCAGCCGCTCAGTCATGTCCAACTTGGACCGTAGCCCTCTAGGCTTCTCTGTCCATGGAATTTTCCCGGAAAGATACTGGAGTGGGTTGCCATTTCCTTCACCAGGGGATCTTCCTAACCCAGGGATCGAACCCACCTCTCTGGCTTGATCGGCAGATCTCTTTACCACTGAGACATCTGCGAAGCCCTATGTAGTGTGTGCTAACAAGGTAACTTTCTAAGGAAAAGAAGCTGCGGCATTGTACCAAAGATGGATTGATAGGTCTTTACATCCATGCTCTGTATTCTGACTACATAGTTAAATAAATCTCTCTTGTTCACAGGCATGACACGGGGCTAATTTTCTCCGGTAGAATGTGAGTAGAAAAATGTGTCACTTATGTGGTGCCTTCTCTCTTGCTCATTTCTGTTTCCCACTCTGCCATCTGGCTGTCAATGCCTCGGATAAACTCACGAGACAGGCTTTGTAACAAAAAATCTAAAACATGTGGCAAAAGCTTAGCATACAGGAAACAAGAAGTAATAAACCTGTTATCAGAGGCTGAAGAGATGATGATCCATATTACATAATGGCAAACATTTGGCAAAACTCTTGCCTGCAATTTCCTGGGGGAAGATCACATGTGTACTGTAGAAGCAGTCGTGGAGAGAAGATTGAGAAGAGTCAGGGTATTAGTGTCTGCTGGCTGCTATTGAATACTTTTGTCTTAAGGAAAAAAGAAGAAAAAGCATGTCTAGGAGAAAATTGGTCATTCTGCAAGCAGAAATTAGGAAGAGTGTCTGGAAATTCTGACACTCTATCGGGAAAGTTAACTGCTTCCCATTCCCAAGTAGGGGGGTAATACGATGAATAAACAACTTGAGCAAGCTTGGGAGATAGTGGAGGACAGAAAATCCTGGCGTGCTGCAGTCCATGGGGTTGCAAAGAGTCAGGCAGTTAGCAGCTGAAGAACAACAGCACGTGATGAAAGCAATCTGAGGTAACAAAACTCATCTTAAAACACAACCGTGTGCAAGACAAAGCCCTTCCATTAGTGATGAAGTAATAGAGAATGGGTTATTATTTTTCCTTAAACAACTGGACAACTGAAGAAAGGATAGGAAGGAAGGAGGGAGGGAAGGGAAGAGGGAAAGAGTAAAGGAGAAAGAGAAGAAAGAACGAAGGAAGAAAGCCTGCATGATCCTCTCAATAAACGTAAATGTTTTTTCTCACAAAAGTCAACACATGCTCATAAAAAAATTGAAAAATAAAAAGTACAAGGGAAAGCCCTCAAACTGATGAAGGACATTTACAAAAATACCTATAGCTCACATTACAGTTCATGATAAAAGACTGAATGCTTTCTTTCTTCTTACGATCTGGAACAAGGCAAGGATGTATGTCTTCACCCCTCCTGTTCAATATTATACCAAGGGCAAGAAAAGGAGACTGCAAACAAAAACAAAAAACCTTACACATCAGAAAATAAAAGTAAAAAATGTCTTTATCTGCATATACCATGGTTGTCTGCACAGAAAATATCAAAAGCATCCGCACTGAGTAATGAGTTTATGAAGGTCACAATGTCCAAGAGCAATGCAAAAATCAAGTGTATATCTATAGACTAGCAATTATAAATTGTCACTTGAAATAAAGCAGTGCCATTTATAATAACATCAAAGTTATTAAATACAGAGCAATGTAATTAACATAAGTAAGACATGTGAACTACAAAATGTTGCTCTGGTGACTCAATGAAAACCTAAAGAAGTGGGGACGCATACCATATTCATGGACTGAAAGACAAAATAGCATTAAGATGTTCATTCTCTCAAAATCGATCTATAGACTCCTGATCAAAACCTAAGATGATTTGTTTTTGTTTTTGTTAGAATTTTTAGACAAGATTATTTAAAATTTTATGTGGAAATGAAAATGGACCGTGTGTCAGAAATATTCTTTTAAAAATAAAAACCAAGTTGGAATACTTACTATACATAATATCAAGACTTACTACAATGTGAGTTTGTGAGTTTGTGTTGGCATATAAACAGACATGCGGGGCAGAATGAAGATTCTAAAATGCACACACACGTATATATATAAATATTTAGACAATATCGATAGAAAGTGAAGTCATTCAGCTGTGTCCGATTCTTTGCAACCCCAAGGACTGCAACCGACCAGGCTCCTCTATCCATGGAACTTTCCAGACAAGAGTACTGAAGTGGGTTGCCATTTCTTTCTCCAGGGGATCTTCCTGACCCAGGGATCGAACCCGGGTCTCTCAAATTACAGGCAGATGCTTTACCGTCTGAGCCACTGGGGAAGCCCCAGATAATATCAATATATATTGTCAATATTTCAACATTATTCCAAGGTTATTCAGTAGAAGAAATATATTCATAATTTTGTTAGTGAAGTAACAATTTCATCCATATGCAAAATACTAAATTTCTATCTTTTAACCCCCAGCATATAAAAAATGTTGATTCAAAATGGATCATTGACTTAAATGTAAGAGCTAACACAAAAAAATGTCTCAAAGAAATCATATGGGAAAATGTCTGTGGCCTTGGGAAAGGCAATGATATTTGATAGGACACAAACAGCACAAACCACAAAAGACAAAACTGATATACTGGACTTAACTAAATCAAAAACTTCTGCTCAACAAAAAAAAAGCACTTTTATGGGAATTTAAAGCCAAGTCACCAAATGGAAGAAAATATTTGCAATATAAACTTTGACAAAGGACCTCTTTTTTTTTTCAAACTATGTATGTGGAACTCTATAACTCAATAAGATCAAGCAGGGGGACAAAATATTTGAAGAAGCATTTTACAGAAGATAAAAGAAGATATATAAAGCACATAAAAAGACATATAGCATAATCATTCCTAACAGGAAATAAACATCACAATAAAATCACTGCACACTTTCCAGAATAGCTAAAATTAAAAAGACTGACGATATCACATGCTGGAAAGAATAACTGAAACTCATAAATTGCTGGTGGGAATGAAGAATCATACAATCATGTTGGCAGTTTCTTGTAAAGTCAAACATGCATGTACCATATTTATCACTCCCTTATTTATCAAAATGAAATGAAAGCATGTTCCCATAAAAATTCGCACACAAACAGCCATAGGTCACACAGCATGACAGGCAAAAACTGGAAACAATCCAAATGGCCATCAAGAGGATAAAAGAGAAACAAATTTTAATGTATCCATGCAATGAGATTGTACGCGCCAAAATATAGAATGAATTACTGACATACACACTATCAAGGAAGAATCTCAAAATCACTAGGCAGATTAAAAGAAGGCAGATACAAAAGGATGCATAGTATATGATTCATTTTATAAGAAATTACAGACAAAATAGAATAATCTCTAGTGACAGAAAGCATATCGGCGGTTGCCTGGGGCTGAGTATGAAGCGGAGATTGACTGCAAAGATACATGAGAAAAGTTTTTGGTGTACCAGAAATGTTTTATGTCACGGTTGTAACTTTGGTTGCACAATTGCATATTTTGTAAATATCATCAGATTGTACATATATCGGACAACTTATTTATATGTGATTTGTGACTCTAGAGATGGAAAATATAGTTTGCAGTAAAGATGACATTGTGTAGGCTTTTCATTGAGTCTTGGTAGCTTCCATGTGGTAACAATTATTTTAAAATTTAGGGTATGGAGGTGAGGAAACAAAGAAATAAAGTATATGTAAGACAATGTATAATAGTATAACTATGATTATTAAAATATATAACTGAAATTAAATGTATTAGAAGACCATAAAATTTCTGAAGGGGTAATTTTGCCAAACCAACCATGGGGCAAACTGAAAATTAACTTTTTGTGCTTAATGACAATCTTTAGTCCTCTGAATTTTCATAGAACTAGTTTTTAAAGGTATTCAATGACTTAACATTATTTCTGCTTTAGACATTGCCATGGAGAATGATGGATTAGGAGTTTGCCAGGTGGTTCCATGGTAAAGGAATCCACCTGCCAATGCAGGAGACAGAAATTTGATCCCTGAGTGAGGAAGATACCCTGGAGGAGGAAATGGCCACCCACTCCAGTGTCCTTGCCTGGAAACATCCCATGGACAGAGGAGCCTGGCCAGTTACAGTCCATGGGGTCATGAAGAATCAGACATGATAGCCTGCTGGATGGATAATGATGGATAAGGCAGAACTTTTAGGAGGCAGAACTGGGGTCATGAAGATTATTTCTCCTCTTCTGGGGTCAAAGGCTTTCTAGCATTCCCCAGTGGCATTTCAGAGCCTCTACAAAAGAAGAACTGCTGAGTCTCCCATTCTTCCTCTTCATAAAGCCTAGTCTATATTGTATGTACAATTCCACGTGTGATTAGGGAAAGTTGATCTTTTTGGTTTGTAGGCAGTTAGAGCAAAAGGAATCCTAGTCAGACTACATGGAGAATATTGTTCAAGTTCAGGAGATCCTAGACTTTGAGTAGATACAGTGACAAGACTGGACCTTATGTTTCTTCTTTAGGGGGATGGAATTAGTATTTGCTATGAGCAGGCAAAAGTGTAAACAATGTTTAAATCTCCCGAAGCATTTGACTCAGAGATGAGCAAATGGAACTTTAAGTCATTTCCTGGTTTCCATCTTTCATTCCATTCATTCTATCACTCACTGTCTATTGCATTCTTACCTGAGCCAGATTCTGGGCTGGGCATTGGGAAGATAGTAATGAAGTTGACACAATCTGACTTTCCAGATACTTCCATTCTAGAAAGATAGTCTTGTGAGTTATCAATAGTATTTGCATCATAGTGCATCCACTATGGAGAACAAACACATGAGTTCATCTTAAGGGTGAGATATCTTCGCCAAAAGGAGAAACTTAAGTGTAATTCAAAAGATACATGAAGACTAAGAAAGTCCATTTAACCAGATTTTTCAAGAACCTCTACATGTGTATTTATCATATGAATTCATCCATTCATTACTCATTCATTTATTTAACCAGGACATTTAAACCTTCTTTCATTTATAGAGAAACTTTTATGTGTTGGTTACCATGTTAAGTGCTGTATCGGTTTTCTATTACTACTGCAATAAATTGCCACAAACTTAGTGGCTTAAAGCAACCAAAATTTATTAACTTACAGCTTTTTAGGTCAGAAGTGTGACAGGACCTTACTGAACTAGAATCAAGGTGATGTCTAGTATGCATTCCTGCCTGGAGGTTTTATAGGGGAAACTTCCTTTGCATCTTCAAATGCTATTTGCTTTCCTATGATTATGTTCTCTTTCCTGCATCATTAAATCCAACAACAGGCCTGTAGGACAGGTTGGTAGAAGTCCTACTTATATCACATCACTCTGACTTCTACCTCCCTTTGCCACTTTCAAAGATGCCTGCAAGTACATTGGGCCCTCCTGGATAATCCAAGATAATCTCCTCACCTCAAGGTCTTAGTTTAGTTACACCTGCACAGTCTCATGTAAAATAGAATATTTACAAGTTCTGGGGATTAGGACTAAGTGTCTTTGGGGAGGATTATTCTGCTAGTACAGTCTCAAATCTACATTGTTCGTCTTTACTTATGAGATCTAGTTGTCTCCCCAAATTCCGATTACCTGCTTCATCACCAAACCAGCAAATCATCTAAATATTGCACTGTCTTTCATCTACTCTTCAAGCAAGAAATCATTTTGAGAGCTAATCTTCTTTTTAATTCTCATTTTAAAGATGAGGCAACTGATATTCTGAGAGTTTAATTCATATGCCCAAGGTCACAGGTGATAGGAGCAGAATATCATTAAAATTCAAAGCTTATGACCACTGGTCCATTTATTTCCCAGAAAAAAATGATTATGTCAGATCTCATATATAAATTGAGCTCATTTTAAGTTTGATAAATATCTCTTATTTAATAGGGGACTAATTTGAGGAAACTTGTACAAAACCCTAATCACTTTTTCTCTTATTTTACTAGTAGAGCACCTTCAAACATTCAGTGCAAACACTGCATTGAGCAAGAAACCCTGCCATGCAACCCAGTGACAGCTGACTATAACTCACTTCCAAATGAGTGATACTTAGGGATGCATCTGTTCACCCCGGGAAATCTCTCCCATGCATGTCTCTAAATCTTCTGTATTCTAAATAAATTGCCTTAAGATGAGTTGATTATCATTTTGCAAAATTTTCCAAGCAGCATTCAAACAGCTAAGTGGAAGGAGCTATTCTGTCACTATTAAAGTTTCCCTCCCAAACTATTAATTATTTGTTTGTCTGTAGAGTCTCAATACAGAAGACAATTTGTTTATGATTATCTGTTATGGGCCTCCCTGGCGGCTCAGTGGTAAAGAATCTGCTTGCAATGCAGGAGACATGGGTTTGACTCTGGGGTCAGAAATATCCCTGGAGAAGGAAATGACAACCTACTGCAGTATTCTTGCCTGGGAAATCCCATGGACAGAGGAGCCTGGTGGGCTATAGTTCATGGGATTGCAAAAGAGTCAGAATTAACTTAATGTCTAAGCAACCACAATTAGTTTTTAAAACAACCACATAAGACTGTTATTGAACTGATTCCATAGTAAGAACTCTTATAAAGCACCTTCCAAATAGAAGTACAGTATGTATACCTCAACTACAGACTTACAGATGATACCCCTCCAAAGATGGCATGATGTAGTTCAATAGACAGGAAGACAGGTTCAGTCACACAGCTAATAAGCAGTGGAGCTGAGATTGAACCCAAAGCTCGTGTTCTTTTAATTACATGATATTCCTTCTAACATATCACAAATTTGTCAACTATTAAGAAAAAACAAACAAACAAGCAGACAAACAAAACTTGCCAATGCTTTCAACCACTGCAAAATGTATCTCATGCATTACTGGTTCAAGTTTTCCCAGTCGCAAAACATGGCAAAATCGAACTCTTCAGCCCAGTACAACAAAGTACAATTTGTGATTTATGGAATAGACATTTCAGAAAGATGCAAACATTTTCACCCAACATTAAAGATATTCTGAACAAAGACATATGTGCAGAGTATCTTGGGCATAAGTGCTTAATGTTAAAGGTAGTCAGGCAACACAGATGCAAGAAGCTTTAAAAGCTTTTGGAGTCTAAGGTTGTAGCCTTCGGGTATGATGGTGAGGTTGTCAGTTCACTGAAACCCAGCACCTCCCCTCAAGTGTCATTCTTGCCCTTCCTTCAACACTAAGTGCCTACTCTGAGCTCCTCTGGCCATGACATAAAGCCTTTTAGGAAACATCACTCCAGACAGATGTTTAACCCCAGGCTCTAAGGGGACTACTTGGCAAGTTGCTGGGTCTGTTGATTAATTTTACATGTACGTGCATGCTAATGTAGTCTGACACCAAGGCCCTCGCAGACAGTCAGCCTTGTTAAGTAAACAAAGTAGACAGGCAAATCTACCCTGAAAGTTGTCTGTGCAAGAGACGCATCTCCATCCCAGTCTTGGAGGAGAAATGTTTCTCCTCTGTCAGCAGCAGCCTGGTCAATATTATCCCAGATCTTTCTTGATTTGCTTGTGATACAATGTTTAACAACCTGTGTGGAGTAGGGATTTTTTTTTTTTAATTGGAAATGAAGCTCAATGATAGCAAAATTAGAAAGGAGGTTTTAACCCTTCTGTCCCAGTTGGTGACAATCGTTTTTCAGGTAGAAATTAAACTGTTCACATCCACTGCTTTCAGCTTACGTTTTGTGAAACTTACCAATTTACAAACATTAAGCAAAATGTGTTATTATTAAAGAAACTAATAATCTTGAGGAAAAAAAAGGTGAAACTCTATTATTCATAAATATCAATGTTACAGATATTTCTTTTGATATTTGTAGATAAACTACTCCAGATTAACTCTCCCACTGGAAACAAAAAGAAGAGCTAAAGGAATTTTTTCTTTTTTTTCTGTTTGAAAGTATTGGTGAAAAACCAAGGCAGCCAGGACTTGAGGGTTCAGAGCCTTACAGATGGGATGCTCAAATGTAAGCCCGAGGATCAGCACAGTTCTTCCCCTGGAGGCATTTGCTAACACTCAAGTGGAAATCAGGAGGCTGAGACGCTGGTAAGGAGCTTTCAACAATATGAGGGGTGAAGGAAACTGGAACTCAGAAATCAAGCCTCCACATGAGAGAGGAATCTTGGTTAACACCACCAGTTCTGTTGCAAAGCCCCAAAGTCTTACTTCGAAGGGAAGAAAGCCAGCCCTCACAATGACTGACATCTTCCATTAAATCAGATTTAAGTGGTCCTTGCCTACAATAGCCGGCTTCTGGTTTATTTGAAGCAGAAGGAAACAACCTTGCAGAACCTGACAAAATGCCTTGAACTCTATAGATACCTTAAATAAATTAGTAGAGTTTTGTTTTATCGAGAACATTTAAATACTTTTGATAATAATAAAATGAATGGAAATAATTATCTTTCTCTTTTTGAGCCCCTGACATATGTCCAGGTTCTATGATCTTGGCTTTATGTATACTATCTCTCATTCTTCTACCATATCTGCAAGTTAAGAATTATTTGTGTCTGATTGCAAGGCTGAGGTTCACAGATGTTACGTGACTTACAAGATTCACACAGCTATTATATGACTGAATTAAGATATCAGCTCTGGGCTGTTTGGTTTCAACAAACACTTTCTGTGGGTCAGATGGATGTAGATTTTCATGGAATGTGTGTATCAAGAGGAAAGGAAGCAGAGAAATGTTAGAATCCACGCGTGTATTTTTGAAGAAAGTTATCTCAGGAAAAGTAATCATTTTCAATATTTTTCTTTGGAATTTGGAGGAAATTCTAAATAGTACAAGCAAGTCTCTTAAAATGCTCATCAAAAAGAAAAATAGTAAGGGAATAATTTATTCAAAATAGTTTTACTAGATATGTTTTATTTAGTAGGTATTCTATATTTTAGAACTACAGCGATAGACAATATGGACAGTGCCTGGCTTGATGTAGATTAGATCCTATTGGAGTGGACAGTTAATAAATAAACAAATAAAAATAGAATTTAGGGAGTCATCAGTACTGAATTGATATTTATAGACCAACTGGAGTGACGGGATGAAGTTTCTTTGGATTAGGTTCAAAAAAAACAAAAGAAAGAAAGCTCTTAGAGACAAAGTGTATAAGCCAGGAAAGCTATGGAATTCTGATGATACCTGAGAAATTACTTTGTTAGGAAAAAGTGGTGCTGTATTCATTCTTCCACTTGAAAATCTATACTCTTTAAGAAGGCTTAAAAAAAAGGATGCAATGTCTTCTCTATCATGGACTAATTAAAAAAAAAAAAAGTGACCCTGTCTAGGATCAAATGTGGTTGATATAAAGGTAATGAGAACTGTTGCTATGTATTCCCTAATCAAACTGTGTAATTGCAAGATATTTGAAAGCTAACATGATCAAAGTAACTTTATATTAGAATGAAAGGAAAGGGTAGGAAAAAAAATAGTGATATGAATGAAATAAAGTAGTGCCCAAATAAGGGACAGGTACTAACACCAATATTCTTTCATTTTAAATAACATTTTTGTGAAACAACCAAATTTGTAACTTTTGACCAAGTTTTATAGGCATTTGTGCCAAAAACATGAGGAGAACAAAGTCATAACTGAGGTAATTGTCCCATTAAATCCATGTTCATCTACAACAGCACCTCCTGGATCACAAATCACATTAATGGATTAAAAAAAAAAAAGGAAGCATAGGCGATTTAAATATAGCACAGTATTATCTGCATTCATAAACATTTCTATAGTGTGGTCGGTGTTAGAGCCAGTCATTTGGTGTTGCTTGTGAAAAAGATTTATTTATCCCCAAGTTTATGTTCTTTAAACAGAACCCTGCTTTGCTAACCAACAAAGTATTCTGAAGAGCCCCAATTAACACCCAAACTCCAGTTTTATAAATTGAATAGATTTTTCTTCCAGTTTCCAGGCTGAAATTTCATAGTGATGCCAATTTCATTTTGTCTTGAATTCGAACATCATTAAAGACAATTGAAAAGTGAAGCATAACAGAAAAAAAAAAAAAATTCAGTGAGGAAGTTATGGTTACAAAGTACCAGAATCTTGCAACTATAAAACCATTTCTCCAGTTACTAGTACCTCCTATATCCAACTTCCCTCAGGATATAATTCGTATGACCACCTAAAACATTTATCTGCATGTAATTAAGGAATTTAAATTTTCTGGAAGTTGCTATAGTGAAAACCAAGTACAATTTGGTTAAAATACATTAGGTATGACTCTATCTGAGCACTGATGATTTAAACCCTTAAAATGGTCTTAATTTTAAAAAAAAAAGGTCTTAATTTAGATCAACTCTAAAGTACTATAAATCACATAATTGATTTACCTAGAAGAACATTTCACCAAACATAGTTTGAAGTTACTCAAGAAATATTGAAAAGGTTCCACAGTATTTGGATCAAATTATCAAAGTATTAGTTGTTCAATTTTCTGTTTATAATAATGACAACACTGAACTTTGAGAAATTTTTCAGCAGTCAACAGGATTCAGCCATAGTTTGAAACAGTGGTCCCACAGCACTGGTAGCTTTGCTAATTCAGTTTGATATAGAATGCTTGTTTTTCTGGTATGGTGGGAGAATGAACTGTGTTGTAAAAATCAATGCTTTTTAGATAGTCGAGTAATACTCTCGCTTCTTTTATAACTTCTGTTGGAATTTTTTTCTAAAATACATTTCACAAATTTCCAGCTACATATAGTGAGGATCCTAAACAACAATTTTATCATTACTAATTTCTCCCATGACAAAAATTAGGAAAATGATCTTAAAGGAATTTTTAAGTGTTTTGGTCCCTACACTAAATGGCCACACACACATACACACAAGCATCCATTCTTTAATTTTTAAGTTTGCATTTAAAAATATTATTTTCTTGTCTTGTTATACACTGTCACTGCTCACTAGTCAAGAAAGCTGACACTAAAAAAATTTTTTTTGCTTAATACAAATCCCTTCAGGATACCATTAGAATTATTTGTATTAACTTAGCTAAGGTATGTGAAAAATGTTGGGGTAAGATTTTTTAAAAAATTTTGTGATGCTCTAATTAATGTTTAAGTTTACATTATTGAACATAGCTTACAAAGTTAGAATTTTGTTAACAAACAAGTGTAGCTTTGGATTAAAAATCTGGTATTTTAAATTAAAAATATTTAATCCATTTTTTTTTTATTCCACTGCTGCTTTCTTTTAAAAGTAATATAGGGAGGTGGGGGGGGTGGGGATCGGGATGGGGAACACAGGTAAATCCATGGCTGATTCCTATCAATGTATGACAAAAACCACTACAATGTTGTAAAGTAATTAGCCTCCAACTAATAAAAACAAATGGAAAAAAAAATAAAAATAAAAATAAAAAATAAATTAATTAATTAAAAAAATAAATAAAAGTAATATAATACCACATAGAGCTTCCCTGGTGGTTCAGATGGTAAGGAATCTGCCTGCAATGCAGGAAACCCAGGTTCAATCCCTGGGTAGTAATGATCCGCTGGAGAAAGGAATAGCTACCCACTCCAATATTCTTGCCTGGAGAATTCAACGGATAGAGAAGTCTGGCGGGCTACATTCCCTGGGGTCATAAAGAGTCATCAGGACTGAATGACTAAGGCTTTCAGTGTTAACAGTATGGACTGAATTATATTTCTCCCAAATTAACATACGGAAGCCCTTTAATGAGGGAGCTAAAAGTTAAATAAGGTCATAAAGGTTGGACTCTAGTCTGATAGGACTGATGTCCTTATAAGAGAGAAAAATAGCACTCTTAGCCACTTCTTTCTCTCTCAAGTCTCAGAGTACACACGAAGAAAATGCCATGTGAAAACACTGCAAAAAAGGTCTTACTGAAAAACAACCCTGCTGGCACCTTGATATTGGACTTCTAGCCTCTAGAATTATGAGGAAAACAAAGTTCTTTTGTTTAAACCAACCACTTTGTGCCATTCTGTTATGGCAGTCTGAGCTAACTAATAATAATCAACAATCAACACTTTCAAATGCTGATTAGATGTACTGTTCCATTCACTTCAGATGCTCAGTCCTGTTCGACTTTGGGACCCCGTGGTTTACTGTTATACCAACAAACCAAGAGTTAAAAATTAGAATAAAGTCAACATCGCCATACAAAATGTTCAGGGAACATTGACCAAGAGAATGTAAGAATGACTCTGGGTCCATTTCTTGCAAAATATTCCCCGTTATGGGATACCAAAACCTATGTCTAAGTCAAGGAGTCTTGAGATTCTGCAAGTGTAATGACATCCACTGAATAGTTTCAGTCCATTTTTTTTTTACATGTATTTTGCTATTTTGAACCACAGTTTTAGTTTGTGATTGCAAAGAAAAGTGTGGGCAGTATCTCAGGAAAAAGTCTTGATTGGCACCAAAAGTAAGGGCCTCCGTTGCTTTAGAGTTTAACGGCAACAGCTTGGGATGAAATTCTGAACCTCTGATGGGAATTTTCTCAGGCCTGTCTACATGAAAGATATACTGGCCTTGGGTGGACCACTGCGATGCCCCATGGCAGGAATGCGGGAGACTCCATAAAAAGAAAGAAACAAAAACAAAGTGCTTGTGTTAGGTCTTTCTTCATGTGTTTTCTTGTTTATGTGTTTGTTTGAATGGTTTCTGTTTCCATTCGCATTCAAGAAAGAATCAAAGCACATCAGTCACTTAATCACTTTAAGACTAAAGATTGTCTGAATAATGCAAGACATTGCTCTAGGCATCAAGATGAAGACAAAATAGTTGTACCAAAAGTAGCCCACGTGGAACAAAAAATAAATATTCTACCACTATTAAGACCACAGATAGGCTATAGATATCTTCTGATCTATCCATTTTTAGGAACTAGTATTGAAGGATTCTTATGATAATTTATTAATCTGATTTTCTAACTTTTTGATGTTGGTACACAGAACTAAATTTGATTTATTTACATTATTCTGTAACTAATAAACTAGCTATATTTATTCATTCTAATTGCTTATTGGCTTCTCTGGATTGTCAGTCTGTGTGGTAATGTCATCTGTAATATTGATGTTATAATCTCCATGCTATAATTCTGGTTATTTTTTTCCTTGATTTATTGAAATATGGTATAGAAGCACTAATAATGGATATTCATTTATTGTTAGTTTTCCCAATTTCTGGGGGAAAGATGTCAATATTTCACCATTTGCAAATGTGTGCTTTGTTGACTATGCCTAAGCCTTGATTGTGCTGATCACAATAAACTGTGGAAAATTCTGAAAGAAAGAAAAAAGAGAAAATTCTGAAAGAGATGGGAATACCAGACCACCTGACCTGCCTCTTGATAAACCCATATGCAGGTCAGGAAGCAACAGTTAGAACTGGGCATGGAACAACAGACTGGTTCCAAATAGGAAAAGGAGTACGTCAAGGCTATATTTTGTCACCCTGCTTATTTAACTTATATACAGAGTACATCATGAGAAACGCTGGGCTGGAGGAAGCACAAGCTGGAATCAAGATTGCCAGGAGAAATATCAGTAACCTCATATATGCAGATTACACCACCTTTATGGCAGAAACTGAAGAAGAACTAGAGAGCCTCTTGATGAAAGTGAAAGCATCTGGTCCCATCACTTCATGGCAATTAGATGGGGAAACAGTGGAAACATTGGCTGACTTTATTTTTCTGAGCTCCAAGATTGCTGCAGATGGTGAGTGCAGCCATGAAATTAAAAGATGCTTACTCCTTGGAAGAAAAGCTATGACCAGCCTAGACAGCATATTAAAAAGCAGAGACATTACTTTGCCAACAAAGGTCCATCTAGGCAAGGCTATGGTTTTTCCAGTAGTCATGTATGGATATGAGAGTTGGACTATGAAGAAAGCTGAGTGCAGAATTGATGCTTTTGAACTGTGGTGTTGGAGAAGACTCTTGAGAGTCCCTTGGACTGCAAGGAGATCCAACCAGTTCATTCTAAAGGAGATAAGTCCTGGGTGTTCATTGGAAGGACTGATGCTGAAGCTGAAACTTCAAAACCTTGGCCACCTCATGCAAGAACTGACTCATTGGAAAAGACCCTGATGCTGGGAAAGATTGAAGGCAGGAGGAGAAGGGGATGACAGAGGATGAGATGGCTGGATGGTGTCACCGACTCCATGGACATGAGTTTGAGTTGGTCATGGACAAGGAGGCCTGGCATGCTTTGGTTCATGTGGTCACAAAGAGTTGGACATGACTGAGTGACTGAACTGAACTGCATGTAGGTTTTGACGGACTATTCTTTTTCAGGTTAAGGGAAATTTCTTTTAGTTTTCTGTCTTTTTTTTTTTTTTAATAGATTTAAACATTGTCAAATTGTTTTTTTTCCCTTTTGAACATGCATTAAAATTATCTAAGTATATTTTCCTTTTTTTTTTTGAATGTGTAAATTTTATTAATTACCATTCTATGTTCTGATATTTTTTGTTACAGTGTTGCCTGTAAGTTCCTGAGAAAAACTGGTCAATGGTGTATTTTTTCTTAGAAAATGTTTGTCAATACTTGGGATAAAAATTATGATAGCCTTATAGAAGGTTTGGAATCATTTCCCTTTTTATTCTTTTATTGGAATAAGTTTGAATAAGTTTGGCACTATTGGAAAAATTACCTAGAAAAGCCATCTGGTTCTGAGGTTTCTTTGTGGAAGAACTCAAATTATGGATTCAATATTTTAACAAGTACTAAAGTAATCAGATTTTATATTTATTTTCCTTTCAGCCTTGTATTTTTCAGTGAATTTTTTCTATTCTTTACAAATTATAAAATTGAATACTAGAAAGCTGGTCATACCATACTCTTATCATCATTTGATATTGAAACTATTTATTTCACTTTTTCAAGTGTAACATTGATAATTCATGTCATTTAAAAATTTTTCCTGAATTTTTTCCTGAAATTTATCCATTTTATTGGTATTTTCAAAGAAAAAGCTTTTAGTTTTGTGTTCTCTGTCATATATTTATATTGTATTTTCTTTATTTCTTCTCTCTGGTATTTATTTTCTTGTGCATTCTTTGGATTTGACTTGACTTTCTTATTCTCAAATTTTGTGATGAATGCTTAAGCCATTGATTTTCAAACTTCACATTTTTTTCCTAATATGTATAATTAAGCCTATACATTTCTCTTAAAACATTGTTTTAGCTCTATTCCACACTTGGAAATATTTCATAGTTTGTTAACTTTTATTTAAAATATTTTCCAACTGACATTTTAAGTTCTTCTTTGACCCTGGAATAGAATAAAGAATCTTGCCTAATACCTTGGAGTTTAAGAATTGGGGATTTTTCTAGTTATCTTCTTTTTATGGGAAGAAATATAATTTTAAATGAAAATAAATTCTAGCTTAATCACTTTAAGATTAAAGAACATACTTGAAATAATTTTATCCTTCTGAAATTTATTGGGTCTATCTTTATGGATCCATCTACTTTCTACAGAGAGCAGTTCCTATGTTTTTGTCTTGGGACTAGAAAACTGCCATTTTGCATGCAAGGGGAGGAGAAATGGTAATAGGAGGGTGAATTCCTAAGCGGCCCACTTATTCCTGACAGAGTTCTTTAATTAATTGCGCTCATAATCGCCCTGTGCCCCAAGCCTGTCCTTCCCGCAGTTCGCTCAGATTTCAGTGCCCCCAGGGCTTTCTCAGTAAAGATCACTCTCACCTCTGGTGTTTTGGATTGTGAATTTATCTATTAATATCAACCCATCTGCTTGAAATTTTCCAGATTTCCTCAAATATCCTGGCCCACTGAGTTCTTATTTTGCTGCAGTTATTCTTCTTATTTCTTCCATAACTTCTTTTAATCCCAAAGGGAGTTTGTGAAAAAGAGGCAGTAATACTGAGTGCTCGGTCTGCCATCTTGAATAAGGTCGTGGATTATTTTTAGCAGTATTTTCTGTGACCCACACATGTAACTTCAGTTCTGAAGACTAGATTATATAGAAGAGCATTCAGTATTAAAATTGGGCATTTCTTTGGTTAAGAAAACTTTTTTTTTAATATATAATTGGAAAATCTTTAGAGTAAGATTCCTATCTTTTATTAAAATCAGCCATTTAATAACTCAATTTAGTCACTCTATGGGCCAATAAGGGAGAAATTAGTTTTTCTTTAGAAGTGAATTAACGGTCAGTTGTCAGTACCAAGATAATATCCAGTACCATACAGCCAGTCTCAGAGCACTAGGTCATCAGGCAGGACACCCAGGAATTGTCATCTAAGGAGTGGTTATGGTCAACAAACGGGATAGCAGGCAGAGCGCCAGGAAAGTGCGTGAGCCGTGAGAGGCAGTGCACGTAGACGTTATTTTCTGTGCCAAAAGCTTCATCAGTTTTCCTTCATCTGCTGATTTCCTCTGGTCCCTTCAAGTGAGAGAAAAGCCAACTTGTCAAAAGCTGACATTCTTCCTCCGAATAGTTCCACAATTGTTCTGGCACTTTTGCTTCTCAAGTTTGAAGAGTGGAAAATTCCTCAGGGAGAGAAGTAGGTAGTTCAGTGCATTACCCTGAAAAAAAGATTACAGTAAATACTCTCCAGGACTGGAAGGTGAAGATTCAGGTCAGAAATCAGAAAGCGGTATTCTATTGTCATAAGATTCTCTTTGAAATATTGGTCTCTACTATAACTGAGTCTATTTCTATTTGAGACAATCAACTGAATTTGAGATATCTGAATCTTCTCAACCTCAGTTATTTACACTCTTCTCTTAAATTTTCCATGTAAATACTTCAATCTCTTAAAAATGTAGAGAAATTTATTTTTCCTTTAATATACAATCCACCTGATGATATATGAGTTTATATCATGTAAGGAAAATAACAAAATATCTTCCTTATAATGCAGATTTTGTGTATGCTTTACATGAGCCATCATTAAAATCCTTTGTGGATAGTTAAGGGTACAAAACAAATTGAACTGTCATGATATTTATCTGTGACTAACTAGGTCACAGGTACATGAAGAGTATCCGTTCTTAACTTTCCCAGTCATAGGAACCTGAGCATAATCACAATTTGACTCACAAGTACAAGGGTTAGGACTTCCTCTTTCCTATCCCACCAGATATTCAGGGGTCCGTTTGATCTTACGATTTCTCAAGAGTGAAATACAGAGTATTGCATAAGAGTTAGATGACTCACAGAGCAAATAATCCAGTCATTATCCTGTTGTTGGCTAGGAAACAAATTCACGAGGGCTATTGGTAAAGTTGTCCCAAGGTTTTGACTAGTGGGAACCTGACTGATGAATGACTTAAGGAACTTTTATTCAACAAAGCTCTTCAGCAATAAAGCAATGCTTTTTTGCATTATATATATATATATATATATATATTTTTTTTTTCCTCCACAATGTGTCCTTTCTCAGAGACCATGTTCCTGTTAGAGGAATCCCAAAATTCACCTACCCCTTCCTTCTCCCCTAATTTTCAGACTCTCTTTCTAGCTCAGAGCCCTTTTCTCCCTGCCACAGACACATATTACTCTGTTTCCTATAATAACATTTGAAAGCCAGTCAGTAATTTGAATAATAATCCATTAAAACCAAACTATGAGTGACAGAAAAATAAATAAATAAGGTTTTTCCGCTTGTAAAAGGCAATGAGGACTGAATAACTCTGCAGTTAATACTTACTGGTAAGGGAGATACTTATTCTGCTCCCGCTCCTCATTCCAACTACCTATTCCCAATTCAACTCAAAAAGAGGCTGAATGAGCTCCTTCCATTGAACTGAGAAAATAAAATGGAAATTTTATATTTTCATATCAATCAAATTGGCATTCGTAGGGGCTTCCCTGATGGTTCAGTGGTAAAGAATCCCCCCTGCAAATGCAGAAGACCCTTGTTCAATCCCTGGGTTGGGAAGATCTCCTAGGGAATGGCATGGCAAACCACTCCAGTACTCTTGCCTGGAGAATCTCATGGACAGAGGAGCCTGGCGGGCTACAGTCCATGGGGTTGCAAAAGAGTCCGTCCAACTCAGCGACTAAACATCAACAAAAACAACTATTCTTCTACTACCATATACCGATATAGATATTAAATTTTTTGTTGATAAAATATCAGAAGCTTGCCTTTTAGTTTCTGAGACAACCTTTTTTTTTTTTTTTTATGTCTATGGTTTAAAACTTTATTAACATGACTTTTAGATCTGTTGAGTTTCCTGTAATGTCATGGAATTGACATTTAACAAAGGATTGTAAAAAAGGTTTTTTCAAAAATTGAGATTTTCAGTAACAAAAATTATTTTTTAAAATTTTAGACTAGCCAGTTTGTCCTAAAAGTGTTTATTATCTGTTCCAGAATTCATAGATAAGTACACCATGCAATTTTATTGAAATCAGCATATTTTAAAAAATTGCAAAGATGAAATTTTTCTATTTATACCTAGAGTACAATCTGTGCATTTGAAAAAAAAAAAGCAAACTTCAAAGATAAACTGGAGATTTATTTGTCTGTTTTTATTTAAAAAGAGTGAAAAGGAAAAAAGTACACAAATATAATTGGCTAATTGCTTTGTAATTTAGCTTTATTTTCTTGACACTAATGGAGAATTTCTAACACCTACACAGATAATGAGTTGGGGAATTATGAGTTTTATCTGAGTACAGATAAATAGTCAGAAAGAAAAAGAAGCTTATTTACTTCCTGAGACCAGGCAAGACTGAACAGACAAAAGTCGTGTCTATGTTCCACTATGCTGGGTGATAGTTTTGTGTGACGTAAGGATCTTGCAGTGTAAAGGGAATTATGGGTGTACAAAAATATATTTTCAATTTCATATATTTAATGGTAAGATAGATGTGCTGTCAGAGCACATAGAATATCATCTAAATAACAATACAAAGTACAGAAAAATGACGATTAGTGTCAACTGTGAAATGATTTTTAATGTTTCAGCTTCTCTGCTAAGTGCTTTATATGCTATTCTCCTTGAGTCTTCCCTGAAGAATGTAGGTAAAATTGTCATCATTCTAGTCAAAAATACTAATAAAATTATCAGCCTCAAAACATCATCGTCTAAGAGCTAAATAAGTTCACATCTTGTAAGTAGAAGATCCAGGCTTCACTGTCCTGTCTATTTAAATCCAAAGCCCCTGTTTTCAACCCACCAATTTATGCCCGACGACTTTACTATCAGGGAAATTTTCTGGAAGAGATACAGCTATAGTCAGATCTGGCAACAAATGTGAAATTAAGCAAGCAAGGAAGTATGGTGAGGAAGCTAGTTGAATCTGGAAGAATATCATTTACATAGCAGAAGAAGGGAGCACACTATATTTTTATGAACTCTAAAGCAATTATTTTCATCATGTGATTATAAATTGCATAAAGCAAGGGGCAGACAGGAAGGTGAAGAGCTAAGCTGGGGCGGAATCATTAGAAGTTCAAATGCCCAACTAAGAAACTGGGGTTTCTTTAGGTCATAGAGAAAGGTTGAAGCTTAAGCAGGGAAATGGCATGGTTGGATTTGCACATTTGATGGAAGTCCCATTGGACCAGGAGAGAGGATGTCTGGTAGAACCATTACCAAGACATCTTATGGAGAAAATGGAGAGAATTTGTGAGAAAAGAAAGGCTTCACACCGGAAAAAATGGAAAGATTCTATCTTTCCTGACCTGCATTTTATACATATGCACTCTGAAGATAGGTCGATGTGACAGCCAAGACCCTGGAATGCTCAGTGTGGGAAGTTGCAGTTGCACCTGGCTTAGGCATGAGCAATTGTCGCCTTGAGGGGAAACAGGATTGCGATTTGCGCTCTGGTCTTCCCTGGGGTTGTCTCATTGCCTCTGATGATGAGGCGGGTCTGGCACATTGGGACTCTCCCGGTCTCAGGCAAATATACTTGCACCCATCTGGCGAGTTCAGTCTGCACACAGCTCTACAAAGCACTTTTTCCAAGTCAGTAGTCTCCCATCACCTCAGAGTTTTAATACCTTCTTTTTCCTTCCTACTCAAGAGCCACCCTTCTACGCCATGTCATAGTCAACTCCTTTTCCATCTCTTCCATCTTAGGTCAAGCACCATATTCTCAGGGATGCATCCCCACCACTTCCTCAGCCAAAGAGACCCCATATGCACTCCTGGAGACCCCTATAACCTTCTTCTACAACAATAATTGCAAGTTATAATTAAATATTTCATCAATTTGATTCATGCCTACCTCTTCCATTATAGCTCTCTGAGGGAAGGGGAATATGCCTAATACTCTTGCATGTGTTTAATAAGCCCAGGAAATTTTTCTGGAACATAGTGCGTTCTCAACACTTATTTTATTCAAAGGAAAAAAATGGCTTCTTCATTGATGCTATCACAACTGATATGTTGACCGTGAGAAGTGTATCCTTAAGCTCTGACCTCAGTGATCTCACTCACGATTGTAGTAAACAAAAAAGTGTTTATGTTGTAGCAAACATCCTTTGTGGAAATTTTCAAACATTGATCATTCATTCACTCTTTCATTCTACAAGCAATAATTGAGCATGTGTCCTTTACTAGGATTAAGAATACCAAAACAAAAGAGAATTGTCTTTTCTCTCAGTTAGTTTTGCCCACCTTCCAATCTTGCCTCCCTACATCTTTTTTTCACAGAAATTAATCCTACTAGAAAATAAGTTGCCAGTCTCTTGTATTCTGTACTAAAAATTTCCTGCAGAATGAGGCATGGCTCTTTTGTTATTTTCGTTAGAAAGCAAATTGCTTGTGATACTTTTGACAAGAATTAAATGAATGCATAAAGTCACCAAACAGTCACAACTTAGCAACAAAACCACAACAGCCTAGAGTCAGCTTTACATTAGTATGGAGATGAATTTTTGAGAAAGGAATGGAGTCTGTCAGACTCAGAGTTTCATTGTTGTTTATTTAAAAAAAAAAAAAAAAAGGCATCATTGAGCTCTTCAGTCCTGCTTGAGGACACCCAAGCCAAGTGTCTAGTGATGTTTCTTATGAAGAATTTTACCCGGTAATGACTGTCCCTGCTGTGTTACTGTTTCAAGTTGTTGTAAGGAAGTGTTTTCTTCTTGCTATTTCAAAGAAAACAAGAATATTTTGAAGGTTTGGCATTTGAACACCTTTCTTCTTCTTTTCAATTCAAACTATTAGAAAAGAGTGATAGTTTGTGGTTTGTTTGGAAATAATCGACTGCAGTTGAAAGTTGTTTTTGCAGTTTCCCCAGTATGTCATGTTGATGCTAACCTTTTCAAAGAAAATGTTTTGAGAAACTTTGATTATAAAAACAGTGCACTCTGGGCTGAATTTAGGAGTTTGGAGGGAGGGCGTGCAAAAGTATATATATGTACTATATACACACACATATATATATATATATATCAACAACATTTAGTGTGCTTAATAAATTATATTAATGCAGCATTTTTTAAAGTTATTGTAACATGGGGTCATCTGCATTTAGGATTGTTCACATGGATTATTGGAGGAGGAAATGGCAACCCACTCCAGTATTTTTGCTGGAATAATCTCCAGGAGAGCGGAGCCTGGTGGGCTTCTGTCCATGGGATCACAAGGGTTGGACACAACTGAGTACACAGGCACATGGATTATATGTCAGTATTTATTTGTTTCTTTGAGATTAGAGTTTTTCAAGAAAGGATTTAAGTAAGTGTTGCCCACTCCTCAACAATCCCTGAGTCTTATCACACTGTATCTTTAATCAGTATGAAGATGAACCAACAAGAATGGAGCTCTTAGCCTTCACAAGAGGAAGACAGAAAAGACTGCTTATAGAAATTTTTTTCACTCACATTTCATTTTAGTTTTATCCCACCTGGTGTTTACACTGGATCCAATTGACTTGGTCCTGGTAATTATGCAAAGATTCTGGCTCTTCAATTTTGGTCCCCAAATATGGATAATTCTAATTCTGTACTTGACACTGATTTAGCCCCAGATCAACTCCTAACCCCAGGATTTAGATTTTAGTATATGTTGTGGTTCTGTACCTGTCTTGGTACTAAATGTTATGGCAAATTCACTTTAATGTGCAGCCAAAATTAAATTCTGCTTCCTACGAAGGCAGGTATGAGAAAGTATTTACATGGATCAAATAAAATGATTTAAAAATGACAATTTAATTGTCTGAATGCTTAATCTGATCATTTATACAAATTCTAGATAATTGAAATATGTCCACTTGATTGACTTAATTGCACTTAATCACTCAGCTTTCTAGTCTCGTGGAAAGACAACTGAAGTCTCTTTGAGCAAAGCAGAACATATATAAATTATTCATAAAAAGAGCAAAAGGAAATACTAGGAAAAAAACCCTCTGTAACAGAAAAAGATGAATGCCTTTGATGACTTGTTGGTAAACTCCACATAACTGAGGGAAAAATGAGTGATATTAAAAATAGGTCATTAAAAAATTCCCAAATTACATGGAAAGAGAAAAAGGAATGAAAAAGTAACAACAGAAATTTCAAGAATCTTGGCATAATTTCAAAAGGTACAGCATACATAAAATACACTCAAGAAAACTAGATTTCTTTCTTTTGGAGTGATAGGTTTTACAGATAAGCAAAGAGGGAAGGCAAAAATGATTCAGGTGATAACGGATCAGAGTTGAAGGTGCTTTATAAATCATACTTAGCTTAATATTTACACAAAAGTTTATATATAGCCACATGTAAAATTACATATGAATACATACAAACACACACTCACATGCACAAACACACACATTAGTATACACACACATCCCCTGATCTATCAGTTAAGAATGTCTAGAAGTAATGACCCCCTAGTAACAATGAACAACTTAGAGCCCAGATATTTGTTTCTAAGACTATTTTCCAACAAAACAAGCCTGTGCTCATTGGAGAAATAGCTGATTCTAGGACCAGGCATGTAATACATGAATCTGAAACGTTTTGAAATGTCAGAGGTTAAGGAAGAATTCAAATGAGAATGCAGTGAATGAATATGTCAATGGATACAAATGAAAGAGTACAGTAGTCAAAAATGCCGCAACAGAACTCTATCTCTCTGACCTTCTTACTCAAAGCCATAAACCCAGCCTCATTATGATAAAAACACAGACAAATCCCAAATTTATTCTTTCCAACAAACAGTGCCAAAGCAACTGAGTATCCACTTGCAAAAGAATGTGGAGAACTCCAACCTCACACTATACACAATAATTAGCTAAATAGATCAGCAACCTAAATGTAAAGCTAAAACTATAAAGCTCTTAGAAGACAACACAAATGTCAGTCTTAGTGACCTTGGATTAGGCAATGTATGTGGAGGATTTCATGTAACAGATATAGCACAAGCAATCAAAGGAAAAATAGGTAAGTTGTATTTCACCAAATTTTGAGACTTTGTGCTTCAAAGGATACTATCAAGAAAATTAAAAAATACCATAGAATGCAAATAAATACCTGTAAACTATGTATCCAATATTGGTCTAGTATACAGAATATTGGACTTTCCAGGTGGCTCAGTGATAAAGGATTCTCCTGTCAATGCAGGAGATGCAAGTTTGATCTTTGTGTTGAGAAGATCCCCTGGGGAAGGAAATGGCAACCTATTCTAGTATTCTTGATGGAAAAATCCTGTGGATAGAGGAGCCTGGTGGGATGCAGTCCATGGGGTCACAAAGATTGGACACAACTGAGCACGCACATATCCAGAATGTAAGAAAGCTTATTACTCAAAAATTAAATGATAAACTAATTTTAAAATGGTCAAGAAATTTGCACTTGCATTTCTCAAAATGAGATATATATATATAATAGGCCAATTAGGCCATTAAAAAATGCTCAGCATCATTAGCCGTCTGGAACAGGTAAATCAAAATCACAGCAAGGTGTGTGTGTGTGTGCACGTTAGTTGCTCAGTCATGTCTGACTCTGTGACTCCATGAACTGCAGCCTGCCAGGCCCCTCTGTCCATGGGATTCTCCAGGCAAGAATACTAGAGTGGGTGACAATTCCCTTCTCCAGGGGATCTTCCTGACCCAGGGATTGAAGCCAGGTCTCCTGCATTGCAGGCACATTCTTTATCCTCTGAGCCACCAGAGAAGCCCCTCAGTAAGGTATCACTTTCTATCCACTAGGATGATCAAGTTTAAAAAGACAGACAATACCAAAGGTTGACAAGGATGTGGAGAAGTTAAAATTCTTATACATTGCTGGTGGAAAAGTAAAATTGAACAGCCACTATAGAAAATAATTTGGTGGTTCCTTAATAATTTAAGAGTATTTCTGCTTCTAGGCACATATCCAAGAGAATGAAAACATATGCTCACACAAAAATTATATTCAAATGTACATAGCAAAACATTATTTGTAATAGCCAACAAGTGGAAATAAACCTAACTTTGATCAACTGATATATAGAAAAATAAAAGTATGTTCATAATATTGAATATTATTTACCCTAGAAAAGAAGCAAGATATGAAGTATACTATAGCACAGACAGATATTGAAACCATTACACTAAATGAAAAAACATATACAAAAGGTCATGTATAATATTATTCAATTTGTATGAATTGTCTAAAATATACAAATCTATAGAAATACAAATCATATTCGTGATTTTTGAGGGTTTGAGGGAATCGGAAACACAAAAGACATTTCACTTTGGAGAGATGAAACATTCCAAAATTAGATAAGCGTAATGATTATACAACCAGGTGTATATACTAAAATCCACTAAACTGTACTATTTCAGTTCAGTTCAGTTCAGTCACTCAGTCGTGTCCGACTCTTTGCAACTTGATGAGCTGCAACACACCAGGCCTCCCTGTCCAACACCAACTCCCAGAGCCCACCCAAACTCATGCCCATTGAGTCAGTGATGGCATTCAACCATCTCATCCTCTGTCATCCCCTTCTCCTCCTGCCCCCAATCCCTCCCAGCATCAGGGTCTTTTCCAATGACTCAGCTCTTTGCATCAGGTGGCCAAAGTGTTGGAGTTGCAGCTTCAACATCAGTCCCTCCAATGAACACCCAGGACTGATCTCCTTTAGGATGGACTGGTTGCATCTCCTTGCAGTCTAAGGGACTCTCAAGAGTCTTCTCCAACATCACAGTTCAAAAGCATCAATTCTTCAGTGCTCAGCTTTCTTCACAGTCCAACTCTCACATCCATACATGACTACTGGAAAAACCATTGCCTTGACCTTTGTCAGCAAAGTAATGTCTCTGCCTTTTAATATGCTATCTAGTCTGGTCATAACCTTCCTTCCAAGGAGTAAGCGTCTTTTAATTTCATGGCTGCAATCACCATCTGCAGTGATTTTGGAGCCCAGAAAAATAAAGTCTGACACTGTTTCCACTATTTCCCCATCTATTTGCCATGAAGTGATGGGACCAGATGCCATGATCTTAGTTTTTGGAATGTTGAATTTTAAGCCAGTTTTTGCATTCTCCTCTTTCACTTTCATCAAGAGGTTCTTTAGTTCTTTTTCACTTTCTACCATAAGAGTGGTGTCATCTGCTTATCTGAGGTGATTTATATTTCTCCCAGCAATCTTGATTCCAGTGTGCTTCCTCCAGCCCAGCATTTCTCATGATGTACTCTGCATATAAGTTAAATAAGTAGGGAGACAATATACAGCTTTGGTGTACTCGTTTTCCTATCTGGAACCAGTCTATTCCATGTCCAGTTCTGACTGTTGCTTCCTGATCTGCATACAGGTTTTTCAAAAGACAGGTCAGGTGGTCTGGTATTCCCATCCCTTTCAGAATTTTCCACAGTTTATTGTGATCCACACAGTCAAAGGCTTTGGCATAGTCAATAAAGCAGAAGTAGATGTTTTTCTGGAACTCTCTTGCTTTTCCAATGATCAAGCGGATGTTATCAATTTGATCTCTGGTTTCTCTGCCTTTTCTAAAACCAGCTTGAACATCTGGAAGTTCACAATTCATGTTTTGCTGAAGTCTGGCTTGGAGAATTTTGAGCATTACTTTACTAGTGGGTGAGATGAGTAAAATTGTGCCGTAGTTTGAGCATTCTTTGGCATTTCCTTTCTTTGAGATTGGAATGAAAACTGACCTTTTCCAGTCCTGTGGTCACTGATGAGATTTCCAAGTTTGCTGACATATTGAGTGCAGCACTTTCACAACATCGTCTTTTAGGATTTGAAGTAGCTCAACTGGAATTCCATCACCTCCACTAACTTTGAATTTGAAAACATGATAATTATTTCTCCTTTAAAAAAAATCTCAATTGAGGGCCATTTTGATCTATAACTATTCCTCACCAGTACCCAAACACTACTCCTCAAAAATTTCAAGGTTGTAAAAGAGGAAAGAGTAAGAAACAGAACTAAAAAGCCTCTTGATGAAAGTGAAAGAGGAGAGTGAAAAAGTTGGCTTAAAACGCAACATTCAGAAGACTAAGATCATGGCATCTGGTCCCACCACTTCATGGGAAATAGATGGGGAAACAGTGGATACAGTGTGAGACTTTATTTTTGGGGGTTCCAAAATCACTGACGATGGCGATCGCAGCCATGAAATTAAAAGATGTTTGATCCTTGGAAGAAAACTTATGACCAACCTAGACAGCATATTAAAAAGTAGAGGTGCTACTTTGCCAACAAAGTTCCGACTAGTCAAAACTATCGTTTTTCCAGTGGTCATGTATGGATGTGAGAGTTGGACTATAAAGAAAGCTGAGGGCCAAAGAATTGATGCTTTTGAAGTGTGGTGTTGGAGAAGACTCTTGAGAGTCCCTTTGGACTGCAAGGATATCCAACCAGTCCATCCTAAAGGAGATCAGTCCTGGGTGTTCATTGGAAGGACTGATGCTAAAGCTGAAACGCCAATACTTGGTCCACCTGATGTGAAGAACTGACTCATTTGAACAGACTCTGATGCTGGGTGGGATTGGGGGCAGGAGAAGGGGACGTAGATGATGAGATGGTTGGATGGCATCACCGACTCCATGGATATGAGTTTGAGCAAACTCAGGGAGATAGTGAAGGACAGGGAAGCCTGGCGTGCTTTACTCTATGGGGTCGGAGAGTTGGACACAAGTGAGGGACTGAACAGCAATAGGAGATATTACCAAAAGAACACTTTTGTGTATCATACTTCAAAAGACAGTAAGTACCTCTTTTCCTCAAGCAGCCCCTTCAGTTCAGAAAGCCAGTGAAGTACCCCAATGAAGAAAGTTCTAGCAAGAACTCTACTAAAGCACTCTCCATGGTATGTAAGAATCCTATTCTGAAACCTATGGTTACATATACAGAAGTTAAACTTCAGTTTCTGTTTTGAGCTTCTACATCTGTCTGTCTGTCTGTCCATCTATCTACTTATCTATTTATCTGCCTATTCATCTTTATTTATCTATCTATCTATAGACTTACCTACCTCTCTTACTTACCTATGATGAGATAGGCTAAAGTGTCAGCACATTTCATTAGATTAAAAATAGATAAACTTAGAAAGAAGAATGGGAAAATGTTAAAAGTGGATCCCTTGTGATACAGCTGAATATAGGAGGCTGTATGTGTATAAAAGGTTCAAGTTAACCCTCTTTATTTCCCTGCCAATTAAAGACCTGATGAGTAAATTTTTATGTATATAAAAAGATAAGCTGTTAATAAAATATTAAATATAAAAATGTATAGTGATACAAAAACCCTTTGGAATTGGGGGAAAAATCAGTATGAGTTAGGTGTTTTAAATGTCTCTTTATAGTCAATCAAATTTTTGTGAATTGTTGAACATGTTCTACTAATTCTTTTGCTATCACAGAGGAAATAGGAAAACACATATCTTAAAAATTTGACATTGAAACCTAATGTAACAAAAATCACATCAAATAAATTACATTATATTAGAGACATTATATAACACAGAATTCTTTCTAGGTGTAAAAGAATATTTTTTTAAAATTTTGTGCTTTTGTGTTATCTAAAATATGTCAGACCTGCAACTAAAAAGGCCACAGAAACATTTGTTTTCAGTCATACCAATTTCCACAACAATTTGAAAAGGGCAATGCACATATTTTGATGTAATCTCTCCAGGACAGTGTGGTAGTTGAGTTTAGAGATCTTTTGGTAACATTTTGTTTTGTTTTTGAAAAACATGTAATTTTGAGAATATTCATTTTATGTAATATCTCAAAAAATATGATCTGCTCTCTCAAAAACAAAAGCCCCTTTTTATTTTCACTTCCCAGACTATTAAAACCAGATAAACAGTATATATATATGTATATATACATATATATATATATATGATACAGTCATCAAATATAATAAGTGCATAAGTGTATGCGGCCCAAACCATGCACTTAGTGAATACTAGGGAGATGACAAACAGATATATATATATACATATATATATATAGTTAGGCTGCAATGAAATATTACAGTGTCTCCACCTAGCTGAGCTAATTCAAGCCTGTGAATACAAATATAACATCCTTTACCAAATCATACTCTAGGAGATCCATCTTCAGAATTCCCCAGTTCTTTTTTCTAATATTCTTCCCTTTTTAACCCAACAAAATGAACTGACAATTTAACCGGCCCACCCATGTCACATTCAGAGGATGGATAATGTTCTAGGAAAGGGAATTGTTGGCAATCTCCCTGAGAGCCTTTCTTGTTCTAACCATTAATTTCACCCCCAGAATTTTCCAGTGGTCTGTTAGTATTTCAGGCCAGCAGCAGCCACTTGGGAGAAAGAACTCCAGATAAGTAAGCTATTGTGTATTCTGCTGTGCATTTTTTTCCTCCCATCTGAGCCCAGGGGGACGGCTGACCAGAGAGACACTTTACTTGGTAGGTGGCTCCATTAGAAAGAACTAAAGCGAATCAAAAGCCACACTCTACTGATGCCAGCCTCAGCCAGCCATTGACTTATGGAAATTGCTGAAGATTTTCTAAAGCAAGCTGAGCAAATTCATTTTCATGAAAATCAGCACCAAATACGAGATTGGTCTAGATGACCTTTAAAGTCCTTCCCATGCCCAAGCTTCAGAGATTTGGGAACACAGAGTTTTACTATAGAAACTACATATATTAGAGTTACTTAACCTCTCTCTTATCCATAGATATCTTTGGATAAGAAAAAAGTCAAAATTTTGAGATGAACTATAATAACGCCATTTGGGTAGACACTGTTGGTTTTGTCTTAATCACAAACCTGTCTTCCCTGGCAACCTTCCAGCTAGTGTTATCCCTTTGATAAATACCTGAACAAAACCATATGTGCTAATGCCTCTGTGAATGAAAACATGAGAAGTTGCTAAGAAATTCACAATGGACATTTGGAGGGGCAGCTGCCATCATGAAACTATGTAGGGAAAAGTTACTAGGTTGAGCAGAAAGATAGAAATAAAGTAGGTAAATGAGAATAACTCTAAGCAGCCCTCCCAATTCTTGAGTGGGTTCCTCTGGATTTAATGTTATATAAAATAAACACGTCTGTGTGTTTTTAAACGACTACATTTCTTTTTCTGCCATTTTTAATCAAAAAGCTCTGAAACTAACACAGAAACCAGGGTATAATGTATGGATAAGAGTCCTGTGGTAAAGAATTCCCCAGAATCTCAGAAGACTTAAGAGATATGGGTTCAAACCCTGGGTCAGGATGATCCCCTAGAGGAGGAAATGACATGCCACTCCAGTATTCTTACCAGGAGAATCCCATAGACAGAGGAGCCTGGCAGGCCAAAGTCCATGAGGTTGCAAAGAGTCAGCCATGACTCAGAGTCTGAGTACAAGAGTACACAGCCAAAATTGATAACAGGCAGGACCTTGTGGGGCTCCTGGGCATTAAAGCTTTTCTGTATCCCCTGTTTCTTGATTATAGGAAATAGGCTTCATTCAGTTTCCACGGGTTTCAATGAGTGGGTTCAAACCGATGCTAATTAAAGGAAGAGAGGGAATGCAGAGACAAGCAACAATCAAGAAACAATAGTATAGCCTTGGTGTGAGGTCCTGGTTCCCCCTCAAGCGATGTACACAATAACATCTTAGAGCTGTTTTGCAGATACTGAAACTCCCACCCCGTGCAAGAAGTTAACTGTATATTCCCCATAAGTACAAAGACCCCAGGCAGGTTGAAACCAGAAGGCTGTTGTTGCTGACATTCATTTATAACACCACCAACTGGAGGAATGTCCACCAATCGGAGGAATGTCCACAAGCTGACCATGCCCTCTTTGAATTAGGTGTGGGAATACAGAGGCTGGATTCAACTTCAAATTCATGCATTTAATGAATAACAAAGAGATGACTAATCTGTGTAAGGGTGAAATTAAGAGCTTTCAAGAAATCATCTGAGATTTGAGCAGAGTTTAATGATAAAGTCTGATAAGAAGAAAGTAAATGGGAAATGCCCATAAACCTGGCTAGTGTTTTGCCTTTGAGAGCCCCCAACATGATGCCTCCACCTGTTTTCTATGGTCAAAATGCTTTTTTTTTTTTTTTTTGTAAATTAATTTATTTATTTTAATTGGAGGCTAATTACTTGACAATATTGTAGTGGTTTTTGCCATTTTTCACATGAATCAGCCATGGGTTTACATATGTCTCCCATCCTGAAACCCCCTCCCACCTCCCCCACCATCCCATCCCTCTGGGTCATCCCAGTGCACCAGCCCTGACCTGAGCACCCCGTCTCATGCATCGAAGCTGGACTGGCGATCTGTTTCACATGTGGTAATATACATGTTTCAACGCTATTCTCTCAAATCATCCCACCCTCGCCTTCTCCCACAGAGTCCAAAAGTTTGTTCTTTACATCTGTGTCTCTTTTGCTGTCTTGCATATAGGGTCATCATTACCATCTTACGAAATTCCATATATATGCATTAATATACTACATTGGGGTTTTCTTTCTGACTTACTTCACTCTGTAAAATAGGCTCCAGTTTCATCCACCTCATGAGAACTGGTTCATGTGCATTCATTTTAATAGCTGAATAATATTCCATTGTGTATATGTACCACAGCTTTCTTATCCATTCATCTGCCAAAGGACATCTAGGTTGCTTCCATGTCCTAGCTATTGCAAACAGTGCTATGATGAACATTGGGGTACACGTGTCTTTTTCAATTCTGGTTTCCTCAGTGTGTATGCCCAGCAGTAGGATTGCTGGGTTGTATGGCAGTTCTATTTCCAGTTTTTAAAGGAATCTCCACACTGTTCTTCATAGTGGCTGTACTTGTTTGCATTCCCACCAACAGTGTAAGAGTTTTCCCTTTTCTCCGCACCCTCTCCAGCATTTATTGTTTGTAGACATTTTGATAGCAGCCATTCTGACCAGCATGAAATGGTACCTCATTGTGGTTTTGATTTGCATTTCTTTGATAATGAGTGATGTTGAGCATCTTTTCATGTGTTTATTAGTCATTTGTATGACTTCTTTGGAGAAATGTCTGTTTCATTCTTTGGCCCATTTTTTGATTGGGTCATTTATTTTTCTGGAATTGAGCTGCATGAGCTGCTTTTATATTTTTGAGATTAATTCTTTGACAGTTTTTCATTTGCTATTATTTTCTCCCATTCTGAAGTCTGTCTTTTCACCTTGCTTATAGTTTCCTTCTTTGTGCAAAAGCGTTTAAGTTTAAATAGGTCCCATTTGTTTATTTTTGCTTTTATTTACATTACTTTGGGAGGTGGGTCTTAGAGGATCCTGCTGTTATTTATTTCAGATATTTTTGCCTATATTTTCCTCTAGGAGTTTTATAGTTTCTGGCCTTACACTTAAATCTTTAATCCATTTTGAGTTTATTTTTGTGTATGGTGTTAGAAAGTGTTCTAGTGTCATTCTTTTACAAGAGGTTGAGCAGTTTTCCCAGCACCACTTGTTAAAGAGGCTGTCTTTTCTCCATTGTATATTCTTGCCTCCTTTGTCAAAGATAAGATGTCCATAGATGTGTGGATTTATCTCTGGGCTTTCTATTCTGTTCCATTGATCTATATTTCTGTCTTTGTGCCAGTACCATACTGTCTTGATGACTGTAACATTGTATAGTATAGTCTGAAGTCAGGCAGGTTGATTCCTCCAGTTCCATTCTTCTTTCTCAAGATTGCTTTGGCTATTCGAGGTTTTTTTGTATTTCCATACAAACTGTGAAATTATTTGTTCTAGTTCTCTGAAAAATACCATTGGCAGCTTGAAAGGGATTGCATTGAATCTATAAATTGCTTTGCTATATATATATACACACACACACACACACACACACACTCATTTTCGCTATATTGATCCTTCCAATCCATGAACATGGTATATTTCTCCATCTATCTGTTTCATCTTTGATTTCTTTCATCAGTGTTTTACAGTTTCCTATATATATGTCTTTTGTTTCTTTAGGTAGTTTTATGCCTAAGTATTTTATTCTTTTCATTGCAGTGGAGAATGGAATTGTTTCCTTAATTCTCTTTCTGTTTTCTCATTGTTAGTGTATGGAGGCTAAACAACATGCTTTTGAATAACCAACAACTCACAGAATGAATCAAAAAAGAAATCCAAATATGCATAGAAATGAACGAAAATGAAAACACAACAACCCAAAACTTACGGGATTCAGCAAAAACCATGCTAAGGGGAAAGTTCATAGCAATACAAGCTTATCTCAAGAAACAAGAGAAAAATCAAATAAATAAACTAACGTTATACCTAAAGCAACTAGAAAAAGAAGAAATGAAGATCCCCAGGGTTAGTAGAAGGAAAGAAATCATAAAAGTTAGGGCATAAATAAATGAAAGTGAAACAAAGAAGACTACAGCAAAAATCCACAAAACTAAAATCTGGTTCTTTGAGAAGATAAATAAAATAAGCAAACCATTAGCCAGACTCATCAAGAAAAAAAAGGAATAAGAATAAAATCAACAGAATTAGAAATGAAAATGGAGAAATCACAACAGACAACACAGAAATATAAAGAATCATAAGAAACTACTATCATCAACTATATGTCAATAAAATGGGCAACTTGGAAGAATGAACAAATTCTTAGAAAAGTATAACCTTCCAAAACTGAACCAGGAAGAAACAGAAAATCTTAACAGACCCACCACATGCATGGAAATCAAAACTGTAATAAAAAATCTTCCAACAAACAAAAGCCCAGAACTAGATGGCCTCACAGGTTAATTCTACCAAAAATTTAGAGAAGAGCTAACCCCTATCCTACTCAAAGTCTTCCATAAAATTGCAGAGGAAGGTAAACTGCCAAACTTATTCTTTGAGGCCACCACCACTCTAATACCAAAACCAGACAAAGATGCCACAAAAAAGAAAACTACAGGCCAATATCACTGATGAACATAGATGCAAAAATCCTCAACAAAATTCTAGCAATCAGAATCCAACAACATATTAAAAAGATCATGCATCATGACCAAGTGGGCTTTATCACAGGGATGGAAGGATTCTTCAATATTCACAAATCAATCAATGTGATACACCACATTAACAAATTGAAAGATAAAAACCATATGATTATCTCAATAGATGCAGAGAAAGCCTTTGACAAAATTTGACATCCATTTATGATAAAAACCCTCCAGAAAGCAGGCATAGAAGGAACATACCTCAACATAATAAAAGCCATATATTATAAACCCACAGCAAACATTCTCAATGGTGAAAAATTGAAAGCATTTCCCCTAAAGTCAGGAACAAGACAAGGCTGCCCTCTCTCACCACTACTATTCAGCATAGCTTGGGAAGTTTTAGCCACAGCAGTCAGAGAAGAAAAATAAATAAAAGGAATTTATATTAGAAAAGAAGAAGTAAAACTCTCACTGCAGATGACATAATCCTCTACATAGAAAACCCTAAAGAAACTACCAGAAAATTACTAGAGCTAATCAATGAATATAGTAAAGTTGCAGGATATAAAATTAACACACAGAAATCCCCTGCATTAAAGGCAATGTCTAGGCTAATCGGCATCCAAAAATCTAGAGTAAAAATGTAGCCAGAATTTTAAAATCTTAAAATACATCTTAATGTCATGAAGTTGTGTCATCAAACACAAAGAGTACTTATTTCTTCTTGGCTGGAAATGATATAACAAACTAAAAGTGATGCAATTTCATTTTGAGGAATAATGGCTAAATACAGTACCGTGGGATACAGATTTATACAATCTGTCATTAAAGTTTAAAACTCTTTTTAGAGTAGCAACTATTAGTATGAGGGAGTTGTCAAATTTCCCATAAAATTAAAATAATTAGCAGAAATTTTAAATTCTGCTACCTCTGGCCTTATCTGATTGGAAAAGTTTGTGGTAAAAAAAGAAGCACAAAGAGATGTCTAACCTTGGAGAAGGCCCAGATCTTAGTGGTGACTGTATCATTTACTTCTCTGTGAATTTGGACTTATTGCTCTTATCTTCAGTTTGCCCACAGCTACTGGGCTTACCAGGTGGCTCAGTGGGTAAAGAGCCTGCCTGCAGTGCAGAAGCATGCTGAAGAAATGGGTTCAATTCCTGCATTGGGAAGATCCCCTGGGAGAGGGCATGGCAAGCCACTCCAGCATTCTTGCCTGGAGAATCCCATGGACAGAGGAGCCTGGCGGGCTACAGTACATAGGTCTCAAAGAGTTGGAGGCAGCTGAGCACAGTACAGCACAAAAGGAAACTATATCCCTCCTATCTGTCGTTGGGAAAATCAAACCCACTGATTCATTTAACAAATATTTGTTGTTTGCATTGGATACTTCACTAGCATATTAGTAAAGCATCAGATACTTCACAGCAGATACTAACTATGCATCAGATACGTTAGCAAATTTCATGAAGATAGTTGTAATACAACACAGACATAAACTCATTTCTAGAGAATGTCTCCTAGAACAAATGTGTAACTAAGCTTGAATAAATTGTAATGACTAATATTCTGGGGACATTTTAGAAAAGCAGTGGGGGAAGGTAACAAACAACCAGCTCTATGAGACCAAGAGATTACAAAAATGAGAAGACATTATAAAGGGTAAAATATCATATAGTGAAAACATAACATTACTGTTTTGAGATATCATCCTCAGATTAACAACTATATTAAAAATATATTGAGCACACACCTGTGCCAGGCTACACATTGATTACCGTGTGTCTGTAACCCAGGTATTAGATGGATCTCCCAAGTCAAATGATTTTCATGTCAAATCCCTCTTCCATATCTAACAACAAACTTGATCTCTTCAAAATATTTGCAATTTTTCTTGTGGAATTTGTTCTCATTGTTCCTTCTGTGAGCAAGTTCCTGACTCCAACAGCACCCTTTTTGAGGCCATGTTGAACCAGAGATAAAACTCAGATAAGTCTCTATTTTCCACCACTGGCTCCACCAATTATAAAACACTAATGTACTGACAGATGTGATGGACAGGTATCACTGGGAATTCTAATTAATGAGACCCATCGACTCAGAATCAGAGGGTAATTATAAAAAATTGCATGTTAGATGTTCTTGTTATTCTGTGTTCTAAAAGTTTAGTCACGATTGCCTGAGACAAATGAACCCTCATTGGCCAGCCTTGTGCCATTTTATTAATGGCTCTCCACTTCCTCTTTTTCACTTCAAATCCTTTCTATTCTTTATGCTGCTCTCAGAAACATAAAACCATTTTTTTTCTCATTTACTCATGAAGAACAGGTTTGCTACTACCAAACCCACCCAGGATGGCACAGTCTACTGCTATACTTCTGAAGATAGTTTTATGAGTAAGTTATCATTTCCCACAATGATACTCAGAAGCACATATTTTTCATGGACATTTTCAGAGGGAAAAAAAGCCCTAGATTTATAGGCTGGAGATCACATGCCCAAGGTTGTATAGGCAGTCAGTGACAGGACTGGAATTCAAACGTGGATCATCGGATGTAAAGCTTGCCATGTGATTCTCTATATCTGTAATCTACATTAGTTTTCCTGTGTGTGCTCCATTCAGGATTTGGTTTTTTTTTTTTTTGAAAGATATTTGAATATACCCCAAAGTTTTAAGAAAATACTACCTTCCTCAAGATGTAAAATGAGCTTTAATTAAGGCAGAACTGCACCCAAAAAAAAAAAAAAATTCCAATTATGTTGATATAATTGTTTGCCCAGCATGATGTCGCCTGATATCAGCTTTAGCAGGCAGTGGAGACATGGTGATATTGGTCTATTACCACTGCAGGCTTGCTCTTAAATTAGACATGGCATTTGGAAAGCAGTCTCTACTTCAACATTCTTAAACAAATATAGATGAAAACTTTTGTCTCTATTTAGACTTCCCACAGAGCTTCATTAATTCAACTCTGTCTGGCCCTTTTGGCCCTTCCTGGAAGGCCATAGCTGTAATGATGAGATACAAACCCATCTGAATATTCAACCTCACAACCTGGCAAGATGCCTGGAACAAGGGCAAGGACAGCTCACTATTATGTTCCTATGTAAATTTTGACACTTACCAAGTGAAAGAGTAGATCAACTTATCCTTGCCTCCCAGTACAACTACAAAGAAGGCAGAGATTCTGATGAAGACAAGACTCTGGGGAGGTGGACGGCACCGAAAACAAGGTGAACGATCTAAACTTGAGTCCTGTCAAATCTACTGCAGATGCAAAAACAGGCTACAGCTCTTAAAATATTTTTCCTATGTTCTGCTCTGAGTTAGATTTTAAGCTACTTCACTTTGCCATTTTGAGACTTCTATTTTTAAAAACTCCTCCAGTAAACTTCAGTGGTGCCATATAGATGATAAATGAAAAATAAATAACAGTATATATTTCTTATGTACTTTGTATATCCTGACTTTGGCCAGACACTATTCTGGACTCTGTATATGTATGTGTATATATATATATACATTTCTCTTTGAAATGAGTGCTACTATTTTTCCTGAGGCCAAGAACGATTAAAGATCTTTCATGGCATCAAACAGCTAGTTATTACTTTCCAACAATTTGATATTGTGCAAGGTCTTTAACCTCTCTAAGCCTCAAGAAAAATAATAGGGTGTATATGGTGCTATTTAACATGATATATATAAGAAGTGTCACGTTTGTGACATGGTAAAAGTGATATGTTAGCAATTTGCTATTCATTTCTTAGGGTTTCCCAGGTGCCTCAGTGGTAAAGATTCTGCCTGCCATGCAGGGGACACAGGTTCGATTCCTGGGTCAGGAAAATCCCCTGGAGAAGGAAACAGCAACCCACTCTAGTATTCTTGCCTGGAGAATCCCAGAGACAAAGGAGCCTGGAGCGCTGCAGTCCATGGAGTCTCAAAGAGTTGGACAGGACATAGACACTAAACAGCAACTTTGACTTCTTAAGGAGGGCGGATCATCATAACAAAAGGATTGGTTAATTTTGAATCAAAAGTCAATGGATTTGGGTGATAAAGTGGGTAAGGACTGCCACAGATGTAAATTACTCATAAACTGGATAATAAGAAACAAAAACTATAGAAAGATCCAGAATGAAGATTCCTGATTTTAGGACCCTAAACATTAAGAGGGAAAATAAAGAGGTTCTTCTGAAAGTCACTGTGAAGAATTGGGGTATGGAGGAGAAAGTATCTGTTTGGGAAGCAATAGAAATGATAAATGGGGGTTTGTACTGATTTTTTTCTGTGTAACATTTAATATAAGTCTTCTTGTTTTCATCAAAGAAATCTTCAGTAAAATAATCATTTCTCATTAAACGCTTGGTAAAATGGTTTTTGTTTTGGTTACATGAGGCACTGAAATCAGCTAAAATTTTGGAAGGTTAGCAGTGGCTGCCCATGTGAGAAAATGTGGACAAGATACATGTTTTATGTATTTCAATATTCCAATTACATAGTCAAGCTAGTCAAGCTGGGTTATCTTATTATGCGATTACAGAAAGGCATTTCACTCCCAAACTGATGACCTGGGTCCTAAAACAACCGGAATGTGTCACTCCTATTTACCAATTTTCAGACTACTGTCTGGCTCCTCTCATGGCTTCAATATCTGGATCCAGGAACTCGGGGTTTAAGCAGTTCTCACTGGAGGCTCCAAAATACCCCCCTGAAGTCCCAGATCCCCTAGAATATAGGGCTATCCATACATATTTTACTGAATCTCTGTGTCTGAAATACTGGACTTTCTTCATCAAGGATCACCCTTTTTCACTAATCTCCTGGAAACTTACACTATCAAAATGTACAGACTGCATCTCTCCTTCCTGAGCAAGAACGAAAGGAAGATCATTCTGATAGTAGAACAGATGGAGAAAGGATTCAAGAGAAGAGGCGAGAAAGACAGAGGAGAGCAGAGAAGAGAGGCAAAGAAAGGTGAAGCAAGTGTTTGAAACCTGTGAGGACATAAAGAGGTGAGTAAAGAAATGATTCTTGCCAAAAAGTTGCAAAACTGAGTCCCCTACTGTAGAAAGGTATGCCCTAGGCATGCCTTCTGGAAAGGTATAGAGGGATATTTAGGGTCCTCAAGATAGAAAAAAATACAACTCACTTAGACTTGTTGGAATATAGCTGTCTTAACATTCGTTGAGAATCACTAAAAGAGGTTATATATTTAAAACTGAGGTTCATGGTCCCCATTCTGATTCCAGTGACCTTGGAGGAGATCCCAAAATCTCTGTGTTTAATAAACTCTTCAGATGGCTCATAAAAATTCACAGAGAATGAGACTTTAAGAAACACTAGACTGAGAGGGTTGCCCCTGGAGTGTTTTAGCCAGAAAAGACATTAAGAACTGCAACAGATCAAATTTTCTTCTCTTGCTGACACTAGGAGCTAACTGACCTGGAACTGTTCTAAGACTTGTCCTAGAAGTCTAGTAGTCCAAACAGGGTAAATAAGATAAAGAACCGAGTTAATGGTACAACCAGTACCTGGGCAATGTGTAAGGGAAATATTGGTGCCCTGTGGATTACTAGCATGCTAAGGTACAAGAAAATTACTCAGGTGATTAGCCTGAAAACAAATGCCTTTATGCCTGTTATCTGTTCTCTGGATCCCCAAAATGATTAAAAGGCAACCGATCCTCTGAAGACATTATTCTTTGCATACTAGGTCTACAGATTTTCTGTGACTGGTTGTTTGACAATTCAGACTTATTTGTACAGAGCACAGATCCATCACACAGATGCCAGAAATGAAATGAAATTACATATGATCAAATCACTGGTCAAGATGAGCAAACTATTCACCCCTTTCTCTCCAGGCCTTTCTAGTAATGTCCTGGTGCTATCAAACTACCACTACTTTTATCCTCATTGAAAATCAAACCCATTTAGAGTAAAATTATATTGCTTTCTGCTGACTATGCCTTATGCAGGATATGTCTTTTATTTATCAACCTACCTGTATTTTCATATAGTTATTATCAAGTGTGGTAACTAGCCACTCACAGATGAGTTAAAATCTAGATATACCTATAAGCATATATATATGCTTACACAAAGAATATGCTTGTGTATATATATATACATACATATATATATATATATTTCTGTGTATATATTTATATATTGAATAATATACACATGTATATCATGATGTATATATTCTGTATAAACCAATCCTGAGATTTCAAGTAATTTTAAGAGAAAATTTGCAGAAAACTCCAGAGCACTATAAAAGATACTGACAAAATAGAATTACAAGGGATAAAATCATTTTGAAACCTTACTTTTTAAAAAACCTATTCATGCTGCTAGTTCCCTAAAAGAGGGGGGGTGGGGATCAGAATGTAAAAGGAAATAACATTACCATGGAAAACTTATCAAATATAAGGACAGAGTATATATCTCAAAAATACCTTCAGAAGAAAAAAGTCAAATCGCCAATGAAAACAGAAAGCAAGAAAAATTTTATTATCTATCAATTTTAATATAAAATTAATATAAACATTATTGCTAAATCAATTTAACACTGATTTTAGTTAATGAGTATGTTTTCTCCTGTTTTCTTTTTATACTCCCAAGAAACGAAAAGTAATCCTGATAATTCTGAATCTGATTATAATATCTAGAAAGAAATATTAATGTGAATCATCATCATAAATGCTCAGTCACTCCCACAGCAAATACAAAGGCAAAATGACCTGCAGAACTGTTCCTACACAACTTTGGGGACTTTTTAGATGTTAACGATAGCTGCCAAAGAAGTTTTAGAGAGTAAGGTTAACTAATCACCTCCCAACCTTGCTTCAAAGCTATAAAGAAAGCACACTCGAGACCAAATTCTACCATTAATACAGGCATTTATTTATTACACATGCATTAGAAAGTAATCAGAAAACACATACACACACACACATACACACACCTTGCACACTCAAGGTCCTTTCTGCTTGCATAGAGGGTTCACTCAAGTTAAACACTAAGTTTCCAGATTCAAGCTATTAATATTCTATGTGATTAGGTGACCAGTGTCCTATAGAGTTAAAGCCTGGAAGCAGAACAGTCTGGGAATTTAGCCTTGAGCCTAGTCTTCCCATAGGTAAAGGAGTAAGACCTCACTCAATTCTTATAATGACATGTTCAGGCAAATGTGAGAAGTCTTTAAAATACATTTAGTAACTCCTTATCTTGAGTAAATTTAATGTCTGCAATGAGAGCCTAGTTCTAACATTTTATCGGGCTGATTAGCAAATAAATCAATGAATGCAAATCCTTTTTTTCTGATATTCATTATATATATGGGTCAAGGATGAATTTATAGCTCTGTGACTTGCCTTTGGTCTTCTTCATATCTGGTTTGTTGTCCCTCCAACATGGATTCTGTATTAGGATATTGACCACCAGAGATAATTTATAACATATTGACATATATGTACTTTCTCTATATCATGTATCATGACTGACATATTTTAGAGCATATTACAGATATCATAATGATAACCTTGCATACAGACCAAAAAGTTGCTATATCAGCAATGAGATATGAAGATGCAAGAAAGGCCTCCTCATCACAAGTTGTTTCCCAAGCTGGTATTGAAATTTTCCCTGGGGACTATCACCTTGGCCAGGAGAACTGAATGCAGACCATGGAAGGCTAGTGCTAAGTGAGCACTCAGAAACTGAGGAGTTTGTTGGATCATGGGGTGATGAATTCCAAATGTGATGGGAGATACTAGAATGGTTTCTGCCTTCTTCTCCCTTCATCTCTCACACTTCCTATTCTGGAAGACTTTTAATATCAGTCTCCTGAAGTTTGGTTGGAGCTATGAGGAAGGTGAGATTCAGTGGAAACCATATTTTGCAGATAAGAGGTTTAAGAGACTAAAGGGTGAAGGGTAAGAAGATACAGTAGAAATGGAGAAGGATGCTCAGATTTTATGTTGTGTAACCACATAGTTGAAGGTGCTATTTATTCCTGACATGCAGAATGCAAAAAAAAAAAAAAAAAAGGTGTTGAGAAAAATATTTGTTACATATTGATTCAGTGGTTCAGGAAAGTCCTGAGAGCAGTCAGTGTTGCTTTTACAACCACCTTCTAAATCAGATTACTCTCCTCTTTGATTTTATGACCTTAAATCATCTTGCAAGGAAGTTACTGGAAAGGCAGATAAAGCTGTTGGAATTATGGCCATGTATGGGCAAGATTATATATATTTTTTATTTCCAGAAAGCCTCTGCTACACATTACTAATAAAAATATTAGATAATTTTCTGATAAGTAGTACCATAGTATCAGAAGATAGACATCTCTGGTTTTGTAATAAGTTTGAGCTCTGACATTGTTAATTGTGTTAACCTGAGCACATAACTTGAGCCCTGTGAGTCATAGGTTTCTCATCTGTAAAATTAGGATGCCACTACACTTTATCTTTTGTCTATTGGGCCATGTATCAATGAATCAAGTGGAAAGATGAGAAGTGTTTGTGAATGATACTTTGTTATAAATGCGATCTTTATTTTCACAATTAACATTGTTAGAGCAAGATATTTGTTTCTTCTGTCTTACATACATAACTATTTCTAGGACCAAATGCTTAATGGTGTTTAATTGTTAACTACATATATATTATGAGTCATCTATAGTCTATAGGCAATTTATTGCTTTCGAAGGTCAATAGGCTAGTTGACGTGTATGTATGTGTGTGTCTTATGTATTCTAGAATATTTTGAAATATAAAAGCATGCTCTGAACTTAGTCTTTTGTGATTGATTTGGTCAATATAGGTATCATAGAATATATTGATGCAGTATTTCCAATTCAAATAAACACCGAAAACAATTACCCAATGGAAGATAGCTTGTTCAAATGTAAGTAGCTGTCCAAAGATAGCTTGTACTAAAGTAATATCATTGGTATTCAAGTGCTGTCATGAAGAACAATTTTATTTAATGTTTAGTATCTTAAAACCACTATCTACCTATTTAAAGTTTTGTTGTTAGAGTTGTTCACTTGCTAAGCTGGGTCCATCTCTTTGTGACCCCATGGACTGTAGTGAGCCAGGCTCCTCTGTCCTCCGCTATCTCCCATAGTTTGCTCAAAATCATGTTCATTGAGTTGGTGATACTATCTAACCATCTTATCCTCTGCCTCTCCCTTCTCCTTTTGCCTTCAGTCTCTCCTGGCATCAGGGTCTTTCCCAATAAGTCAGCTCTTTGCATTAGGTGGCCAAAATATTGGAGCTTCAGCTTCACCAACAGTCCCTCCAACAAATATTCAGGGTTGATTTCCTTTAGGACTGACTGGGGAAAAGAAAAACCAGAACTGGTAAATGCCTTTGTATCAGTGATAGTACAGAAATTTACTACATTGGGTCTGCTGTTGCTGCTTAGTTGCCTCAGTTGTGTCTGACTCTGTGCATCCACCCCATGGACTGCAGCCCGCCAGGCTCCTCTGTCCATGGGATTCTCCAGGCAAGAGTACTAGAGTGGGTTGTCATGCCCTCCTCCAGGAGATCTTGCTGACCCAGGGATCGAACCTGGGTCTCCTGCATTGCAGGCAGATTCTTTACCTCTGAGCCACCAGGGAAGCCCACATTGGGTTTAATCTCCTCAAATTTAAATCAACAGTTCTTCCTTCTGAGAAGGATATATCAGCTCAAGGTCTCATGGTATTCTTCTTCCCTTATATCTTTCAACTTCTTTTCCCTGCATTACACTTCTTTGTCTGCAGTGAGTTGCAAACAAAGGTTAATTTAGAAATACCAACTTCATATTATTTATCTACATTGAATGAAACACACTTGTACAAACAATAGTGGCCTTCTTGTGCAGTATAGGATGTTGTCAATCATACGGCAATTCAGTTTTGGCACACTATGAACTATTTATTTCTTAAGTTCAGAACTTTGGGCTTCAAAGGCTTGAAGAGGATTTTCCCCCTTTACAAGAAACTAGTAAGTTTACAGGACCTAATATTTATTTCACGGTCAAAATTGCACTATTATATTGATAAATATTTAATAACCTTGAGTCCGTTGGTTATTGCCGTGTACATTTCATATAAATGTGTTATTGCCCTAAAAATGTAATGTTGCCCATTTAGGAAGTAAAAGAAGGGTGAAAAATCTTTCCAACCAGAGATGACATAGAATTCAACTTTAATTTGGAGCAAAGAGAAGAAGAGGAAAAACTACCAACCAAATATTTTTTGAGGTCCAGACAGATTATGCTTTAACAAAGTTTCCATTCAGAAAAAAACATCTGGAAAACTCTATGAAAATTTTCAAAATTATTTAAGCTGAAAGACTTACAATACCACAGATTCAAGTTTATTTTGAGAGAGAAAAATAGATAGATGATGATGTAAATTCTGACGTTTCTACAGATGACTAAAATTCATTTAGTTTATTCAGTGGGAGATGAGTGGGGGTGGGAGGAAAAAGCAACATCAAATGAGAATCAATTTCTGTAATAGAGAAAGTGGGTATTTGGGTAAATGAATAAAATGAAAGAGCAATCTCTGAATAAAAAAGGACACTCCTTGCTTTTATAAATAAGATTGAGCTTATAAATAAAAAAATACATCACACAGTAAAATAAAAACAGCTTTTGTTTTTGCAGCTGGTAGCTTTACAATTCAATACAGTAGTTTTCACATTTTTTATGATGAGGACTCTTTTTAGATGCCCAAGATTTTTTTTTAGATATGTACAATATAGTCAATGTACTGTCAATGTTTGTGAAATGAGTAAAGCTATTTTAAATTACCGATACTTCAAAATGTTAAAAAAAATAAAAAAGAAGTCACAGTAGTATAAGCACAAACAAAAAGTGGTACATATTTAGGAAGCTAGATTAAAGAGACATGCCAGACAGTTGATCAAAATGCCGGCCTACAAAGGGCAGTAAAACAAGACTGAAATAAAAATAGGTTGCCTGTTAACTCAGATTGAATTTGACTTGTTAAATTCTCATTGAATTGTAAATTGTCCCTATTTCTCTGCTTGAAGAAGATAATAACAGCTTCAAGTAGGAATTTTATAACTCTCTTCAAGGGGCCCTAGCCCCACTTCTACTAAATAGATGTCATTGTTCAGTCGCTCTATCACGTCCGACTCTTTGTGAGCCCATGGACTGCAGCACACCTGGCCTCCCTGTCCTTCACCAACTCCCAGAGTTTGCTCAAACTCATGTCCATTGAGTCGGTGATGCCATCCAACCATCTCATCCTCTGTCGTCCCCTTCTCCTGCTTTCAATCTTTCCCGGCATCAAGGTCTTTTCTAATAAGTCAGCTCTTTGCATCAGGTGGCCAAAGTACTGGAGCTTCAGCTTCATCACCAGTCTTTCCAATGAACATTGGATTGATTTCCTTTAGGATTGACTGGTGGGATCTCTTTGCAGTCCAAGGGACTCTCAAGAGTCTTCTCCAACACCACAGTTCAAAAGCATCAATTCTTTAGCACTCAACCATCTTTACAGTCCAACTCTCACATGCATACATGACTACTGGAAAAACCATACCTTTGACTAAATGGACCTTTGTCGACAAAGTAATGTCTCTGCTTTTTAATATGCTGTCTAGGTTGGTCATAGCTTTCCTTCCAAGGAGCAAGTATTTTTTAATTCCATTGCTGCAGTCACTCTCTGCAGTGATTTTATAGCAATTCTTAAAAATATTGGCCTGAAAAGGTGCTAAATTCTAGGTTCCCCAGGGATGGCCATTTCTCCATGCAGCAGAGCATAATCCATTAAGTATGATATTATTTTCAAACTACAGTTCACTGCAGGCATATGGATTCGAATATGCTTCACATTAACCCTTTGCCCACTTCTAATGGGCCTGCAATCTGTAGATCAGGCATAACTGAATTCTCCAATAGACTCTTCCGATTAGAATGTCCCTCAAGGATTCTACCACTAGTCTGGGTCTTGAGTCAAAACTTTTCTTGACCCCATTTGTCATGAGGCCTAGTTATGCCCTAGTATTTAGCTTCAGACTCTCAATGGCCCCGTACTGACACCCTGCAATAAATCACTCCTTTCATGGGGAAGCTCGAGTGGCCTAACTCTGCTTCCAAAGAGCCCTAAGAAGGTCGATTTCTTTGGTCCTTCACACACAGAGCCATTCTGGAGAAAATGCAACGTCGGTTTTGGGCTTGAGCCCAGTCATACAGAAGGCATGCAAAGCTTAGTCCCCGAGTTAGGTTTCACTGTCAATTCTTTCCAGGGTTCCTGACTGCTTTACCTTCCTTCACTTCTTTCACCGTTTGTCTTTAATCCCAATTCAGTTTTGATCTAAATTAGATATATTGTCTCTCCTCCAAATCATGTGGATTTTCCTTTCCCTTTTATGGGTTCGTGAAAGTAGATGTTCTAATATATTGTCACTTGAGAGAAGATATATTACTTTAAATACAAACTCAATCATACACATCAAAAAAGATATGTTCCTGACATGGGGTCCTCCGCACACTATGGGACACTTGCAAAGAACTTACTCTTTTTGCCACTAGTACACAGGTATTGATGGTTGAGCTTCTAGATGCTGATATTAAGCACAGAAATGCACCCAAAATAGCGAATTCACAGAATGATATGAAGATGATAAAATGATATGTATGGCATCAGTCCATGGCCCTTCATTTGCTATAGCTAAATTTTATAGTCCCTGGATGATAGGAAAGTTGTCACTAAAATGTTATATGGCTGCATTTTCATAGGAAAATCCAAACGTCAATTTTTTTCAATCACTAGAAAGCAGATTTAGGAAAACCTAAGAACTCAGAATATATATACATCAAAATTCTTATAACAAAACTGACAGTAAAAAAAGGGAGATAAATCCACATTGGAGATTTTTACACTATCTCAGGAATTGAGATTGCCCAAACCAAAGCACATGCATAGAGGTAAAAATTACATATTTAAATCTGAATAACACTGCCCAACACTTGCAATATTCAATATTTAGAAAATATTTAATCCAACAGTTGTAGAATATATATCCTTTTCAAACTGTGCATGGAATGTTGACCAAGATAGATCATGTGCACCTGCATAAGAAAAACAATCTCAGTATACTTCAAAAGATTAAAAGTCTATACAGTACTCTGCCATCACAGAAAAAATTAAATTAGAAATAAGTATACAAGAGATACAGAAAAGCAATATATTTATAATTAAATAACTAGTTATAATTCATCCATATTCAAAAAATAAATCAAAAGAGACTATATATGGTAATGAATTACAATTCAAATGTGGTCATCACAATTTGTGAGATGCATATAAAGACACAAAGTGTAGCCCAAAGCCCAGCCAGCTCCTTTCTTGTAAATGAAGTTTTATCAGAAACAACCCACATTATTCATTGATATATTGTCTACAGCTATTTTTGTATTGCAACAGCCTAGTGGAGGAATGGTGACATCCATTATATGGCTTACAAATGTTAAAAATACTTATTTACTGTATGACTCTTTACAGAAAAAGATTATTGACCTTTGATATAAGCAATGGTTAAAGATAAACACTTTTTAAAACATTTAAGAAAGATTTTTAAAAATTGACAAGTTTTCTCCCTTAAGAAGAAAGAAAAGAAAGAAAAATCCAAAATAAGTAGAATGAAGGAAATGAAAATGAGTAGGAAAATGAAATAGAAAAAAATTTAAAGTAATAAAGTCACATTGCTTCTTATCTGCAAAGGTTAATAATAATCCAGTTAAATGCAATAATAGTATGTAATATACAACAAACTGTATTTTATATTTACATAACTGTAGATAAAATTTATTTATATTTAACATAGAAAGGGATCTATAATAATACATTATGTATAAATATATTTAATAATGATATGATGCATAATAATAATGTAGTACAATAATAGCAATAAATATAGCCAAGAAATAGAGACAGCACAAAATATCAGTATTGAGAATGAATTAAAGTATGAAATAGATAATAACATTATAAATGTTTATGCCAATAATTTCCACATTTAAATGAAGCAGAAAAATATCTCTGGAAACACAACTTACAAAAACTGATAAAAGCACATCTAAAAGTCTGATATTTATTAAAAATTTAAATTTGCTATAAGCTGTCTTAAAAAATATCAGGCACATTTGGTTTCATTCACATATGGTGAATACTATTAAACATTTTAAAAAGAAATAACAAACCTCGAATAGCCAAAGCAATCTTGAGAAAGAAGAATGGAACTGGAGGAATCAACCTGCCTGACTTCAGACTCTACTACAAAGCCACAGTCATCAAGACAGTATGGTACTGGCACAAAGACAGAAATATAGATCAACGGAACAGAATAGAAAGCCCAGAGATAAATCCACATACCTATGGACACCTTATCTTCAACAAAGGAGGCAAGGATATACAATGGAAAAAAGATAACTTTCGTTAGCATGTGGTGCTGAGAAAACTGGTCAACCACTTATAAAAGAATAAGACTAGAACACTTTCTAACACCATACACAAAAATAAACTCAAAATGGATTAAAGATCTAAATGTAAGACCAGAAACTATAAAACTCCTAGAGGAGAACATAGGCAAAACACTCTCTGACATAAATCACAGCAAGATCCTCTATGATCCACCTCCCAGAATATTGGAAATAAAAGCAAAATAAACAAATGGGGCCTAATTAAACTTAAAAGCTTTTGCACAGCAAAGGAAACTATAAGCAAGGTGAAAAGACAGCCCTCAGATTGGGAGAAAATAATAGCAAATGAAGCAACAGACAGAGGATTAATCCCAAAAATATACAAGCAACTCCTACAGCTCAATTCCAGAAAAATAAATGACCCAATCAAAAAATGGGCCAAATATCTAAACAGACATTTCTCCAAAGAAGACATACAGATGGCTAACAAACACATGAAAAGATGCTCAACATCACTCATTATCAGAGAAATGCAAATCAAAACCACAATGAGGTACCATTACACGCCAGTCAGAATGGCTGCTATCCAAAAGTCTACAAGCAATAAATGCTGGAGAGGGTGTGGAGAAAAGGGAACCCTCTTACACTGTTGGTGGGAATGCAAACTAGTACAGCCACTATGGAGAACAGTGTGGAGATTCCTTAAAAACTGGAATCAGAACTGCCATATGACCCAGCAATCCCACTCCTGGGCATACACACCAAGGAAACCAGAACTGAAAGAGACACGTGTACCCCAATGTTCATCACAGCACTGTTTATAATTGCTGGGACGTGGAAGCAACCTAGATGCCCATCAGTAGATGAATGGATAAGAAAGTTGTGGTACATACACACCATGGAATATTACTCAGCCATTAAGAATAATTCATTTAAATCAGTTCTAATGAGATGGATGAAACTGGAGCCCATTATACAGAGTGAAGTAAGCCAGAAAGGGAAACTCCAGTACAGTATACTAACACATATATATGGAATTTAGAAAGATGGTAACGATAACCCTGTATGCAAAACAGAAAGAGACACAGATGTAAAGAACAGACTTTTGGACTCTATAGGAGAAGGTGAGGGTGGGATGATCTGAGAGAACAGCATCGAAACATGTATATTATCAAGTGTGAAACAGATTGCCAGCCCAGGTTGGATGCATGAGACGGATGCTCAGGGCAGGTGCGCTGGGAAGACCCAGAAGAATGGGATGGGGAGGGAGGTGGGAGGGGGGATCGGAGGGGGAACACATGTAAATCCACGGCTGATTCATGTCAATGTATGAAAAACCACTACAATATTGTAAAGTAATTAGCCTCCAACTAATAAAAATAAATGGGAAAAAAAGAAAAAAAAAAAGAAACAACATAAAGAAGTTAAACTCTTTCAGAAAATAGAGATCAGTTGCTAGCTTTCTTATTGAGCCAGAACAATGCATATGCTGTGTTGCGCTTAGTCACTCAATTGTGTCCAACTATCTGAGACCACATGGACTGTTTATCCTGCCAGGCTCCTCTGCCCATGGGAATTCTCCAGGCAAGAATGCTGGAGTGGGTTGCCATGCCCTCCTCCAGGGGATCTTTCCAACCTAGGGATCAAACTCAGGTCTCCTGCATTGCAAGCAGATTCTTTACCTTCTGACCCAAGAATACTGGAGTGCGTAGTCTATCCCTTCTCCAGAGGATCTTCCGGACCCAGGAATTGAATCAGAGTCTCCTGCATTGCAGTCAGATTATTAACAGGGAAGCAGAGAACAACTCGTATCAAATCTGTAAAAGACATTATAAGAAAAAATTATAAGCAAGTATTTCCTCATAAACCACTTATTTAATATTTTAAAATATTAGCAAATCAAATCCAGCAACCAAAAAATAATAGATTATAAACAAGTAGAATTTATCTCACTTGATTAGACATTTAAAAATCAATAAATTCACCAAATTAATAGAACAACAACAACAACAAAATCACAGATTTAAGAAACGCATTTCAAAATCCAATAGTTATTCTCAGTAAAAAAAGTATTGGCAACACAGGAAGGGAGAAAATTTTTCTCAAGCAATGCGTGTCTATAAAACTTCACATCATGTTAATGATGAAATACTAAACGTTTCCTCCCTGTGTTGGAGAGGAGAGCAAAGCTGTTTATCTCACTGGTGGTGGTGGTACTCACTGTGTCCGACTCTTTGTGACTCCATGGACAGTAGCCTACAAGGCTGCTCTGTCCGTGGGATATTCCCAGCAAGAATACTGGAGTGCGTTGCCATTTCTTCCTACAGGGGATCTTCCTGACCAGTGATCAAAATGGAGTTTCCTGCTTCTCTTGCTGTATCAGGCGGATTCTTTACCACCGAGCCTCCTGGGAAGCCCATATATCTCACTATCTATACTCACCATTAGAATGGCATTCCGAGATAATGGAATAGGGCAAGAAAAGAAATAAAATGTATTCAGATTGGAAAGAACATAATCAAACAGCTTTTATTTGAAAACAACAAAATTGGTGAAAGTAAAATTTTAGGGACTTTCCAAAAATGGAAAAAGGAAATAATAGATGGATTTAGTAGCATAAAGTTGTACACTATTACTAGTCAAAGTTCATATTTATTTCCATATAGTAGGCAGAAACAATTAGGAAAGTGAATAAAACATTCATATCAACAGAAACATAAAATGCTTGGAAATCTATTCATCAAAACTTGCTGAGCTTCTATTGTGAATGTTATAAAACATTGCATATAAAATTAAAGAGAGCCAAAATATATGGAAAGACATGTATTGATTTTAGATTAGAAAAGTTAACATTGTTTAGACAATCATTCTTCACATACTGATTTACAGGTTCAATACAATCCAGAAAAAATTCCCCCAAATTTAATTTTATAGAAATTGAGGAGATTCTCAATTCAGATGGTAGTGATCCCTGAGGAAGTTCGGGAATGTATGTGTATGTAGTGGGTGAACGGGTTTATTTCTTAATCATGGGGGAGGAGCAAAATGTAGTCTAATGGCTAGAGAACAGGGCCAAAACGAGAAAGATATAACTTCGAAAGGAAGAACTTTCCATATCTCTTTGAGAAATTCTGCTCTAGGTGATTAAAATCTTAGCCATAAAGTGTGATATTTAGAAGAGATTTAAATCAAGATCAAATTTATCATTTTATGTAAAAAATGAAATTAACATTAATTTTGTTTGAAGCTATCAGATTTTTCACAGAAGTATGAAATTATTAAAGCCTAGATGCCTCGATTTCCAGTCAAGTACTCTTTCTGCTTTACCATTTCTCAAAGTAAAATCAGAATTTTTAAAAAATGGACTCTTTAAGCTGAAGAGTTGATTTTGATTGTAGGTTTTAATTTTTATAGGGAAAGTTGGATTTTAAAGAAAGTGATATAATGGAATACTACTCACCATTATAGCAGAACAATACTCCAAAGTTTAGTGATTGGAAACATATTAACAAACAGCTTATTATTTTTCACATTCTGTGGTTTAGGGGACTCATCTGGATGGCTCTGTTAGATCCCTGGGTTGGGAAGATTCCCTGGAGAAGCGAATGGCAACGCACTCCAGTATTCTTGCCCGTAGAATTTCATGAACAAAAGAGCTAGTGGGCTAGAGTCCAGAGGATCACAAAGAGTTGGGCATGACTGACGTGATTTAGCATGCACAGGCGCTGACCTATGGGATGCTGAAGAGCTGGAGTGTCTCCTTCTGCGTTCTCTCGGGTTAGTGATTAAACGGCAACAACCCGGTGGTTATGGGACTGGTCACAGGAAAGAGACTGGCTTAGACCTAAAACTGGCATTGTCACTTCCACTGCCATTCATTGTGAAACAACCACAGGGCTCATCCGTGCTTCAAAAGACAGAAAATAAGTCCACCTCTTTATGTAAGTGGCTAATGAAATTATTAGAAATAATATTTCCAGACTTCCTGGAATGCAAAGTCAAGTGGGCCATAGGAAGCATCACTAGGAACAAAGTTAGTGGAGGTGATGGAATTCCAGTTGAGCTATTTCAAATCCTGAAAGATGATGCTGTGAAAGTGCTGCACTCAGTATGCCAGCAAATTTTTAAAACTCAGCAGTGGCCACAGATTGGAAAAGGTCAGTTTTCATTCCAACCCCAAAGAAAGGCAATACCAATGAAAGTTCAAACTATGGCGCAATTGCATTCATCTCACACGCTAGCAAAGTAATGCTCAAAATTCTCCAAGCCAGGCTTCAACAGTACGTGAACCATGAACTTCCAGACGTTCAAGCTGGATTTAGAAAAGGCAGAGGACCTAGAGATCAAATTGCCAACATCTGTTGGATCATCGAAGAAGCAAGAGAGTTCCAGAAAATATCTACTTCTGCTTTATTGACTATGCCAAAGCCTTTGACTGTGTGGATCACAACAAACTGTGGAAAATTCTAAAAGAGATGGGAATACCATACCACCTGACCTGCCTCTTGAGAAACCTCTATGCAGGTGAGGAAGCAACAGTTAGAACTGGACATGGAACAACAGACTGGTTACAAATAGGAAAAGGAGTATGTCAAGGCTGTATATTGTCACCCTGCATATTTAATTTATATGCAAAATACATCATGTGAAATGCCAGGTTGGATGAACCACAAGCTAAAATCAAGATTGCCAGGAGAAATATCAGTAACCTCAGATATGCAAATGACACCACCCTTATGGCAAAAAGCAAAGAACTAAAGAGCCTCTTGAAAGTGAAAGAGGAGAGAAAAAGTTGACTTAAAACCTCAACATTCAGAAAAATGAGATGTTGGCATTCAGTCCCATCAGTTCATGGTAACTAGATGGGGAAACAGTAGAAATAATGACAGACTTTATTTTCAGTTCAGTTCATTCCATTAGCTCAGTCGTGTTGGACTCTTTGTGGCCCTATGAACTGCAGCACGCCAGGCCTCCCTGTCCATCACTAACTCCCGGAGTTTACCCAAACTCACATCCATTGAGTTGGTGATGCCATCCAACCATCTCATCCTCTGTCATCCCCTTCTCCTCCCCCCTTCAATCTTTCCCAGCATCAGGGTCTTTTCCAATGAGTCAATTCTTTGCATCAGGCGGCCAAAGTACTGGAGCTTCAGCTTCAACATCTGTCCTTCCAAAGAATATTCAGGAATGATTTCCTTTAGGATGGACTGGTTGGATCTCCTTGCAGTCCAAAGGACTTTCAAGAGTCTTCTCCAACACTACAGTTCAAAAGTATTAATTCTTTGGCACTCAGACTTCTTTATGGTTCAACTCCCAAATCCATACACGACTACTGGAAAAACCATAGCTTTGACTAGACAGAACTTTGTCGGTGAAGTAATGTCTCTGCTTTTTAATATGCTGTCTAGGTTGGTCGTAGCAAGCTAATATTGCTTGCACTGATATTTTTTCATTCTTAACATGCACATGCCTTTGTGGGTTACCTATAAAACTTACTGTGATCCATCCTGTTGTACCAAAGCCACATGCCAAAATTTCTGCAATAAAGATCCTTGCTATCTGATATGAGAGTCTTTTGGTGGTGGTGTTCAATCACTGTCATGTTTGACACTTTGTGATCCCATGGACTGCAGTAGGCCAGGATTTCCTGTCCTTTACCATCTCCCGGAGTTTGCTCAATCTCATGTCCATTCAGTTAATGATGATGCCATCCAACCATCTCACCTTCTGTCGTCCCCTTCTCCTGTCTTCAATCTTTCCCAGCATCAGGATCTTTTCCAATGAGTTGGCTCTTCGCATCAGGACGCCAAATTACTGCAGCTTCAGCCTCAGCATCAGTCCTTCCAATGAATATTCAGGGTTGATTTCCTTAGGAGAGACTGAGAGCTGAGAGCCTGGGAGCTGTGATAAGATGCCCATAAGATTCTTTGGAGTCCTTTTCTTCCTAGTTAACAGGGTCTGCAAGGCGCTGACTTAAATCTTTCTCAGGTCTTAACAAAGTGTCACATCCTTGACATCCTGGTCCTAATGCCAGTATTGTACTGATCACAATCTGGCTTTGATCTTTCTGCCAAGGTCGTTGTTTAGTTTGAGAGTTTGCTAGGTGTGCTCAACAAACCCCTACAAAGTTAAGAGGCTTAAAACAGTAGTTTATTTTTATGTCCCAAGTTTTTTGTGAGTTGAATGGTCTCAGTTGTGTAGTTCTACTTGGAGGTATCTTCTTAGAGGTGACCGTGGTCCAACGGGGCTGGTCCTGAAATTGTCCAGTGTCCAAGATAGCTTCTTCATTTGTTTGTCTTGTGTATCAGCCAGTCTGAAAATGACACCTGCCCACTAGCTGGGCTTCTAACTTGACAGGTGGCATCTCCACCTGGATAGCTTGGCTCTCCTTATAGCATGACTGTCTCAGGTTAGTCAGAATTCTGAAACGTGAATAAATGATCCAGAAGGACCAGGTGGAAGCTGTAAGTCTTCTTATAAACCAGCCCTAGAAATAAGACTGTGTTATCCTTGCCATGTTTGGTCAAAATAAGGCAGTGCATCACCAGGCAAGTGAGGAAGCAAACAGGCAGACTATGCAGGTATATGAAGATTCAAAGGAGTGGTTCACGGGGAGGGGAGAACTTTAGAACTAATTCCCACATTTATATAGCTAATAAGTGGCAAAACTAGACTTTTGACCTCAATTTGATGACTGCCAAAGTCTATACCTCCAACTAATATATTTTGCCCCTCTATTTCTTTTTTTTAAATGCTACGTATGTCAAAAAATTTGTTTGTCTATTGTATTGCTTTTGGAAGGTATGGGGGTTAGTTTTATGTTTCAACTTGTTTAGGCTGTAAGATATATTTATTTAAAAATATTAATCTAGAGGTTGTTGTGAAGGTATTCAGTATATGCTGTTAACATCTACAATCAGTTTACTTTAGAAAAAGATTATCCTTGCTAATGTGCATGTGCGCGTAGTCGCTCAGTTGTATCCAACTCTTTGTAATCCCTTAGACTGTATGTAGCCCACCAGGCTCTTCTGTTCATGGGATTCTCCAGGCAAGAATACTGGAGTGGGTTGCCATGCCCTCCTCTAAGGGGTCTCCCTGACCCAAGGGTCGAACTTGCATCTCCTCTGTCTCCTGCCTTGCATGTGGATTCTTTACCCCCATAGTCGTCGGGGTGTCATTTAATCAGTTGAAAGTTCTGAAAATCAAAGATCTGAAGTTTCCTGGAGAAGAAGAAATTCTCCCTTAAGACTGGATCTGAGTTTCCTGTGTTTAGGCCTGACTCACCTACAGATTTCAGATTTGCCAGCCTCCATAATTATATAAACCAATTTTAATTGTTTTTTACACATGTGTACATGCATTGTAGCTATAGGTATATGGTGAGAATATATAAGTATATATGCTTATTTTATTATATAAAATTTGTAAATGTTTATGTGTATAGTATGTGAGCATATACACTTATCTACACATTTGTATACATAGCATATGTACTCATATTATATAATAGCATATTATACTATTACCTAAATGTAGATCTATATGTGTAATATGTGCATATGTATGTTTATATAAATATAACCTATTGTTTCTATTCTCTGGAGAACCCTGATTAATACGGGGGTATGCATTTGGCCTATAAGGGAAGGGCATTTAATTTGGAACCACATTAAAGTGGTTTACATTTGTGGGTTTAAACTGCCATGTTTTGTAACTCTCACTTTTTCAAAAGGCTATATCTGTGTGTGTAGCAAAGTAGCCCTTAAAGTGCTTTTATGTACTGATGCCAACTCTCTCTAAAATTAAAAAAATAAAAGCAACTTACACACTGTTCATACAAGAGGCCACTAGAATATGGTGATATTTTTGTAAAACCAAGGCATCCAAAATTCCATCGTGTATTTAACAAGTTGAGCAAATAGAAATGAAACAAAACAAAAAGCATCATACGTGTAAGTTGGCATTAAAAAAAAAAAAGCACAGAACATTAGTCTGCAGTTGTGACAATACTGTATCGTATCTGCATAAGTGTTTTTCTTGGTTGGGGCAAATCTAGTCAAAGCTTAACCTACTTAGAATGTAGATTTGTGTGGCTTTTTGGTGAAATGTGTTGAAGGGATGGATGATACTGCTGGAACTCTGGGACTTTCGCATTAAGCTCCAGCTGGGCCCAGTAGACACTGTCCAAAAGATGACCTCCAAATAATTAAATGATTTCCATATGTTTGCTCATGTATACTCTTCTAATTCGAGTGCTGCCATCTTTGTCCAAGCCCACTGTTTCTGACTGTGCTGGAACAGTGCTTAGAGGAAACTCACAATTGGAAGTCATCAAATATTCTACAATTGAATGATTTCAAAAAAGCAGAAAACTACAACAGCTGGTCCTGCAAAGTGGAGTCATTATAAGTATGAAACCATTAACTTGATTTTAGGTTAGAGAACTCTCATTTGGTCTGGATTTTTGGAAACAGGTAGTTTAAAGAGTAAAATTGTCTGGAAAATGGTGTTCTGTTGATAACTAAGGAAAAATAAAAGAAGCTCTGTATTTGTCAAAATTAAACTTATAGATCCACCAGCTTGTTGCAGTAGAGTGTATTTTGTACTGACAGAGGGCATATTCAACATTAAATTTGAACATCTTATTTGAAATTTCTTTAAACAAGAGAGTATGATTAGGTTTTCCATAAGTCCTTGTTGATTATGTGACTTGATAGATTTTAATAAAATACAATAGAGCTATCAGAACACATGATAAGAAATGATATATCAGAGGCATTATAAATCAGAGTTTTCATAACATGGAAGAGGTTGACGTCAATATGAGTCTTCTAAAATTTATGTACCCTTCCCTTCTATTTCATGCACCAACATCTTTTTCAATATCTAACTATACTCTGTTCAAAAACTATGATCTCTCTTCTTTAAGGCAACAGTTAGCAAGCTAAGGCCCAAGGGTAAATCTAGCCTGCCTCCTGATTTTGTACATGAAATATTTTGGGGACACAGCCATGCCCATTTGCTTTTGTACTATCTATGGCTACTCCCAAAGCAAGAGGAGAAGGGGGTGACAGAGGATGAGATGGTTGGATGGCATCACTGATGGACATGAGTTTGAGCAAGCTCCATGAGTTGATGATAGACCTGGAAGCCTGGCATGCTGCAGTCCATGGGGTTGCGAAGAGTCAGATACGACTGAGCGACTGAGCTGAACTGACTGATAGTTACTTTTGCTCTACAACACAGAACAATCATGACAGAAATGGTATGGTCTGCCAGTAAGAAATAGTGACCATCTGATCCTTTACAGATACTTATACTACTTAAGTAATAAAAAGAAAAAAACCTAAGTGTATACGTTTACTCATTCATTCTATGAACACTTTCTGAGCATTTATTGTGTTTCAAGAATGTGTTATACAATCTGTCTACAAAGATCAAGAAAACACCAGAACTCACTTTAAACATAGAATGTGCCCGGGAAAAAAGTCATGAAATTAAACAACAGTGGTATAGTCCAAAGGATGCTGTAAGAAGCAAGTTTGGATTTTACATTAGAGAAGAAGACAAATCAACTGACTGTATAGGAGTAGGAAAATGGAGATATTTGATCAGCACCGTAATGTGGAAGCATTCATTCACAAGCTTGGATGAAAATGATATTCAGACAGAAAGTAATGCATGTATTAAATCCCAGAAGAGTGAAATTTCATTTTATGTAGAAGGATCATCAAGTGTAAGAGTTAGAGCTGTGATCCACGAGGAGGTCTAACAATAAATAGAACTGCAAGGTGGACAAGGAGTCTATTGAATACTGAAGCATTCGCTGAAGAGTTATGGAGAATCATTGGAACAGTTTAGAAAAGGAAGCCACATGACCACAGTTGCATAACACAATAAGTCAGGCAAATATTTAAGGATTAACAGGAGTGAAAAATAAATAAGAGATATAAGATGTGGCTCAGCTGGAAAAGAATCTGCCTGCAATGTGAGAGACCTGGGTTCGATCCCTGGGTTGGAAAGATCCCCTGGAGAAGGGAAAGGCTACCCACTCCAGTATTCTGGCCTGGAGAATTCCATGGACTGTAAAGCCTATGGGGTTGCAGAGAGTCGAACATGACTGAGCGGCTTACACTTTCACCTTTCATGAGAATATAAACTAAGGCAAGGTATTAGGTTTATTTTAGTAGAAAGTTATGTAAACTGAACCTGAATGGATTTAAGCAATATACCTATATCTATGTCTATCTATCTATCTATCTAAAATCGGTTTATTCACTTGGAGACCATCCATAGATCCAGATTGTGTTCTCCCACGTCAGTGTTCTCAATAAAGAAAGACTTCTGCTTCCCAACAGTTCTCACCAAACTAACCCAGCTCTTTGCCAGATTTTATTCTCATGCTGTCCCTAAACCAAACCAACCACTGTTCCCTTGCTTAAAAGGAGACCTGAATCTTTACCCATGCATGACTTTGAAGTGATAAGTACTCACACATATTAACTCTTTAAGGTTTTCTCAAGGATTTAGTTCAGCTGAGCCTTGACTGTTTGATTGTTACATGGCGCCGGGCACTGTGTGGTTGGGAATGCAGCACTGGAGAAGCTGCCCCTGCTTTCGAGGGCCTTTTCATCTAGTAAATGATAGGGAAAGTCGGTAGGCAAGTAAAGATAGAGGCAAGCTCAGGGAGCTGTAAGAACACAATGGGAGAAGCAGGTAGGGGTTTTTAGAAAGGTCACCCAGAGTAGAAACATCTAAATGAAGGATTGAAGGGGAGTAGAATCCAGCCAGGGTAGGGAAAGAAGCAAATTGCAAATAGGAAAAAGGGAAAGATAGAAATCCTTGGAGTAAGGCCAACTTAAAGGGCAGAGGAGGCATGAAGAGAGATGGAAACCAAGATGTAAGCCAAAACCAAACCATGAAGGTTAGAGACAGTGTGATTAAAAAAGAAAAAAAAAATGAAATTTAGTTGAGGGAAATTGGGATCAACTGAATAATTTTAAGTTGGTATTTTCAGAGTACTGTACTCAGATTTGCTCTTTAGAACAAACACTCAGCTATGTGGAGATCAGTTAGTGTGGGCTTCCCCGATAGCTCAGCTGGTAAGGAATCCGCCTGCAATGCAGGAGACCCCAGTTCAATTCCTGGGTTGGGAAGATCTACAGGAGAAGGGGTAGGCTACCCACACCAGTATTCTTGGGCTTCCCTTATAGCTCAGCTGGTAAAGAATCCACCTGCAACATGGGAGACCTGGCTTCATTCCCTGGCTTGGGAAGACCCCCTGGAGAAGGGAAAGGCTACTCACTTCAGTATTCTGGCTGGAGAATTCCAAGGACTAATAAAGATACATTATTATTCCATGGGGCGCAGAGTTGGACATGACTGAGCAACTTTCACTTTCACTTTAGTGTATGAACAGTAGGCAGATAGAGAGCTTGTTTCAACTCAAAGATCGGGGAGGGATTCAGTGCATCTACTTCTCCTCTCTCAGCGTAACCGCTCTGAACTTTGGCTCCTTTCCTCCGTGTTAGGGGAGTAACAACATCTCCTACTTCATAGGATTGTCTGGGAGACAAGTGAGATAATGTCATGGAAACACTCTATCACACAACCAAACACATAGGAATTGATTAATAAACTGACATTATTTTTATTGTCATAACTATTATGAGTAGTTTTTCAAGCATACTCATAGGCATCCTATTATTTGTGATGTCGCATGATACTGAGATTGTGTGGGAGGTGGAGATAGAGTGAGCAAGAGAACAGAAGGAAGCGCAAGAATAGGAGAGAGAGAGTTATCTGTCTCCGAACTGGGGGATTTTGTCTCCATTGATAGGAAGAACTGTTTAAACTCTATAATAAATGAGTGTTGTTTTTACAGTTAGCAAAATGCAGCCGCCTCTGGGATGAAATGAAGCAGCTGCTCGAGCCTCCCTGCAAGGGGAAAAGAGGACTTTAGTCCACGGAAGCCCTAGGCCCCGGTGTTACTAAAAGCATGATCCAGGTAATGATCATACTGTGTCTTTTCACAGCATTAATTTAAAAAGCAAACTATTATCTGGAGGCAAATTAAAATGAGGAAGCTGTTTGATTAAAACCTCTGTGGAGCAAACATTACCAGAAACCAGTCTCATAGAATCCAGGCGGAAATCAGGGTTATGAAAAAGCAAGATCACAGAAACCCACAAGAATGTCCGTGTGCATAGTTTTACAGTTTTCTCTAATGAGAGAAGAGCCACTTGGTTTTATAAAGGGGAAATATATTGATACTTCTAGTACTTTCTCACTCCTTAAAGAATCTAACATATTAGTTTGGTATAACAAGACTTCTTCAAGAGAGACATGGCTTTAGTCAAAATGTCATGGGCACTTTGCTTCCTGTGGCCCTCCCATATCCTTTTCCTTTTTATATGATAGTTCTCCCCTCCTTGTTGCAGGGGACTTACTCATCATGGTTGCAGATCCCACACTGTAATTTTTTGATAATCCCAAATGCACCCATTTTTGCAGGAAAAAAAAAAGTCATGGAAATCTCTTCCTTCCTTTTTGCAAACAGCTTTTTGCATTCCTGTTTGTGTCACAGCCATCATATAAGTCTTAGGGTTACATGATGGCACTTCTCCCTTTAAATGCAATGCCCAAAGACCAATATAGACAACTGGCTTTATCCTTAGCAAAATGAAGTGGAGTGCTTTGAAACATCACAAATCCTTTACAGCCTCATATGCCCACCGAGACAGTGGAGATTTCCTTGTTTTGATGGGCTACACGGCGGCTATTCAGGAATTCTCTTTTTTAAAACTAGAATACAATTGTATCTGAAAGAAAAGATAGTAATAAACTCTATAGAGAAACTGAATTGAATAGTTTCCTTTCCTTTTATTTGCAGACAAGACTGAGGATGGACTTCCCTGGTGGTCCAGTGGTTAAGAATCTGCCTGCGAATTCAGGGGACACAGGATCAATCCCTGGTTCAGGAAGACCCCACATGCCACTGAGCCACTAAGCCCGACCACCACAACTCCTGAAGCTGGGGCACCCCAGAGCCCACACTCCACAACAAGAGAAGACAACACGGTGAAAAGTAACCTGCCCCCGCTCCGCGCCCCGCCAACTTCACTGCAACTAGAGAAAGCCCCTGCACAGAATGAAGACCAAGTACAGCTTAAATAAATCAATAAAAGTTTTTAAATAATTCAAAAAAGTGAAAGGAAAAGACTAAGGGTGGAGGTGGGAAAATAGACAAAAGCAGAAATTCAAATGGAGAGAGGGCCCAGAATGAGGAAAGAGAATCTCTGGGAACGAGCCACTGCTACTAAACAAGCCTGGTAGGGCTCTTGGAACAGGCAGTCCGACAGCTTGCTTCTTGCCTGTGTCTGTTAAAGGATTTCATGTAAGCAACTAGAGTTGAGCCTTGGGAGGAAACTTTTAAATTAAGATATCCCAAAGAGACTCTCAGTCTGCTCATTAATGCCTGATTTACTCCTTCTTTCTGATCGCTTGTCTTGCAAAAGAAATTTATCTTTGCTTCTTTCATATTACTCTTGACCCCCCTTAAAGAAACTTTTAAATTATTATTAATGCCCTTAATATTTTTTGCTCACTCCCACTTATTTCATCTAAGTTCCTCCTTCACTTAATTCTTCTCAGTTTTCCCTTGTCACTGTCAACTCCCACTCTGATTGATGTTTTCCCCAGAGGTCCCATCAAGTTAGAAGTCAGAGGTGACCACCATCCTCATAAGGAATAATCTAACTTCTAATTCCTCTTGTCTCTAAATAAACAGAGTTGGCCACGTCCTCTGCAAACTTAAAATGATTCCCACCATCTTCTTGTTTTGTGAAGCATGCCACATTTATAAATATCAATGAAGGAATAAGCCAAGGATCTAGGAATATTGCCTAGCTCCACTTGGTGATTTTCAGATGGTCAGGAAAAGAACAAAGGCTTCCGGTTTCTAGGGCCCTTGTCTTAACTAATATACAGGACCACATAAACACATAACACAGATGAAAACAATAGGAAGAAGGGTCAATATGACCACCCTTCTCTGTCTGCATTCTGACACTTGGACTGGGCAAAGGTCCACCTGCACCACCACATGTTGGTAGAGCAGAGAACTGAAAAGCTCTTCTCCTTGACCTCCTGGGATTCCTGCATCAGATGGTATTGAGCTGAAGGCAACAGCTGGCTGGCAGATGTGCACGATTTACCCACATTTAACTGGCCTAGGCAGAGGCAGAGACATCTTTGAATGTGTACCCAGTTCCATGTGGTCAATCAAGAGACTTCGGTCTATTTGGATGTCTCTGGGACCTCTGCCTTTCCTTTGTTTATAGGCCGATGGAAACAGACTTGAGTGGGCTTTTAACTGTGTTGGGGGTTAAAGTGAGCATTTGAGACCAGGTCAGTCTATGGAGTCAAGTCAGATGGATAATGAGAGCTGTGATGGTCCTGGAATGCAGGCTTAAACTGCTCGCTTGCAAACATAGACATATGAAGGAGTAATCTCATTGAAAGAAAATGAGGCAAGACCTAGCTGATGTGGCTGGAAATTGCTATGAATGAAGAATTAGATACCATGGGAGGCAAAGTTACAGAACTAACAGTTATCAGAGAATGAACAGGGTCTTTTTATAATGTATGCATGTAACTTCGTCCAAATTGTCTTACAGTATCCAAAGCAAAAAGTACAAATATATTTATCATTGCTGGAATTGTTTTGCCTGACCCAGTCGTGGACAGGATCAATAGACTGAAAGCTGAACTTTATCATCAGAAGCAGTCCACTTTCACTCTGTATGTACTTTAGGATTTGAATTTAAGTTACCAGAAAGGGATAGTTTTTGTCTTTCCAATCTCATTACACTAAAGTAGATTCAGAAGGGACTTGGTGTGCAAGGAAAGCATAGTGCTGGACGGTGTTTCATGCCAGGCTCTACCATCTATGTTTTATTTCGGTCTCTGGTCAGCCGTCTACCAGCTACTCCGTCCCTAACACCGGCTAGGGATTTGATTAGCTTCTCAACTACTCAGTGAGACTGGCAGGCTATTCCCTGGAGCTTAGGAAAGATGGTTCTGAACTGCTACCTAATTGTGAGACTGATTACTTGCACAAGCCTCATGGGTGACTTGTAATCCTGCTTTAATATTTTATGCTTGAAAATAGAAATTCCATAACAACAGAAAAAATTATTTTCATTCTTTCACTTAATTTCTATTAATGGCTTGCTAATATTGTTCATCTTAAATAGAGATTTCAAAATTTCAAAATGAATTTATTCATTAAAAAATTAAAAACATACATGTATTACAAAATATCAAAAAAAAAAAATGCTTATACAAAGAACCTACTTTTGGTCCAGCAGGTTACCCAATCAGAGGCAAACACAAATGCTTGGGAAGAAGATACCACAGTAGCTAAAGTAAGAGCTATTCTAAATAATCATGACATATCAAAAAGATAAAATATGTTGTACATATATATTTACAGTTTAACCTGATAATGTTGCTTATGAGGCATTGTTCCACATCCCAGATTTATTTTTTTAAAAATTGTCTAATTAGATACCATCAAGTCTTTGAAAGATTCACTAATCTTTAAACTGCATACCCTCTTCTCTCTCATTGTCCTTGCCCAGGCCTCAGGATACCCAAAGCATCTTGAAAGCAAAACGGACAGAAATGGAATTGCACAGCATGACAGGACCTTCTGTACGCATGGCCGGCTCCCACTTGAATGAGGGGAGAGAATGCATAGTAATGTACGTCTTCATGCACAGCTTCTGATTTGGCCCATGAATTATAGATGCACTTCTCAGGGGCCATTTCCCTTATGGTTTCTGATGCAAAAACAGTGGATAAATATCTACTGCACTTGACCCAATATGCTAATCAGGCAGTAAGGTAGATACCCATGGTCTCTGTACGCTGAGTTTAATTAATGGCATGTATAACTGTATAGTCCCTTTCTCCTCTCCATAAACACTACATAATGGGACACATTCTCCCACAAGGGCTGGAAAGTTTGTGTTTTCTAGTCATGAAGTTTTGCTCACTATTGTAGGGTCAGCACATTCATTTCCCAGCACTCCCAGTTCCCAACTGCTATTTAAGCTGTTAGTTCATTGAGTTCATCTGTCATGGGCCTGCTTTAACATGCTTGCCAAAGGCTCTGAGAACTATTCTCACTCTGCTATTTCTTTGTGCTAATGAATCACTTTGAACTGATATGTCCTCACCACTGAATGTAATTCCTTATGAGAGTTCAATGTAACAAAACCAGCTGAACGCCTGCACCTGCTCGCTCAGCTACATCGCCTGTCCCTTTGTGTGGTGTCAAGGGTGTCTACCAGTCGGAGGGGAAACCGCCTTGCTCTGTGGACATGATGAGACGTGGCACAAGACTCATGTGTAAAGTGCCAAGATAGATCCACACAGTAAAGAGGAAGAACTGACATATGTTTAAAGCTACTCAGCATTCCCAGAGGATATAACTGAACTTGGCTTTTAAACTGAAATTCTCTCTTTTGTGTGATTAAAGTTCTGATCATTCTGATTATGATCCATTTAGCGTTAGATTTCTCTAGAGTTCTCTGCTTCAAAGGGGATAGCTCTGATCCAAATGAGATTTGTCATGGCCATTGGCATATCATTTGGGAACTTAAAAACAGTATTTCAGTTTAGTTATTTACTGTACCTTAATGTCATGTTTCTGAATCACTAGGGAATCTGTTATCATTTAAAGCCCCCAAAAGGAAGAGATATCCTCATTAAAAAAGTGATTTGTCTGCCTCTTCAGACTCTGTGACAAGGAAGATCAACAAGTCATGCAGAAAACGTACCATTTGTAGCTATAGACTCTGCAAGTTTTAATCTGATGACTGAAACCATAGCCAGATTGCTGCCTACCTTATAGGAGGGGCACAGTATAGTTCCTTTGAAGAAATGAATCCCCAAAATCTGTCATTTTAAATTAGCTCATGAGATAAAGATTCTGCATTTTGTGGTATACATTCTCATTGCAAGCAGGTAACCCTCTTCTAACTGAGAGTCAGAATCTGGCATAAAGTTTGTGCCTGTCTACTTCCATGGTAGCTTACCCTTTTATTGCTTCCTCTATTAAAAACTGTCTCCAGGGGGGAGAAGGGACAAAGGCTTGGGCCTGGGTGGTGCATATGCTAGCAGGTAAGTGTTGACTGATCTCACCAGAACCACCTGTGGGAAGCTGGTGAATCCAGGCAGTGCTGACACAGTCGTGAACTCCGTAAATCACAGGAATGACACCAAGGACCCCGCACATCTTGACTCATTCATGCATCAAACATTTTTCAGCCCCAGTCTGCGCCAGGTGTTACAAAGAGTGTTCGAAAGACAGTGATGAACAAGACAGGCCCGATCTTCAAGGGCTCTAATCAGCTAGCACTCATCTGCTCAGTCCTCAGGTTGATGGCCTACGCTTTATCCATTTTCGTTCACTGAGCATCACGTCATTTTCCTGTTATTTATAGAAAGACTGTGAGCTGGAAATTTAATCCAACAGGCATTTATTCTATACTTAGTACAGGCAAAACAGTATGTGGGGTGTGTTTTGGAATGCAAAGACGGCTAAGACTCCGTGGGTGCGTAACATGGCAAGAGAAAGAGGGGGTCACGTGTATGAGCGAGAAGATAGAGGGTGGGAAGGGACAGTCCGTCCCTCTGGGAGCCGCTGTCATGGGAACAAGCGTTTGATGGAACACTTGCAAAACTATAGAGACAGTTTATGGAGGGAGCATATAATAGATCCTAAGTGAAGAAAGGTGTAATGAGGTGAAAATACACACGAGGGATTGTTGAGTTAACTCCTGAGGCTGGAAGAGGGAGTTCAAAGTGGAATCTCAGGGAAGAGAAAGGAAATACAGGATATAAGAAAATGTGGAGCAAATTCTAAAAGAGTCCTAAAATCATATATTGTTTTTTTTTTTTTTTTTTTTTTTTGCTGCACCGGGTCTTCGTTGAAGCATGCAGGCTCTTTACTTTCTGTAGAGAAAGAGAAAACACACAGGCTTTCTCTAGAGCATGCAGCAGGCTCCGTAGCTATGGCACAGGGCTTACTTGCCCCAGGATATGTGGGATCTTAGTTCTCTGAACAGGGATAGAGCGTGTGTCTCCTGCCTTGGGAGAAGGATTCTTCACCACTGGACCACTAGGGAAGTCACAGAGTGCCTGTACCTTTTAAATTTCCCATCTGAAGAATGTGTAATCAGACTTGCAAAATTGTCCTCATCATTCAAGGTCATTCTGAAGCCCTACCTACTCTATTTAACCTTCAACGACTACTGAGCCAGTATTGCTCTCTGTCTTCTTGAAATATATACAAGCCCATTGCCTTCTAAAACAATTGTAGGCACAGAGTTCCAGACACTTAATCCATATTTGGTTGAGATTTTTCTGCCCGGTTGTAAACCTTTTTGAAGAAACCATTCCCCTTGCTCTTGTGTCTTCCCTCTATGGTAGCCTCCCAAGCTCCTCTGACCACGAAATTTCCCAGACAAGAACACTGGAGTGGGTCACCATTTCCTTCTACAAGGGCTCTTCCCGGGGATGGAACACACATCTCCTGCATTGGCAGGCGGATTCTTTACCACTGATGAGAGCTAAATACTGACTACTCTGACGGACCGCATGACTTAAACCTAGAAAAGGCCCCTTTGAAATTCCCATCAGCAATAACTCTTGTCAACTTACGATCTTAAGACTTTTAATCAAATGTTTTACTGAGTATTTATTCATCACATTTATATACATATGCTAAGCACTGTAAAGTAGGTGGGGACACTGACTCAGTCCGACCTCTAGAAATTTGACCCAAGATCATTCCAAGCCTGACCCAAGCTTCAGTTCTGAGTGCCAGACATCTGGCTTCTTTCTTGCTCCAATATGTTACCCATACATTATCTTATCCTGTGAAATAATTGAAATAAGTGTGGTGTATATATTGGAGGCTTCTTCAGGGAAGAAAATAAATGTACTTGCCAGCTGATGTTTCATCGCTACAAAGTAAGTGTCTGAAATTTCAAGGCCAAATCTACTGAGCAGCATCCCTAATTATACCAGCTTCACAATCCATACCTTAAGGTAACACTACCAACAAATCACCCAGGCTATCAAAGAAGGCATGCACTTTAAAGAAACATGAAGTAATACCTTTATATGCAAACAGCTCATATGTCTAATAGAGCAGAAAAAAATATGATTTTCCCTTTGATCATCAAACCACATGTGCAAATCCACATTTGAAAATGCTAAAATAATTAGCTGATATTTTGAACTGACGGAGAATCCGACGCTTCTTTTTTTTTTTTTTTCTGACAGACCGACAGTGTATTATAAATTTCAACAATTTATATTTTAAGGCCTCAGCTTCCCATGCCTGCCAGCCATGTCACAGCCTTGAGGAATTATGGCCGTTTAATCAGGGTTGAGCATTTCCATGCTCAGCCTTCAAGTAGTGACGCTGTGCCCATGTTTTTACCAGTGATAGATGAATCTACTTACACTACCGATTTCTGCGTGACAATACTTCAGAAGCCCTGTGAAAGTTCACATTTCTCAATATATCAAAATTTAGCAGTGCAATGACCTTCTAATATTTGTTTTCGACTGTTTATAACCGACAGTTCATTACTTGGCCCTCATGGGGGGCAGAAAGCTGTCCAATGCTCACTTCCAGACCAGGTACTTCAGCAGATAGCAGGCCTAGAAACAGGACTGTGGGGAATCCCATACAGAAAAGCCTGGTAGGGTATTAGCCTCTTAAGCCCCTGATGCCGTGAGAGACGGATTATGACAGTTTTATCTGTCTTTTCCTGTGGCTTAAAAAATGCATGGGTTCCTTCCATGGCATTTTGTTTTTCTATGTACAGTTGATCGTTTCTGTTTAAAACTGTCACTCAGCCACCCCCTCAGCCCTGGTCATTCAGCTGAAATGGTCTGGGATAATCCAGAAGTCTCAACAGGCAAACCATGTTCCCCTGTGCTCGGATTTGGACTCTGTCCACATTTGTGCTTTTCTACTCTGGTAAAGGAAATGGGATCATTTGCAAGTTGGGTGGAATCCCATTTGCCACTCAGGCTTAAAACTTAACTTGCATGTTTAGCTCCTTTTCCTGCTCACTCTTTCTGGGTTTCAATATTCCGATGCAGAATAGAAGCACAGTGGGTACACCCACACGTGTGCATGCTAAGTCGCTCCACTCGCGCCTGACTCTTTGTGACCCTGTGGACCATGGCGCGCCAGGCTCCTCTGTCCATGGGATTCTCCAGGCAAGAATATTGGAGTGGGTTGCCATGCCCTCCTCCAGGGGATCTTCCCAACCCAGCAATAAAACCTGCATCTCTTATGTTTCCTGCATTGGCAGGTGGATTCTTTATCACTAGCACCACCTGGAAAGCCTGGATGAAATAATAATCACTAGCATCACGTGTCAGATACTGCATCATTTCTTTTAATATACCCAAAATGTCTGGGAGGTAGCTGGCAGGATCACCTTCATTTAATGAGGAGGACCCTGAGATACAGCACTGAGTTTTTCCTTCCGCACGATCAGAAAAGTACAGAGCAAGGACGCAAGGACGTGACCCATGCAGTCTACTGACAGAGCCTGTCTCCTGATTACACAAAAGTGTAAGAGTATTTCTCATCAGGATTCAGCAGCAAACCTGGCTAAACCATCCACAAAATCGTGCCCCACTCCAGGCCCTACTCTGAGCCCAATGATCAACTGAGAATGTGTGTTTATATTTTTGGGAAATATGATCCCAATGGGACATGGGCCTACACCCAACTTATTAATGCTTCCCAGGTGGCATTAGGGCAATGCAGGAGATATGAGAGACACGGGTTCAATCCCTGGGTTGGGAAGATTCCCCTGGAGAAAGGCGTGGTAAACCACTCCAGTCTTCTTGCCTAGAGAATCCCATGGACAGAGGAGCCTCATGGGCTGCAGTCCATAGGGTTGCAAAGAGTTGGACACGACTGAAGCATCTTAGCAAGCACCGAGTACCCTCAAAAATGCCCCAAAGGTCACTTCCTGTAAAAGAGCTAGCATTTCATCTGTTTATGTCTAGGGAAACAGGGGTTAGTTGTAGGTGTCCACATGTGGCAGGAGGACTTCCTCACCCATAGTAACTCCAATTGACTGAAGTGGTTACATGGAAAGTGGTGTAGGAACAAATTGTGAGACAATGTTAGGGCTCTGCTGAAAAGTGTTGTCACCCATGAATAATGTGTGCTTTGGAGACTGGAGGCGTGAATAGAGGAACATGTGCTACATAGTTGCCATCTGTGCCATAAATCCTTGATGAATAATTAGCATGTATCCTCCACAGTGAAGGAGGTGGAGGAGGCAGATCTGATAGCTATCCTTGGATGACTTTTTCACCTCCTTCCATCATTCATTCCATTTTTCCCCTTTCTTAAACATATCCTACATGAATTAAATTTGGGAGTATGGAGATAGAAATGAGGCCACCAGTAGTATCTCCGACCTTACCAAGATTCTCAGAGAGATCACTGGCAAACTTTTACAAAGTCATTCTTTTCTGATTGTCTCCTTTTAAATTCTAGTGGTTGTAAGACTAACTTGCGGAGCTTGTTTCAAATGCTCTGGATTTTACCCCCAAGAGATGCTCATTAGAAACTCAGTGCAGATACCACAGATCTGTATCTAACGGTTGTTGTTCAGTCAGCAAGTCAATTCTAACTCTTTGTGACCTCGTGGACTGTAGCACACCAGGCTTCCTGTCTTTCACTATCTCCCAGAGTTTGCTCAAAGTCTTGTCCATTGGGTTAGTGATGCCATCCAACCATCTCATCTTCTGTTACCCCCTTCTCCTCCTGCTCTCAGCCTTTCCAAGCATCAGGGTCTTTTCCAATAAGTCTGCTCTTCACATCAGGTGGCCAAAGTATTGGAGCTTCAGCTTCAGCATCAGTTCTTCCAATGAATATTCAGGGTTGATTTCAATCCAATATTCAAGGTTGATTTCCTCTGGGATTGACTGGTTTGATCTCCTTGCTGTCCAAGGGACTCTCAAGAGTCTTCTCCAGCATCACAATTTGAAAGCACCAATTCTTTGGTGCTCAACCTTCTTTACGGTCCAAATCTCATATCCATACATGACTACTGGAAAAACCACAGCTTTGACTAGACAGACCTTTGTCAGCAAGGTGATGTCTCTGCTTTTTAATACACTGTCTACATTTGTCATAGTTTTTCTTCCAAACAGCAAGCATCTTCTAATGGAAACATGAAGTAATCCTGAGACAGGTGGAGGAGGGAGGGAGGATTGGGCCCCAGTTTGAGCAATATTGCCCTAAACCTAGGTAAGATTCCCTCTTACCCTTGAGCCAGCAGAGGATTTAATACCAACCAGAGCACCTGTTCTTTTTTCCTACTTTTGATTCATCTAATACTCTCCCAACAAAGTCACTGGGAAATGTTTTAAGAGATGCCCCACAATCCTATGTTTCAAAATGGAGTTGAAAAAGGCCTATTTCTGGGCTCCTTTCCCATCCCTGCTCCACAGTCTCTGGCTCCTCTTTTATCTCTCTGGTTTTTGTCTACACGGAATTCCATCTTCATCATCCCCACAGATCATGCATTATTTTGAGAATGAGTGTGTGGCTTATTCATCCTTGCCTTGTTTATGATGAGCAGACAAAATAAACATTCAACGATGCTTTTTAAAGGGAATATAACAGGTCAAGCCCTTCATTGATTCCATTGTCCTCTTGAGCAAGTCAGTGCATGGCTCATCATGGTTATTCATGATGTCAATGAGAGTGGCAGCAGCCATTAACACCATTAACTGAGCTTCTTTACCAGATGCATGATATCGTTCGCTGCTGTTTTACCTTTGTTTGTCATTTCATTTAGAGCAATCCAGCGAGGCTGTCAGTGGAGGCCAACAGGAAAGTGGAGGAAAATGGATAGACCCTTAATATGCAAGGTCCTTTCTCATCTTGTGGAAAACAATCACCATGAACCCACAACCTCAAAGCACATCCTCTGGAAGTGCTGAATGGGAAGCCTTGACCCCTAGGCATCCATCATGCCCGTACGTGAATGAGGAGCCTGTGTGGAAAGGCAGTTATATTTATAAGCAGGCAGGCATACTCACTCCCACTTCCCCCTCGCATACACACAAGTGTTGGACTTTTTAAGACACAGGGTGTCTTTCAGTTTATCCTTGTTTTTAAGACCTGTGTGGATACAAGGATTACAGGTTTCCTGCCTGTCCAAGAAGAGTGATCGCTTTGCTCTCTAGGAAACTTAACTCCCAGGCTTAATTATCATGCGAGTGTGCCAGGGTATTAAACTTGTAGGCCAAAAGCAATCTGAAGCTTCTGCTGGTTGACTTTCAAATTATTTCATTTCTAATTCAGATGCATGCTTTCGTTAAGGCATTTATCACTTTTATGTAATCAACCAGATTGTCCCAAGATTACCATCCCTCACAGCCTCTAGCCCCACCAGGTCTGAATCAGTAGCAATAACTGACATTTCTTCCCCTCCTGTGTTGAGTCAGGCTTGGAGGCTCCCCACAGGAACCTCACCTCCTCTTTCATTGTAGCTCCTGCTCATAGAAAATATAGCTAGGACTGCAGCCCTTGTCAGGGAAGATATTTGTTCTGAATTATCAAGTCATTGTGGGGCTTTTGGAAAGGTGGACACTTTATATCACAGACACACTCAGAATTCCTTGAAATGAGTCAAATGGCTTTTGTCAATAAATCAGATCTATTACGTCCTCAAATGTGTCACATTCTTAGAAAAATTAACAAATATTAATACAAATATTCAACAGTCGTAAGACAAGAGGATTTAACACATCACCGAAGGATTTTGAAGTTATACCTAAAGTTGATAACATAAAGTTGCAAACATAAGTCCAAAGATAGATAAGTCAACAGCCTTAGAGGACCAATAGTCTTTTGCCACCTAGACCTCTACACTTCAGAGAGGGATGCCCCACCATGCACGCTCAGTCACTTCAGTCATGTCTGACTCTTTGCAGCACTGTGGACTGTAGCCCACCAGGCTCCTCTGTCCATGGGGACTCTCCAGGCAAGAATACTGGAGTGGGTTGCCATGCCTTCCTCCAGGGGATCTCCTGAGCCAGGGCTGGAACCTTCGTCTCCTGTGTCTCCTGCCTCACAATGAATGTCATATATTAAAACCACATCTGGGAAAAGGAGGGAGCTTCTAGGATATTAGGAAGAAGAATTTTTGCTGCTACTTTATTCATAACATTTTTATTCTGTACTTAATTTGTTCCTTGTTCTATGATTTGGAGTTAAGAGATGGAGTCGGATGCAAGAAACAGAAAATACTTGAAAAATAAGTGAAATGAAGAGGCACTCTATAGGGAAGAGGGGCTTCCCTCGTAGCTCAGAAGGTAGAGAATCGACCTGCAATGCAGGAGACCTGGGTTCGATCCCTGGGTTGGGAAGATCCCCTGGAGGAGGAAAAGGCTACTCACTCCAGTACTTGCCTAGAGAGCTCCATGGACAGAAGAGCCTGGTGACTACAGTCCACGGGGCTGCAGAGAGTCGGACACACCTGAGCGGAGAGCGCCGCGCCTGCAGGGAGGTGGGTGGGGCAGAGGATGCTTCTGGTTTCCTCCGACCACGGTTTCTTTTCCTCCAAGAGACGTTAGAACATGGGAAAGCCCTACAGATTTATGGCAAAGGACATACGTCGGCAGTGCTTGTAAAAGAAGAAAGGTGGATCTCTTGCCATTAAACTTGGGATGATTACCCCTGGAAAATAGCATTTGGGGGAGATTAACTGCAATAATATACATGGCACTGTTTGGTAAAACTGCAAATGGCATATTCATTGCCATAGGTAACATGTGTAACAGTTTAGTGCTTAAATCAGAAATGTATTTGATCTCTGAAAAATTTAATCCGTCTTAAATCTAGTAGGCAAAACTAACCTAAGAATTAGGTTAGATTTAATTTTGACTTTTGTCTTAGGGGAGATTTTATATATATACTGTGTACTCAGTTGCTTAGCTGTATCCTGTTATTTGGGGCATGTGTGCATATATATACACACATGTATATATAAGACATTTTCCATGTCTTCATGTGATATATATGACATGCTTATATATGTTTTGTATATATGGCAGATACATGTGTGTGCTCAATCACTCAGTCATGTCCAACCCTTTGTGACCCCATGGACTGTAACCCACCAGGCTCCTCTGCCCATGGGATTCTCCAGGCAAGAATACTGGAGTGGGGTTGCCATGCCGTCCTCCAGGGGATTTTCCCAACCAGGGATCAAACCCGCATCTCTTGCACTGCAGGCAGAATCTTTACCTCTGAGCCATCGAGGAAGCCCTATATGGGAGATAGATGCATAAATAAACATGGTATACTTTTTGGCAAAAGACATGACACCCATAATACACCAGGATATTGCATCTTCTCCCTTCAACTTCCTTGTCACTCTCCTTATCTCTGCAGAGGGATGGGAACTGTGCAGTCACTGACAGTCACTAAATAAAAATCTGGGCTTTGGGGTTCTAATTTAGGGACACTTTCTGATTTGGGAGGAAATCCATACTCTTCTCCTCACTGCATTACATGTAGGGTGGCTGGAAAAATTCATTATTAAGTATACTCAGGTTTAAGCCCGCCAATAAAATCAAAGAAAGAAAAAGCATTATATGTAGGAGGTAGGATTCAAGAAATAACAATGGAGAGAGTTCTGTGTATGGTTAATGGAAGCTTGGCCAGTTCCTAGCTAGTAATGAATAATAGTCTGACAAAGTGAGAGCTAAATGTTTGGGTGAAGATTGGAAGATTCCAGGAACCCTGAAACTAATTAGGCTATAGGCCTGAGTGTCCTGGAAAGCACTAGGGTAGATTTGGCGACAGAAGAGTACATCAAGATGGCATCACTGTCCAGTGAATAGCCTGAGGAGAGTTAGGACATCTAAGTGGACTTGGGCATCTGGAGGACATGGAAGGAATTTACAGAGTATTTGGGGAATCTAAGGGAGAGGAATTTGTACTTTTTTTTTTTTTTTTGGCTTCTGATCCCTATCCTCATATACATTTATCAAGGAAAATAGAGTAAGTTAAGCTGACGTGAGAAAAAAATAAAAGTGCTTTTCAATGGCTTGGGAGGGAGTGAAGTGGGGCGTGGTGGGAGGACCATTTCTGGCCACTCCAGGGACAGCAAATAAGACAAGCAATCCCATGAGTGTCAATAAAGCCTGAAGCACAGTGTGCGTGGAGGGTGAGCGTGCTCACGCTCAGAGATTTGCTTTTGTGTTCCATCTGAAACCAATCAGTGAGGAAAATGCAGAAACCTCTCTTGGCATGTGTTCCACCATTGATACTGGGGGAAGGGAAGAGGATTTATACATAGAGACCCCCATTAACACTAATGAAAAGTAGGCGGGTAAATCCCATGTGCATGAGAGCAAACACTGCCTTTTGTGTGGGGGTAATTAAGAGCTAAAGAACGCTTACAGTTGCTCGCAGCCGCGCACATGCTTCTGGTGAAAGCCGCTTCGCAGCAGCGTCGCAGTCGCTTTCTTTAGTTTCAATGGTTGGAGCCTAGCAGTTGTTAACCTTCTCTCGCCCTAGTTCTCCTGTGAAGGAATGAAAGGGAATGATGTATTGGGAACGACATTACTTGACACTATTAGCAGAGGGGCTTTCAAGGAGAAAGTACAGGCAAACAAGGGGACACATTCGAAAGGAATCCGAAATCAAGAGGAATAAAAAATAAGTGGCCCGGGAGAAGTAAGCCTGTGTTACAATGTCCCTGCCAGCACCCCATTCTTTGGAAATGCAGCAGAAAGAGGAGTCGTGCGTGGACCAAGAGTCTGGATACTCGTGAACCACATGTCTGCAGATGGAAGCCATAAGTCTGCAAAGAACATACCCCAACGACAGCAGAAATGGAGAAAAAAAGGCCACCCTGTCCCTTCTCCTCTAAGAAAGGCCTGGCAATACAGGAACATACATTCATTCTGAGTTCCAGAAATATTCCAGGGCAATTAAAAACAAACAAACAAACAAAAAAAAAACTTGTCTCTTCCTGAGACAGACATACTCAAGCCGCAAAACCAACCCTTGAATTTGACGGATGGGACCCCATGTCAGCAAACAATGAAATTCTACAAATATGAAGTGCTTGTAAAGTTTCTTATTTATTAACACGCTGACACAGCAGGAGGAGGTTCTGACTGGGGAACAGGTCATGAAGGTATGTTTTAATTCACTGAGTTTTCAATATGTATCCAGAGCATCTTCAACTCTGAGATGCTAGCTCCCTGCCCATTGCCTGTCACATGACATCATCTCAGCCTAATGACTGACTGCATAAACAAATGAGGTTGTTAGATACGCTAATTCCAAATTGGACCACCGCCCTATCTTGAGAGTAATCAGTCTGCTCTCTGCTTCTCAGTTCATTTCTAGAGTAATGATTTTCATTCTAAGGAACATGATTACAGAGAAATATTGATAAACAATAGGTCCAAGAAAGTGAGATGTCCATAAACAGTGTAACATGAAATCTAGGTGAAAGATTTGAAGAAACTTTTTTTCTAGAAAGAATAAACAAGACAAACAGCATATCAGCTTTTGCATATTTGATGGGTTGCCATGGAGAACAAAGTTTTTTGTGGATGAAGCATTTTCCTTGTTAGAATAGTTTCTGCTGCTTTAACAGAGAGACCCAAACAGAACATGAACTGAACTTCAGGGCTGGCAAGGCAGCTTCCAGGTTTGGGGGCTCTAGGATCTTTCTAGCTTGTTCTCCCAGACTTTGCAACATGTCTCCATATCTTGCCCCAAAATTTCTGCTCCAGCTCCCACCTTCACACCCACACTCCAGGCAGCAGAAAGTCAGAAAAAGAAGGAGTGAAAAGCATATACCTTCTTTTTAAGAGGAAGACCTAATGGTTCCATGTATTTCTACTCACATCCATTGGCTAAAACTTAGATATGTGACCACATCTAACTGCAGGGGAGGATAAGACATGTAATCTAAGTCACTGTTACCGTGAGAAAAGAAGAGAATAGATAATAGAGGAAACTGGATATTTCTTCCACAGTCACATGCATAGGAAAACACCGATCATTTCTTGAAAGTTTGTGGGAATGATTTCAGGTAGCTGGGTAGGTCACTTAAGATCTCTGTTAACTAATTTTAGGAAAGGATTTCTAGCAACTGAATACAATATAATACAATAGCATGTCATATAAAGTATAATATTAATATACGTGTATTATCTATAAAATCTGTGCATTAAAACATAACACACTGTGAATATGATATCATATGTAAATTATACTTCCCCAGTGCAATGCAGGAGACTTGGGAGACACGGGTTTGATCCCTGGGTTAGGAAGATCCCCTGGGGGAAAGTATGGCAAACCACTGCAGTACTCTTGCCTGGAGGGTCCCGTGGCCAGAAGAACTTAGTGGGTCACAGTCCATAGGGTCCCAGAGAGCTGGACATGGCTGAGCACTCTCACACAGTGTATCACATTTATCTATATATGACACATGTTGAAAAAATCATGATTAGAATGATTAAAAAATAAAATCTCTTGGCTGTTTCTTTTGTGGTTTCACCTATCTATCTAAACTGACTCAGTCCTTTTCAAACCCAACCCCTCTCCTCCCTGATCTGGAAGAAACTGTCTGTTTAACTTGGCCAGGGAAACTTACATCCTTCTTTTTACTGCATCACAGCCAGGGTACGTGGAAAAAACTCACCAGTAAATGTACTTAAGTGGTTTGGGTCTGACAGAGCACTTGCAAGATTATTGTGTATAAAATGAGGATAATAAAAGTGCCTTTCTCTCTATCTTACAGTGTAACTGGAAGGAGAGAGCAGACATATTGCTGTATCAGATTAGATAAGTATGAACAGGAAATAGCCAAAAAGTTTCATATGCTCCATTTAATATCTTTGAATATGGCATTTTATATGCTGTTACATATGGTACTATGAAATGCATTTATATTTTTTAATTTTTATTTTATTTTTAATTGGAGGATAATCGCTTTATAGCGCTGTGTTGGTTTCTTCTGTACAACAACAGGAATCAGACATACTACATGTATGTACATCCCCTTCCTCTTTGATATGTAACACATATACATTAACATTGTATTTTATATAACATATGCTATCTACCTTAAATGATTGTTATTTAAATGTAGCCATAGCTGCAAATACCATCTTCTGAAATAACGTTCTACAAAGAACAGATCAATGTTCTAGTCAAGAGATCAATAAACACACGAAAACCTCCTAAGCAACACTACTTGCCTGGAACATGCAAATCAAAACCATAATGAGATCCCACTTTACATCGCCCAGGATAGCTTTAATAAAAGGGTATCAACAAGCATTGGTGAGAATGTGGAGAAACTGGGGGGATGGAAATGGTGCAGCCACTTTTGAAAGCAGTCTGATGACTCTTCAAAAGGTTAAACATAGAATTACCATGTGATATAGTAATTCCATTCCTAAATGGAATGGAATTTAGGGATATACCTAAAATAAATTTTTAAAAAATATGTCCACACAAATATATGTATGTGAATGTTCATCTAAGTTTTATGGTTAAAATGCAAAAAAGTGGAAACAGTGTGATTGATTAAACACCCTGTGTAATGAACGGTCATAAAATGTGGTATGTCCTTGAAGTGAAATATTATTTGGCAACAAAAAATGAATGAAGTATTGATACCTGCTAAAACATGAAGAATCTTGAAAACAAAGCCAGTCATAGAAGACTGCATGTTATACGATTCTATTTATATAACATGTCCAGAGTAGGCAGACGTATAGAGACATACACTAGTGTTTTCTTTGGGCTATGGAAACATTGGAAGGAAATGGCATAAATGAAAATGTTCTAAAATGGATTATGGTGATGTTTGTACAAGTTGCTGAATACACTAAAAATGACTGAATTGTACACTTTGGATGCAGAGTATATGAATTTATTTCAATAAAGCTGTTTTTTAAAAAAATAAAAGAAAATACTAATGCCCTTTAGCAGGAGTCTTAAGCATATGATCTGAAACTGTGTGGACTATATTTTAACCCAGTTCAGCCTAGATTCTTGGATCCCTGGGTCCACCATCCAGTTGATAAAAATAAGATTAATGCAACTGAGTTGTGAGCAATATTAACTGTGTTTTTAACTGCTGATAATCAGAGTCTGCCTTTGGAGAATAAGTTAACTTTTATGAAACTCCTAAACTAAAAGTGGAGCAACCATCAGTAACACCAACTAGAAAGGTAGAGTGTAGGCATGTCTGATGGAAAGCATAGTTCTGATACAGAAATACAGGTGTTACTACTGATCATTAAAACTGACCAAAGGTTAATGCTAAGTGTGCAACTGTTACTTTTATGGAAATAGATTCAGTGTCTCCCGTGGGCCTGCTCTTAATTTCCTGCAGAAAACGCAAACTCTTTAATACTGAAAACCTGTAATCTACCCTTGTTATCGGTCCGTGTGTACCTCAGCCCGCTGTGAGAACGCTGCAGCATCCCCGCGGGCAAAAGTGAAGAGCCCCACCCTGGAGCCTTCTCTTAGTTCGTCCCCTGGTGCAGCACCGGGTAAAATCACTACCATTAGCCAAATGCGACTCACTTTCTGCTACTTGAAATACATCACGTTAGAAATCAAAAGCTGGTGGGAAGCTGCCTTATAGCCCAGCGCGCCCGGTGCTCTGTGATGACCTCGGGGGGAAGGATGGGGGGTGAGTGGGAGACATTCAAGAGGGAGGAGATGCATGCATATGTGTGTGTGTGTGTGTGTGTGTGTGTGTAGCTGATTCACACTGCTGAACAGCAGAATCCAATGCAACATTGTAAAACAATTATACTCCAATTTAAAAAGATAAAATTTTTTAAAAAAATTAAAAATTTTTAAAAAGTTTGAATGTCCAAAATTTTCGGAATCTTGGTCATAACGAAAAGCAAACTGTGTCAATCATAAAACAGAAATATATGTTTCTCCCCCCTCTGATTCTAGTGAATCTAGTTCAGGAACTGTGCAATCCTCACTTTAGCAATGGTTCTAATTTTTTTTTCATTATTATTTTTGCCAGTTCCTATCTTTTTTCTTTTACTAATTTTAATGTCTCTTGTCTTAAAAGATTGATTTAAATTTTAGTATTTTTATTTTTTCCATGAATACAGTTTCCCAAGCACTACTATCTCAGATAAAATTGCATAGTACAGAAAACGAGTTACTCAAAAGACAACGCCTCGAAGCAAGTGAAAACCTTCTTTAACGCGCAGCTTCTGTGAAGGGTTGGCTGTGTCACCTTCAGGGCTTCCTGACTTTTTACACTCAGGCCCTTGGATACAGAACTCTCTCTGTTGACTTTCCGGACACCTATCCTGTGCAACTTGTTCCCCTAAATACTTGTCGTTTAGCTATCCTGACCCAAACTTCTGTTAACTCTTAGAGGGAAAAGTGATCACAGATCTTGGTGACCCAGTTGTTATTAGGCAAACTTTTGGCCAGCTTCACCCCTCGTGATTCCATTTGCGTTTCAACAGAGATCAATTGTGCATCTGCCATACCACCTCATTTGAGGTCCATTTCTTGAATTAATATCAATCATTTAAATGTGAAGTTGTCTTGTAGGAATCAAGTTAGTCCAAATGGTAACTGAGCTGCTCTATTCCCAGAATTTGGTACCCACGGTTTTGCCTTTCCTCACCAGAGCAGAGACATAAGCAACATCAGTGATAAAGAGAATTGACCATTCTTGCAGCCACTTATAGGCTGATAGTGGTAAAATGATACTATATTTTCACAAGCGTTTTCCAATAACTGCTTGCTCGCTTATCAAGTTAGGCAATAATTACCGGTAACAGGAAACATGCTTGGATTCAAAGCTTTATTAAATAAGAATTTGTTTTCCCTTCTCCTTTTATACTTAAACAAATTATCCTATTTATATCCACTTCAACACTTTTTTTTGTTCCTAACTCCTTATAGAGACACATGAGCATTACTAATAGACACAAAATAACCTTTCTTTCTTTATACTGAAACTATCTGGAAAAGATTTCACATAGAAAACAAAGACCATAACTGTTGATAAGGAAAACATCTATTCACAAAAATCTTTTTGTGCATGTGATCTGTTGTGTCATGAGTGACTAGAAATTTTCTTAGAATCATCTGGCCCATGTCTCCATGCAAAGAGAAAAAGGAATACATGGACCATTGCTTTGGGTTGCTATAGTAAATACTTCTGTTCCCTCAAGACCAACAGTAACAATCATTTGTGGGGTTAAGGTGGTGACAGGAGTTATAAGCTGACCTGTAGCAAGAAAATATGAACATATTCCCAGAAACTAGCATTGTTCCACAGTCTGTGTTTGCTGAAGATGTGACATTTAATGGGCTATTGCCCAAGCTTTTTGCAGCTATATTCTAATTAACTCACATTCCCCCAGTGATTCTATTATTACAGGTAGAAGTCATATTTCATGTGCTAATATCCAACTCTGTAGCCAGAGGTTGAGAAATCTAGACTATGCATCAAAATTTGAGTTCAATATTCATGCAGCCATTAAGATGCTAAGGCAGGTGATGAAAAGACATCAGATTTCTTGCCTGGTCAGCTACCAACATGCTCAGCTATTTCTTTCCCCATTCCTTGGGGCAATAAATGAACTGATTTGAATAAATTGACATTTTAGAGCTAGTTCACTCAGAAATAGCATAATCATTTTATTTAGCTTTCTAATTAGGAGAAAGATTAAGTGAGATAGTATGTATACAATACTTGGAATAATGCAGATCTAGTATAAGCACACAGTAATGGTACTTGTTTTATAGAAGAGGCACAGATATGTTAATGTTTTACAAAGGTCACAAAAATTAGTTAAGAAATCATCAAACCCAGAGCTCAGACTTCCTGCCAACTAATTTAAGGTTCTTTCAGTACACCAAAGAGTGATATGTAAAAACCTTTCACCTAGTTTTATCTGTAATAGCCAAAATATTTCTTGAAATATCTATTGCTCTAGATTCATTTTAATTTTATCAGTTTAGGGTAGTTAGGATGAATCCAATTAGTTTCATAAGTCATTTGATTTTCAGACCAAAAATCAGCTCTTATAAACTCTTCAGATGGCATCATTATGAATACCCATATTTTAGCTATCCCAAATATTTTTGAAAGAAGCTACTTAATTTTTATTTCTAAAGCAAACAACATGCCCTTGATTATAACCATGTAAAATATTCAGTTATGTGTGTTTGTAAAATAACCAGCCCGTATATCTGAATACATATTACACACTTTCTCATCCTCCAGATACTCACTGAGCACCAGGAACTCTTAGAGCTGGGAGGTTCTTCCCTGCTTAGTGATGGGAGAGGGAGTTGGGATCTAAGGCAAAATGAGTGGTAGGTTGATTGGATAAAAGAGGAGGGTTCGAAATACTCTCTTAACCACTGTCTGCACTTATAACCAAAACCTCTAGTTGTGGCCAACTTCATCATCATTGCTGAAGGGTCATCAAAATGATTCAAATAGTGCCCCTTACTTTGCAAGATACAGGATATGAGGGGATCATTTTTATGGTAAGAGCCTCAACTCAATACTTAGATCACAGCATTTTGTGGGTGTTTGCAAGAAAATTGAATTTCCCATGACCCTTCTTTTTTTTTTTAATCTATATGGTACCTTTAACAAAGCCAGGAAAATTCTACAGAATGAAGGCTGAACACCTTACCATCCTGTCCTTGGGCCCCTCAGCTAATGTTTTAACTGATTAGAGCATCTCATTGCTCGTTATTGTTCAGTCACTAAGTTGTGTCTGACTCTTTGCAACCCCATGAACTGCAGCAAGCCAGGCTTGCCTGTCCATCACCATCTCCCGGAGTTTGCTCACCTCATGCCCATTAAGTTGGTGATCTCATTGCTTACATCTCAGTCTTCTAACCAGATCTTTAGTATGGGGATGGAGTCAAGTCAGGTACCATTAAGAAGGTCCAGCTCAGGATAATAAATTACTTCTAAAAATACCTGCAACGTAAGTAAGCTAGTGTGACAACTACTTAATTGACACATTTCCTTCCAGCATTCCCCATGATCTGGCTGTCCAGCTTTCTCTGGTTTCAGAGCCCACATGCTAACATCTTTCCCACCAAGTGGATCCTCTCAGGCTCCTTGAACATGCCAGGCACAAGGAGTGTGCGCTCCTCTGTTCTTTATTTCTTACTTGGAACCTCTTCCACAAAATATGCACATGATTATCTCTTTAGACTTTTGCTTAAATGTCATTACTTTTAAAAGAGAGATCTTTCCCCTTCTTTTTAAAATCGTACCACGACCATCCTTGCATTACCATCCCCCTCCTCTGCTTTATCCTTCTTCAGAACACTTACCAGGAACTAACATATTTTATATTATTTTCTGGCAGCACCCTATGGCCTGTAGGATCTTAGTTCCCTGAACACAGATTGAACCTATGCCCCTTACATTGAAAGCACCGAGTCTTATCCCATGGATCACCAGGAAATTCCCCCCACCCCGCCACCTGCATATCGTAGTTTAATACCCACATTCTATATTTTGATTGATTAATGTTTTTATTTACCTCCCCCTTCCTTCCCAGAAAGTAAACCTTAGATGGTAGGAAGTTTTCTGTGTATATCACTGCCAAACCCTGAAAGAGTATATGGCATACTCTAGGCAGTAAATATATATTTAAAAGAAATGAAGTATCTCTTGTCTCCATATGACTCTTTCCTCAACTGAGATTTAAGGTCATCAAGAGGACACTTCTGATTCCAATTCGTAAGTTCAGCTCAGTTCAGTCATTTAGTTGTGTCCAACTCTTTGCGACCCCATGGACGGCAGTACACCAGGTTTCCCTGTCCATTACCAACTCCTGGAGCTTGCTCAAACTCATGTCCATCAAGTCGGTGATGCCATCTCATCCTCTGTCATCCCCTTCTCCTCCTACCTTCAATTTTTCCCAGCATCAAGGTCTTTTCCAATGAGTTGACTCTTTGCATCAGGCGGCCAAAGTATTGGAGCTTCAGCTTCACCATCAGTCCCACCAATGAATATTCAGTACTGATTTCCTTTAGGATTAACTGGTTTGATTTCCTTGATGCTTTTGAACTGTGGTGTTCAAAGAAGAATCTATGCTTCTGAACTGTGGTGTTGGAGAAGACTCTTGAGAGTCCCTTGGACTGCAAGGAGATCCAACCAGTCAATTCATAAGTAAATTTCTTTAATGGCTAAAACACTCCATCCCACTCACTCTTGTCATGCTGCAATCCAAGGCTTCCCAACAATGTAAGAATAGTAACTTAAAACAGTCTCATGTTCAGAATAACAAGGATTCAAGGGTTATTATCTTTTATGTGCTATATTTTAACTAATTAACTTATTTACTGTTAGTTCACCTGCTTCTTTCCCACCCATCCCTCACCATCTCTAAGCACCCAATTGGAATTTAAATTCCATGAGAGTGGGCATTTAGCTTGTTTTTTTTTTTTTTTTTAACAATGAATGGCCAGCAGAGAAAAGTGTATACATGTGCTATATTTTTAAGGGACATAAATTGAATTAAATATGTAGGCTAATCTCTCTAGAATCTAGAAAGAAGTACAGTAGGCTCTAGGAAGTGAGATTCTGGGAGTGGATCTGCAATTTCCTATCATTACTTCTCTACACAAATTTTATACTCTAAACAAGTTGACCTTTTCTGAATATAATCCATAATTTTCACTCTGGTGATTTTGCTTACGCCACCCTGCTTTCTTGAGGAATTACAACCTGACCTCATATTAGCTTGTGACAGTATTTCATATGCTTGCTAATCATCCCTTCAATGTGAATCCTTTCATCACCTCTTCATTTAGCCTCACAGGCATCCTTTCATTATGAAATAAGCAGTGCTTTAAAGGGGGCATGTAGGGAGGTGTTGGAACAAAAGCATGATAATGGCAAAGAGAGTGTGTTTCTTGTTCATTAACTGATCTCAAGGAATTTACAGACTGTGACTGCAATCTGATGTGTGCATGTTTCGTAAGATCAACTAATACTCGTTGACAATTTACTATGTGCCTAACTGATAACTTCCCAACAGCTTAGTCTGCAAATAATGGGACTCAGAAGGAGAGTGAACGATGTGGTGGCTCTTTCACACAGAGTGGAAATGTAAGTTCTTGTTGGACCATACGTCAGGGCCTATCTCTTGACAAACTACACTTTGATGCTCCCATTTTATCTTTCTTTCTGCTGCTACACGTTGTCACGATGTCCCGGATGAAAAGTGATAACTTCCTCCAATGATCTGCATATATGGTTTTTCTCCAGAACTGACTCTCCTCTGAAAGCCTGCAAGTTATGACTTTTCAGTTCCACAGAAAGATGGGAATTCTGGATATCTAGCCAGGCTTCCCTTGTAGCTCAGTTGGTAAAGAATCTGCCTGTAGTGCAGGAGACTCGGGTTCAATCCCTGGGTTGGGAAGATCCCCTGGAGAAGGAAATGGCAACCCACTCCAGTATCCTTGCCTGGAAAATCTCATGGACAGAGGAGCCTGGAGGGCTGCAGTCCATGGGGTTGCAAAGAGCTGGGCATGACTGAGCAACTAATACACACAGTGAGGATTTCAAAATGGCATATCAGAGGGAATGTTTACACGCATGGGGCTTTCCAGGTGGCACTAGTGGCAAAGACACCACCTGCCAGTGAAGGAGTGGCAAGTTCGAACACTGGGTTGGGAAAATCCCCTGGAGTTGGAAGTGGCAAGCCATTCCAGTATCCTTGCCTGGAAAATCTCATGGACAGAGGAGCCTGGCAGGCTGCAGTCCATGGAGTCACAAAGAGTCAGACACACCCGAGCACTTACTCCAGCTAACAGAATGACATACTATATTATTTGATGCATATGGAAAGAAAAGATGAGGAGTTCAAAAGGCAGAATGGGTATAACCATCTTGGGTTCTACTCTAAGCAGAATAATTACATATAAGGTGCAGGAAAATGGGTGGGATTGTTTGAAAACATTACATTTCCACTTATATTTTGGTGGTGGTGGATCGCTCATGGAAATATTATTATTGATAATTGTGCATGTAATATGAAGTGATTATCTAAATACATATATACACACACACATATCTATGCCACATTGTGGAAGAATGAAAAAATTATACACTAATATATTGGAGAAGGAAATGGCAACCCACTCCAGTATTCTTGCCTGGAGAATCCCCATGGACAGAGGAGCCTGGCAGGCTACAGTGCATGGAATTGCAAGAGTCAGACATGATTTAGTGACTAAACAACCGCCAATATGTGTGTTTGCCTTGGTTGGTCTTTCCAAGGCAAACACACATATTAGTGCATAATTTTTTCATGCTTCCACAAAGTGAGGGAAACCACTCAATATCACAGTAATCCAAGTCTATGCCCCAATCACTAATACTGAAGTTGAAGTTAAAAAGTAATATGATGACCTACAAGACCTTCTAGAAGTAACACCAAAAGAAGATGTCCTTTTCATCATAGATGATTGGAAAGCAAAAGTAGGAAGTCGAGAAACACTTGGAATAACAGGCAATTGGCCTTTGAAGACAAAATGAATCAGGGCAAAGGCTAATAGAGTTTTGCCAAGACAACACAATGGCCATAGCAAACATTCTCTTCCAACAACACAAGAGAGGACTCTACACATGGACAACCCCAGATGGTCAGTACCTAAATCAGACAGATTTTATTCTCTGCAGCCAAAGATGGCTGCAATGAGAAACTTTGGCCATATAGAGAAGCTCTATACAGTCAGCAAAAACAAGACCAGAAGCTGACTGTGACTCAGATCGTGAACTCTTTATTGCCAAATTCAGACTTAAATTGAAGAAAGAGGGGAAAACCACTAGACCATTCAGGTATGACCTAAATCAAATCCCTTATGATTATACAATGAAAGTGACAAATAGATTCAAGAGATTAGATCTGATAGAGTGCCTGAAGAAGTATGGACAGACGTTCATGACATTGTACAGGAGATACATGCCGAAGACCATCCCAAATAAAAAGAAATGCAAAAAGGCAAAATGGTTGTCCAAGGAGGCCTTACAAATAGCAGAGGAAAGGAGAGACGTTAAAGGCAAAGGAGGTACTTTCCTTTTAACTCATCTGAATGCAGAGTTCCAAAGAATAGCAAGGAGAGATAAGAAAGTCTTCCTATGTGATCAGTGCAAAGAAATAGAGGAAAACAACAGAATAGGAAAGGCTAGAGATTTCTTCAAGAAAATTAGAGATACAAAAGGAACATTTCATGCAAAGTTGGTACAATAAAGGGCAGAAATAATATGGACCTAACAGAAGCAGAAGATATTAAGAAGAGGTGGCAAGAATACACAGAAGAACTGTACAAAAAAGATCTTCATGACTCAGATAACCACGATGATGTGATCACTCACCTAGAGCCAGACATCCTGGAATGCCAAGGCCTTAGGAAGCATCACTATGAACAAAGTTAGTGAAGGTGATGGAATTCCAGTCAAGCTATTTCAAATCCTAAATGATAATGCTGTGAAAATGCTGCACTCAATATGCCAGCAAATTTGGAAAACTCAGCAGTGACCACAGGACTGGAAAAGGTCAGTTTTCATTCTAATCCCAAAGAAAGACAATGCCAAAGAATGTTCAAACTACCACACAATTTTACTCATTTCACATGCTAGCAAAGTAATGCTCAAAACTCACCAAGCAAGGCTTCAACAGTATGTGAACTGAGAACTTCCAGATGTTCAAGTTGGATTAGAAAAGGCAGAGGAAGCAGAGATTAAGTTGATAACATCTGTTGGATCATCGAAAAAGCAAGAGAGTTCCAGAAAAACATCTATTTCTGCTTTATTGACTATGCCAAAACCTTTGACTGTATGAATACAACATAATATGCAAAATTCTTAAAGAGATGGGAATACCAGACCACCTTACCTACCTCCTGAGAAATCTGTACCAGGTCAAGAAGTAATGGACATGGAACAATGGACTGGTTCCGAAATGGGAAATGAGCACATCAAGACTGCATTTTGGGGGGCTCCAAAATCACTGCTGATGGTGTCTGCAGCCATGAAATCAAAGGACTCTAGCTCCTTGGAAGAAAAGCTATGACCAAACTAGACAGCTTATTAAAAAGCAGAGACATTACTTTGCTGGCAAAGGTCTATCTAGTCAAAACTTTCATTTTTCCAGCAGTCATGTATGGATGTGAGAGTTAGACTATAAAGAAAGTTAATTGGGAAAGAACTGATACTTTTTGAACTGTGGTGTTGAGAGTCCCTTGGACTGCAAGTAGATCGAACCAGTCAATCCTAAAGGAAATCGGTCCTGAAAATTCACTGGAAGAACTGATGCTGAGGTTGAAGCCCCAATACTTTGGCCATGTGATGTGAAGAAATGACTCACCAGAAAAGACCCTGATGCTGGGAAAGATTGAAAGCAGGAGAAGGGGATGACACAGGATGAGATGTTTGGATGGCAGCACTGACTTGATGGACAGGAGTTTGAGCAAGCTCCGGGAGTTGGTGATGGACAGGGAGGCCTGGCGTGCTGCATTCCCTTGCATCACAAAGAGTCAGGCACTACTGAGCGACCAACTGAACTGAATATGCCTGTTGTTTAGACACGTCCACTAACATGTTCACATAGAGGAAGCATTAATACCGTTTACAAAACTCTCATTGTCTATGACTTTGTACTGTGATTAGTACTCTACATACATTAGCTTATAATTTCTTGATGAACAGAACAATGTTTTTCTACCATTTGGTTTCATCACTGAAATTAGTACAGGATTGCCAAATAGAAGATATTCTAAAAAAAAAAATGGTTTGCCTTAGTGAGGGAGCTGAGCAAGCAGAGGACAAAAGTAAGAAAACGAAGAAAGGCTTTGGGAATTTGATATTCATAACTGCATTTCTAAATGTTTCTTGCATCTTATAGCTTTGTGCTGTATTCAGGAGGGATCAGGGAATGGTTTTCAGACTGCTTTTCATTTCCAATTAAATCTCTCATTTTTCACTTAAATTAGAGACATGTTCCTCTCTCAGTGCGATGATAATATACATCTAAGGAGAAGAATTCAGAAAAAATAAAATTTGGAAATGAATACATTTGCAGAGTACAACAGCCACTTTGACAAACCAATATTTTTCAAGTTCAAGGCAGAAGTCCTCAGGCTGTTGATCATCCAATGAAATCCTCTACCCTAGAGGAGCAATGCTATATTGTACACATATGTAATACCCTCAAAGAGCTTCAGTAAAGTGACATTTCTAATACAAGCCACAGGCAACAACTAGCAACGTGTGTGGAATTGCTTTGTGTCTAGAATTTCAGGAAAATCAAATGAGTTAACATTCTTTGACCATAGAAATCTCATCAGTTTTGCTTTTTGCTATTTTCTCATTCTGTTTTTCAATTAAATAGAGTTCAAGGCTGAGCTAAAGTGGCCAGCAGTTATTCAGGACTTAAAAGAGTCTTAGAAACCCTCAGGAAAAACATGGACCCAGAAAAATTTGACACTTTTCTAGTATATTTGGAGGCATCTTCTACTTTCCCCTTTCAGTTTGATATTTGTCATAACTAATAGGTTTACTCTGAATCAACAAATTCCAACCAAGGAAAGAGAAGACTCCTAGAGGGTCAAGTTAAATTAACTTTCATGCAAGAGAAATTCTTTAAGATTTTCATTTGCAGGTAGATAGCAGTGTGGTGATGAGTTTGAAGACTTTTTCATCCCCAAATGAATCTATGAGCAATTGATGCAATAAGTAGCATCTTCTAAATTATATGATCACACTCATATTCTATGGACTAGAGGTCAGTTACTTTTTTAACATGCTTTCAAAATTAAAAAGACACTAAAGATTTAGCTTTGATCCATGATTTCAGTTTCACAAAAGAATGAAGATTGAAGAGCTGTGAAGCCTAATAACAAAATCACTTAATGAGCTTATTTTTGGCAATAAATGAAAACAGATTCTGGTTTTATTTAAATCTTTCAAGGCCATTCCAGAGACCCACTGAGACTAGTTCTATGTTTACACTAAACATTAAAAACTAAAATTTTTAAATAACAAATAAAACATCCCAAACAGACCACACTGAAAAAGAGCTGACTTTTTATTGATGAAACTAAATGAAATGCAAAAAGTAAATGCTATGATGGATAAAAATCAAATTGGATTATTTGATTCTATTGAGTTTTGAGGTGCCCAGCCTGATGTTGCTTTCCCAGGGGAAAAAACTGACAATATTCCGACAAGAACCTTCGTCCAGCATCGATTTTCTGAAGTCATGGAACACAAATATTTATTCATAGTTCCATAACCCTGAAAAAGTTGCATAGAGGCAGAAAAGTGCAATGAAATCATGAATTGTGTTTTGAGCTATTTAAGAATTAAGTATTCCTCCATATATTAGTAAGTTTAAAGTTTATACTTACACTTTTGTGTGTGTGTGTGTGTGTGTGTGTGTGTGTGTGTGTGGAATTATGGCCTGCAGTCAAAAGTACTGTTTAGGGAAAGTTAACGCTTATCTAATAGTTGGTAAATCAAAATATATATTCAGCTGTTTTCAGCACATGTATCGATGGCTGATCAAAGATCTTTCTGGCAAAGCAAACCACTTGAATCTACAAGAATAGAATATAGCATTCAGAATTCAGTCCATTTTCAGTCACCTGTTTTAAGACACTGTAGCATTTATAAACCAGCTTAGCCTACTTTTCCATTAACCTAGCCAAACTATGCTGAGCATAAAAAAAAAAGACATTTTGGTATAAGCCTAAGAGAAACATAATTAAGAAGTTCAAGCAACTGAAAAATATGTTTAAAACTAATTATAAAAAAGCAATATTTCTACAATGGACACTAACAATGCTAACTACTGCTGCTGTGACGCCTTCATTGAACACACATTTGAAAGCTGACTCTGTAATATTGTCTCAGATGTGTAAAGATTGAGGAAAGATCGGGAAGGATGGAGGGCAAGAGGAGAAGAGGACGACAGAGAAAGAGATGATTGGATGACTTCACCGAAGCAATGGCCTGAGTCTGAGCACACTGCGGGAGACAGTGAAGGACAGGGAAGCCTGGTGTGCTGCGGTCCATGCGGCGGCGAAGAGGCAGACAGGACTGAGCGACTGGGGAACAACAAGATGTGTAAAGACTGCGCTGTCATTCTTCAAGGGTTCTCTGGCAACCGGATGTCAGTTGAGGTCATCCTGTCTGATATTTGTGCGAAACGGACTTGAATCTTTTGACCCACGCCCCTTGTGATGCCCTGCATCTTGCCCAGGACACCATGCGATTCATCGGTTCCTTGAATTCCTCTTTGCTCTGCTCTGCTACTGCTGCTAAGTCGCTTCAGTCGTGGCCGACTCTGTGCGACCCCATGGATGGCAGCCCACCAGGCTCCCCCGTCCCTGGGATTCTCCAGGCAAGAACATTGGAGTGGGTTGCCAGTTCCTTCTCCAATGCATGAAAGTGAAAAGTGAAAATGAAGTCGCTCAGTCGTGCCCGACTCTTCGCGACCCCATGGACTGCAGCCCACCAGGCTCCTCCGTCCATGGGATTTTCCAGGCAAGAGTACTGGAGTGGGGTGCCATTACCTTCTCCAGCTCTACACTAAACCACAGAAGGGCTTCCCCGGTGGCTCAGATGTTGAAGAATCTACCTACAATGCAGGAAATACGGGTTTGATCCCTAGTGGGGTAAGGAAGATCCCACATGCCTCAGAGCAACTAAGCCTGCCCCTGGCAACTCCAGAGCCCACACCCTCCGGAGCCTGAGAGCCACAGTTCAAGAGCTCTAGTGCAGAAACACTAGAGTTTCCACAAGGAAAGATCCTGACTGATGCAGCCAAGATCCCTCTTGTTGCAATGAATACCGGACAAAGCCAAATAAATAATGTAAAAAAAATAATAAAATCCTCTACCTCCCATCTCTCCTCCCTGTTTTATGCCTCACTACTTAGCTCTCTATGGCTTAGGCTTCTGCATCTGTCTCTACCTTTCCAGTATGCTTTGAATACAATTTACTTTTTAAAACACTTTTTTGACAATTTAATAGTACTGAAGAATTAGTAAACTATTGAAAGTTTAGACTTTTCCCTCTACTACTAATCAGTCTCTTTGTAAGGACTGATATGAGGTTATTTCCCAGTGAAAGAAATTCACCTCCTCCTCCTTTCCTCTTTAAAGGCAGAGAATGTCACAGGCAATTTTATTTAAAAACTAATTGCATTCTGTTATAAACACACCCAAAGGCAATTGAAGGACACTTTGAATTCATAAGCTTAGTTGCTGTTTATGAAGATGGTTAAAATAAACTGGTAGACGGTGTACAGACCACACACTTCTATCCTGTTGATCAACTACTCATTTTATTGCAAAAGGTCCTACAGGTGATTAAAAATTCCCCCATGCTAATTCATCCCAACTAGTCCTAACCATCCTCCAGACATTAAAATGCAGTAACTTTTTGCAGGGAACCATTCTTTATTAGCAAGTCTGGGTTAACTGTTCTTCTATTATACTTCCGTATTCTGTACATTTTTTTTTCTCAATACTTGTCAGAACTTGTTTTAATTGCCCTGTTTACTTATTGTTTGCTCTCCTCCTTAAAACCGGGTGTTGCCTAGCACATAATGGACACTCAAAATAGTTGTTGCATGAATGAATGAATAAAAATGGAGAACAAGTATGTCAGAATAATACAAAGCCTGCAGTATATAAAATAACCAATAATAAAACTCCTATTAACCATTATTCATCATCTATCACAGGATTTCAAGAAATCATTGGCCATTTCCTTAGGTTGTTGGTCTCATCCTTCTATCTTCCAAAAAATATATCACTTCACTGTCCAAACTCCTTCAACATTTGAGTTCAGAAGTATACAGGAAATAGAAAATGTGTTTATCTAGCACATCCACATCAAATAATTTCAACCAGCATCATCTCTATATAACATTTTACATGCTAAATAATTGAAAATCTTGTTTATCTTAGTAATAGGGTCTGCCATGAGGCTATTAAATTCCTCTACAGGAATTTTCAAGGAACTTTCTGAAAAATATCCATTTACAGAAACTTAATGGTCAAGACCATCTGAAATATGTCCAAAAAATACAGAGAAAAGAGTATATAACTGAGAAAAACATTGCAGGGATATATGAAGGTCTGTCAAGTCTTCCATTATAGCACTAGGTGAAATGCTCCCTTGGGCATCACTTGGCATGAAAGAAATCAAACCAGAAGGGAAGCTAAACATTCAAATTGGTTCATGGTTTTATGAGTTAGCAAACGAAATTAAAAGAAAAAGATATGGAGAGTTGTAGTATTTCTTGTTTAAATGAAGCTCCTATTATTTCAAGGAGCTTATTTTGACACATGACATGTCCCACCTCCAGTCTATTCGCTGACATCACGAGGCTGTGCACAGTTTAATGCACAGGGTGAAAATCAAGCCAGAGGCTTCAATGGTTTGGATTTTGGGACCACCATGACTGAAGAACAGCAAAGGCATGTTGGAAAACCAGAAAAAGTCTTTTAAAATATGTGTGTGACAGAATTAAGTTTTGTGAAAGTGATAAAGTAAAAGGCATGTTTTACAAACACACACTTTTACACTTATGTGACTTATAGATGATTTCAAATGGAATGCTGAATGAAACATGAACTAGTGAATGATTTGAAGTCTCTGTATCAGTCCAAAACTAAAAATCACAATTCTAACGGTCAAAGTAAATTCAATAGAAGCCCTCTGACAATACTACCATCTATCCAATCCATTGAAAGGAGCTACATTGACATCTCTTGAGATCAGTGACATTGTTTTCTTTGCTTTAGGGTTTCACCATCAAAATTAAACATTTTCATTTATTTTGCTTTTAAGGTTTCAGAACATGCTCCTGGATTCACAATCTCTTGTCCATATTGTGTTAGCATCATTGTTATAATTTTGAATTCAGCTAACTTCTTTGACTTGATAATCTACATTGCTCTGCTTGTTTCCAAGTTGTAGTACCTTATCTTCATTCCTTTTCTCTTGATTTCTAAAGCAATCAACATTAGGAAAATTAGAGAGCTATAAAATACCATATATATATATACATATACATATATGTGTATGTGTGTGTATATATATATATATATAGCATTACTATCAATCACAATTGTAAAATTATTCAAATCTTCAGGGAATTTACTGACAAGCTAATCACATCCATGCATAGGGAATGGTGGCTAAATAGTAAGTGGCAAGATAATGAAATCCAAAAATTGGTTCCCACCTCAGCTCCATCAGAGCAGTTTCCTTTGGGTGACATAGCATGCGCTTACTTTCTTTGCCTCAGTTTCCTGCCTAGAGTCTAGCTTACTTTGACAGGTGCATCAGTCTACTCCTTCCCCACTGGCTCTTTAGAAGGAGAAAACACAGCCTGCTTTGAGCTGCTGTAAGCTTCAGGGCATGTGGGTGATAATCCGTATGTAAATATCAAACCTTCTTTCCAAACTTTAGTCCCACCTGTCTCCTTTCTGCAGGCAATCAAGAGCCTCGTGACCCTGACACCTGATGCTGAGAATTCAGAGAATTCTGTCTTCTGAAACATCACAAACTTTCAACTCATCAAAGTCATAGTATGCTTTTCGTTTTGAGTTGCGGTGAATGGACACATTATTTTTACCTCCTTCCACTGGGCCTTGTCTGTCAGCACTCTTGTTTTTCCTAGGTTTCAGATGTTAGACTGGAGGGGAGAGGAAACAGACTCTGGATGTGAAGATGTAGAGAGTTCTGTTCCTTCAGGCTGTTCTTTCCACAACTGTGTAAACTCTGAGAGCCAAGAAAAAGGTCTTTCCTGGGATTTCCCTGGTGGTCCAGTGGCTAAGACTCCACGATCCCAGTGCACGGGGTCCAGGTTCGATCCCTGGTCGGGGACCTAGATCCCACATGCTGCAACTAGACGTCCCACTTGCCACAACTAAGACCTGATGCAATAGAAATGAATATAAACATTTTTAAAAGTTTGAGTGTCTTATATTAGACTCACAAACTTAGAGAAGGAACTTATGGTTGCTGTAAGGGGGAAGGACAGGGGGAAGGGATAGTTAGGAAGTTTGGGATAGACATTCACAAACTGCAGTCTTTAAAATGGATAACCAAGGACCTACTGCATATCACAGGGAACTCCGCTCATTGTGTGGCAGCCTGCGTGGGAAGGGAGTTTGGGGGAGAATGGATACATATATAGGTATGGCTGAGTCCCTTTGCTGTTCACCTGTAATGATAACAACATTTTTAATTGGCTATATCCCAATACAAAATAAAAGTTAAAAAAACACTTTGTTCCCTCCCCCCAGTTAAAGTTCTGATCTCAGGGCTGTGATTAACACCAGATTCCAAAAGATGAAGCAGCTCAGGCTTCTTATTTAATAGAAACTACCTGCAGACCCTGTACTAAGGTTTACCGTATATCTGTTGGTCAAAACTCACCAAACCAACATCCACAAGGTAGGCAGTTTTATTCTTGAGGGTTAGAGAGCTTCAATATTTATGCCATGTCATATGGCCAGTGTGACCATGTGGGGTTAAGGAGTTAGCAGTCTTTCTGATGAGAAAGCCTTTGTTTAATCAAGTAAAGCTTTCACGTCTGTGTTGAGCTTTTATTCATCATTCATCTAAGTCATGTGTATTTAATACCTGTATCGAGTAATGTTCAACTTAGACACTTGGATAGACAGTAGAGATAAGGCCTTACCTTCAAGGAGGCTTCCCTCGTGGCTCAGCGGTAAGGAATCTGATGCCTTGCAGGAGACACAGGTTCCATCTCTGGGTCAGGAAGAACCCCTGGAGAAGGATATGGCAACCCACTGCAGTATTCTTGCCCGGGGAATCGCACGGACAGAGGAGCCTGGAGGACTACAGTCCATGGGGTCCCAGAGAGCCGGACACGACTGAGATGCTAAGCACACAGCACACTTACCTGCAAGGAGCTCATATGCCAATGGGAGGGAAAAAACTCACACACAGTAAAACTAAGTCAGGCTGGATTTCATTTTCCCTCACATATTTAACATCGCTGAAGTCGGGATGGCATCTCTCAATTATAGGAGATCGGGTGGCAAGGGTAACAAATCGTCACAGCCTACTCAGGGGTGAACTTGGCTGTTACTCCTGATGGCATGAAAGGACACCCTCAGCCCCCGAGTTTCAAGCTATAAATCACTCAAAAACCATTGAAAGAAGAAAAATGAGTCCTAGTTGAGGTCTTAAAACATTTTGGTAAGATTTTAAAAGCACCATCATCAAAACAATATTATGGCCTTTGAAAAAATCCTAGAGTCAAGGGTAAGACTTCAAAAAAATAACATGCAATGGTATGAATAGGATAATAGCTTTGGAAAAAGAGAGATATTTATTTTACTTTAAAATATCCAATTGAAGAGGTTTTTAAAATCGATACTGAAACCCTTAATCCCCGATAATTTAGTGGGTGTTTTTGGTGTACACAAAACAATGAAATGCCTGATAACTGAAAGTGTTATAGATTCAATAAAATATATCAAGCCCTTTCAGTGGGTGATAACTGCTATGATGAGGTCAGGTCATGTTAGTAGCAGTAGGTGGGGCTGTGTTTCGGGAGTGGAGTATTCTAGCTGAAAACAGGTTACAGTTGGATTAGATTTTAGCTAGAATAGATTTGGAGAAACTTCCTTAAAACTCCACTGACTTACCCTGAACCTAAATCAGGTTAGCTGTAACCTGCCAGTGATTGCATTTGTGTAGTGTTTGATACCCTAGTTGGTATGCCTCATTTCCTCCATATCTCATCTTTATTGGTGGACTTGCAAGTGTTAAGACTCATTATTTGCTCACAAAGCAATGAGAAGAGTGCTTTTACTGGAGAAAAATATATATTACCTATGAATAGCTACTCGATAATAAATTAATTCCAGATTTGTCTTCCTATGGAAATCATACAAACAAAAACTCAGAGAAATACCAAGTCAAAACAGCAAGGGTCCCTTACCAAAGCTCTTGGATACATTATTGTTTTGCTTTGTTTTCTTCCAAATAAAGCTCTAGATGAGATGTCTGCATATTTATTGCATAATTTTTTGAAGAATGACATTTTTATATGCTCACTACAATGTTCTGCATATAAGAGCAGTTCTTTAAGTATTATTTATGGATTTTCAAGTATTTTTCTGTCACTTTGAATGGGAATTCTTGAAACTAAGTTCTCTACTCAAGACCATTCTTACCCAACTTTTTTCTTTCTTCATTGGTCTTAACATTTGGAAGAAGTATGGTGACATGCAGAAAAATTATGGACCTCTGGGTCAGATATCAACTGAAAAGTAAGCTAGGAATTTTGGCTCATATTAAAGGCACAATAGATATAAAAGTGATTAAGTACTGTGCATGGACCATAATAGATAATGAAACATAGATTTTATTAGTATTAGCAACAAGAGACCAATAATGATTTTAAGAAGACAAAGACAAACAGAGAGTCCATTACACTTTCCAACCTCTTTCAGGGTCATGATTTCTTTTGACCTCTAGAATAAATCTATTGTTAGCAGAACAAGTGATATTGCTCCCAGCTTGAGAAATTGAGATTCAGAGAGGGGGTGAGAACCCAAAAGGACATTTCTATCAAGAGATAGAGTAAAAATCTCCTACTGCAGTATTTTCCTACTAGCAGTGGGCAATGCATAGTTTCTGGATTCTCAAAATCCATTTACTGGGCCCATAATGCCAAAAACAATTTTGGAAAAATACTAAGATATGATTTGCCTTTTTCACTCTGTTGATATTTATGCCAGTGTGAATGAAAATTATGAAAACAATAGTGGATACAGCGGCTGGTACCTTAACACTAATTAAATGTGTGACATCAAACTGTATTAGTGTCCATTGTATTGTTCACCAGTCCACAAATAGAGGAAAGATCAAAGCAAAAATCACTTTAAAATATCTTTCAAGGATCCGTAAAACTTGTCAAATATTTTGAACCTTCAGCCCATGTCATTTTATTTAACATTTTGTAGGACAAAATAGGAAGTGTGATTAATGTTCTTTTGTCTCATGTCTAGATGTGATGGTTATCTGTAAAAAGAATACCTACTTTATTGTTTCAATTGCCAGCTGAACTAGCCTCTATTTTCATGATATAAAATTTTTACTTGGAGAAAACGATTGATAAATTGTGCTTTTTCCAAGTTTAGGTACTAGGCAGATATTTTCCCCAAAATGAATGAAGCCTCATCTTGTCACGTCAAGGAAAACAATTGAAGTTGGTTGTCAATGATACATTTTGAGTTTTAAGCAAAAATTATTGTTAGTTTCAAAAACTTGTATCAGTCACAGGGTGCTTGACAGCTTCTGATAAGACAGAAAGTGATTTTACAAAATAGTATCTGAGTCTTATTGTGAAATGAAATGTGTCAAAATTTGTAATATCTGCATAATTCAGTGAGCTAGTGTTTTCTATTGAACAATGCATGGTGTTATAAAATCACATATGGGTAAAGATCTATTCAAAGATAGACCAATGAATTAAAATAAAAGAGAGTAAAATTTTTGTTAATATGGTATCAGATTACATGCTGTAATTGACTTATAAGAAACTACCACTTACTGAGTTTTAGTAGGATTTTAAATAAGAATACCCACAATTTTCTGACATGATTTTTAAAATATGCCTGTATTGTCCAACTACACGTTTGTGAGAGGGATGATGTTCTTCAAATATCTCAGCCAAAACAATATATTGCAAAAAAAATCAGTACGAAGCAGATATGAGGTTCCAGCTGTCTTCTATCAAACCAGACATTAAAAATATTTGCAAAAGAGAACAGACTTGTGGACACAGTGAGGGAAAGAGAGAGTGGAAAGAACTGAGAGTAGCATGGAAACATATACATTACCTTATGTGAAATAGAGAGCCGGTAGGAATATGCTGTGTGACAGTTCAGTTCAGTTCAGTCTCTCAGTCGTGTCTGACTCTTTGCGACCCCATGAACCGCAGCACGCCAGGCCTCCCTGTCCATCACCAACTCCCAGAGTTTACCCAAACCCATGTCCATTGAGTCGGTGATGCCATCCAACCATCCCATCCTCTGCCATCTCCTTCTCCTCCCACATTCAATCTTTCCCAGCATCAGGGCCTTTTCAAATGAGTCAGTTCTTCGCATGAGGTGGCCAAAGTATTGGAGTTTCAGCTACAGCATCAGTCCTTTCAATGAATATTCAGGACTGATTTCCTTTAGGATGAACTGGTTGGATCTCCTTGCAATCCAAGGGACTCTCAAGAGTCTTCTCCAACACCATAGTTCAAAAACATCAAATCTGCGGCACTCAGCTTTCTTTATAGTCCAATTCTCACATCCATACATGACCACTGGAAAAACAATAGCCTTGACTAGATAGACCTTTGTTGGCAATGTAATGTCTCTGCTTTTTAATATGCTATCTAGGTTGGTCATAACTTTTCTTCCAAGGAGTAAGTGTCTTTTTATTTCATGGCTACAGTCACCATCTGCAGTGATTTTGGAGGCCAAAAAAATAAAGTCAGCCACTGTTTCCACCGTTTCCCCATCTATTTGCCATGAAGTCATAGGGCCAGATGCCATGATCTTAGTTTCCAGAATGTTGAGCTTTAAACCAACTTTTTCCACTCTCCTCTTTCATCTTCATTAAGAGGCTCTTTAGCTTTTCTTCACTTTCTGCCAGAAGGGTGGTGTCATCTGCATATCTGAGGTTATTGATATTTCTCCCAGCAATCTTGATTCCAGCTTGTGCTTCATCCAGCCCAACATTTCTCATGATGTACTTGCATGTATGTTAAATAAGTGTGACAAAGAGAGCTCAAACTTTGTGCTCTGTGACAACATAGAGGGGTGGGATGGGGTGGGAGGTGGGAGGGAAGTTTAAGAAGGAGGGGACATATGTACACCTATGGCTGATTCATGTTGATGTAAAGCAGAAACCAACGCATATTGTAAAGCAATTATCCTCCAATTAAAAGTAAATTAATTAAGAAATAACTTTCCCACAATTAAGAAATAACTTGTCACTTTCCCACAATTTTTTGAAAATGCAGTAATTTTTTCATGAAAATACTTACAGGAACATGGGATGGGTTTATTACTGCCCTTTTCAGGGCTGGCTTCATGGATGTGTGGGTAGCCCTGCATTCAGAAGGGCTCCTTGCTCAGCTTTGTGCTCTGCTGTGTGACTGACCAGCTCACAGTTTTATCTTTGGAGCTCGGTCACAAGGGATCATGCATCACACGTGACCGCCACTCCCTGCCACTCGAGCATTCACATGGCCACATGAGCATGGAATCGTGGTGGGCCCACAATGCATGGAACTCTAGGAAGATTCAGAGAAGTTCAAGGTAAGCACAAGACATCTAAGAACAGGCTATGGAAGACGGTTGACTGACGATTCTGAGAAGACATGCTTTGTATGTGAACCAGAATTTGCTTTAAATGCAGGCAGAAAGCAACAGTCTTCTAAGAAACAATAACAACAAAATAACTCCATAGTCTAACTCCTTAGACTTTTTACTTTGGTGACGTCCCTTGCCTGTATTGGGCTTCCCTGGTGGCTCAGATGATAATGAATCAGCCTGCAATGTGGGAGACCTGGGTTGGATCCCTGGGTTAGGAAGCTCTCCTGGAGAAGGGAATGGCAACCCACACCAGAATTCTTCCCTGAAAAATTCCATGGGCAGAGGAACCTGGCAGGCTGTGATCCGTGGGGTCGGTCCAGGGGGTCACAGAGTCGGACACGACTGAGCGACTAACACTTTCATGCTTTAACTTTTCTGTGTTAGCCACAACTTGCCCTGATGGTGATGATGATGGTACAGAAGGAAGGAGAAGTTGGAGTAACCTATAGCCCATCTTCCTTGATATTTTTGAACGTGTGAGTTTTGACTTCCAATCTGGCAAAGTGTACGCTGGAGCAAATGCAATCGCTTTCAGCGACCTCACATTGGTCGCTGTAAGCTGGTTTTTATGGATGTATTTAGGTCTTCATGCTAGGTCACTTCAGTCACGTCTGACTCTTTGCAACCCTATGAAGTTTAGCCCACCAAGCTCTTCTGTCCATGGGATTCTCCAGGCAAGAACCCATGCTTAGTGGGTTGCCATGCCCTACTCCAGGGGATCTTCCCCACCCAGGGATTGAACTTGCATTTCTTATGTCTCCTGCATTGACAGGCGCATTCTTTACTACTAACACGACCTGGCAATTCAGGATATATTTATAGATATGAGCAAATACTACAGACTTTTTTCTCCCTACAGAGCCTATTATTAAATATTTACCAGAACACCCCTGGATAGACCACACAAAAAACAAAGCTCTTTGAGGTCTTAAATAATGGTTAAGAATGTAAAATTGTCCTGAGATTAAAAAGAATGGGGATCATTTTATATAATACATTTCTTTAAAATTGTGAAAGAGACTTATAAGCTACTTTGTCATTGCTTCTGATTCCTGGATATGAAGCATTTCAGGAAATAGGAAAAGCATTTCAAATACAGAAATTATGATTTTCTTTTTTCCAGTATGTAATTTGCAATGTATGTCCTCTACTTCTTAACACACGCACACACACACCCACACCCATTCATATTATTTTTGCAAAAGGCTCTACCAACCAGTAAGTAGGCCCACCTTCACTGCAGAAGAGAAAAGGGTTCAGTGGGGAAAACAGGCCCTTTATTAGGCAAAAGTTTCCCTCCAGAGCGACACTCATGTAAACACGTAGTGATCCACGTCTTTTCAGCCTTCCACACCTGTGCCATACATGTAAAATACAGCCGAAGTGAATAGCAGGTCATAAACTTCATGCAATTTGAACTCTGATGCAAGAGCCATTTTGTCAAAGCTTTACAATGTGTGTCTAAACATAATCACTTCCTTTGCTGCTCACTGTAATAATATTAATCACACAGATTCTTTTCATTTTTACAGCTTTACTTTGAAATTAATTACCAAAGTTAGTGCCATTCCTGATCAAAAATGGAGGCCCTACATGTTGGTGTTAATGTACTTAAACCAATGAAATTATATCGGAGCCCTACAAAATCTCCTCTACATACACATCTGTAAAATGTAAAAATCTGTGTAATCTGTTCACCTAAAAAAAAACAAAATATATGAAATTGGGGGAAATGTACCATGGTTTTCAATTGCTTTCAATTACCATTAAACCTTTCGAAGAACGATTTGCATAATGTTTCATAAACATGTAGGCAGATTAACCTTTTTTAGTTAATTTATTCATTAGCAGTAAAAATTCAAAGCACCTCTTATGAGAAAATAATGTCTTGCTGCTAAATTACATGGAAACAAAGCAATTGGGACATACTTGCCTAAGTTCGCACTGTGTCAGAGCACAAAAAAAGTGGAAAGGGGAAAAAAACCACAACTTTGCCTGTTAGTAGAGTGTTGATTAAATTGCCGGTTTGCGAACAATTAGTAGTATTACTAGAAAATTAGGTGAAGTATTAATTAGAGTCAGGCCAAATGGTTACTGAGGAGTCAAGATGCCTCCTACGCTGTGCTGGAGGTAATGGAAGGCGGTTCTGAAGTCCTCTCATCTACGGTCTGTAGTGACCGCTGGACCCTCTTGCTTAGGGCTGAGTTAGGGTGTACCTGTGTATGCTGTTTGTGAAGCCAGTTTTTAATACCCTCTGGCTGATTAGAGGGCTTCCCTCATGTCTCAAATGTTAAAGAATCTGCCTGCAACATGGGAGACCTGGGTTCCATCCCTGGGTTGGGAAGATCCTCTGGTGAAAAGGTCGCTTAGAGGGCTAATTACAGGGCTTCCCTCATGGCTCAGACAGTAAAGAATCTGCCTGCCCACACAGGACACACAAGAGACGTGGGTTCGATCCCTGGGTCAGGAAGATCCCTTGGCATGGAAATGGCACTCCACTCCAACAGTCTTGCCTGAAAAATTCCATGGACAGAGGAGCCTGGCGGGCTACAGTCAATGGGACCATAGAGAGTCGGATGTGACTGAGCACACATAATTAAAAGTCAAGACTCAGCTCTCAAATTGGTTAAGCCCTGAATCAAAGCTATACCTAGCCTATATATGTGTTTTTAAGAAATATTTGAGAAGCCAATGGGAATTCTAAGGGTTGTTTGCCAAAACCAGGTTTAAAAAAAAAAAAAAGAAAGAAACTGCCCATCTGTCAGGGGAAGTCTGTGAGTAATCCCCCTGATCCCTGAAGGTAACATCAGGACAAGGTGTTGGGAATGTGTTTCTTTCACTAAGAATGGAGGAGTGCGGTCTCTTGCAGCTGAGAACTGGGTAGGGGGTTCTGGCCTCAGCAGTTTCTTGCTCCAGATACACAGCGAAATGCCATTTCCAGAAGGAATTTTTATTTAAGACAACAAAAGTCAATCCTGTCTCAAATGGCAGACCAAAATAATTAACGATAATAGTAACCAAAGCTCAGCTCCCTCTCTGTCTCATGATCCCTCCTCCACCCTGTTTTGCCTAAGAATGTTCTTCCTTCCCAGAGGACTGCCTCTCTTCCTTACAGAAGCATTTGTTGCAGGTCTGCAGTTTTAAAGGCTTGCATGTCAGGCAGAAACGGTAACTTTCAAGTCTTCCATTCTCATAGAAACCAGAGTCGTTTTTTCATATATTATCCCCCACGTCAAAAATCCCTTGATTATACAGGTTGATGTTTGTTCAGGCAATTTCTTGCTTATATTGCACTCCAGCAAACACCCTGACTAGAGTTCAAGTTCCTAGAAACCTGAACTTATGTTTTCTTCAAATTGATATCTTCCTATAGTTATCAGGGTATTTTACACAATGGTGTTTATAAAGGCTTTTAAACTCAACTTTGGAAAAAAAACAATGGGCTCAAAATTTACATCTTGTATCTGTTGAGAGAAGAAAATCAATTCCAGCAAAAAAAGTATTGCTTTAAGAAATCTTTCACTAATCCAGATAAAGTCAAATAAAAACCATTCTAGGCTGCCCCAGTTATTTCTTCAATGTATGACATTCTTTTGGTCAGGACAACCAATAATTTGGCTGCCTATACATATACATGTTTCCTTGTTGCAAAGACATGGGTATTCACTAAAGATAAAATTGAAGTAAGACATGCATAAAATAAAAGTAGTCCATAAATTGAAGTGCTTTGAAAAGCAATTGATGGTAAACTTAATTCAAAACGTGAAGGCAAAGGAAAGTAAGTTACAAAATTGAGCAATTTTCTTTTTAAACCTGTGTTTGGTGAGGCAATAGCAAGACGTAGAGAGACATATTGCACTCTATGTTACAAAAGTAAGATGCTTTGGTACCTTAGATAGTTCTTTCTTAAAATTTAGCTATAAGCTCAGTTGTATAAGCTTTAAAATTTATTTTGAGTAGAGTTAGTTTCAGGAGAGGGTGTAAATCAACCACAAACAAGGACAGCTCAAGAATTTCTCTATTGGATATACTTTAAGGACTAGACAACTTGTGTTGTTTGCATAATAGCCAACACTCTGCTTTTAATTTGAATAAATATATATATATATGTATATCTGCATGTATAGAATATATATATGTGTATATTTATACTTACATATGACATAGATATATCTATATTGTATGTGGGTATGGGAAGCCAACGAGGATTATGAGTCATGCATGTGTGCATGCTAAGTCACTTCAGCCAGCCTAACTCTTTGCAGCCCTATGTACTGTAGCCTTCCAGGCCCCTCTGTCCATGGGATTTTCCAGGCAAGAATACTAGAGTGGGTTGCCATTTCCTCCTCCAAGGGATCTGCTCAATCCAGGGATCGAACCTGAGTCTCCTGTGTCCCTACATTTGCAGGTGGGTCTTTATCCTAGTGTCACCATATTTATATATAATATAGAGAAATAAATATTGCATGTGGTATGGGCTTCCCCGGTGGTTCAGGGGTAAAGAATCCACCTGCAATACAGGAGACTAGCAGGAGACCCAGGTTCGATCCCTGGCTGGGAAGACCCCCTGGAGAAGGAAATGGCAACCCACTCCAGTACTCTCGCCTGGGAAATCTCGTGGACGAAGGGGCCTGGTGGGCTGAAGTTCATGGGGCTGCAAAGAGTCGGACACCACTGAGAGACTGAACAACAAATGGGAAGCCAATGAGGACCATGAGCCCTGAGAGTGTCTTAAAGGAAATTCCCTGATCGTTGGGACAGAACCATCAAATCCAGAACACAGGAACACTGAATTCCAGCAAATGGGCATGGTTAGACTCTAGGAACACTTAAGGTCTGGCTTTCCACGGATACTGACGTCATCTGTGAGGTGGCTGTGTAGTTCATCTAAATTCATCACCTGTTCTAAACATGAAGGAAGAGATCCCAGAAATGGACACTATAAGGGGTATTAAGAAAGGCTAGTTTTCTGTGTATCTCACTTTTAAAAAATGTGATGTCAATCCTCACAGATGGATTATAACCTCCCCCCCACACACAGTTTCTAATCACTCCTGATTAATAACTCAAGTATGTGCTCATAATGTATTATACATATGCATAAATAAATATCTCTCTTTATGAGATAAAGATGAGGAAACTAAAGCCCAAGGACTTTATTAACCAATGAATCACACATGATCACAAACCTAATAACAGTATAGAGAAGATTTGAACCCAGGACGGTTGGCTCAAAAGCCCACACCATAACATATTATAAAACATACAGCCCTCGAAATTCATACAGAGTCAAGTCAGCACAGTGGATGTGCACAGACCCTGTGGAGCATATTTACCTGGATTTGCACCTCAACTGCACATTAACTATAAGAGCACAAATTAAGTACTCACTCTCTCTCTCCCATTTCCTCATCTCTGAAATGGTGATACTAATATCAACAGTAAGCGTTAGTCATTCAGGTGTGTCCGACTCTTTGTGGCCCCCTAGACTGTAGCCTGCCAGGCTCCTCTGTCAAAGGACTTCTCCAGGCACCAAGGGATCAAACCTGGGTCTCCTACATTTCAGGTGGGCTCTTTGCCATCAGGCACCAGGGAAGCCAACATTGACAATCTCATACTATTATGATAAGTATTAAATGAGGTAATCTCTGTAAAGTTCTAAGAAGAGCACCTTCCACATAAGTCAAACAATAACCTTATCAAATAAATATAGAACTTGATCTCATGGAAAGCACCTAACAACTACAAGTGATTGCATGGACATAGCAGCTGAATTATTCTTTTGTCTGTTTGTTTCTTTAAATCTAATTGTTTTAACATTGTGTTTATGTATATCTATCTATCTACCTATATCTATCTATATATATGTGTATATACCTACAGCCCAACAGATCATGTTATGGCAGTTTGGTAAATAAATCTGCTAAATGTATTCTCCAAATGGCAGGTCACTGTGACATTTGGAAAAAGAAAAAAAAATTGAGATTGCCCCAGTGTTTCTCAAGTTTTCCTTAAAAGATGTTTTGAGTTGTGCTAATTTAAGTGGTACTGCTTTGGTTACAAATTTGACTATCTTGGGAGAATATATTTCACCAATAAATGACTTAAATAAAAGTGGCTTACAATTGATGTATTAGACAAAATTACCACTAAACTATTTGTAATCAAGATGGAGCAAGCATATACCACTTAGCACCACCTTTCTGAGAAACACTGCAATACTTGACAAACCAACTGTAAGTGAATCCATTAGTATGCAATCTTTAGGCTACATTTTAACTAACTTGGCAAGTTTTGAGGATAGAAGAGTAATTTACTTGCCAGGAAAACATAAAATAAAGTGGAGAAATTTAAGGGGATAGACAAATGCTTTTAGATCAGAAAAAAAAATTCCATATCTTAAAGACTATACAGAGAAAGTTATAATAATGAAGTTTAAGACAGTTTGATATAGCATTAGAAGTATTTATTAAAAAACTCTCTTAAGCAACAGATGTTCTAAAAATGATGGAAAAAAAATCAAAATCTTAGATACCTGTTTTAAATCATGTACAGTAGATCTGATAGATAAGTAGACAGATAGATAGACTGACTTATTACTAATACACATACAAATAAATCATTATTGATATTTCCAGCAAAATAAAGAATAGATAGAACTTCTACCCAAGTAGATTCAGAATGGATTTTGCATTAATGAAGAAAAGCACTTAAATATTTACATTTATAGCCTCACATTTAAACTTATGAAACTGAAAACACTCTATTGCTTGACTAAGAGTTGCTAGATCTTATTTCTAGAACTGGTTCTCAGATTCCAAGATGACCATGAGCAACAAATTAAAAATTGATTCACCATATTTTTTGCACTTTTGGAAATTAGATATATTTAAGCAACCTCAACACTTAAAATTATATGTCTCAAGTTACATACAAGATATATACAACTTCTTATGATGAAAAAACTGCAAATTGCATTCATTAAAAAAAGACTTCATGGGGTAAAGTCAGAATTGAACTGAGACGAAGAGATCAATTGTTTCCCACCTATTTGCATTCCCAGGAGAAGATGATTTTTGTTTTGTTACAACAGATCAAATATGCCTAATGCTTTCCTTCAACTTTATAACAAAATGTTTAAAACTATTTGTCACCACCGCCAATTCATCATCTCTTACTCTCAGAATAGCATTCAATCAGATTTTCAGCCCCACTTTTTCTTTTTTTACCTAAATTCATTGAGTCAAAATCACTAATGCCATCTAGATTGTTCATTTCTGTAGTCAATTCCTAGTCCACCCACCAGCACAGTTTAACACAGTGTATCATTTACTCCTTCTTAAAATGTTTTCCCCATTCAAGTTCGGGAATACCAACCATTCCTGGTTTTCTGTGACCTCCCTCCGCTTCAGTCTCCTTTGGCAGATCCCATAATCTCTTGACGTGTAAATGTCAACATGACTCAGCGCTCTGTCCTCAGAACTTGCTTCTTTTACTGACTTCCTCGGTGACCTCACACAATCCCATGGTTTTAAATATCACCAACATCCTGATGACGTCTAAATATCAACCTTCAATGCAAGCTTCTCCTTTGAACACTGACCCATATTCTGCTGCCTCCATGATGTGTCTGTTTGAATATCCATTTGCCATCTCAAACTCAACAAATTCTACACACAAACTCTTAATTTCCCTTTCCAGTTGGCTACTTCCTGTCTCAATAAATGGCATTTGCGCTTACTCTATTGCCCAGATCCTGAACTTGGGGCCATCCTTGACTCACTCTTTTCTTTTACATCCACATTCAACACATAGCAGAACCTGTTGGTCAAACATCCAAAGCACGCATTGTATCTGGGCACTCATTACCACATCCTCCGTGACTATCCTAGACCAAACTCTGATCGTCTCTCATGTGTAAGTTGCAATAGTCTCCTAATTGGCCTCAGATTTCAACCTTGGTCCTTTTTCATCTATTCTTCATGCTGCAGTGTACTGATCCTTTGCAAAAGTTGGTCAAAGCATGCCACGTCCCTGTTTTCCACCAACCAACCGTTTCCCATGATACTTATCATGGGGCCCTTCCTGGTGTCTCACCATGTGAAAAATCCACCTGTAATGTAAAAGAGTCAGGAGATGTGGGTTCAATCCCTTGGTTGGGAAGATCCCCTGGAGGAGGAAATGGCTACCCACTTCAGTATTCCTGCCTGGGTAATCCCATGGACAGAGGAGCCTGGTGGGCTGCAGTCCAGTCAGTTCAGTTCAGTCACTCAGTTGTGTGTGACTCTGCAACCCCATGGACTGCAGCACGCCAGGCTTCCCTCTCCATCACTAACTCCCGGAGCTTACCCAAACTCGTGTACATCAGTGATGCCATCCAACCATCTCATCATCTGTTGTCCCCTTCCCTTCCTGCCTTCAATCTTTTCCAGCATCAGGTATTTTCCAAGGAATCAGTTCTTCGCATCAGGTGGCCAAAGTATTGGAGTTTCAGCTTCAACATCAGTCCTTCCAATGAATATTCACTCCAGGATTTCCTCTAGGATTCACTGGTTTGATCTCCTTGCAGTCCAAGGGACTCTCAAAAGTCTTCTCCAACACCATAGTTCAAAAACATCAATTCTTTTGTGCTTAGCTTTCTTTATTGTCCAACTCTCACATCCATAAATGACTACTGGAAAAACCATAGCTTTGACTAGATGGACCTTTGTTGGCAAAGTAATATCTCTGCTTCTTAGTATGCTGTCTAGGTTGGTCATAACTTTTCTTATGAGGAGCAAGTGTCTTTTAATTTCATGGCTTCAGTCATCTGCAGTGATTTTGCAGCCCCCCAAAATAGTCTCTCACTGTTTCCATTGTTTCCCCATCTATTTGCCATGAAGTGATAGGATTGGATGCCAGGATCTTAGTTTTCTGAATGTTGAGTTTTAAGCCAACTTTTTCACTCTCCTCTTTCACTTTCATCAAGAGGCTCTTTAGTTCTTCTTCACTTTCTGCCATAAAGGTGGTGTCATCTGCATAGCTGAGGTTATTGATATTTCTCCCAGCAATCTTAATTCCAGCGTGTGCTTCCTTCAGCTCAGCATTTCTCATGATGTACTCTGCATATAAGTTAAATAAGCAGGGTGACAATATACAGCCCTGATGTACTCCTTTTCCTATTTGGAACCAGTCTGTTGTTCCATGTCCAGTTCTAACTGTTGCTTCCTGACCTGCATACAGGTTTCTCAAGAAGCAGGTCAGGTGGTCTAGTAAGCCCATCTCTTTCAGAATTTTCCACAGTTTATTGTGATTCACACAATCAAAGGCTTTGGCATAGTCAATAAAGCAGAAATAGATGTATTTCTGGAACTCTCTTGCTTTTTCGATGATCCTATCTCTTGAAAAAATTTCTTCAGTTTGTTGTGATTCACACAATCAAAGGCTTTGGCGTACTCAATAAATGGCATACAGTCCATAGAGTCACAAAGACTCAGGCTGATTGAAGTGACTGAGCATTCATACTTACCATGTTTTATAACTTAAGAAGAAATTCAGGCTTAAGGAATATTCTTGTTACAGGTATATCCTTATCCCAATATGTGGATACATCAGAGGTAATTTGTCCTGTTTTAACACACAATATCATTTTTTCTATTCCTACTCTACTTAGGAGCTATTCATCCTTTCACTAACCCTTCATTCATTTTACATCCAAGCCTTCCTAGCCCAGCTTTTGTTTGATTTTCACAAAGATTTCTTCCTCAGACACTGTATGTTATTTGTTTCATTATCATCATCTGTATATTACCAGGATAGCAAAGTGGAGTGGTTAGTGCAGTAGGAAGCAATGGCAATCTTTTGACAATTCAGTGGTCAAAATAACATTGCTAGACTCCTCAAAAATCAAAGTTATGATGTTCCCAGGTAACAAAGAAATAGGAAAATGCTACCTATTGTGGTTGGAAGAGCTGTCTGAGAATCTCAGCTTTACTAGTGAGAAAAATGATGTAAGTCTGAATATCAAGGTTAAAAACTGCACAACTTGGAAGCTGTAGATTTCAAACAGTAGTTCACCTTTTCTAGGGAAACAGTGGTTTATGAAGAGCACTGTGATGTATAGGGTGAACAAATATTGGCCACGTTTGTTGAATCAGTGTTCAATATACAATTACATTAAGATCTTATGTCACTAATATTAAACATAATGTACACAGAAGCATGAAAAATAATTCTCTTTTGCATAGTATTTGTTTCAAATACTAATATCAGTACTATAGTTTCCTAAACTGAGATACTGAGTCACGTGTTATGTTCTTATACCTCTTTATTTGATCATATCCTTTTAGGCCCAAGTAAAGAGTCGGACACAACTGACGCAGCAAAGAGCTCAAATGCTCACAAAATCTTTGCATGTCAGAATCCTCTGTAGCACTTCATTGTAAAGGAGGGGATGAGGCTGTGTACTCACATTTGCAGTCCATCTGTTATGTCCTCAGTAATTTGCTAGGAAACTGAGTGTGTTATTTCACTGCATCCTCACAATAATAAGAGACAGAGCTATGATCTCCATTTGACAGAGAAGAAACTGAGTCCCAGAAAGAATCATTGACCTAAGCAATGTCTAATAGGATCGCTAAGACACAGGCCAGGCCATTGAGCCACAGTAGCCCAACGCTTGTTCCATTACACTAAGGCAGCCTTCCTACAAGAGAAAATAAAAACATCGTCATGTGTTTTCAAAAGTCCTTGGCTTTGGTGGACATCATCTTACAGCCAGGCTTCAAAGATACTTGATTCACTGTTATGTGAAACTTCATGATGTGAATGGTGAAATATGGAACATGAGTGCTTCTTTTACACCAAACCATGAACCGTATCAGTTGAATACCATAATAAGTATCCAACAAGGATAAATGGAAATCTACTTTTTATGACTAAACAGAAAACTCATACTATAACTTAATCTTAAAATAATCCACAGATGCATTCTAAATGAGTTCACCATACAAAAAAATCTAATTTTTAGATTTTTGTTGAACTGTCCCACTTTACAGAGTGATCCACTGCACTGGAGGGTGTGCAGTGTATGGATGTGCATGTAGCATGTTCTTCAAAACATTTTAAACTATTTCAAATGAGCTTTTAGATATTATATTGAGAATTTTCTATTAACCCTAAATTTTAGGAATATGTCATTTCTTAAAAAGAAGTATGGCATACAAAGACAATCTCCTAAAGCTTTATGCTGAAATTATATTCTACCATTAAAATATTTAAAAGACAACAGATGAATTAATTTTGTGCATAATACATATAAAATATATTATATTAATTAACCATTGAACAACATGCATTATTACATTGTAGAAACTCTTCTTACTTCCATGACTTGTCCTATAACCATTAGAAGATTTTTAATGTTCCTGGGGAAAAGGGTTCATTCATTATCTTTTTAGGTTTGCTCAAGGACCTGGAAACAGGGGGATGTCCTAGATGACCTTTAAAGAACCCTTCTATTCCTATGGCTCTGAAATAAATTAAAGTTTTATGACCACATTATGCATAAGCATCAGTGGATCTGGAAGACAATGAGGATGAAGCCTGTGCTCAGACTCTCCCTCCCGGTATTTATGCTTCCTACTCATTTCATGCATAACTAATTTCATATAGCAATTGGTAATCGCATCTTGGTAATGACACCACAGGCATCACAAAACAATTGCAATCATGGCCGCAATTCATTGTAACTACAGCAAAATGCCAGCACTGAAGCTGAAATACCTTCCTGACCCACCCAAAAGTAAAGGATTAGAAGAACAAAATATAGCTTTGAAACGGTCACCTTCACTAACTAGCTTTTAGTTCTAAATACTCTGGGTTCCTACTTTTTTTTTTTAATTTTCAAGGACATAATGATTTATTAAGACTGTGAGGCCTAGAATTACCCCTCCATTCCACAAAAAATGGCACACATAACTTGTTTGTACTACTTTACTGATGCCACTGTATTTGTCAAACTTCATTGTTTTAAAGACTTGCTGATTCTTACACATAATGTGGTCGTAAATAGAAGTGTAAATATTTTCCTGACATGTTTCTTCCATTAAGTCAACAAAAGTAAATTTAAGGATAAGAAGGGATTATCATAAACTTGTTAAAATAGCAAAAATCATTGCTCTTTTATTCCTGGAATTGAAAGACAGTATCTACCTTTGATACCTCCAAAGTCTACTTGGAATATGCCAATAATACTACAATAATTAATAGCATACATTTTGTGGCACTTTTAAATCTTACAGACCACTTCCCATCTTATTATTTTATCTTATAAAATTCTGTTAGGTAAATAAAGCCAATATTATTATGTCAAAATCATAAATGAGGTATCAGAGGCCCAAAGGACCTAAGGAATATTTCTATTGTCATCCAGGTTCATTCCCAATTACTATGAATTGACTACTACCTCTTACTTAGTGTATGGCAATCCAGAAGCCCAAAGCTATCGGCAAGGGAATCTGGAACTGGACATTTAGTGGCTGGGACTCTGAGCCTGGCCTTTTTGTCCTCCTGGCTCATTAGAGCTATTGCTACAATGGGCTGAGTTGTGCTCCAACTCTTCTGGGATGGAACAAAGGTGTATATGATCATGGTAAAGAATGGTCATTCTCTATGACTGTTTCTTTGCTGTTGTTCAGTCGCTATGTCAAGTCGGGTCTGACTCTGTGCCTCCACAGACTGCAGCACACCAGGCTCTTCTGTCCTCCACTATCTCCCAGAGTTTTCTCAAATTCATGTCCATTGAGTCAGTGATGCTATATAAACATCTCATCTTCTGCCTCCCCTTTCTCCTTCTGCCTTCAGTCTTTCCCAGAATCAGGGTCTTTTCCAATGAGTCAGCTTTTCACATCAGGTGGCCAAAAGATTGGAGCTTTAGCTTCAGCATCAGTCCTTCTAATGAATATTCAAAGTTGATTTCCTTTAAGATTGACTGGTTTGATCTTGCAGTACAAGCTGACTGTTTCTACCATCTTATTAACTAATAGTAAAGACATTGTGTTTTGTTGAGCAAGAGTTTCTGTTTTGAATCACTTCAAAACCATGGAGTTACTACTCTTGTTTTTCTTTAGCCTTGGAATATTGGGTGGGGACAGTTTAGGTGAAGCAGGGTTAGTTTACCCTAGTCAACTCTTTCCTAACTAGTCACCATGAAAGAACAGACCTATAGACTCCATTGTATATTACTAATATTACCAATTGTTAAGCTATATTTGTTCCATTTGATTTAACAAATACATTTCAGGAAATTATCCATGAGTCTGTGAGTGAACTTGGTCAAAGTTCAATCTCCCCAGTTATTACATGATGTATTTTACTCTTAAAATAGTAAATATTGTCATTTGTAAGCTCTAATGATTCTATTTGCCTGAATAATTATGTTTCTGTTTTCTTTCTCTCACTATAGACCATATCTGTGATTTTTTTAAAAAATCAGAAATATATAATCTTTATTGACTTCAAATATTTCAGGAGTATCTCTTTGGTGTTAAATAATAGTGGCACCAAAAATCAAACAGTAAATATATCTGTTAAGGTGCTCATGAGAACAACCCTAACGGCCCCCAGTAGTCTCCAAGGACCCAGCCCACATGAGTAACTGTCCATTGGAAACTTACTACCAACAATCTTTTAAGAGAGTTCTTAGCAGAAACCATTCCTCACAGGTCTCACAGACAGAGTGAAAGGAAAGGAGGGGATTATGATTTCAGAGATAAACTACAGAATTAAGATTCATTTCACTTTCTCAAGAAAAGAGTGTGGGTAGTGTGTGTGTGTGTTTTCAGGTGAGCACTCAATCATATCCAACTCAGCAATTCCAGGGGCTGTGGCCCCCCAGAGTCCTCCATCCATGGGATTTCCCAGGCAAGAATACTGGAGTGCGTTGCCATTTCCTGCTCCAGCAGATATTTCTTACCTAGGGACTGAACTTGCATCTCTTGCATCTTTTGCACTGGTAAGTGGATTCATTACCACTAGGTAGGGAGGCAGTCTCTAAATAAAGGAAAGAACACTTTCACTTTTGAATTGTCAAAAGTTCACAGTCACCAAATACATTATAAAATTACATGGTGCAGAAAAATGAATGAGCTTCGAAATCCCCAGGAAAAGTGAAGCAGGGGACTCTGGTCTATCTTAGAGATACTAAAGTAATAGAAAGCTGTTTCATGCACTACCAGAAAACAGCAAAATTAACAATAAATAAACAGTTGGGAAAGGAGCAAATGAAAGCACATTAAAGAAAGATCATATCAAAGTGAGTTTGCATACATTAAATTATTAATTATTAATCATTTTATTTAATTATTATACTTGATATGAAATGTGTTGGCTCTTTCTGTGTAGTTTCAGTGATATTATTTTACATACATTTTGATGAGTTACTGTTACACTTATAAAGCAATAAAATCTTTAGAAAAGGAAACTTATTTGGTTCTGATTTCAAAGAAGTAATGACTTTTAAAATTGTGCAACTTAGAGTTTATTAGTCATTCACTCTAAATCACAGTTTGAATTTAATAGCCTTCTTTCAATATTCAGCCTGAAAAATCTCATGATTGTGGAAAATGTATAGAGAAATATGTCTATACGCACCTGGTCTTTGGTATAAAGCACGTGTCAGCTGAAGAAAAGTTAGTTCTTAAATCTCCCCTTCACTTCATACAAGCTATGAAGTTTTAGCAATGATTCTTTGGAAACAAATCTATTGAAGAGTTCTTAATAAAGTGCTAGCATGAACATTTGAGACTTTTCTTGACATTTTAATTTTAATAAAAAATAAAATAAATCTGTCAATCCATTCTCTTGTGGGAAATGAATTCATTCATTTTTTTTCTATTTATCACTAAATACTCAAGTATGATTCTGTAAGAGTTATTTAATGCTCTTTTTCTTCTATTTCTATGTTTGGCCTCCAGAATGATATAAGTGGACACAGTTATTTAATAGTTGAATACAGTGTTCTATGTACAGTGCATCAAAAACACCCTAAAGAACTATGAAAAACAGTATGGAAATTCCTTAAAAAACTAGGAATAAAACTACCAAAATACCCAGCAATCTGACTACTGGGCGTATACCCTGAGAAAACTGTACTCCCAAAAGACACATGTACTCCAATGTTCATTGCAGCAAAATTTACAATAGTCAAGACATGGAAGCAACCTAGGTGTCCATTGATAGATGAATAGATAAAGACATTCTGGTACATATATACAATGGAATATTACTCAGCCATAAAAAGGAACAAATCTGAGTCAGTTGAACTGACATAGATGAACTTAGAGTCTGTTATACAAAATGAGTCAGAAAAAGAAAAACAAATATCATATATTAACTCATATATATATAGATTCCATATATATATATAGAATCTAGAAAAATGGTACTTACTGATGAACTTGTTTGCAGGGAAGGAATACAGAATACAGGAAAACAGAGAGCAGACTTGTAGACACAGTATGGGAAGAAGGGGGAGATGATTTGAGAGAGTCACATGGAAGCATGTACATTACCAGGTGTGAAATAGATAGCTGGTGGGAAATTGCCGTATAACACGGGGAGCTCAGCCCAGTGCTATGTGATGACTCGAGGGATGGGCTGGGGTAGGAGGTGGGGAAGAGGCTCAAGAGGAAGGAACCATATGTACACCTACAGGAGATTCACTTCGCTGTGTGTTAGAAACCAACACAACACTGTGAATCCTCTAATTAAAAATAAATTTGTTAAAATGACCAAAAAAGCTTGCAACAATGAATCCGCTAATTTTGGGTTCCTGTTAAGTTTCATAGAGCCTATTTTCTTCCCTATGCTCATTATAGTGGTTTTGCCATAAAACTTTATATGCACACAGGAGCACAGATTCTAGGTGGGGAGAAGCATAGTAAACATGCCTGACTACTCTCTCTTTCCTTTGATTTGAAAATCAGGGGTTACACAGAGCATTTAGAGCTGGTTCTAAGTAGTCATTTATTGTAAATAGTAAGGTACTGTGACATCTTCAGGAAGCTCAGTGACTAATAAAGTCCGCTATGGAATCCAAACCTTGTTGCTAACATGACTCTTCCTTCCCATCATAATTTGTTTATTTTTGAGAGTATAGAAAGCCATCCTCTTTCACATGGAGACAGACACCCTCCTTCCACCAAAATGCCAATATTTTTTATTCTATTTGTTCCACAATAGAGCCTCCAATCTGCTGTGCTCAAATAACATTATGGTATATTTCCATTATTCATATTAGAAAGTAATCAACATAGAATCAATAGAAAGCATGTTTACTCAATAATTAATTAAATTTCCTACAGAAAATGAATGTGCAATAATGTAGTAACCTGTGCTACAAAACAATGTTTTGTTTTGTTTTTTTTCTTATTTGGGCCAAGGTTGCCATCACCCATCTCAAAAGGATCAGAATAAAATATGGGAAATTACTGAAAAAGTACCATAGGAGACAGGCAATGTGACCATTGGCGAAATAAAGACATGTTCATTGCACTCAGACCTCTGGAACATATCCTAAAATGACTTAACAAACATTGTAGTCTTCAATAGAGGATAACATCATACAAAATCTGGGGTAGAACAACAAAAGGGTAATATCCGCTAAGATCCATCAATGGGGCAGTGTATCGGGGTTCAGTCTGGTGATGCCTGGATGGCAAGTGTTTGCCTAGAGTCATGGATTCTTTAAACTGTGAAATATTAGCAATAGAATTCATCGAATCCACTCCAGTATTCTTGCCTGGAGAATCCCATTGACAGAGGAACCTGGTTGGATACAGTCCATGGAGCAGCAAAGAGTTGGACACGACTGAGTACACAAGAATGAATCTCTATTATAAGGTTGCTGTAAACCTTAAATTAGCAAATACACAGAGCAATTTGTAGCACTGAATGAAATGTTCAAGTGTTTATTTTTATCATGAGATGTGAAAGAAAAAAATCAGTTTCCAGAGGGTAGATGGTAACTCTTTATACTCTGTTCAGTTTTGCTATGAACCTCAAACGCCTCTGAAAAATAAAATTTAGTTTTAAAAATCTGGGATATTTTGTCTATTTCATATAATTTAGAAACTCTTTTCCTTCACCTTCCTGTTTCCACCTGGAGGAACTTCCATTAAGAACATACTCCAAGCCTCTCTGGGGCCTTAGTCTCCTGGGAAAGAAACACTTGCCTGGTGGATGTATTCGGGAGAAGGAGCTGATGATTATGAAATTAACAGCTTTGCCTTTCCTATTTTCATGAACCCATCTTTGCAGGAAGAATTCTTCCTGGTGTTGGTCTCTACATGGACCAGGCCCCATAGGTATGACCTATTAGTTATCCAGCCTTGTCAGAGACTGGCTGGATAAATCTAATTCTGAGATTAGGAATTAGCAAGCCCAGCAGAGCTGCAGTTCTAAAGTCAGTTTCTCCAATTCAACTTTTTAGGTATCAAAGCTGGTATTTTGATTGCCATTTTTTTTAGAAAAAATTTTTCTAAAAAAAATGGCAAAAAAAAATAAAAATAAAAATAAAAAAAATGGCAAAAACAAAAATTATCTACCAAAAATTTTTCTAACAACTACCTTTGTATTCATTTTGAATTTGCATTGGGAAGTGAGGTGTTTTTTATTGACCCTCTAAAGATGCAGCACACTTCTTGGGGACTCTCAGTACATATCTATTTGTGCTACAAGTTGGGGTAGCGTTAGAAAAGAAAGAAAGTGAAAGTCACTCAGTTGTAGCTGACTCCTTGTAATCTCATGGACTGTAGCCCACCAGACGCCTCTCCCCATGAATTTTCCAGGCACCAATACTGGAGTGGGTTGCCATTTCCTTCTCCAAAGTATCTTCCCAACCCAGGGATTGAACCCAGGTTTCCTTCATTGCAGGCAGATTGTTTACCATATGAACTACCAGGGAAACCCTTTTACCTTCAAATTGCCCATTGTATTTAACCAAGAAAACCCAGACATTCATGGATAGATGTGTGTGTGTGTGTGTGTGTGTGTGTGTGTGTGTGTGTGTGTGTGTATGATTGTGTCTTTCTGTGCCTAAAACTAACACTTATGGAACAAGACTTACTAGAATATGTTGTGGATCATGCTGGTGATAGAAAAAAAAAATTGCTGATACCCTCAATCAGTTCTGAAGATACCACCTTAGATAATCTATTCAGTCTAAACCTCAGGTTTTGTTGTTGTTTTTATTGTTGTTGCTATTCTATTTAAAATGATAACAACCACACCGACATTGGTGGCTTATGATGAGAAGAATATGGAAAATCTTGGACACATATTAGTATCTTCAGTACATACTGATTTCCATCTTGCATCAACTTCTTTCCAGATGTGTGTGTGTGTTTACGTGTGTGTTAAGTCACTTCAGTCATCTCTGACTCTTTGCGACCTCATGGACTGTAGCACACCAGGCTCCTCTGTCCATGGAATTCTCCAGGCAAGAGTATTGGAGTGGGTTGCTATGCCCTCCTCCAGGGGATCTTCCAGACCCAGGGATTGAACCTGCATCTCTTATGCCTCCTGTGTTATCAGGCAAGTTCTTTACCACTCGTGCCTGTCTCAAATAAGTAGCATCAATTCACTAAAAATGTGATTCTCTTATGTGTCCATGCGGCACAGGGAATTCTAACTGTTCCATGGACCTGGTTAACCCTACTTCAGTTGTTTTTCTAAATGCTAGTTTCCTCAAGGAAGTCTTTATTAATAAAAATTATATCCCCATTTAGTTTCTCCTGACCTCTTGTGCTTCACCATACCGATCAAATTTTTTAATGTCATATACACCCTTACAATTATTTGCTTAAAGTTTATTCCCAACAAGAAAGCCAAAGTCACAAGAAAAAATATCTCAGTCAACATGATTAAAAACTGTTCATCTAAGACCTAGCACAGAATAGGAACCAAATATTTGTTAAATGAATAAATTTTAAAGAAAGTGTTCATACAATGTAAATGTCAGATAAGTGCAAGAGCAAGCAAGAATTTTTGGTGAATTCTTTCACCTAAAGTATCAAGTTGTGATAGAGGGTTATACTTTTGTTTTTTATAGACTGTCATAACCACAGCTGAGCAATATCTCACTCGACAGTCTTCATTCTTTTAAAATCAATAAACATGCTCCAAAAGTGAATTAGAAAGGTCGCAGCTGAAATGCATGCCGTCAAGCTGTCATTAGAGACATAAGGGCATGTATGTCCACCCACACACCCTGTCACGCCTTGAGGTTATGAGGGTTGCTATATCTGCTACTCAAGGAGAATGGTCAATATTTATATCTAGTGTGGATCTCCCAAACATTATTTCATTTTCCAGAGAGAGTGCCTTTGGCCCCATGAATTTCCCCAAGAGCATCTTTGGTAAAGCATGTCTGTAGCCCTCAACGGAGGGTCATTCACTGCAGCATGCACGATGTGCCTGTGTCAGAGAACAGTCTCTCTAATGGCATGATTCATGGGTATACAGCCCTTCCTTTGCTCTTCCAAATGCCTCTATAAAGAAGTGGCAGTGAAATTTAAAAGGTACTTACTTAAAATACAGATTGTTTGCAAAGTATATTAGCTAAAATTCAGCCAAGCCAAACTCAAATAAACTAAGGCCATAAAAGTAATACAATGCTTTATTATGTCTTAAGGCTTGTAGTGTCCTTTATTAGAAAGCCACTCCAAATAGCCAATCTTTCTGCCTTTCTCTTTAGTAACTAGTAATAAGGAAAGCTTAGGAAAGGCATGCATCAAATGCTTTGCTATGAACACTTGGAAGGGACAGAGGAACTCTGATTTATTGAATCTGAATCTGCTTTAGTGCACCGAGGGACAATTAGCATTACAGATTGCTCACTGTTTACTCTCAGGACATAAAAACAGAGGAGTTGGATACAAACTTTCCCTCCTTGAACAGCTAAGAAAAGGTCTGGTCACTGCCAGATTCTTATCAAGATGACACACACATTTAACCACAAATATCGCAGGAGTCAGGTTGGGCTTCCCTGGTGGCTCAGGGGGTAAGGAAGCCTCCTGCAATGCAGGAGACCTCAGTTCGATCCCTGGGTCAGGAAAATACCCTGGATAATGAAATGACTATCCACTCCAGAGCTCTTGCCCAGAGAATTCCCTGGACAGAGGAGACTGGCAGACTACATTCCATGGGGTTGCAAGAGTCAAACACGACTGATCGACTAACACACAACAACAACGATTACAGCAGTCGAGTTAGCCGGATTCAGTGGAAACAGTGCTGACTTTGGATCCAGACAGAGCTGGATTTAAATCGCGGTAACTAACTCTGCACTCACTGTTGCCTTCGGAAATTTGTTCATAGCACTCTGAGCCTTAGTTTTCCACCTATAAGTTGGGTAAGTACTGCTGACTTTAATGGTTGCTTCTCAGTTACTCATTATGTGTAAAACATAACACAGTGCCAGATCACAGGGTGTATTCAATCCATTTTATTTGTTGTCAACATCATTATCTATATATGATGCAAAGTGGGCCAGGACAGGTAATGTAAAGGAGTGAAGTTGTCCTTGCCTACAAATGAGATTGATGGAGTCCATCATAAAGGAAAGATCTGGGTAGTGGTCACAATACTGTCACAGATTCCTTTTGATGACTATCCTTTCAGACCTTCCAACCATCGTTTCTGTATTTTTAGTTTCTCAGACAATTATGATTGATACCTTCTTTTCATTCGTTAAAGCATCCCTTGTATCACATCCTAAATCTACATAAAAAGATGAAGAATAACTAAGCAATCTTGTCGTGATCCCAGAGCTCCTTCTAATCCCAGTCCCACTCTCCTCTGACTCTCATGCAAACTCTTTGAAAGGGCAGACGTGACTTTGTTCCACGTAATCATTTTCTCGCTTTAAAACTTGAAGGTGGTTTCTGCCCCCACAACTCAAGCAAAACTGCGACCACTGAAGTCAGCAGTAACTCCCCAGCTGTCAAATCCAACAGCTATTTTTTGGCATTCATGAATCCATTCTCTGCTTCATCTGCCAGTACCTTCAACCCTTTAAAGCGCTCCGCATACCTCTGGCCTCCCTCCCACAGCAGTCTCTGCCTTTGCAGATGCCTCCTCCCTTGCCCACCCAGGAAACCTCATGCTTCCTTCCATTTCTGTTTTTAGTCCTTTGCTCTCCTGATTCTGCAGACTGTTTCAAGTCACTCGGATGATTTTTGAAACAGACCTGCACTAAAGATTCCTAAATCACTCTCTTTAGACAGATCATGAGCTTTGGTTTCAAGCATGTTTATCTGAATATCTCCTAGACTTCAGTGTTCTTCATCTGACATCTTGAAACCAACATGTCCAACACTACATTTATTAATTTCTTCCTGACATTACACTTTCTTCCATAATCTGTTTCTGAGTTAGACCCTTGAACGTACATACATTCCCAAGCTATGGGTGTAGGGAGTCTGGGTACTCTGTCTCCATGACTCGGCACTCCCCAATATCAATTGACAAGGTCCTTATTTCAGTTTTTCTCAAACCTGTTACCGCCTCTGTGTCATTATTACCTTTCTTCTCTAGGCACATACATGTGTGTCCTAACTGGTTGTTCCTATCAAATCTTCTTTTATATCACTGACAGGATCATCTATTTAAGTATAATTCTGATTATGTCATTCATTTCTTAAAGCCCTTCTTTGACCATCCCTTAGTTAATCAACCCAATGTGGCTCCTTAACGTGGTGCATTTAATGTCTCAGAGGTCTCTAGACTGCCCTTTTTTTTTTTTTTAATTCAACATATGACTTTCAGTAATCACTATCCTTCCTAAAATATGAACGCTGAGGATTTGGACATTAGACATAAAAACATTTGGTGAAGTAACTTGAAACCAAATTCATCTTCAATAGCGATGCTTCACGAGGCAGTTTTAATTCCTTTACATCAGGCTTTCTTTTGGATCCCATTTGTCGCATTCCGTTGGTTTTTCCAGGTGGTGCAGTTGGTAAAGAAGCTGCCTGCTAATGCAGGAAACACAAGAGACTCAAGTTTGATTTTGGGGTCAGGAAGATCCCCTAGAGGAGGAAATGGCACCCCACACCAGTACTCCTGCCTAAAAAATTCAAAGGACAGAGAAGTTTTGCAGACTATAGTCCATGGGGCCAAAAAGAGCTGGATATGACTGAGCACAGATTCATCCATTCATTCATTGGTTTGGATTTAGGCCAGACATTGTCAACACGGGTTGCCTGGTGGAAATACCTGAAAATATTATCTAAAATAATGTTGCGGCCTTGATCCCACTTCTAGAGTTTCTGATTTAGGTGGTCTGGAACACAGCTTGAGAATTAGAATTTTTTTAAGTTCCCAGGTGATTTAGTTAAAGTTCAGAGCAGCTATCTATATATTTATTATTTTTAACTGTGAAAGGTATAAATATTTCAACTACATGATGTTTATTTCTTTTTTACATTCGTTCCTTTACTCTTTCAGTCCACAAGTATTGACTGAAAACCAGCTCAATAAGTGGTTGGGCATCATGATAGCCACTTGGATATGCTGGTAAATAAGGTGGTAATAACATGGACCCACCATGTTCAGCATTATCGCCACCTACTATAGATGACTATAGTAGATTCTACTACCCAATTGACACTGTCACCTACCTGTCTGACAACTCAGAATCATCTCTATGAATGACTGGAAGTCGCTTCCAGCCATGAAGACAGCTGCTTCTGAAGAAACATCGTGGGTGCCAGCATGTCATTAACAATGACTAGGTATCCCTCTCTCAGATTTTTCATGAACCTTCTTTCTAAAAGCCAACTGAGCTTCTGTAACTTTCTCTTTTCAATTCCTTCTTTCTCCAGACAGAAACTTTCATTCATTTCCCAATTATTCTCTCACTGCTAAAGTGCTAAAGTTTGAAATGTTAGGATTGAACAGCACTTCAAGAATTTTGGTCCACAGACTAAGCTAAATTAGCTGATCATGTAAAAAAACTGTATGTGATTTGGTTCTTACTATTCATTTTTTTTAAAGAGAGGCAGGAAGATATCACCAAAGGCAAATCCTGCTAATTACATAGAAACACAATAATTTTGCGTTTGACAAATATTTAATGCTAGAACAGTAGATACTACTACTACTTCTAGCAATAATAATAATAATAATATAATGATAGTTACATTTATTGAGGTGTTTTCTTTTTTAATCAGGCATTTTTTTCTTTACTTGAATTAGCTTATTTCATTTTTCAGTGGGAAACAAAAATGAGACTCTGTGTAATATTTTAAAATAAAAGGAAAACTGAGCACAGAGAATTTATACACTGGTGTTGGCCTTCCTAGTGTTAAAGAAATGAACGGGGACCTGACATTCTTTAACATTTAGATACACTCTCAAAACGCCCTTGTATTTGAGCTACAAGCTCTTCAAAACCTCTCACTGCAGATGACTATTTTTGCTTGTTTTGTGAAAAGCGGCCTTGTTTTCCAGTTAATGTTTTCATGAGGCACTTAGTTCATGAGTTTCAATTCAGCAGAATTCCAGAGAAGAATGCTTTTATAATGTTTTAGATAAAAGTAAGGACGTCAAAATCTAATCCATGGTATCAGAGTTTTGCCAGAACGTTGTTCAGACTGAAATGAAAAACAGGATCTCCCAAGGGAGTTCTCTTCCATAATGAAATCATTGAAATACGAAGGGCCCCAGGAGGAGGACTTTCAAAGCTCTAGCCACTGGCAAATAAGAAACCAATTGAGATTTTGTTTGTAAAAGAAGATGGTGTAATATTCCTATAGTTTGATATTGGGAAGGAAGCCAGAAACCTAAATTGTGGACCATCTGGAGAAGAAATATAATGAAGAAAGCCAACAAAAATATAATTACAACAACTGGCTTAGAAATAACAACTGCATTGATTAAGAACAGCCTAAGTAGGGATGTCAAGAGCACAATCTGAGTTAAATTTCCATTTCAGTTTCATTGTAGGAAGTGGAAGAAAATGCTCTTGTTTGGAGTCTGGACCCCCATATGCAAGAGATATGAGAAGAATTCAGTAAAAGATCAGATGTGAAAAAACTGACACTTACATCTCTGCCTTTGTGAGTTCAAAACAAACAAATAATTGAAGAGTGTCAAAGATATGTCATAATCTATGGTTGGTGCTACCAGGGAATACAGAGATCAGGCAACAATCTTTTCCTCCAGAAGCTTAAATCTGCCCATACATATAAAATCACAGTCTCCATACTAGTTGAAGACTAAAATGACTACAATAGACTCAGATGCAGTCATTCAAAAATAATCCATAGTACATCAATCAGAACTTCTCTACTTCCTGTACCAAACAGGAATTAATTGAATTGATAATTAGGAGGAACAAATTTTTAATATATGCAAAAATGCTTTCATTCCTTTAAAATAATGTGGCACCATTATGTTAAGCATGGATACCGAAATAAATGTAAATATATATATATACACACACACACACACACATACTTTTCCTCATGCCGTCACAGATTTGAAGAAAGGGAATTTTGTGGGGTTTTTTAATGATTAAGAGGCAATGAGTGAAGAAACAAAATAAGATATAGCTTTGATATCAAGGTGAAATGGAGATTATAGGAGGATTTCTAAGAGTAGGTTTCCTTAAGCTGAAGGGTGGCCAAGTATTAATATTTCTTAGGAGGAGAGAGGGCAATAGATGAAAGGCACCTGAACAGAAGCTCAGTCCCCTGCCTAAAAGAAAGTCTGGAACATTAATGAAAAGTAGTGAAGTCTCTCAGTCGCGTCCAACTCTCTGCAGCCCCATGGACTGTAGCCTACCAGACTCCTCTGTTCATGGGATTTTCCAGGCAAGGGCACTGGAGAGCACTAGGAAAACATCACATTTTTGGTATGTGTGGAGTCAAGAGAGGTTAGCAGATGTTTCAGTGGTCAAATTGTTAGGGCCATACATGCTAAGCAAAAATTAAAAGTAAAGTCTGACTCTGAAATTACTGAGAAATCGGTTCTTGATTCTTTGCAAGGAAGTGACACAGACTGATCTGCATAACAAACTACACCTCAAAGTGTGACTATACAGAAAATTAAACAGATTTGGGATCCAGAGCAAGAGGAATCTGCAAAGACTGTGAACAATGCAGGCAGATCTGACTGCTTTACCCTTTAATAATCTCAAAATCTCAAATCATCACTCCAAACTATTCTTCATTTTTTGTCTACTGAGAAAGGCTGAAGCATTTATTATCTACCCTTTCTGAACATATGCTATTGCTTCCCCTTCAGCTACAAGATGTGGCTATTGCTAGATGTTTGTGTTTTAACATAAAGAATTTTACAAAATTATATGTAAAACATATAACCTTTTTTTCCTTTAGGGCATTCACTTTTTGTGTAGCATTCAACATTTTATTCAAGAGGCTGTAAATATATACATATTTTCTCTTAGTAGTTTTACAATATTGTTGATTATTTTTAAATTATAATCACTTTGGAATTGTGATCAATTTGGTATCCAGGGAATTCCTTGGTGGTCCTGTGGTTAAGACTCCACGCTTTCACTGTGGAGAGCCCAGGTTCCATCCCTGGTCGGGGAACTAAGTTCCCATAAGCAGTGCACCGCAGGCAAAAAAAAAAAAAAAAAAAAAAAAGCCAAAAAATTTTAGTATACAATATAAAGCATAAATAAGCATATTTTTCTTCCAGAAGGGTATTACTAATACTTTTACAATGTCTGAACCTTAGGAGCTGCTGGGTGAAGGGTTCACAATATTTCCTATAGATTTTTTTTTAACTACCAATGACTCTATAACTATCTAAAAATAAATGATTTTTTTAAAGGGAGTGCTACCCAACTGCTCCAACTGAAAGCTACTTTAGTACTTCAAATACTTAACTAAATGAGTAAATTCCCCCCCAGATAAATCATTCATTGAGAATTTTATTCTTCTTTTGCTCTGAATTTTGGAAGGCTAAGTATTGGTCTTCTGGTTTCCAGTATCTTCCCTAAAACACAAATCAGATTATGTTATTGATCTCCTTCATATTGGAAACTTAAAATGCCTCCATTTTTTTTTTTTTAATTTTTTTATTAGTTGGAGGCTAATTGCTTCACAACATTTCAGTGGGTTTTGTCATACATTGATATGAATCAGCCATAGATTTACACTTATTCCCCATCCCGATCCCCCCTCCTATCTCCCTCTCCACCCGATTCCTCTGGGAAATGCCTCCATTTTAAATAGGCATACCCTTGACCAGCCTTATCCTTATCAACACCCTCCTTCCCTTCAATTGTTTATCAATGATTCTAGAACTACCAAGGTTGCTTTATAATATGCACAATCATTTGGGCCTCATGTTCACTACAGACTTAATTATCACATGCTGAGCAGAAATTCTAAATCATGATAACCCCTATCTTTGATCATGAAATATAGAATTATTATAAAATACTTAATAGTTCATTTTCAGATTTGTAACGTGAAAAGAATACAGCCTCAGAATTGCAAAGTCTTGGGACTACTTATTAGCTATGAAATGGTTTTCTTTTTCATAAATGAGGATAAGTCTGCCTACTTCACTGGATAGCCATGGAAATAAAAGCTGCTGGGAATGTGTACTGTGTCTAGTATGACAAATGACAAATATGATTTCCCCAACCCTCAGCTTCTGAAACCTTCTTAGTAAATTCTGGTAGGCAAGTTCACTTAGATCTGAAGGGAAGGAAGCAGCATGGATTCTTGATGGTGTCAATTTTAAGAACCAAAATCAGCTTGCAGCTAGTTTTATAGACAATACAAGAAAGAGTCAGGATTCTTTGCACTCAACCAAAGTTGCGACACCCTGTTTACCATATAGTCAGACTGCATGTACACTCCCTACATGGAATGGAGTTTTAAAATGCAGGTCGTGGAAATTAGAGACATGAGGTATCTTAACCTCCAGTGTCCTGATATGGGCCTCACCAGTATTTTTGATGGAATGGAGAGAGACTGTGTTTGATTTCCATCAGCGTGAAAATAAAAACTTTGACATTCTTGGCAAAGGAACCTGTGTGGGTCTCCTCGATGACTAAGAGTGATGAAAAGTTAGAGCAAGCTGGATCCCCACTAATGATAAGGATAATTGGATTGGGGGTGCAGGGCTGCACTCTGTCTGGGGCACACACTCACCAGTGACGTGAGCACTCCCAGCTCAGAGCAGGCTTTGTATAATGTACAGAGCAGTTGCCTGGACTTTCTGTGTCATGAACTCAGGCTTTGGAATTCAGAACAGTCCCTAAACCACAGGGACTGACAGCTAGAGGTGTCTGTAAACAAATCCTCTTATAACTCAGAAGGGACGCTTCTATTACGATGCATCAAGGGCCTCTACAAGAATGTTTTTGCTAAAATAATAGTCTTGCTAAAAATTAGCAAGATTATTGCTAAAACATTTGGTCTACTTGAACCAAATGAGCTAACTAGCAAGGAAAAATGTATTTATGAACCAAAGTGGGCAAAATTTATCATTTTGGCCTCTACCTACTTTTACATAATCTACAAATTATATTCACAAGCATGTTTGTTAGTAAATCCTAGAGGTAATTTTTGTTTTTCCAAGGTAGCGCTGGTGAAAAAGAATCCACCTGCCAATGAAGGCAATGCAGGAGACATGGGTTCAATCCAAGGGCCAGGAAGATCCCCTGGAAGAGGAAACAGCAACCCACTCCAGTATTCTTGTCTGGGAAATCACATGGACAGAGGAACCTGGTGGGCTACAGTCCATGAGGTCACAAAGAGCGAGCATCTGAGTAAAGATTAAAATGGAATAGGGAATAAGGTTTGCAATGCTTGCTATTAACTCTTTTGATCTATCTAATTGAAATTTAAAAATTTTTTTCTTCATTTTTTTTTTCCATTTGGGTCAAGTACTAAGAGATCATTAAGATTCTTCTAAAACTTAAAAAAAAAAAAAAAACTCACTAATATTTAAGCCACTTCAGTAATACAGAGGCAATTTCAATAAGCTTGAGGGAAGCAAGTAAATGATCTTCCAGAACGCCACATGAAAATGTCATTCATTAATTTGATCAGTTAATGAATTGGTTACAAATTGCAGGACGAACTGCCCTTAAGGTCTTTATCACTGACACTTTAAACACTGATGGGTCTTTTCTTCCTTTGTATTTTGCTGAGGCCCTTCCTGAGAGTTCTACTCTGATGCCTTTTTCTATCAGCCTATGAGATATGTCAACATTGGTCATTTACATAAAATTTGAAATATTTTTTTCAATACACTTTCTCTAATTTATTTCTAAACTATTTCTTATTTGAATTTGAAACTATGAGATTTACTTTTTCATTTCGAAGAATATGTCAAAGAACGTGTGTTCAGTCATGTACGAATTTTTGTGACCCCATGGGCTGTAGCCTGCCAGGCTCCTCTGTTCATGGGATTATCCTGGCAAGAATACTGGAGTGAGTTGCCATTTTGTCCTCCAGGGGATCGTCCAGACCCAGGGATTGAAATTGCGGCTCCTGCAGCTCTTGCTTTGGCAGGAAGATTCTTTACCACTCAGATACCTGGGGAGCCCTTGTCAAAGAATATAAATAGGTCAAAACTAATTTACCCTAAAAATCTGTGACATGTTTGAGGATGTTTCCCAGGTTTAAATCTATTTCTCCATCTTATAGAAAGTGAAAAGTGAAAATGTTAGTTGCTCAGCTGTGTCCAGCTTCTTTTGATCTCATGGACTATAGTCTGCCAGGCTCCTCTGTCCATGGAATTTTCTAGGCAAGAATACTGGAGTGGGTTGCCATTTCCTTCTGGGGATCTTCCCAACCCAGGGGTTAAACCATGGTCTACTGCATTGCTGGCAGATTCTTTACCGTCTGAGCCATCAGGGAACCCCATTTATAGAAAGCATTACATATTAATCCTTGATGTCTTCCTTTTTTTTTTCCTAAGGAAAGATTTTAATATGAATTTAGGTCACTAAAATTTGACTAGATTTTAATTTTTCATTGATCCTTAACTGCTTTATTGGAGAAGGAAATGGTAACGCACTCCAGTATTCTTCCCTGGGGAATCCCATGGACGGAGGAGCCTGGTAGGCTACTGTCTACAGGGGTCGCAGAGTCGGACACGACTGAGCTACTTCACTTTCACTTTCTTTCACTTTAACTGCTTTATACACTATGAAAATCAATTTTGATATTTTATACCTCCAAATCATAATTCATACGTGGCACAGAAAGAAACTGTACAAAAAATTTGATCTCTCTTCTAAACTAAAATATAGTTTAGAATTGTTCATAGGAAGCAGCTACCTATCCAGAGGCTGTGTTTATCAGTAATAACTGAATTAAAGTGTCTTGTAATTAGTTCTTGATAGTGGATTTTGGATGGGAATTACGTATAGCATCTCTACACTTCCCCCTACTTTCTACCTGAATGCATACCAGTTGAATACCTTAAAGGATGCTGGAGTAACAAGATGGAAAGAATCTAGTGCCTTCTATCACCATGTCAAAGACTGACTGCCGATTCCCTTATGGAACTCTTTTGTAAGTGAAAAACCATCTTCTTTTGCTATACAGCAAGTAATCACCAAACATCATAAAACCTTAAAATCTAGAAAGTTAATGCTAAGGAAAACCCCTTCACAAGCACCATTCAATATATTACTCCGTTAGAGGGCTTATTAAGGTTTGGGGAAAAGAGAGTGCAAGTAAGAAATATATCTTTACATAGCTGACGCACCAACTCTGGTAAATTCATTGACCTTTTCTCCACTCAGCTAGCTGATTTCATAGACCCTCAAAATTTATACTTGGATCTGAACTAGAGAAAGAAATATGGAATAAAGAGAGAGGGATAGATTGAGGAGCCTACTTTTCTCCTGATTGAATAGGGGCATAGGCTAATGAATGAAGAAGAATTTTATTTGTAGTCTCCTCAATCATTCATGTGGCCTGAAGTGATTTAAGGTAACATGTTTAATTGAGGGAAAATAAATCAAGAGTATAAGATTAAAGGAGAACAACCGATACTAATTGTACCAAAACATCCTAAAATGGAAAAACAAAAGTAGAGGGATGGCTGAGGAGAAAGTAAAGGAAATGGGCCAAATCATGTAAATAAATGGGAGCAGGGATCAAATTCTAGACCCAAATGTCTCAGTTCTATTTAATTTGTATTGGTTTTCTGTCCAATCAAGCTAATGCAGTTGAATATTCATTGTTTTAAATGCTTTCTTGGATTGTATACAACATCCATTGTGAAAATCTGAAAGTATATGTAACTGGTCAAAACTTTTTTTCCCCCCTTTGGCTTTGCCCTTTGCATATTCTTAATTGTTAAGAATCCACTGGAAACTCCAAATTGATCTGCTTTCAACTTTCACATCAATGAGACATTTGGCATATATGAAAAAATAAGCTGCACAGATGAGATTCCACATGAATAAAGACAGATGCCTTTGTCTCGTGTCAAGGCAACAATGCTTTCTCATTGAGAAAGTAACTTTGTTCTGGCTATTGAGAAAGCTGATAAGGATATTTCCTTCTTCCTAAAGACCATGTCCAGTTTTGGACAGCTCAAGGCAATGATAACCAAACACCTAAATAAAGAAAAATTTTCAGATTTTTATCAAGCCCGCCATAGTTAACATGGAGACAGCAGCACTCAGCAGGGTATTTATCCCACAGTGTTACAGTGAAAAGTAAAGAAGTCATGAGATGTATGCAGTGCGGCATCTGGCAGAGAGTAATAAACAAAGCAATAGCTGATTTTTTTATTATACTTACAACCTGAGTGTACCTTCGTTTTCCCATTCTTCATAGCCCAGTCCCCTAATTTCTGTGGATCGAGAGTTTGGAGCCCTCCAGTAAATGCATTTGAGGATCCTTAGCCAATGCATATATTGCCGTGATTTCTGCTGCACCCCTTATCTGAACATAGACTTTTCTTTGCATCACTGAGATCACCCCTGTCTCACTTGTCACTGCTCTTCATGTAACTGCTGCTCTCACTAATCTAATTTGCTCCAAAGCATGGGACCATGAGCTCTCCTTTCATTTACTGGTACACAGACCAGCAGTAGTCAACAAATATTACATTTTGCTATAGGGGATCACATGAAAAACAATAGTTGTCTACAACTATACATACTAAAAAAGTTCCTGATATCTGAGCCTGGCTCCCTGTTGCTTGCAATCACTCCTATTAAAGAGTATCAGACTAAGAGAACTTAATTGGAGGAGAAAGTGAAAGTGAAAGTCACTCCATCATGCCCGACTCTTTGAGACCCCATGGACTATACAGTACATGGAATTCTCCAGGCCAGAATACTGGAGTGGGTAGCCTTTCCCAGAGAAATGTGTAAGAACTCAGGGTCATAGAAAAGTGTCATAAAATCACTGGATCATATAAAAAGAAAGGGAATTCCAGAAAAACATTTACTTCTGCTTCATTAACTATATTAAAGCCTTTGACTGTGTGGATCACAACAAACTGTGGAAAATTCTTCAAGAGATGGGAATACCAGACCACCTTACCTGCCTCCTGAGAAATCTGTATGCAGGTCAAGAGGCAATAGTAAAAACTGGGCATGGAACAATGGACTGCTTCCAAATTGGAAAAGGAGTATTTCAAGGCTGTATATTGTCACCATCTTATTTAACTTATATGCAGAGTACATCATGAGAAACGCTGGGCTGGAAGAAGCACAAGCTGGAATCAAGATTGCCAGGAGAAATATCAATAACCTCAGATATGCAGATGCACCACCCTTATGGCAGAAAAAAGAACTAAAGAGCCTCTTGGTGAAGGTGAAAGAGGAGAGTGGAAAAACTGGCTTAAAACTCAACATTCAAAAAACTAAGATCATGGCATCCAGTCCCATCAGTTCAGTTCAGTCACTCAGTCATGTCTGACTCTTTGCGACCCCATGAACCGCAGCACGCCAGCCCTCCCTGTCCATCACCAACTCTCGGAGTCCACCCAAACCCATGTCCACTGAGTCGGTGATGCCATCCAACCATCTCATCCTCTGTCGTCCCCTTCTCCTCCTGCCCTCAATCTTTCCCAGCATCAGGGTCTTTTCCAATGAGTCATGGCAAATAGATGGGGAAACAGTGGAAACAGTGACAGCCTTTCATTTCTTGGGCTCCATTGCTCTGTACTGTTAGCTAGCACGCGAATTCAAGATGGAGATGCATACAACCATCCAACTCCACCTTGGCAGAAAGTCCTCAGGAAACTTTGCTAAGACTTAACAAAGGAAACAATGATACCACAAAGGAAATAAACTTGAGTGAGTATGGAGACTTCAAGTTCACGAGTTTCTTGGCTACCAGAGAACCACTGAAACGTCAAGTGATCTCAGTGGCAGTAGGTGTTAAGTATGAATCAAATGTTTCTAGGATGCGTAGTTCCTTATCTGTCTTGGAAGCCAGCACGACAAGGTAGGAGACCCTTTTTGCTGCCACCAGCCCCAAAGGCAGTTGAGGCCAAGTCGACGCTGCTCCAAGAAGGCACTCAATCAGTTACACTCAAATCACTTTCAGAGACTCTGCCCTTCCTCAACCAACAACAAACAAGTAAAAACAAGCCAACAAACAAAAACAAACAAACATAAAACAGTGGGCCCTTTTTTTCTTGAAATCAGTTTACCTATTTTTGGTCAACTTTTCCCAGCCTGAAGCTTGCTTTTCATTCAGCTCTTCGGCTCAATGAATATTTAAACATCAACACTTTTCTGGTGTCTGGATATATACCAATACATAAACCAGATGAAAATCCAGCCCCAAAGGACTTGATGTAGGAAGGGAAAAAGATAAAACACACATAACAAGTGTATAAAAACAGGTGTTAGTAACCACTATTGAGAATAATAATGTAGGGAACATAGGAGATTAGGGGAGCAGCATTAGTTACCATTTTGTATAAATGATCAAGAAAGGACTCTGTGGGGAGGTGTCGCTGAAGCAGTGACCAGAAAGAAAAACCCACGTCTGGGAGATTCATGCACCGAGCAAATAGGAAAATGGTTGCTAAGGGACAAGGCCTGGAGCATGATTGGAGTGCTGACACTTTCACATCCAAAATGTTCTTTAAGTAAGTTTTTCCCCAAATGAAAGGACTTTCTCTGCAAAATTCAGAATTAGCAGCTACTTCTGGGATGCAGGTACTTTTGCAGTCCTGTAACACACTGTTCCATCTGCTATATTATAATAATGACCCAGACCATCATCACGATCTTTATTAACCACAGACCAAGACTACCTTCAAATTGGATCTTGTAGGAAAGTACGCAAAAGGGAAGCATAAAGGGAAGGAAGCTTCATAGCTCGAAATACCCATCAACCAACATCACCCTGAACCACGTCGCCTTAATTGCATACATTTTACATCAGAAGGATGGTCTATCATATTGTGCTTCTGTGACTTCAAAATATGTGATAACTTTCCAGAGGTAGACAAGTTTCCATTAAACTGGCACAGCATATATGTGCCCAGCCTGGATGGTCAAAAATATTCTATGTATAATTAGAGATATTTATAGTCTGATTGAGGAAACAAATGTGTGCTCAATAATAACACTGAGCTTATAATAACAACTTGGCCTAGCACTGTGAATAATGATCTCTTTTTGGATGGAGGGATGCAGCAGATGTATGAGGTCACATATTAAGATATTTATTCAAATGTCAGAAGTACCAACAGGGAAAGTAAAATAGACATGACTTTGTTGGTAAGAACAGGAATTCTCTGCTTCTAAAAGATATATATTTTAGTGTTATGAAAGTATTTAACATTCTAAGTATTTTAATACTTGTCTCATCAAAAATTGAGTGCTACATGTTTCTTTATATGCAGTAATATACATTTTTAATTTTTTTTTTAAATTTACTTGCTCTTCACCCTCAATTTTTTTTAATGTTTTAATTTTCTGGCTCTCTTTGGTTGAGGATTTTTGAAAGCAACAAATAACAGTGATAAAAAAAATAAAGTGTTTTAATATAAAAACTAAAAGAACCTCAGACATGAAAAAAAATGCAATAAAATGCCTATAACTAAAAAGAAACCAATATGGTTCTAAGGTGTTAACAAATACATAGTTATAGCCTTTGCTGCCAAAAGAAGGACGGGGCAGCAATTTTACTGAGACCAAAGAAATTAAGTGATTTGCCTAATTTCAAAGAGCTTATACTTGTCAGAGTCACACCCTTAACACAATTTTAACTTTAAACACTGGCCAAACAAATAATGCTCAGGCCTTTAATTCTAAATATGAAAATGCTGCATAATTTGATGTTTTCTTGGGGGTACTTCCCTGATGGCTCAGACGGTAATGCGTCTGCCTACAATGTGGGAAACCCGTGTTCGATTCCTGGGTCGGGAGGATCCCCTGGAAAAGGAAATGGCACACCACTCCAGTACCTTGCCTGAAAATCCTGTGGACAGAGGATCCTGGTAAACTACAGTCCATGGGGTCGCAGAGAGTCGGACAAAACTGAATGACTTCACTTCCACTTTCACTATCTGATTAAGGATATAAAATACGTGTTCAAGACATTAGGTACAGAGAAGAAGCTAGATGTTTCACATTGACTAAAAGCTTCCAATTACATGTCTGTATTTAATTTTTCACTACAACCCTGCAAAGGTAATAGAGCGTGCCTTACCATCTTTTTCAAGCAGGATGTATAGCTATGCTATAGTAACAAAGAATCCTTAAACCCAGTGACTTTCCACAACCAACATTGATTTCTTGTTCGTTCTGCATGTCCTGCAAATCAACTGTGACTCTGTAGTCTCTGTTTGGGATGCTACAGTTCTCAGGAAAAGAGAAACAAGAGATGCAGTAACCCACTGCATCCTAGAAATGACACAGCTCAATTCTGTCATATTCAACTGATCAAATTCTTGACTTCTGAGTGAGATGTGTTCACCTTCCCAAGTTTGGGCACAGCAAGTCCCAAGGTCAAGCCTAATGTCAGTGTCAGTGGGAAGCAAAGTTTCTCCCTTAAGAATTATATCTGAGATAGAATACAGTTGACTACACAACCTATATTATGTAGATGAGTAAAGTGGAATTCAGAGAGAGCAGGTGGTAACTGGCCAGAGTGTAGAATTCAGCTCAGAGTCAGGACTCAAGGCCGAGTGTTCATTAATCGACACTGAAATGCATTGTTTAGGAAGTCAGTTGCTTAGCAACAGAGCTAAGGCTGTCCCAAGGAGGGGTCCGTCTTGCCAGTGAAGAGCCAGAGGAACGTTCTTCCTACGCCCTGTTCCACATACACTCTGCGCATCCCTACGCTTGGTACTGTGAAGGAGAGCATCTCTGAGGAGCTTGATCTCTGAGGAAATCCTGGACTCCATAGAGCAAAGCAAGAAAATAAATATTCTGGGCTGAGTTCTGTTTGTTTGCTTTTTCCAACGGTCAAAGCAACTGAACAGACTCCTCCCTAAGTTCTTTCACATCTGCAATAATCCGTGGAAACAAGATTGATCTGACTTCATACAACATGAAAAATCATTTCTTGTCCTTAATGCTCTTTTGTTATAGACACAAACTAAAGGAAAATGTTTTTTAATAGGGAAAAATAATACATAAACCTAGTCTGAGGTAAACACTTTCCTAATTTTTGCTGTTTGAAATGGTGGATCTTATGAAAAGAAATAGTTTTTACCTTAAAGTGTTTTCTAAATAAAAACAATATATTAAAAAGAGTGTTCAACTCATTTTTTTTACAGAATCCATAGTGTGGGGAATTCTACAAGTAATCCAATTTCTTCAACAAATAAAGTGCAAAGAAGCAATTTGTATATTAAAAAGTGTCTTTAAATGCATGTGTAATAAGTTTCACTGTTCAAGATTTGAACAAACTAACTGCAAAAATGTCATGGAATAATAAGGGATGTTTGAAAACCTGAGTGTCTATTTAAAACTATAGAAGTGCTAACACTGCTTCCAACCTTAGAACTACACCTTTTAGTTTGCAATATTTATAGATGAAATATCCTGGGTAGCAAATTTCAACAGAATGCTACGGGGCTGAAGGAAGCGGATAGAAATAAAGATGCAATAAGCATGTTCCTGAGTTGGTAATGGGTAAAGCTGCTTGTTGGTGAAAATGTTAGGATTTGTTATATTCTTTTATCTTCTGTAAGCTTGCAATTTGCCATATTAAAATATTTATGGCAATTTGGTTCAGTCCCTGGGTCGGGAAGATCTCCTGGAGAAGGGAATGGCAACCCACTTCAGTATTGTTGCCTGGGGAATTCCATGAACAGAGGAGCCTGGTGGGCTACAGTCCATGGGGTTCCAAAGAGCCAGACACTGTTGCACGACTAATACACACACATGGTAGGAAGATTGAAAAACACAGTGCAAACTTCTTTGTTTTTAATTCATAGAGTTTCATTCATCTGCTGATTTCTTAATTGTTTACTTGTGAGTTGAAACCGGAAGACTGAAAAGTGGGATCAGGTCCCAACCCTCTATGCTGTGACATTTAGATTACTGGAGACATAGACAACATCACAGTCATCTTATCTTCTTAGGCTGTAGCCAGAATGGACAGAAATGAACATTTTTCTACTTGAGAGGGTGTGTACTTAAAGACAGAGGGTCAATGATGTTTCCATATGTTCCCACTGACACTGAGGATAATTTGCCTGGTATTTGAAACACATGAAAGAAACAACTTCTATTCCTTAAAAAGGTAGGATTAAAACTACCGTGCAAGCCATGCATGCCAAATCACTTGAGTCATGTCTAAGTCTTTGCAAGCCCACGGACTGTAGCCCGCCAGCTTCCTCAGTCCTGGGATTCCCCAGACAAGAACACTGGAGTGGGCTACCAAGTCTCTTATGTCTCTTGCATTGGCAGGAGGATTCTTTACCACTAGCACCACGTGGGACGCCCCTAAAACTACCGAACAACCCAGCAATTCCACAACTGAGCATATACCCTGAGAAAACCATAATTCAAAAAGACACATGTACCCCAATGTTTATTGCAGCACTCTTCACAACAGCCAGGACATGGAAGCAACCTAGATGTCCATTGACAGATGAATGGATAAAGAAGTGTGTTGCGTATATACAATGGAATATTAGTCATAAAAAGGAACACATTTGAGTCAATTCTAGTGAAGTAGATGAACCTAGAGACTATTATACAGAGTGAAGTAAGTCAGAAATAGTCAAACAAATACTATATATTAATGAACATTTATGGAATCTAGAAAAATGGCACTAATGAACCGATTTGCAGGGCAGGAATGGAGATGCAGACATAGAGAACACTTTGAGCACAGTGAGGGAAGGAGAGGCTGGAATGAATTGAGAAAGTAGGACTGAAACATATACATTACCGTATGCAAAATAGATAGATAGTGGGAAGCTGCTATATAACACAGGGAATTCAACACGGTGCCCGGTGACAGCCTGAAGGGCAGGAGGGGTGGGGAATGGGGAAAGGCTTTGGAGGGAGGAGACATATGTGTACTTATGGGTGTTCATGTTGTTGTATGGCAGAACCCAATGCAATATTGTAGAGCAATTGCTCTCCAATTAAAAATAAATTCTAAAAAAAGAAAACTTTTCTCTAGCTTAAGTATTCCATTTTCTATTTGCAATGATATGCACAAGGATTCAGAAGTGGAGAGGAACATCCATATGCTTAAAAACGTCATCAATTGTAGCGTAATAAGACTCAAATACTAAAACTCAGCTTTTTTCTTACTCTAAGAAACTCATTCATGAAACCTGTATTTGCAGCTTAGCCTTGATTTGATTTTTGATGTCAAAATGTGGTTTGTTCCATTCAGGAGTTCTTCCTGCAAATTCCATACAATGATCTGTGAATCTTATGTTTAACATGGCTCTTACATATCTGGGATGTCAGCTTGCCAGCAAAAACCCGATGTGAAATCCTTGAGTCTATTTAACTTGAATCACTCATGGCTGACACAGTAAAGATCTAGAGCTGGTGTGTTTAATCAGTGGTTATGAATAAGATGCTGCATCATACTTCGGGGCAACTCAGCTGCATGCCGAAGAAATCCAACACAGTGCAACGCATCGTGAGTTGCTCAACAAGCTCCAGGAATATGAGAGGGTAACCTGTTTTCTGTAACATGCGGTCCTTGTGTGTGTGATGTGGTGAACACTGGGCGCATGAGAACCCTTGGGATGAGGAATGTTTATTGCTGAATTTCAAGTTACAAAATGCAACTGCCTGTAGGTCAACATGGGGAAACAACACCTAAGCCAGAAGTTCTTGGTTTAGATGTCCTTGGTAACTAGATCAGAACTAAGATAGATACAAATTGCTTTTACAGAATCTCCTCAAATTTCACCCACTTTTCCTCTCTGTATTATTTTTCCATTTCCTTTTGGGACCAACCCACAGCATTATCCCCTTGTGATTTGGTAGAGAGAATAAATCATTCTAAGCAAAATTAAGTAATGTAATTCTACGTACTGTAATAAAGCGCGGTTATTAAGACTCCTTCTGGACCTGGATTGACTTGGTTTCTTATCACTTTTTTGTTGTGTGACTTCGTAGAGAGCAACCCTGGCTGCATATTGAATCTGTCCCTTTAGTTCTAACCTTTGTGCCCTGTTTCCTGGGCTTAGTCCTGCTGGCTCTGCACCTTTTGTAAAAGAACAGTGCCTATAACCTGAAATATATATGACAGCCCACTTTCAAGGCTCTAACCTTTAAAGGTATGGAAAAGGAAATGGCAACCCACTCCAGTATTCTTGCCTAGAGAATTCCATGGACAGAGAAGCCTGGCAGTCTACAGTCCATAGAGTTGCAAAAAAAATTGGACACAACTGAGTGAGTGTTCACAACTTTTAAAAGTATAACACTTTTCCATTCGTATAGAGATAAAACATTATAGAGAATGATATTTGTCTTACTGGAGATTTACAGGAAAATTGTGATAAGACCTATATGGACAGCTGTAAGAACAAAAGATTCCTGCATCAAGAAGTTTGCAACAACCAGTCCTACCCCTTCCCCTTTTGGTGTAAAAGAAGCCTGAATTCTAACTTAGGTAAGATGGTTCTTTGGGACACTAGTCCACCATCTTCTCTGATGCTGGCTTTCTGAATAAAGACATTATAAATTGCCCCAAAATCTCATCTCTTGATGTACTAGCCTATCTTGCAGCCAGCAGTACTTACATGACCTTGCACAAATTACTTAATTTGTCTAGGCTTCACTTTCCTCATCTGTAAAATGAAACAAAGGACAGAACTTACTTCATAGAGCTGCTACGACATCTAAGAGACAGTCAATGAAAATGCTTGACTCTGTTTCTGATGCATAGTTGAAACTCTGAAAATGTTAGCTTGCTGGAAAAGGACAGGGAAGAGGGAAAGTTTTTGAGTTTTCTCAGCAAATAAATATAATTAGAGATGGAGGATTGGAGAGTGAAAACAGGAAGGGGGAAAATAGAGACAAAAGGAAAAAGTACTGAGAGTAAAACCTATACCCAATGTGAAAACAATGACACAAGCAAAGCAACAGAGAAACATGTTCATGGGGGAAACAGATGTGAATATTCTCAATTCATTCTCATCTTCAAATGACTACAGGACAATAAATGCTGAATAAGACACTACATTTGAATGAATATTCTGATAATCACAATAATGAGATGAGATGCTACTCATCTGCAGGAGATCAGAGTCTAGTAAGGGAGCAGGTAGGAAAACCAATCTATGAGCTCCCTGTTAAGGGCAAGCATGAGGCATTTGGGAGCTCAGGAGATGGGAGGCTTGGGCCAGAGAGAATCAGAGGAGGTTTTACTGAGGAGGTGGCTCTTAACTGGGGTCATAAAGAAAAACTAAGTTTTTGTCTATTAAAGTAAAATTGAAAGGTTGGTCTCAGAACGTGCAAAACCAAGTAGACTTGAAGAAAGGTGTTATTGAAAGTGCCAAGGACCTCATGTGGGAAGGAGCCTGACACTGAGATCAAGGGAGTGGTGAGTCAGGAGATGAGAACTAAGAGAGCTTTCGGTTTGGACTTTGTTAAAGAAAGGTAGCTACTGAAAAATATAAAGTAAAGTGCGTCTGTGCTCAGACACATCTGAACCTGACTCTTTGAGACCCCATGGACTAGCCAGCCAGTCTCCTCTGTCCATGGGATTCTCCAGGCAAGAATGTTGGAGTGGGTTGCCATGCCCTCCTCTAGAGGATCTCCCTGACCCAGGGATTGAACCCGCATCCCTTAAGTCTCCTACACTGGCAGGCAGATTCTTTATCACTAGCGTCACCTGGGAAGACCATAAAATACAGGAGTGTAATCAAACTGACTGGTAGCAGAGCTGGCCAGGGCCAATAAGAGAAAGATAGTTCAGTTCAGTTCAGTTGCTCAGTTGTGTCCGACTCTTAACGAACCCATGAATTGCAGCACGCCAGGCCTCCCTGTCCATCACCAACTGCCGGAGTTTACTCAAACTCATGTCCATCTAGTCGGTGATGCCATCCAGCCATCTCATCCTCTGTTGTCCCCTTCTCCTCCTGCCCCCAATCCTTCCCGGCATCAGGGTCTTTTCCAATGAGTCAACTCTTCGCATGAGGTGGCCAAAGTAGTCAAGTTTCACCTTCAGCATCAGTCCTTCCAATGCACACCCAGGACTGATCTCCTTTAGGAGAAAGATAAGTAGGCAGTAAAGGAGCCCCCCAAGACTTCCAGGTTTCCAGTTCAGTGATACGGAGGTTTGTACAGATATTTGTTGAAAGAAAAATTACAAAAGAAGTGTCAGAGGAGAGCAGAGGAATGATGAGTTTGATTTTCTTCTGAGTTTGAAATCCAGGCCCAGCCTCCAGATAAATGTGTCCAATGTGCTGAAGATCACTGGATGATGACTGTTGAAAATAAATATATTTAAGTTTTCAGTAAATTAGGGTTGATTGACTATATGCATATGCAGTCATTTTCCCCAGCATGTCTGATTCCTCCAACTAGAGTTAAATTGCCCCATACCTAAGTCAAAATCATCTTTCCTTCTTACCTCACAGTACCCTGAGCATGATGTTGGCTAAGTAGGTACTTATAATAAATAGATGCATAAATTGAATTGTTTATACTAGGAAATAGTTCTTGAGTAGGAAATCCCTTATTAGGCTATTAGTCAACTGAAATACTAAAAAGTAAAATAATTTACAAAATAAAGATCAGTCACTAATAAATGCTGTCCTGAATTTAGAGGTCTTTACTTTGAATTCTAATAGGGCCACCTAACTTCATTGAAAACACAGAGTAAGACTATATTCTTTTAAAATAAACATTATTTATAATATTGTAATACTAAATTAACTACATTTTCTATTTTTTTTTTAAATTCTTGTGGATTCAAGTGTATTACAGATGACAGAGGCTTCAAGCCCTTCATGTTTATTGTTTGCTGAATATCTGCCTTTGGATGTCCTCACAAGTTCTCAGACTGCCCAAGTCCTGATCCGAAACCTCCATTATCAGATCTTCCCACCGATCTCAGCTAATGACATCCCCTGCTATTATCTAGATTCAAAATCCCTGATGCCTTCCACTTCCCTCTTTTCTCATGTCCCGTCATTTGCCAAGTTCTGAGTTTTTTCTTATCTATAAGCCTTTTAATCACCATTTTTGTTCTGGTTTTCCTTTCCTTCTGCTCTTCCCAACACACTTGGCTTTTCATTGTTTCATATTTCACCAGTCAATGTTTTACCTGTTACAAATTTACTTGTAGGAGTGGCCATATGTACATATCAATCCTTAAAATGCATGAGCTAATTTTATCTCACAAGGAGACATAAATGAAAGGAGGGACAAGTTATTCATCACAGCTTCTTCTCACTCCAACTCCAAGCACCATAGGAAAACACATCAAGAGGTCACAAAATGCCATCCCAATTCCAGACCCTGGCTGCCATGCTGTATTTAAACTTCATCTCTTCTAAGAATTGAAAATTGTGTGGATAGAGGGCAGCCTGCTGGCAATGTAACAACTCAGCGAGCGACTTTGTAACAATCTACACTTGTTTTATACCAGCAGGTATTTTTAGAGGGTTAAAATGGAAAACTGGCTGTCATACACAGCACTGAATATGAAGCCTTCTTATAGAGCACGGGGGGATTCCTTTTTGCTTTATAATGGGGGAAATAATAAAAGAAAGGACAAACACGAACACTTCCTGACGCTTTTGTTGGAGAGAAGGTGTGTAGGAAAGGAATTCCAGCCTGGAATCACAGGTTTCAGGGTGGGAAGAAGCCGGAGAGAGCCTTCTTTCCAGACTCCTCAAATTACAAATCAGGAAACAGACTAGGGAGTGCGCCATTTCCCCAAGGTCACAGTTAGTTACCTTTTCATCAGGGACTGGAGCTTGAATCTATTAAGTTCCAATCAAGTCTTCTTAAATCCTAAGAAAAGGTAGGAAACAAGTGCTATTTCCCTAGAAATCACTGATCTACTTGCCAAAGGTTTTGCCTACTGAAAAAGGCACAGTCTCTGTTACCATCTATTTTAAAATATGCAGCAGTCACCCTGACAATTCTTTTTGGAGAGGTGTTTTTTTTTTTTTTTTTCTTTTTTTTTCAGGCAAGCTCAATATCTTCCTGCTGGGTTTCCTGACTATCCTGAGAAACTTATCCCAGGGTCCAGGGTTACTTCTACAGACTTTTCATACAAGAGACTAAACCAGTGGCTTCTGAATTATGATCCCTGAGCTATTTGGGGTTTGGCATGCCTAGCAGTTTAGCAGAGAAGTAAATTTTCAATTTCTAGAAGAATGAATTTGGGAAGGGGAAGGAAAAGAGTGTTTTTAACTGAAAAGTGAAAGACAAACTGTCAGTTTTACCAGGAAAGGTAGACAGTAATTTCATTGTGTGTGCACACATATATATATATATATATAGAGAGAGAGAGAGAGAGAGAGAGAGAGAGTGCTAAAAAGACCATAAAAGACCGTAATAACAAAAACACATCATTACGTCTGTGCTTACTAGCTGGCAAGCTGGACAGACCACTTGCTGAAATTCTCAGGGCTTTGAAAGAAGGCTGCAGGGATGAAAGAGAAACTCATCTGTATACAGAAAAAGTACAGTCTCTTTTCTGATATGACTAAGAAATAATTATTCTCAAAGATCCTGTGGTCTTTGCCTCCAATTGTGCAGTAGAATAAGAAATAAATAACATAATAGCTCTCACCAGGGAGAAACCTTATATGTCCCTGGCAGTATATTGGAACATACCAGAGAAAATTAACAGCTTCAAGTCAGATAGGTTCCTGGGTCATAGAAACCCCTGTTGAGCATTCATCATTTAGACTCAGTTTTTCAAATGGCCATATTTATAATCAGATACACACATACACTACTAACAACACACATGCATATGCAATCCATGTGTGCATACAAGCATACACTTGCTCACATGTTCACATACACACACAGAGCTAAATTCAACACATGGCTACAATTTTCTTATTGTCCCAAATTGAATTTGAATATACAGTAAGCCAGCTGGATGGTGATAGTTTTACAAGGTCTGGAGATAATTTATCAATTGAACTTCAAAGATCTCTCAGCCTTTCTGCACTGGTCATTATTAAGTAGGAAACTATGTAATCATTTGAGAAGAAAAAAATATTAGATTTAAACAAAGGTCAACTAATCTTGAATCAATGTAAATTTCCAATATATCATCTATCCCCAACTCCTTGTTTTCTTAATCTGCCGTTCAGTCAAACATAGTCAGCACTTCCCCAATGTCTTTAGATCTGGGATGAGGAACGCGCCTATGAGAGAATAAGAATTAATAAACGTTAACAGGATGTCCCTATTCTTGCATCCCTGGAATAAATCCTACTTGATCATGATATATGATTCTTGTAATGTATTGGTTAAGTTGGCTGATATTTTCTTGAGGCATTTTGCATCTATGCTAATCAGTGATATTGGACTATATTTTTCTTTTGCCATATCTTTGTCTGGTTTTGCTGGCAGTGATACTGGTCTCATTGAATGAGTTTGGAAGCCACCCTTCTTCTGCAATATTTTGGAACAGTTTGAGATGGATAGGTGTTAACTTATATCTAGATTTTTGGTAGCATTCATCTGTGGAGCTATGTGGTCCTAGAATTTTGTTTGTTGGAAGTTGTTGTTTTCCTTACTGATTCAATTTCATCACTGGTAATTGGTGTGTTTAATCTTCTGTTTCTTACTGGTTAGTCTTAGGAGATTATACAGCTATATGTAAATGAAATTAGAGCATTTTCTCACACCCTATACAAAAATAAACTCAAAATGGATTAAATTTAAAAATTTAAATTTAATTTAAATGGTTTTTAAAAAGCCTGAATGGTTTAAAAAAAAAAAAAAACACATGAATTTAAAAATGGAAACCATAAAACTCCTAGAAGAAAAAGCAGGCAGAAGACTTTTTGACATAAATCTTAGGAATATATTTTTCAGATCTGTCCCTAAGGCACAAGAAACAAAAGCAAACATAAACAAATGAAGTCTAATTAAACTTAAAAGCTTTTTTTTAAAAAGAAGAGGGAACCATGTGTTTGTGCTCAGTCGTTTCCAACTCTTTGTGGCCCCAGGGACTGTAGCCCACCAACCTCTTCTGTCCACGGGATTTACCAGGTAAGAATACTGGAGTGGTTGCCATTTCCTTCTCCAGGGGATCTTCCTGACTCAGGGATGGAACTTGCATCTCTTATGTCTTCTGCACTGGCAGATGGGTTCTTTACCACTAGCACCATGAAGGGAACCATGGACAAAATGAAAAAAAAAAAAAGTACTGAATGGCAGAAAATATCTGCAAATTAATTGACTGATAAAAGGTTAGCATGCAAAATATATAAGCACCTCGTGAAACTAGATATAAAAAAATCAAACAACCCAACTGAAAAATGGGTAGAAGACCTGAAGAAGCATTTTTCAAAAAAGACATACAGATGGCCAACAGGCATATGAAAAGATACTCATTTGCTAGTTATCAAAAAAAAAAAAAAAAAAAAAAAAAAAAAAAAAAAAAACACACAAATAGAAACCACAATAAGATATTACCTTAACCTATCAGAATGGTTATCATCAGAAAGACCACAACCCGAATGAATGTTGGCAAGAATGTGGAGCAAAGGTAATCTTTGTACACTATTGAATCAAAAACAACTGAAAAAATAAATTACAGGTCAAAATTTAAAATAAATAAGAGATGTCCCTATTCTTAGATACACATGGTAGACAAGTCTTGATAGCTTAGAAATCTGTTATTTACCCTGAATCCAAGGCAAAATAACCTAAAATTAAGAAATGGGAAGGGTTGAAAAAAATGGATAAAGCAGAGCAAAATTAAAGTATTTATCCCTCAACAGCCTTGGAAATACTTTCCATTCCCATTTTACTCATGAGAAAAATTGATCTTAGGGTGATTAATTAATTTCAATTAGCAACCGGTGAAGCAGGCATGGAGGAACAGGCTGGTTTGACCCCTAAATCTATCATTTCACTAGCATACCATGAGTGAGAAACGATGGGAGGGAACTGCTCTTTTCAAAGTAACAGCTATATTTGGCAAGTACTTCATTTTTAGGTTGTTAGACTAAAGTACAAACAGACAAGAACACGGATGCGCGACAGGGTAGGCAACACTCCAGAAGTGCTCATATTTTTGTTAAAAATCTACAGTTAAGTTGATCTCTGGTTGGGAGATGCTTATTTAACACCTGTATTTCCAAGGACGATTTCTTCAGGTATGAGAAATGCAAGAACTTAGAAAAAAAAGAAGTAAGACAAAATATTTGCCCGCATCATCATTATTAATCATTTTATAGCAAACATAAGACAGGTAACAAAATAATTTCAGAATAAGCTAGGTAAACTCTAATGGAAGCATTAAAAAATCATCCAAGGAAAGATGCTACTTTAATTGAGAATTTTAAAATGGGTATAAGTTGACAGGCTAACATGGGAATAAGCTTTCCTTGGTAAGACAAATGCTAACAGCAAATAACAGGGCTTGAAAGCTTGGCTCAATTCAGAGGTCCTCTGGTATATCACCCTGACTAGATGACAGAGCTGAATAGTAGGAAAGAGCAGTAGAGAAGAATAGGACTGGGTCCATGTTGTAGCAAAAATTACATTTGCCAGGATTTTGTTTTGTTTTGTTTCTAATTTGGTTGTTTATAATAGCTTTGTGTTGGAGTGTTACAAATCGCCTTGTTAGCAATTGCTAGTGCTGGAAATCTTCAAGAAAATATTCTACTTATGAATTTAATTTGGATACCTGCAGTGACTCCAATTTATTTAAGAATCAAATACCCCCAAAGAACATCTGTATTAAAATTTTATTTTGGCATTCTACGTAAATCAGTGTAGAGTACTTGAGACTATTTCTTCCATAAACACTTGTGTGTACTGTTCTATGTTGTGCTAATTTGCTTCAGTTGTGTCCGACTGCTTGCAACCCTATGGTCTGTAGCCCTCCAGGCTTCTCTGTCCCTAGAATTCTCCAGGCAAGAATAATAGAGTAGGTTGCTGTGCCTTCCTCCAGTCATAAACACTTATTATTACACAATTAGCTGATGCTATTCCCACAGTTTATTGAGAAGATTTCAGGCAATAACCAGTTGGGATAATCACTGCAAAAATCTCCCCAAAACAACTCAAAAGAGTTTTCTTTCTGTTTCCATTTGGCTGTACAATGCAACCACATAACAACAAAAACAATTTAAAAAAAGATAAAAAAAAGCAAAGACATCACTTTGCCTACAAAGATACATAGAGTCAAGGCTATGGTTTTTCCAGTAGTCATGTACAGACATGAGAGTTTGCCTGTAAAGAAGACTGAGCACCGAAGAATTGATGCCTTTAAATTGTGGCTCTGGAGAAGACTCTTGAGAGTCCCTTGGACTGCAAGGAGATCCAACCAGTCCGTCCTAAAGGAGATCAGTCCTGAATGTTCATTAGAAGGACTGATGCTGAACCTGAAGTTCCAATAATTTGGCCACATTATGTGAAGAGATGACTCATTGGAAAAGACTCTGACGCTGGGAAAGACTGAAGGCAAAAGGAGAAGAGGGCAGCAGAGGATGAGATGGTTGGATGGCGTCATCGACTCAATGGACATGAGTTTGAACAAACTCAGGGAGACAGTGAAGGACCTGGAAGCCTGGCAGGATGCAGTCCATGGGGTCACAAAGAGTCGGACACAACTGAGAGACTGAACAATGACAACACTAAATTGTCTGCAGTATCCCAAGGAGCACAGACATACTGAAGTTTTAAAATCTTGCAAATCTCATCCAGGCTTTGTTGTGGTCTTGTTTTAATGCAACGTGCTTGGAATTAGGAAAATGAAAGGAGGGATATGTAATTTGTCCTTGGGTTTACCAGGAAGTTGATTATCATCCTTACTCTCACAAGTATTACATTTATAAAGTTCTTTTCAATTCCTGGTTATACCTCTGTTCCCCTGTGGCATACAGTTTGAATTTAATCACCAGAAAAGTCAAGGTATTGAAACAACAAGTTGTCTCCAATGTTGAAAGCAGGGCATTCTAGTACCCAAAAAAAGTTGGAAATAAATAATACTGGAAAAGCTAAAATAAAAATTACAGTTTTTAAGAGACGTAGATTGAAAGCCCCCAGAAAGTGCAGTAGTTAGTGGCCCAATGAGTAAAATACAGCAGATCCCACAGATTGGTGGTTTGAGCCTAAAACAAAATTTCTGATGCAAATGCCTGATTTAAATCTCAGTTCTTGGCTTGATTCAGCATGTGACTAAATTCCATATGAGTAAAATCAACACAGCTTCACATGGGCAAACTTGAAAAAAATAGCTTCACCTCCTTTTCCTCCAATATTTCAGACAAACTCATGGGAAGATTTTTACTTTTAAAAAACATCTCTAATATTTGTATTAAACTTAATCATAAATATAATTTCCCATAGGAATCTCCTTCATTACAAGCTTATTTTAAAATGTTTTTGTGATCGGTGATGGTACTAAGTTAAACTGCTGAAGAGTAGAGGTTTCAACCTGTGTTCAGTTGAAATCTGACTGCCATGTGACCTAAATCCCCAATAGTTCACACAACAATCTCTAAATTTCCTTCTATATCTAAACTCTCTATTTTTCCTTCTGATACATGCATTTTACCTTGTATCAGTTTAACAAATATCATTGCCCATTATGATTGATCAAATATTATTCTTCTATCCAGAAAGATAAATGTTTTTATGCCACTCATTATTAATTAGATCTAAATTTCGAATTCAATGAGTGAATTTGAAAATCTCTCATAAGGTATGCCTTTCTTACCCAAATGAGTTTGCTATATTCCAACAATGCATTCTCCATCTTTCTCTCCTCATCCCATACCTCTTCCTTGAATATGCATTCCTACTTCTACCACTTTATCTTTGTATATTTTGCCTTTACTTCTATAAAACCTGTAGTTATGATCCCATAAATCTGATAGGTCCCTCAAGGTCCAGCTTAAATTCCCTTTGTTCCAGCCCATGATGCACAGTAACTCTGGTGAATGGACATTGCATTTGATGATGGTGTGATAAAATTGAACTTGCTTAAAGCTAGCACAGTTTATACTTCTCTTGTTTCGTTAAAAGAAGCTATCACAGTTTTGTGAACCCAATAAGACCTTTATAAATATTGTTTGATTGATGCTTCCATAGCTAATTTCCCTTTGGCACCTCTGTAGGGATAGAGAGAATATGCTTAAGAAATCACTATGTACTATATCTGTGTACAACTGTGAATAAGTCACCTGGTATTTGTGTTCTGTTGGTTCATAGCCTCCTTATGTTATGTTATACTATTAGTTACCATTATATATTGAAAAAGGTCATAGTTTCAGATTAAAAGTGACTCACCATTGCAAAATACAGCATAATTAGTCGCATCATGGGTGATAGTGTTCGTGTGGATCAAGATCCCTCTAATGTGGTCTCTTAAAAACTGAAACACAAGCCAAATAGAGTCAATTATTATAAATAAAACATAATTCCAGTGATACATAAGCTCTTTGGAAGCATTGTTGATGCACATTCAGTGTTCTGTGGAGCTGAAGGGTGAATGGCAAAATAACACCATTCACAGGGGGTGTACTTTATCGGATGCCTAGTAAATTACTGCCTCCATATTTCATGTCTTTTTTTTTTTCTTTTTTTAAAGGAACAAAAACCTGATCACCTCATAGAGATAAAGAGAGCGGTTTTTGTTGTTGTCTTTTTGTTGGCTTTTATTTCTTTACTTGGCTGGGCTGGTCTTAGTTGTGGCTCTCAGCATGTTTTCAGTACCACGCACAGACTCTCTAGTTGCAGCATGGGCGTAGTTGCTCTGTGGTATGTGGGATCTTACTTCCTCAACCAGGGATCGAACCCTTGTCTGCTGCATTGAAAGGTGGATTCTTAACCACTGGACTACCAGGGAAGTCCTTGCTTCCATATTTTAGAGCCAACATATCACAGACAGGATGTTCCCTTTATGTAATGGACTTACTCCTGGAAAGGTGTGGGGATTCATATGTTTGTATCTTTTTTTGTGGATTAAATCCTGCTTTTCCCTCATTGACTTACACTGGGTTTGTATTTCAGATATTTTTTATTCTTTTTTTTTTCTCTCAGTAAACTCTAAGTACAAATTTTAAAATTTTCTGCTTTGCCTTCAACATTATTTTTTAACTCATGATCAAATGATTAAATGCATTCCAGAAACTTTATTTTTAAAAGTCTGGTAGTAAATATTTCACAATGGTTGCTTTACTGATTTACCTGCTTGCTGCTGATTTATCTGCATTTTCTTAAAGCACAGATGTACTGACAAAACCTTTAGTCAAGCTTTTTTTTTTTTTTTTCTCCTGGATTCAGTTTTCACCACCTCTTTCCCTCTCTCAATGATTTCTTGTTTGTCAAAAAAGTTGGGAAAGTCAAGAAGAACAGTAAATTAGCTCAAATCCTTCAAGAATTTATAAAGTTTAGATCCCCTTTTATGGCCAGCAGGAAGAAAAAAAGAAAAAAAACAGCAGTTGTACAACTTACCATATTTTTTTCAGTGTCCTCTTAATTTTCAATGAACATTATCATTTTAATAGCAATAGCTCCAGAGACTGACAGAGAAGGAATTTTTACAAAGTAACAGGTAAGACATTCCTGAGAGCATGTGTCTATCAGTAAGAACTTGGCATATCAGGTGAAGCTCTGATAAAATGGCAGTTATCAGCATGTAGCCATTTTTTTCACTGTGATTGAAGTAAAGCCCTGAATATTTGCCAAAAATAATTTTCAGCCATGTCTCCCCAGCACATGGTTTTTCTGAGCATGGAAGGAAACTGAGGCCTTTCCCACACCTGCAGAGCATCACTGTGTGGACAAAAGCTTTAAGCAAGATTAAGATCAAACAAGCAAGGTCAATATTAAGGCCTCTTGAAGGAGAGTCATGTGAACACTGAAGCAAAGAAAATATCCCTTTGTTCTCTGGAATTGCAGTTACAGGGATGCTACAAACTCCAGCTTCAATGGCTGTTTCTGCAACCAACCTAAAGGAACTAGATCAAAGAAGAGGGAGGGGAGTAGCCAGTAGATCAAATCCGATGAGCTTACTTGAACATTTAGATTGAGACAAGCCTAAAACCAGCCGCACCTCCTTGGACTTCCTAATTTCAAGAGCCAATCAATGTACTTCTATTGCTTAAATTTAGGTGAATTGTATCACAAGACATTTTCATTTTCTTCTCAAATAAAGCAGAGTCGTTATATACTCATGAGTTGGGCTTGGCTCATCCCGGTCTACCAGTCCATTGGCTCTCTTCCAGATGCTGATAGACATGCCATAGAGACATGGTGTTGAAATTACAAAATCTTTGAACAGAATGGCTTCAGAGAATCCATCCTACTTTTTTTTTTTTTTTTTTTCCAAAGCTAGGTGTATGCTGTCTGCCTTGGAAATGAAAGAAGAGCAGCTTTGGTCTCTCCGTGTCAGTTATGGATTCCATTGAGAATCCACATCGGAAGGACTCACCATTGTAATCAAGGTAAGTCAGATTGTCAGGAAACCCAAAATATCCTTTGTGTTTTTCTTCCAGTCTCAGTTGTTCCCTTGGCGAGCCCTTTGGAAAACTTCCCTGCCCCCATCAAGTCATATTCTAGAAGGGACTTGCTCTCAGCTGACTAGCAAACCAACCAATATTAAATGTTGAAGAATCTCTCTCGTAGTGACACCATGGCAGGCTATGCAAGCAAGAATCTGGATGGGGTGGGACCGGGTGAGGCGGGGGGCGGTGCTGTGGAATATTTTTTGTATTACATCTTCTGGGAAGTCACCTATTCTGGCCTTCCCTCTTCTGCTCATGTTAGAGAAAAGAGAATTCTCCTTAGAAACAAGACCCAGCAAAGGAATGAAAGCCTGGGTTTTCCCATTTTATGTTATAAGCACCTTCTTAACATCTAAGAGTAATATTTTGCTCTGACCATCAGTTTCAAGAAATCTGCTGAAGTATTTACTTCCTTGGGGGGGTGGGGTGGGGAGATATCTGATGTTTGGCCTTGTATGGCTTTTTATTTGGTGATATTGACTTGCAAAGCATCATTTAACTAGAAGTAAAATTGATAGTCCAAATTCGTTTGGTTGACAACAGGAAACACTTCTCTTCTACACATTTTCCTTTCATTTCAGTAACCAGTATTATTTGAACTTTAACAAAAGAGCTCAATCCAAGGAATGAAAGACAAAATCATTGAATGTTTTATCCTTTCTAAATAAGCAAAAAACCTCTTCAAACTTATTTACACAAATACATACACACATACACACACACAACCATATTTCTCTAAACCCTAAACAAATAACTAGGAATAAAAACCTACGGAGGAAATGGAAAAGGACCTCTCATGGCTTAAGCTGTTTTGAGAATACGCCTGTTAAATATATTTTACATGTGATCTGAAGTGTGAGCCAAGGAACGTACATATGGTGAAACTTTAGCAAATACTTACTAGGGGAGTAACCCACAAAGGAATTAAGGATCCTAGCCACATATTTAATTTTTTCAACCAAACTGTTAAAAGTTATGTCATTTTTCACTGGAGAATGTAGGTTGGCTAATGGATTTAACACTACCATTTGGTCTAATTTCCTGATGTCTGCTCCAATCATTGTATAAGCCTCTTTATAGAGGGGGGAAAAAAAATCTCAGAGCTTTATCTCCTTGTTTTCTACATTCTCACACAGACATTTTGTTACTTTTTACTCACTGAAAGCTGAGGTTGATTGAAAAAGAAACCATTCAGGATAGAGATGAGTTTTAATATTATACCTATCCCTGAAACCAAAATAAGTCAGATGAAAACATTTTCCAACATAAACTATACTTTGTAGGTCAGGATGGAAAACCTGGAAGCAAGAAAAAATGCTTTATTCTATTTAAATGAAATGTTTTCTGAGTTTAATAATTTTCATCTTTTCCTATCTAAATCTAGTTATACCTTCTAAATTTTATGCTGTTCTTTCAAACAAAATTTCTATGTTGATGATCATTCTGGCAATAGCAATTACTCTCTGCTTGGTTTGGGTTGCCCCTTTGTACTTTGATTTTCCCAGATAAAGGAACCCCATATTTGAAGTAGATTTATTTGTCGAGTAAAGAATTTAAAAGGAGGCTTTGAGACTCATTTTAGAAGATTTGGAATCCTAATCTTACAAATTTACCAATTTTATGAGAATGTTTCATAGCATTCATTACTAATTCAACTATTTATTGAAGATAAATGAAAGTTTAAAGAAGATAAATAAAAGCCTATAGATGGACCTGGGTTCCAATCACAGCCCCATTATTTATGAGCATTGTGACCACAGATTATTTCCATAACTTTTCTAAGTTGACTTCTTTATCTAAAATAGAGACAGAGAATGTTTCCACATCACAAGAGAGTGATGAGAAATCAGTAACACGATGCACATTTTCAGCAGAATGTTCAACAAACAACGAGTGCTCAAAATAGACTCATGATGCTGTTATTGCTTTTATGACTGCACTATTCAAATTGTCATTCGATGCTCGTCGGCACCTCACAACACTGAGGCTTTAAATGTAGAAAAATGCATGGTTTCAGAGGCTACAGCAAGAAGTTCACTATTCTCCATAAACTCTAAATCCTTCTTCATACAGGTTCCCTGGGGCTTTCCTGGTAGCTCAGATGGTCAAGAATCCGCCTGCAATTCAGAAGACATTGGTGTGATCCCTCGGTCAAGAAGATCCCCTGGAGAAGAGATAGGCTACCTACTCCAGTATTCTTGGACTTCCCTGTTGTCTTAGAGGGTGAAGAATCCACCTGCAGTGCAAGAGACCTGGGTTCGATCCCTGTGCCTAGAGGAGGGCATGGCCACCCACTGCAGTATTCTTGCCTGGAGAATCCCCAATGACAGAAGAGCTTGGTGGGTGACAGTCCCTGGGGTCGCAAAGAGTCAGACATGACAGAGACTCTCGGCACAGCACAGCACAACAAACGTTCACAAGGAAAGGCCAGGGTCTATTCAGGGGTTCTGATCCTTAATTCAGTGTTGACCATCTGGTGACGTCCAGGTGTAGAGTCTGCTCTTGTGTTGTTGGAAGAGGGTCTTTGCTATGACCAGTGCATTTTCTTGGCAGAAGTCTATTAGCTTTTGCCCTGCTTCATTCTGTACTCCAGGGCCAAATTTGCCTGTTACTCCAGGTGTTTCTTGACTTCCTACTTTTGCATTCCAATTCCCTATAATGAAAAGGACATCTTTTTTGGGTGTTAATTCTAGAAGGTCTTGTTGGTCTTCAAAGAACTGTTCAGCTTCAGCTTTTTTCAGGGTGACAGGTCAGGGCATAGACTTGGATTACCGTGATATTGAATGGCTTGCCTTGGAAATGAACAGAAATCATTCTGTTGCTTTGGAGAGTGCATCCAAGTACTGCATTTCAGACTCTTTTGTTGACTATGATGGCTACTCCATTTCTTCTAAGGAATTCCTGCCAACGGTAGTAGATAAAATGGTCATCTGAGTTAAATTCACCCATTCCAGTCCATCTTAGTTCACTGATTCCTAGTCAGTGTTCATTCTTGTCATCTCCTGTTTGACCACTTCCAATTTGCCTTGATTCATGGACCTAATATTCCAGGTTCCTATGCAATATTGCTCTTTACAGCATCGAATCTTGCTTCTATCACCAGTCCCATCCACAACTGGGTGTTGTTTTTATATATATTACAAGTAAGAAGAGAATTTCTGATAGGCAGTGTGCATTTAGCAGGGTAGAAGTTACATGGTCTAAGATAACACCAAAAATTAAGGATCAGTTCAATTCAGTTCAGTCTCTCAGTCGTGTCTGACTTTTTGCAACCCCATGGACTGAATTACACCAGGCCTCCCTGTCTATCACCAACTCCCAGAGCTTGCTCAAACTCATGTGCATTGAGTTAGTGATGCCATCCAACCAGCCCATCCTCTGTCATCCCCTTCTCCTCCTGCCTTCAATCTTTCCCAGCATCAGGGTCTTTTCCAATGAGTCAGTTCTTTGCATCAGTACTGGAGTTGGACACGACTGAGCATCTAACATTCACTCACTCATGCTCCAAAAAAACATGTTTAATAAATAGTGAAAAATAATGCATAATAAAGAAAGAAAAGGCCATTAACATATTGAAATCTTAGGGCAGTGTCCTTTACTTCACTTGGAGTCTCTTAGAAGTGGAAGGAGAGAACAATCAAGAGGAATATTGAAGCTACAATTGTTGTTCAGTCACTAAGTCATATTGGACTCTCTTTGTGACCCCATGGACTGCAGGAGGCTAGACCTCTCTGCCCTTCACCATATCCCAGAATGTGTTCAAACTCAAGTCCATTGAGTTGGTGATGCCATCCCACTATTTCACCCTCTGTTGCCCCCATCTCCTCCTGCCTTCCATCTTTCTGCAGCATCAGTATCGTTTCCAATGAGTCAGCTCTTCACATCAGGTGGTCAAAGTAAATGGGTGTGAAATAAACTTAATTAAAAGAAATGACATTTATGAAAATATACCAGTTGCTCCAAACTGTGCTAGATATCATAGTCACACAATCAATATGTCAATTCTCACAGCAACTTTGTAAGGGGGATATTTTTGTACCCATTTTAGAAATATTTAATTGGTAGTAATAGCCACACACATTCAGAAAACTAAGATCACGGCATCTGGTTCCATCACTTCATGGCAAATAGATGGGGAAACTGTGGAAACAGTGACAGAATTTATTTTGGGGGGCTCCAAAATCACTGCAGATGGTGACTGCAGTCATGAAATTAAAAGATGCTTGCTTCTTGGAAGAAAAGTTATGACCAACCTAGACAGCATATTTAAAAGCAGAGACATTATGTTGGCAACAAAAGTCCATCTAGTCAAAGCTATGGTTTTTCCAGTACTCATGTATGGATGTGAGAGTTGGACTATAAAGAAAGCTGAGCACCGAAGAACTGATGCTTTTGAACTGTGGTGTTGGAGAAGACTCTTGAGAGTCCCTTGGACTGCAAGGAGATCCAACCAGTCCATCCTAAAGGAAATTGGTTCTGAATATTCACTGGAAGGACTGATGCTGAAGCTGAAACTCCAATACTTTGGCTACGTGATGCAAAAATCTGACTCATTTGAAAAGACCCTGATGCTGGGAAAGATTGAGGGCAGGAGGAGAAGGGGACGACAGAGGATGAGATGGCTGGTTGGCATCACCTACTCAATGGACATGAGTTTGAGTAAACTCCAGGAGTTGGTGATGGACAGGGAGACCTGGCATGCTTCAGTCCATGGGGTTGCAAAATGTCAGACACGACTGAGTGACTGAACTGAACTGAGTAGCCACACATAGACAGAATGGCAGATAAAAAGACTTACTCTCAAAGCAGCCTAAATTCATTGCTTAATTTTCAAGAAAAGTTGCAAAATAATTCCAGTCAAATTATATAGATCCTGGATTTTCTGTTGAAATGCAATTTATGAAATGGAAGACTTTTAAGTATAGTGTGTCTTGCCCATAATTTTTCGATGTGCTATAGTCCATTACCAGAGGAGTAAAGTTGATCCTAATTATTTGAAAATGTGTATTTGCAAATTTGCCTTCTTGCTAAAATATATTTGTAAACCCAAAGTCCATAGTGTTGGTGCTTTCATGACCTTTAGCGGACATATGCACAAGAAAAATCAAGTCACCATTGTCTAATGTTCACTTTCCCATCAGTTCAGTTCAGTCACTCGGTTGTGTCTGATTCTTTGCAACCCCATGAACCACAGCACACCAGGCCTCCCTGTCCATCACCAACTCCCGTAGTTTACTCAAACTCATGACCATAGAGTTGGTGATGCCATCCAACCATCTCATCCTCTGTCATCCCCTTCTCCTCCTGCCTTCAATCTTTCCCAGCATCAGGGTTTTTTCCCAGCATCAGGGTCTTTTCCAGTGAGTCAGTTCTTTGCATCAGGTGGCCAAAGTATTGAAGCTTCAGCTTCAGCATCTGTCCTTCCAATGAACATTCAGGACTGATTTCCTTCAGGATGGACTGGTTTGATCTTCTTGCTGTCCAAGGGACTCTGAAGAATCGTCTCCAACACCACAGTTCAAAAGCATCAATGCTTCGGCGGTTCACTTTCCCATACGAGGTCTATTAATAAAAAGGTGATGTTCTGACTTCATTTTTTTTTCTTAATTTTTATTGGAGTATAGTCAATGTACAATTTTGTGTTAGTTTCTGCTGTACCACAAAGGAATCAGCTATTCATACACATGTATCTTCTCATTCTTAGATTCCTTTCCCTTCTAGGTTATTATAAAATATTGAGCACAGTGTCCCGTGCCTCAGTAGATTATTAGTTATCTATTTTTATATAGTAATGTGTATATGTTAATCTAAATTTCCCAATTTATCCTTCCACTTCTGTGCCCCATGCCCCCAGTAAGCATAAGTTTGTTTTCTATACCTGTGAATCTATTTCTGTTTTGTAAATAAGTACATTTCTTCCATTCCCTTAGATTCCACATATGTGTTATCATATGATAAGTTCCTTAAAAAGCTAAAATTGGAGCTGCCATATGATCCAGCAATGTCACTCCTAGGTATAAATCCAGAGAAAACCATAATTTGAAAAGGTATATGCACCCCAATGCTCATTGCAGCAGTATTTACAATAGCCAGGACATGGAAACAGCCTAAATATCCAAAGACAGAGGAATGGATAAAGAAGATATGGTACATATATACAATGGAATATTAGTCATTAAAAAGAATGAATAACACCACTCGCAATAACATGAAACTGAAAGTGAAAGTTTCTCACTCATGTCCGACTGTGACCCCACGGACTCTATGGACTGTATAGTTCATGGAATCCTCCAGGCAAGAGTACTGGAGTGGGTAGCTTTTCCTTTCTCCAGGGGATCTTTCCAACCCAAGGATCAAACCCAGGTCTCCCGCATTGCAGGCAGATTCTTTACCAGCTGAGCCACCAGGAAAGCCCAAGAATACTGGAGTGGGTAGCCCATCCCTTCTCCAGCGGATCTTCCTGACCCAGGAATCAAACCAGGGCCTCCTGAATTGCAGGTGGATTCTTTACCAACTGAGCTATCATGGATGGACCCAAGGATTGTCATAAAGTAAGTCTGATGCTCTGACTTTTTGCTTTTTCATATTATAAACAAACAAGTGTCCTTTTCATGGTCTGTTCAGTACCATGTTTTTAATTTCTGTGTCTCAGGAGGCGATTTTGCTGTTTAAAATGCCCCCTAATCGTAGTGCTCAATGACAGTTCCTCAGAGCAAGACAGCTGAGATGAGCCTCACAGAAAAATATATGTAATAGAAAAATTCCTGCAGACTTGAGATATAGTACTATGGTCCTTGATTTCAATGGTTAATGAATCAATATGTAAGATAAAGTGTCTTTAAATATAGACACCCATACTACAAGATCATGTATTTATGTTTTAATGAAAATACTCTAGCCAGAGGTAGGCATCTAGAAAAGATGGTCCAGTATTTGCTAATTTGATGTTCTCAGCAAATGTATAGAATAGACGTACTGAGAATAATGGGGATCAACCATATGTCTTTTAAAAAGTTATGGTCCAGACAGGACATTTAAATTGTACTCTCATATCCCTCAACATTTACACCAAGATGTGTGTGGTAAGCTTAGTATTTTGAATTTGATTTATAAAAAACTTTTATTATAACCCCTATCTTCCATTATTTGTGTGTACAAACCAGCCCTGGAATGGACTTAGGAACTCACAAGTCCTGTTCCCATGTCTTGTTGCCTATCGTCTCCCAGGTCCAGTACTGCAGTCTGCTGGACTTGAAGCCACAGCCCTCACTTAAACTGAAGAGTCATACCCTCTCTGCCCAGCACACTCCTGTGGAGAGTAAGTTGCTCTTGGATTTTTCATTCATTTTTGCAAATCAGACTGTAGCTATTTGTGGTTCCAGTCCTTTCCTGAGAAAAATGATGGAAGTGGATGCAGTGAAGGAGCCACGGAGGCAAAATGTTGGAAAAAGATGTAAACCCCACCTGTGAACACTAAAGCCTCTGAAAAAGTCGAGAGGGCTTTTCTCTGTGAGCAGACATGGTGTTTGAGATATCCAGATGAGTCAGGTCTCCTGCCCCCTGTCTCCCTCCCTCTCTCTCACTTAATCTCTCTCTCTCTCTCTCTCTCTCTCTCTTTCGTCGATTAAACAGGAGGATGAGGCAGGAAGATGATTCACTTATTGCATCTGCCTGGTAAGAGCCACAGCAATGCAATTTCACCTCATCTCTAGACCTCGAGCCCTCTCCTGTATATCCTCCTAACTCCAACAGATGTTTCACACATTTATCTAAAGAAAATGCATTTTGCCAGAGATTCTATGTTCACTTTTTGCCCTTCAGGTGCTATCCTTATACAAAGTGTAACACTGCACCATTCAAACTATTGGGATAGATATTTGTAATGTGGTGTTGGAGAAGACTCTTGAGAGTCCCTTGGACTGCAAGGAGATCCAACCAGTCAATCCTAAAGGAAATCAGTCCTGAATATTCATTTGAAGGACAGATGCTGAAGCTGAAGCTCCAATACTTTGGCCACCTGATGCAAAGAACTGACTCTTTGGAAAAGACCCCGATGCTGGGAAAGATTGAAGGCGGAAGGAAAAGGGGACGACAGAGGATGAGATGGTTGGATGGCATCACTGACCTGATGGACATGAATTTGAGTAGGCTCCGGGAGTTGGTGATGGACAGGGAAGCCTGGCGTGCTGAAGTCCATGGGGTCACAAATTGTCAGGCATGACTGAGCGACTGAACTGAACTGAGTATATACAGAATCCAACCACTCCTCACTCTCTCTGCACCTGCTACCCTAGCTCATTGACTATTTTAAAATACCACTGCTTAGCCTCCTAGTGGAAATCTTCATCAAAACCCTTATCGTGACCCACAGAGGCTTGGATAGCCTGATTCCTACTCTCTTTCTCTCCGACACTATCATCTATTACTTTCCTTCTAACTTTAGCCATCCTCATCTCTATCTGCTTCTTGAATATCTCAAACGTCACTGCTTCCTCTTTCCCCAGATATCAATACAGTAAGTCCCCTACATAAGAACCTGCAAGTTGCAAACTTGCAAAGGGAATGTGAGCGTGTATGTCAGCTGTTGTACTATCCTACTGTATTTTTCAAGCTACTTTACTGTAAGATTTAAAATGTTGTCTCCAAAGAAGACATACAGATGGCTAACAAACACATGAAAAGATGCTCAGCATCACTCATTATCAGAGAAATGCAAATCAAAACCACAATGAGGTACCATTACATGCCAGTCAGGATGGCTGCTATCCAAAAGTCTACAAGCAATAAATGCTGGAGAGGGTGTGGAGAAAAGGGAACCCTCTTACACTGTTGGTGGGAATGCAAACTAGTACAGCACTATGGAGAACAGTGTGGAGATTCTTTAAAAAACTGGAAATAGAACTGCCATATGACCCAGCAATCCCACTTCTGGGCATACACACTGAGGAAACCAGATCTGAAAGAGACACGTGCACCCCAATGTTCATCGCAGCACTGTTTATAATAGCCAGGACATGGAAGCAACCTAGATGCCCATCAGCAGACGAATGGAGAAGGAAGCTGTGGTACATATACACCATGGAATATTACTCAGCCGTTAAAAAGAATTCATTTGAATCAGTCCTAATGAGATGGATGAAACTGGAGTCCATTATACAGAGTGAAGTAAGCCAGAAAGATAAAGAACATTACAGCATACTAACACATATATATGGAATTTAGAAAGATGGTGACAATAACCCTATATGCAAAACAGAAAAAGAGACACAAATGTACAGAACAGACTTTTGGACTCTGCGGGAGAAGTCAAGGGTGGGATGTTTCGAGAGAACAGCATCGAAACATGTATATTATCTATAGTGAAACAGATCACCAGCCCAGGTTGGATGCATGAGACAAGTGCTCAGGGCTGGTGCACTGGGAAGACCCAGAGGGATCGGGTAGAGAGGGAGGTGGGAGGGGGATTGGGATGGGGAATACATGTAAATCCATGGCTGATTCATGTCAATGTATGGCAAAACCCACTACAATATTGTAAAGTAATTAGCCTCCAACTAATAAAAATAAATGAAAAAAAAATAAAATAAAATGTCTTTATTTTTGTGTTTGTTTTTATGTATTGTTTGTGCAGAAACTCTTATAAACCTACTACAGTACAGAACTATATAGCTGATTGTGTTAGCTGGGTATGTAGGGTAACATTGCTGGACTTGGCAGACATATTGGTCTTAACAGATGCACTCTTGAAATGGAACTCGTTTGGATGTAGGGAACTTACTACAAAATTCACATTATTAATTCAGATCTCAGCCCACATATTAGAGATATTAGGTGTCCTTCGAGACACCTCACATAATAAACTTCTCTAAAACCATCCTATAAATTTCTAACATGTGCCATCTTTACTTCTTTATTATCAGACAGTCCCTACTGAAGTGTGAAGTTCATTTAAAATGTGTTTTTCTCTTTGCTAAGTCACCAGAGTTCTAAAAAGTGTCTTGCATGTAGATGTTCAACAAATATTGATGAATCATACGTTTCCATGACCAAAGTACTTTGATTGAATTAAATTTATTCCAAAACAAAGGAACATTGAGAACCACTATCTCTAGCTTATATTTTATTTCCAGTTTATATAACTCAAATTAAGCAGTATAGTATTCATGAATCCTTTAATTTTTACTCTGTTACTAGGTGGGGGTGGGGAAGTTTTTATTTCTCATGTATGTTTGATTAAAGACAACCTTAAAAATTCAGGAAAAATATCCTAACCACATTTCCTAGACAGTTTATATTTCCTATCTTTATGCTTAAATTTCTGTATTATTCAAAAACACATTAAAAAAATTTGTGACAATTAGGAAAAAAGAAACTCTACAAGCAAAGTATACATGATGGTTAATTTTATTTGTCAATTTGGTTAGTCTATGATGCTCAGTTGTTTGCTCTAACACTTGTTTAAACATTACTGTAAAAATGTTTTTTGGACATGACCTATCAGTAAAATTTGAATAAAGAAAATAACCTCCCAGAACAGTGAAGGGGGGTTCATCGAATCAGTTGAAGGCCTTAAGACAAAGACAGGTTTCCCAAGTAAAAAGCAATTCTGCCTGAAGACCACAGCATAGGAATCCTACTTGGGTTTTCAGCCTGTAGATTTGAAACTCAAGACTGCAATGTCAGCTCATATATAAATTTCCGGACTGCCAGCCTTCTCTATAGATTCTGAACTTGCCAGATCGCTCAATCATGGAAGCCAATTCCATAAAACGGGTCTTTCTAAATATACATATATCCTCTTGGTTATGTTTCTCAGGAGACTCCTAACAAATACAGCATATGAGTACCAAATAGATCAGTGATACTAACCATGGGTGGGGCTTCCCAGGTGGCTCAGAGGTAAAGAATCAGCCTGCTAATACAGGAGACACAGGAGATGTGGTTCCATCCCTGGGTCAGGAAGATCCCCTGGAAGAGGAAATGGCAACCTACTCTAGTATTCTTGCCCGAAAAATCCCTTGGACAGAGGAGCCGGGCAGGCACAGTCCCTAGGGGCGCAAAGAGGTGAATGCAAATCATCATACATGCATTAACTATGTGTGCATGGCTAGATTTCATAATAGCCATCCCAGAGCTTAAGCTCTGCAGGCAGCGGCTAGTGTCTCCTTACAGCAACATCACAGGAGGGAGCCGTGTGTAATCCATAGCATCTTGAATCATGAATGCATGACCCTAGCAGGGAGCAATAATGTTTTCTAAACTCCTTCATTGAGTTCATATGGAAATTAAATCTTAACTTTTCTAGAAAGGTGGGTATCCTCCTCGGTTTTCAAAATTTGCAGAGAGACAATTGAGTTGATTTACTATCCACTGCCACTGAGGTCTTAGTAGGAAACTTACAACTGGGCAATCCGCAGGGCTGTTTTCAGGGGAGATCTGGGTCCTACCATTTTGTGGCCACTGTTTCTCAGGCTTCCTGCCATCATCCTCTCCAGGGCACTATGAAGTCTAAAAACAGGATAAAAAGTTTATTTGTAACCTCACCTTTATCGCGGGGCAGTCATCACAAGCTCTGCATTTATAACTCCACAGAAGAGTTCTGTGTAGATTTCCTGGGGACGATTTCCCCTTAGAATACGTGAGAAAGAGCATGTGCGACTCTTTTTAAGCTGAAAGTACTGAGATAGTAAAAGCAGAAAAGAACTCTTACATTCCTCACCAAGATATGATCTCACATTAAAAAATAAATAAATAAAAGCCCTCAAGTCCATTAAAAAAAAAGAAACCACTTTTAGCAGATTTGAGGATAAATAAGCTAATGATAAGTAAATCCAAGAACAAACTTGAGAGAAATGAGATTCAGTTCAGTTCAGTCTCTCAGTCATGTCCGACTCTTTGTGACTCCATGGACTGCAACATGCCAGGCTTCCCTGTCCATCAACAATCCCGGAGTTTACTCAAACTCATGCCCATCTAGTTGGTGATGCCATTCAACCATCCCATCCTCTGTCGTCCCCTTCTCCTCCCACCTTCAATGTTTCCCAGCATCAGGGTCTTTGCAAATGAGTCAGTTGTTCACATCAGGTGGCCAAAGTATTGGAGTTTCAGCTTCAGCATTAGTCCTTCCAATGAATAGTCAGGACTGATCTCCTTTAGGATGGACTGGTTGGATCTCCTTGCAGTCCAAGGGACTCTCAAGAGACTTCTCCAACACCACAGTTCAAAAGCATCAATTCTTTGGCGCTCAGCTTTCTTTATAGTCCAACTCTCACATCCATATATGCTGCTGCTGCTTTTGCTGCTGCTAAGTCGCTTCAACCGTGTCCGACTCTGTGCGACCCCATAGACGGAAGCCCACTAGGCTCCTCTGTCCCTGGGATTCTCCAGGCAAGAACACTGCAGTGGGTTGCCATTTACTTCTCCAATGCATGAAAGTGAAAAGTGAAAGTGAAGTCGCTCAGTCATGCCCGACTCTTAGCAACCCCATGGACTGCAGCCTACCAGGCTCTTCCGTCCATGGGATTTTCCAGGCAAGAGTACTGGAGTGGGGTGCCATTGCCTTCTTCGACCTCCATACATGACCACTGGAAAAACCGTAACTTTGACTAGACAGACCTTTGTTGACAAAGTAATGTCTCTGCTTTTTAATATGCTGTCTAGGTTGGTCATAACTTTCCTTCCAAGGAGTAAGAGTCTTTTAAATTTGAGAGAAATGAAATGGTGAATAGCAAACTCAACTTCTGCAGGAGAGAGAGGGGAGAAAGGAGCCTAACTGCCTACAGCCTGATGTGGAAAGCCCTATCAGAATTACCCGGATGCTCCCCTGTCTACACTCGGAATACAGATCAGGCATTGGTTAAATGTGCTTCTTCTCCTACTGCACCCAGCATCAGGCTTCTGTGCCTCTGTGTGTGTGTGTGTGTGTGTGTTGTTACCAGATAAGGAGAGTCAAAGAAGACCTTTCCTCATGGGCCTCAGTTCTTGGTAAGGACACAGAGAAGAATCTGAGGTCTTACCCATGGCAAAAACAAGTTTATTGAAGGGAGAACAGAAAGAAAACCTCCAGGGAGTGGTGGGCCAAGCCAAGAGAGGCACTGGTGCTGGAATGACGAGGTTGGGGGTTTTTAAGACAAGGCTTTTACTTATTCAACAGCGGTGTGGACCAACTATATTGGTAAGACAGCTGCAAGTTACATAACAGCAGGCTCTACCGCGCATCTTTCCCATGATTCAGTCTGCTATAATCAGATGTATGCATGTATGTATAGAATATTTATGAACCCTTAATAGGCTCCTGGCTGCCTAAGGTCACGTGAGGACACAGCTGTTCATCGAGGGTGCATGTCCCAGCATTGGGAAAGTCTCTGTGGTTATTTTGTAGCATATCTGTGAGCTCTCCCAGGTCACACTGGGATGTGTCTGGAATAGGGTTTAGAAATCAACTTGAATTTTTTTGGGCTAGGCCACCCCTCATTGCTCAAGCCTAATTGCTTATCTAACATATGTGTGTGCCTGGGTGTATGCCACCAGTTTTCGTCTTGGCCACCCTATGTGAGTGGATTTCAGAAGATGGAGTTTTCTCGTTTCTGAAGCCACTTTCCCCTAGGTAAATCAAAAGCCTTCTGGAACCATTTCCCTCCTCATCTCAGTCTGACTGCTGACTTTGGAGTACTGACTAGACCCTTACTATGAAGCCATATGAGATAGTATAAAGAGTTTGGTTTCAATGTAGAACAACTAGTTACCCTTAGAAAAAATTTTGCCATCTCTGAGGCTAAGATCCCCCTGCTAAGGAAGAGAGAAAATGGCAGTCCTCATCTTCTTGGATTCTTACTAAAATTAAATGAATTAATGCATTCTAGCCACATAGTGCCTCTTGATGAAAGTGAAAGAGGAGAGTGGAAAAGTTGGATTAAAACTCAGCATTCAGAAAACTAAGGTCTTGGCATCTGGTCCAATCACTTCATGGCAAACAGATGGGGAAACAATGGAAACATTGAGAGACTTTATTTTTGGGGCTCCAAAATCACTGCAGATGGTGATTGCAGCCATGAAATTAAAAGGCACTTGCTCCTTGGAAGAAAAGTTATGACCAACCTAGACAGTATATTAAAAAGCAGAGATAGTACTTTGCCAATAAAGGTCCATCTATTCAAAGCTATGGTTTTTCCAGTGGTCATGTATGGATGTGAAAGTTGGACTATAAAGAAAGCTGAACGCCGAAGAAGTGATGCTTTTGAACTGTGGTGTTGGAAAAGACTCTTGAGAGTCCCTTGAACTGCAAAGAGATCCAACCAGTCCATCCTAAAGAAAACCATTCCTGAATATTCACTGGGAGGACTGATATTGAAGTTGAAACTCCAATACTTTGACCACCTGATGCAAAGAATGGACTCATTGGAAAAGCCCCTTATTCTGGGAAAGATTGAAAGCAGGAGAAGGGGATGACAGAGGATGAGATGGTTGGATGGCATCACCAACTCAATTGACATGAGTTTGAGCAAGCTCCGAGAGTTGGTGATGGACAGGGAAGCCTGGCCTGTTGCAGTCCATGGGGTCGCAAAGAGTTGGACACGACTGAGGGACTGAACTGAACTGACTGAGGCACATAGTAAGTGATCAATTCATATAACGATGTCTAGTAAATTTCTGGTGATTTAAACATATATGCTGAAGTATAGCAAGGAATATAATTAAGTAATGAGAACAAAAAATGAATAAGTGTTTTACTGACTAGGAAGAATCTGTTTAAAAATAAATGAGCGATTGATGTGTGTTTGAATGGTGAGAGATATCCTCACAGTAGAGGCTTTTCTTTGAAAGTGGTAGGCTTTGTAATGATAGATAAGGAATATGAAGAATTATTAGGTGAGATGAGTCACATATTCAAAGAGAGAATGGGATGGCCGGAGCATATGTCAGCATCTATCCACTCTAAAATGTCAGCACACCTTGGAAATATGGATAAACCAGCAGGAAGTTTAAGTAGAGGCCAATTATCACCAATTTCTTTTTTTTTTTTTTCCAATTTCTTTTCCAACATAAAATTACAAACTTTCTCCTTAGTAATTTTTAAAATTCAAAAATATAATTATCCATTTTATGTCTCGATACTTTTTTAAAATATTCAAAATGATAATTTGAAAATTTCAAACTGAAATCAACCTATTTTTCTCATTCATTTATTAATTTATTGTTTGCAGTTAAAAGAGGGAAAAAAATTCTGCACGCCACATTCCATTTTAAAGACACAAAATCCAATAATACTGTGTAAAGTAATCATGAGATTTATTAAAGTCTAGAGATTACTTTGACCAAATGTTGACAATCTAAAGTATTGGGTGTGAATTATTTAATAGCTTTGCCAAATGTATCTTAGACTTTAATTAACATAAATGTTGAAAAAAATTTTTGAGAGCAAAATATGTCTTACTTTTCATCCTTACTTTAGTATTTACCAAACCTGGAATAATTAAGTTTCTGGTATTTATTTATTCATATTTAAATAACAGACAAAATATTTCTGGCTCATCAAGCTGAAGCAACATTTCTTCATAAAAAATGTGGGATGGGCAGCAGGTGTCAAAGGAGAATTTCATCAGACACTAGCATGACCTACATGCCTCCTCTGGTCCTTTCTACACCCACAGAATATATTGGAAAAATTAATCTTGTATAAGATTGCAAGACCCAACAAAGACCTTAGCTGAGCTTCATAACTTCTCAAAACACAAGCAGTACCATCATCATGTAAAGAATGTGCTGGGTCAAAGTACCATTTCATTCTCTCAATGACTGAGAAGGAGGAATTGCCTTTTGTTATGTATGTTCCCTATATAAATACACTCTATATCAGAATATGCTTTATTTTATTATTTTCCTAAAATGTTAGATAGTTCATTGTGTTTAATCAGAAAGATAATATTCGCCCAGGAAGAAAGTTTGGTAAAGTAGTACAGGAATCTACTCTCTCTAATTAGCTGCTCAAGTGTTGAAAACAATTTTAATAGTGTTATCAAAATGTATCTGACATTAATTACTACTTTGCTAGGATGGGGTCAAAGGTTCAGATTCTGGTACCAGTTTTTGAGGCAACAGATAATGGAACTAATGTTTCAGTTGTTAGCCGATCAAAAGGTGCTATTAACAGAATTGAAGCTAGGTAAGCTGAGTGTAAGACAAACATGCAAAAACATTCTGCAACACCATATCATGAATATTTTTAATCTTGGGGTAAAGAGATACTAAAGCAGATTTGAATTAATTTGATTGCTAAAGTATTTCAACACTAATAGAAATCTGACAGTAAATAGGTTACATGAATTGAGTCTGCAGATTTTTGCCTTCAGCTTCAGAGCAGAATCCCAGTTGTATCAATGTGGAATTAATCCGAATACACCAAGTGCAATCATGGCAGAACATTTTACAGCTGAGAAAGTGACCTTCCTCCCCTTCCCCAGAATCACTAATACAGTGCCCAAGTGGCTCAGCGGTAAAGCATCTGCCTGACAACGCAGGAGAGGCAGGAGACCTGGGTTTGATCCCTGGGTGGGGAAGATCCCCTGGAGAAGGAAATGACAACCCACTCCAGTATTCTCACTGGGAGAATCCCAAGGCCAGAGGAGTTTGGCGGGCTATAGCCCATGGGGTCTCAAAGAGTTGGACATGACTGAGCCTGGACACACAACAAGGCTTCAGTATTTGGGAAATTCCTCCATTTAGATTAGACCAGAAACCATTTTTAAACAGGGGCAAACCTGATTTTTCCCACCCCATTCTCCTCCCATTGAATGATGTTGAAGACACTACAAATGCAACTTTCTGAACACTTTATATATTCCTAGTCATTGGACTGGCAATGGCAAAAACTGGAACATGGGGAGAGGAATCATTCTTCTTTCCTCCTTTGGACTTCTGGAAAAGAGAATCCGAGGAAGTCATCTGGTTAACCAACCTTGAAACAAAAAAAAAAAATCCCCAAAGTCAGAGCACTGCCGTGAAGAAAATGTTCTCACGAAGCATCACAACAACCAGTTGCAAAGGGAAAACAGCATTTGCAGGATGCCTTGAAACTTAACTCCAATATCTTTGAACCATTGACACCTAGATGAGGATTGGAAGCTGCTATTTTTAAGGATCAAATAATTTCTGTGTTTCTTTAGGAAAAGGCTTAGATTCCTTAGGCTAGGTTTATTCTTTTTTTTTGTTTTTATTTTTTTCTAGGTTTATTCTTGATTTGGTTATTTTTGCTTATGCAAAATAGTTTTGTTTTGTTTTTTAGTAACCTGTATTAACAAAAAGACTCTCTGTGTTAGTTAGAGTTGCCAGATAAAATATAGGATGCCTTGCTAAATTTGAATTTCTAGTCAAAAAGGAATTTTTTTATTTAAGCACTTTTATTTGCTAAATCTCATAACTCTAACTATAGTATGCTATTTACAAAATAAAAATGTAAACTATCTTCATGAAGAATCATGCTGTATCTCTGCTAACTATTATTATTGATGGAAAAATGAGCTGACAATTGGGAACAAGAGATGAATGAATATGTTTCATTTTCCTTACCCTTGTTCTGTTTCAAAGAAGATTGAGGAAGATAGACAGGTTTGGGGTAGGAAAGACAAGCTCAGAGGCACCTCCACTGATGGAAGATAAGGTGGTCCCTACAACATCTTGGCTGGAAGGCCAGAACATAAGAAGACAGATGGTCAGTTAGAATTACTTCAGGGGTGGCATAGAAACTGGGGCAAGTGACAACCAGTTTGGATTTATGAAACATAGATATTATTCTGAATCACCCAGAAATCCATGCGGAGGAGACAAAAACCTGAGAAAAGACTAAGAACCTTGTGGTCAAGCAAGGTGGAGTTTAGATCAGTGCCTAAAGGGTCATTTTAGAAGGCGGTGGCAGGCCTGATGGTTAGAACACTAAGGCATGAGTTTAGTTCAATACCCTGTGGATTTAGATACACCACCCCAGCCAAACTGTATGTGAGAGGAGAACGCCCAAGTGTGCTGCATTGACTCAGATTCTGGGTTACATGTAGACATAGACTGAAACACATTTCATATTTTCAAAAGCTAAAATATATTTAAAACATTCCACTGTTTGTCTAGGTAGGGCTCACAAAGGTTATTTCCTTAAATACCATTGGGTCTAACTTGGCTCTTGATGTATAATGTCAATAAGTGGAACACAATCTCCCCAAACCTAACACTACAAAGACAAGTAGGAACATTCCTTCTAATCTAAAGCAATATTTATAGATACATTTACATACCTTGCTATAAATACACTTATATCAAAAACAAATGATAATGACCAAAATTAATTCTCCCAAACCCTAGAAATACTTATTTAAATAAAGTAATGAATTTCCAAATTATTTTGCAATATTAATTTATTTTATTAATAAGTGATTTCAAAATATAACAATAAGACATCCACACTATGAGCTATCTTTTCATGTTTTCAGGTGATTTCTAATAGTTCTCCTGAAAAGATGCTTGTGTGGATTTGTCTTTTGTATCAATTGATAATTATGCAATGTTACCAAGGGAAAAATGCTTATATAAGTATCTACTCAGAATATTTTGTGAAATATTTAATTAAGCATAAAGGAGTGCTATTACTATCTTTTAACATCTTAGGATTTTCTTTTTTTCTTTAGCTGTGCTTAAAATAGTGAATGAATGAATGGATTACATAGATAGATAAATGATAAAAAAGTAGACAGATAGATAGATAAATTTTAAAGTCCCATTTTAGGCCAGTGTAAGTAAGCTAAGGAGAGTTCTATAAGATGAATAACACCTTTAAAGAATTGTTTTTCCTGATGACTATCAAAAAGTTTTTTAAAAAAGAAATTATATTTAGAATGAGTAGGTAAACATTAGTTACACAGGCATTCTTTGCGGAAAAGCCCTGAACCTCCTATAAAGGCTGTTCTACTACATTTTCTTAAATGTACAAAGAAGAAATTATTTGCTTTGATTACTTCTTCCCATATTTTCCTAAAAGCATTTCATGCCAGAGAATGCTTTTAGTTCAGAGAAAATGGTAGAAGTCATTCCATATCTTTATGTGCCTCCATAAGTTCAAGAGGTAAAGAGAAGGAGGGGGTAAGAAGTATGAGACCTGTAATGAAATTGTTTCACACACATGAAATTTCCAACCCATATTCCATAAAGCTGGATCATCTGCATGGGTCAAAATGTTGTGGTCTTCAGTTAATGTAGCCTTTCCCAGCTGGTCTTTTTTAAGCTAACAGCCAGGAGAATAAATCCATAAAGTGCAATAACCACAAAACATAAAGTTCGATGGTAAAGCTATTGCTTAGCTTAAGGTTTAACAATACTATTTAAAGCCATTTTACCTCAATATTGACAAAACAAAACTTTCATAGGGTTAGAGAACAAGAGTTATTGATGTGATATCAAATGTTTTTGAACTGCTTTTGAACTGTTTGGGATAGGTGTAAAGATTTGTTTGACTAGATTCTGGTACAGTCATTCTAGAATATTTTGGAACATGCCCTACGTGGTCAAAATAAGAAACATAAGAACCATAGTTTATACCATAAACCAGTACACATAGAACATACTTACACATAAACACATAGTATATATAACACATTTACCACTTATAAAGATCTTAACATTTTAAATTCCTTTTTAAAAAATTTAACTGATGAATCATGATCCACAATTTCAAAAAAAGAATTGGTCTAAGAGGCAGCACTTTGTCCTCCTTAAGAGCAGGAAAACTGTCTTAAATCTCTATATTCCAAGGAACTAGTCCAGAGTCTAAGGATGTATGAAATGTTAGTAAACTTTTAGTGAATAAAATCAAGTGAATGATCTGAAAATACGTAAATGTATGCTGTGCATATGCATCGTATTAAGTATAAGGGTCCAAAGCTTTTGAAAGTGTTTATTATACTTCCCCCTACATTGCATCCCTAGCAAAAGAGGTAGATTTCACAGAAGGTAGATGAATGGGTGGATAGATAGATCAAATTAGTGTGAGTTTTCCCAATCAGTCAAATAGGTTTTACAATCCTTTCCATCTCTGTATATGCTAACAGTTCTCAACTAATACGGTGCTATTGTATTATTGTATCATGGTTAAGACCATGAATTTGGAAGCCAGACTAGCTGGATTAAAATCCTAGCTCTGTCAGTATCTTCTGAACATTTACCTTGTACAAGTTGCTTAACCGCTAAGTGTCTCAGTTCAGTCCAGTCCCTCAGTGGTGTCTGATTCTTTGTGACCCCATGGACTGCAGCACGCCAAGCTTCCCTGCCCATCACCAACTCCCAGAGTTTGCTCAAACTCATGACCATTGAGTCAGTGATGCCATCCAACCATCTCATCCTCTGTTGTCCACTTCTTTCACCTTCAATCTTTCCCAACATCAGGGTCTTTTCCAATGAGTCTGTTACTTGCATGAGGTGGCCAAAATATTGGCATTTCAGCATCAGCATCAGTCCTTCCAATGAATATTCAGAACTGATCTCCTTTATGATTGACTGGCTTGATCTCCTTGCAGTCCAAGGGACTCTCAAGAGTCTTCTCCAACACCACAGTTTAAAAGCATCAGTTCTTTGGTGCTCAGCTTTCTTTATACTCCAACTCTCACATCCATACATGACTCCTGGATTAAGTGTCTCAGTTACCTGTAAAATGCAGATGGTATTAGATCATGCATCATAAACTTGTGAGGATTGCATTATTATAAACATTATTATTTATGTGGATTTATACTATGTATATATTAATCATATAAATGTATATAAATATTTATTATTTTATATAAATATTTATATAAATTTTATTGTTATTGTAATATATATATATAAAGAGCATTAAATAAGTGAATTACTTTGATCAATTCAGGGATGAAGGCATCTTTTTCCTCCAGTACATACCTAAACATAAAACCTAAGACACAGAGATCAAAATTTGTCAACACTGAAAACATGTAACCTGGACAGGTTGTGGTAAATTTCCCGTGACCAAGAATATTCAAACCCACTCTGGATATTCACAAGCATTATGTGGATGTTACACATGTTTATAGAAGACATTGTGTCTTTCCCCATTAAATGACAACTGTGTTAATGGAGCAGGATTAACTTCAGCCCCAACTCAGACTCAAACGCTGGACCTGAGGAACACAAGTAAATATGCATCCTTCCATGTGCTACCCATTGTATCAATACCATTGTTTGATTCAATCATGGGCTTTTATTCTCACCTTGAATCTATATAGATGATACCACCCTTATGGCAGAAAGCAAAGAAGAACTAAAGAGCCTTTTGATGAAAGTGAAAGAGGAGAGTGAAAAAGTTGGTTAAAACTCAGCATTCAGAAAACTAAGATCATGGCAACTCATCCCATCATTTTGTAGCAAATAAATGGGGAAACAATGGAAAGAGTGAGAGACTGTATTTTGGGGGGCTCCAAAATCACTGCAGATGGTGACTGCAGCCATGATGTTAAAAGATGCTTGCTCCTTGGAAGAAAAGTTATGACCAACATAGACAGCATATTAAAAAGCAGAGGCATTACTTTACCAACAAAGGTCTGTCCAGTCAAAGCTTTGGTTTTTCCAGTACTCATGTATGGATGTGAGAGTTGGACTATAAAGAAAGCTGAGCACTGAAGAATTGATGCTTTTGAACTCTGGTGTTGGAGAAGACTCTTGAGAGTCTCTTGGACTGCAAGAAGATCCAACCAGTCAATCCTAAAGGAAATCAGTCCTGAATATTCACTGGAAGGACTGAAGCTGAAGCTGAAACTCCAATACTTTGGCTACCTGATGCAAAGAATGGACTCATATGCAAAGACCCTGATGCTGGGAAAGACTGAAGGCAGGAGGAGAAGGGGACGACAGAGGATGAGATGGTTGGATGGCATCACCGACTCAATGGTCATGAGTTTGAGCAAACTCCAGGAGTTGGTGCTGGACAGGGAGGCCTGGCGTGCTGTAGTCCATGGGGTTGCAGAGTTGGACACGACTGAGTGACTGAACTGAACTGAACTAAGTCTATCAGGATATGGCATTACTTTGTCCACAAGAGATTTACTTAAACATTTATCAAATTAAGTATATATATATCTCAAGAATTACAAAAAATAAATCAAGTGCTTACAGTATGTCAACAACAGTGTTAAAAAATGTGCAGATATTATTTTATTTAATCTCATATAAACCCCTTAAGTTAGAATTATAACTATCCCCTATTTCAGATGAAGAAAATCAGACTACTAGAAATTAATATGCTTGTATTTAAGCTATCTAATTAGTAAAAGAGGAAGTGGAATTCCAGCATTTTTCTAGGTCTTAAGAAGTTGTCTCTGCTGCTTTAAACTAATTATGTTATCAAGTTCTGTGTTAAAGAGATACTGGGGCCACAATTCCATATAGTCCAAATAGTTCAACAAAATTTTTTCAGAGTACATTATGTACCAAGTGATATATACAATTAGAGAATTTGTCAGAAGGACTTGAAAAGGTACAATCAGGATATATTTATTTCTTCACTAGTGTGTTCAAGTGCAGTCTGAAATATATTTCCACTCTGTCACTGGGTTACAGTAAGGAAGATTATGGTAAATGTCAGGTCTAAGAACAGTATAGCTTTGGATATTAAGAAGTCTAGACCATCTAAATCCACAGAACATACAATACCAAGAAAAAACTCTAAAGTACATTTGAATTTGGGCATATTATGGTATGTCAAGATTTGTTCTTGACATAAACATAAATATATATAAATATATGTGTATAACATAAATAAATATACCACTCTTGTAGGGGAAGTTGATGATGGAGAAGGCCATGTATGTGTTGGAGCATGACTATATGGGGAATTTCTGTACATCTCTCTCAATTTTGCTGCAAACCTAAAACTGCTCTAAAAATAAAGTTCTTAAAAAAAAAAAAAAAAAGCTATGCCTTGCAGCTTGAAGGATCTTAGTTCCCCAACCAGGGATTAAACCTGGGCCATGGCAGTGAAAGCGCTGAGTCCTAATCTTTGAACTGCCAGAGAATCCCCACAATTTTTTTTTTTTAAGTTGAAAGTCTAGACCAAGGATTTCTGTTCTCAGTCATGTTGGCATAATCATTTATAAATTTGTCTCCCAACCTTAAATTACTAGAGGTGTTTTTCAGACACTGAAGAAAAACCTATGCAGGACGTGACGCTTCATAGAAGGGTGGGAAATGAGGTGAACCTATAATAGTCCTGGTGTTTTGACTGGAATCAATTATTAGCAGAAATGAGGAGTCTAAACAGATTCCTGTAGCCCTGCTGAGTTCAGGAGACCAAGGTCAGAGGTTAAGGATGCTAAAGCAGGTAAAACTCATGTGTCAGAGTTCCATAAAAAGAGGAAGCGACACATGAAATGAGCTCAAGAAATCTGCAAGGAGAGCCCATTTAGTATTGGTACATATTATACCATAGACCTTATTTAGGTCAGGATTAAACTAGAGAAGCAGAATCAGTAGAAAGAGATTATAAATGTATTTATTATGTATAAATGTATGCATAATTATTATAAGGACTTGACTTACAAAATTTAAGGGGGATGATAAAGTTAACCCTGAAGCAAGGCAACCAGTTAGGAAGAGAAGATCGTGGATAGACTGGAATCCTATGAGCTGAAGCTGAAGCTTGGCTCCACGGCAGGTAGTGAGGGAGGGAGACCCGGAGCAAGGGGGCAGCCATGTCACTCCTGCTTCTTCTTAGTCTGTGTCCTCAGGGAGCGCCTAAGCTCCCTTTTAAGGAGAGAGCCTGACTAAAATCAAGCCCACTCAGGATAACTGCTTTGATGAGTTCAAAGTTTAACTCCATTAGAAAATGTCCCTCACAGCCAAACCCAGATGAATACTTGATTGATAAACTGGGCGATGTGTGCACGCTACAAAATGGCTGCTGTCTCCCGTGTAGCTCATTCTAACTTGAAACATTCTGAGGAATCTTGTTTAGTCTAGAAAACTTGGCACATCACAAAGTGATCACAGATGTGAAAAGTAAAACTTCAAAAGGCGAGCAAAGAAGGAGCAGAGAGTCATTAGTTGAACAATTCCCTGAACTCACATCAGAAGGGAAAATATTTTAGTTCCTTCAAGCCAGAGTAGAAAAACTAAAAGGGTCTCTCTCTGGATAAAAAAGCCCTTCTAGTCAGGCCCTAGCAGAGTTTCAAAACAGGATTGAAGAGAACAAACTTATCTGCTAGTAACACAGCTGTGCACCAAAGCGAAACTCAGCGATCTTTAAAGAAAGAAAACAAAACCCAGTCTCTCTACAGCATGATGTCAAAAGTGTCTAACAAGTACCCAAAAATTAGTAGACATTCAAAAAGAAAGGGAAATGCTACCTATGACCAGGAAAAATATGTCAGGCCTCTTTTTAAGTTAGTTTCCTTTTATTTGGGAATGACCGTAGTTAACTTTTATTAATGTGGAACTTGACTGATTAATGTTAAAAATCAAAGTGTAGAATAAAGCTGACAGCCATATTCAATATTGTAATTTGATTTTAGTTACCTTTTTTTTTTTTTTTTTTTTAGGAATTTCTTTCCCTGAAACATCCACAGCAGAGGTTTTCATTTTGTTTGCCTTTTACATCTCTAGATTTATCTTTGTTGTTTAGTCGCTAAGTTGTGTCCAACTCTTTCATGATCTCATGGACTGCAGCCTGCCAGGCTCCTCTGTCCATGAGATTTCCCAGGCAAGAATACTGGAGTGGGTTGCAGTGTCCTTCCCCATGGGATCTTTCAAACCAACAACTCCTGCATTGGCAGGCAGATTCTTTACAGCTGAGCATCACCATAGAAATTGGTGGTAACATAGAAATGAGACAGATGAGAGAATTAGCCAACAAGAATGTGAAAACAGCTATTTTAACTGTATTTGAGTATTAAAAGCAAAATATGAACATAGTAAAGATAGAAGTAGAAAATATAAAAAATAATCAGGCAGAACTTCTAGCCATGGGAAGTAAACAACTTGAGATTAAAATTTCACTGAATTAGAATACCTGCAGAAAGTTTCACTGATATTAAAGATATAGCAACAGAATTGATTAATAATGAGGCACAGTAAGGAAAACAAGCAAAGAAAATGTACAGAGCTTAAAAGATAAGTAGAAAAATATAGTCTAAAATATATATATGTGAGTTTCAAAAAAAAAAAAAAAGATGAAGGGCAAAACCAGCCACAATAGAGGCAGTAACAAACAAATAGCATCAGCAAAATATCCCAATAAAACTAAAGAAATAAAAAACATTTTTCAACACACACACACACACACAGATTCACACGTCAAAGCTCAAAGAACCCAAAGCAGGATATGTACAGACACAAATAAACACATCCCAAAATACACCAAAATCAAATTACAGAAAACATATAATGAACTAAAAAAGCTTTAGGCAATAAGGAGAAATGATAACTTCATATAGAAAGAGATAAGTATAATAAAAATTTCTCATCAGAAACAATGCCAACTGGAACAAATATTATGAGAAGTTTAAAGTGATGAAGAATGTAATACTATGAAACTGAAATTACTAAGTGAAAATATTCACAAAGACAAATGTGATAATTTTTCAGAGAAACAAAGACTGAGAGAATTTATCACCAACAGACAGACAGTATGAAAAATGTGGAAGAGTTTCTGTGGGTGACTGATAAACATCATAAGGTGGAATTTGTATCACACGTTGGGATGAAGAAGAGTAGAATGGCAAGCATGTGGTAGAACTGAAAATTTTTCTCTTATTTTAAAGTTTTTCGCAAAGACAATTTATCATGTAAAGCAAAAATAATAAGAATAATGTATTTAGAGGTTATCACATATGCATAGAAGTATAGTTATGACAATGAAAGGAGAGAGAATGAGAGGGAATATTACAGTATTCTGCTTGACATTTTTGTTGTATGAAATTGTGATATAAGATACAATGGACTGCAATAATGTAAATTATAATATTATAAACTTGAGACCAACCATGAGAAAATACAGAGATAGTGCTAAGAATTAAAAAATGGAAATAACACTGAATGGCAAAATATACTTACCTATTCCAAAGGAAGACAGGAAAATGGAAAAAGAAATTTAAAGACGGATGGAGCAAAAGGAAAACAACTAGCAACACATTACTTTTAAGTAAAAGCTTATCAATAAGTATATTAAATATAAATATCCTACATTCTCATGATATGTATGATGAGAATGATCATATGTATGTAATGATCATATGATCATATCATATGTATGATATGTATGATCATGATATTCTCCTGATATGATATCTAAAAAGAGTGGCATAGTGTGTAACGCACAACCCAATTATATGCTGCCTATGAGAAATCCAATTAAATATCAGGACACAGAGAGATTAAAATAAGAAGAAGAAATAATGCATGCAAACTCTAACCCTATGAAAACTGTAATTCTTATAACAATGTTAGACTAAATTCCAGAAGAAAGTTCAAGAATATGGAGATACTGTAGATTTGGTTCCGGATTATCACAATAAAGCAAATATCAAAATAAAGAAAGTCACATGCATTTTTTTGGTTTCCCAGTACATGTAAAAATGTTGTGTTTACACTATAATGCAATCTATTAAGTGTACACCAGTATGATATCTAAAAAAACCCTCACTTGGAGAGAGAGGGGCAATATAATCATCAGTCTGTCCATCCACTACTATTGGAAACGCCACTGGATGGCCCCAGACTCCTTTGGTAGTTGTCTTCGGCATTGTTTAGAATTTATAAGAGGTAGTTACTGCATTAAAAACATCACTATATTTCAAGGGTAATCTGGAACCTTTGGCAACATATCCGTCCACTTGGGTGCTATAGGGACCACCCTTCTCATGCACCCAGTCTGCCGTATCTGCTGAGTCGGTCGCTGGGGCTCTTACCGGCCTAGGGCTCTGCTTCCTGATTGCCAGGGAGTACAGCAGGGTACCCCCCTAGGACCATGAGCAAGGTAACCGAGATGGCGGCAGTGCTGGGTCCAGCCACACGGACGGGAGGCACTGCCCTGCTTTATTCCTGGCATGCCACACTCACCCACCAGGAGCCAGTCTACAGTAGTAAACGGACCTTCCCGACACCAGTCTTTTGCCCTTTGTAACCACTGATGGCAGGGGGGCCAAAATACTTCTGAGAGTGACGATGTACCAGAGAACATTTGACTCCAGTATTAACCAAAGCTGTCATCTTTTGCTTATTTTTGAGAGAGCGGTGAATAATGAGCTCAATAGAAGGCCTCAGATTGCCTCCAAACTGGCCCCCATCTGGGGGCAGTCTTGACCTGCATCCTATCTGCAGGGTATGGGAGGTATCCACCTAGAACAGAACTACCCTGAGGCCTCTGCTGGAACAGCGGGACATCAAGGATGGTAGGGGCAGGTGGTTACTAGTCTGAACTGTGGTTTAGACTTCAAGGCTTTTAGTAAGTGACCAACACACCGCTGGTTGTCAATCTATCTTTTCAGGTGGGGCTCTCAGCAACAAAGAGTTTAAGCCCGTTTTGTCTCTGTAATACATTTACCGGACCCTTTACAGCCAGGAAGGATAGTCTTCTGGCTTTGGAGGTGGGTTCCTCTCTGTCTCAGGTCTTTGGCACAGCCTACACCAGTCCGTGGATTTGTCAGTTTCCCCCAGATCAAGACTGGACTACACAACGTCATGAATGTCTTGTCCCACGGCTGGATTCAGCATAGACGTCAGTGCCCCCTACCTGGTGGTGAAGGTGGACTGGAGCATCATGGTTTTCATTCCTACAGTGAATGTAGCTCAATTAGGGCCTTCAGATTCAGAGCTGTGGATGGGCTGTCTCATTCCCAACTCCCTAAGAATTTGTAACATCTCTTTTACAGGTTTCTAGGGTCGCATGTCCCCTGGGAGATTCCCCATCCCGCATTGAGCCAAGCCTCTCTGCAGGCTACATAATCCCACCCATCGAAAGCGAGTACTCTGAATTTCCCAAGTGTCATATAGGCACTGCCTGTGGGGGTGCTAAGTGTCAATGTTGCTAATTTTCTCTGCCTCCTGCCTGGTCTCAGAAATGCAATCGCCCTCTGTATCCCTGGCCACACTAATCATGCCTGGATACTCTCCCTGACCTTTCTCAGCAACTTGGCAGCTATATCAATAAGCTCCAGTACTGGATAACTCTCTTGTCAATTCTCTGAAATATTTAACAAAGAGAAAATTTCCATTCTTACACCAATTCTTTTATGAAATCTCCTAACTGCCAGTAATGAAATGCCTGGCTTGATAAAGCACAACCTGGAATCGAGACTGCCAGGAGAAATATCAATAACCTCACATATGCAGATGACACCACCCTTAGTCAGAAAGTAAAGAAGAACTAAAGAGCCTCTTGATGAAAGTGAAAGAGGAGAGTGAAAATGTTGGCTTAAAACTCAACAGTCAGAAAACTAAGATCATGGCATCTAGTCCCATCACTTTGTGGCAGATAGATGGCGAAACAATGGAAACAGTGGAAGACTTTATTTGGGGGGGGGGGTCCAAAATCACTGGAGATGGTGACTGCAGCCATGAAATTAAAAGATGCTTGCTCCTTGGAAGAAAAGCTATGACCAACCTAGACAGCATATTAAAAAGCAGAAACATTACTTTGCCACAGAGGTCCATCTGGTCAAAGCTATGGTTTTCCCAGTAGTCATGTATGGATGTGAGAGTTGGACCATAAAGAAAGCGGAGCACTGATGACTGAACTGTGATGTTGAGGACTCTTGAGAGTCCCTTGGACTGCAAGGAGATCAACCCAGTCAATCCTAAAGGAAATCAGTTCTGAATATTCATAGGAAGGATTGATGCTGAAGCTGAAACTCCAATATTTTTGCCACCTGATGCAAAGAATGGAGTAATTTGAAAAGCCCCTGATGCTGGGGAAGATTGAAGGCAGGAGGAGAAGGGGACAACAAAGGATGAGATGGTTGGATGGCATCACTGACTCAATAGACATCAGTTTGATCAAGCTCCGGGAGTTGGTGATGGACAGGGAAGTCTGGTGTGCCACAGTCCACGGGGTCACAAGAGTTGTACACAACTGAGTGACTGAACTGAACTGAACTGCCAGTATTGCCCTGGCATCAAATCATAAAACTATTTCAGGAAAAGCAAATAAGATATTAACATCCTTCATGAACAAAATTTTTAAAAAGATAATAGTTATTAATAATCAAATGTAGTATTATTTCAAAAGAATAGTATACCATGCACAAGTGGGATTTATTCTAGGAATGAATGGATTCTTTTAAAAATAAATTTAATACACATTAGTTGATAAAAAATAAAATTCACTATGATTACTCAATGGATACAAAAGAAACATTTGAAAAAATTCAATATCAATTTATAATAATAACATTCAGTGATGAGGAATAAAAGGAGAGGGCCTTAACCTTTAAAGGTAATCCTCATTAGACTATTAATATTTTATACAGGAGACAAGTGTTCTGACCACCTCTATTCAGAGATCCTACCAGTGAAATGAGATTAAAAAAAAGAGAGAGAGAGAGAAACTAAATAATAAAGATTACAAAGAAAGAAGGAGTTCTCTATCCATACATTAATGACATGAAGAATTTACAGCTAGAACTACTAAGGTGACAGAAAGCAAAGTCAGTGTACCAAAAATCAATTGTGTTCCTGTAAACTAGCAAATAAACATTAAAAGTCAACTTTTAAAAGTTATTAACGTTTATAGTAATTTCAAAATAAAAAATTCTTAGGACAAAATTTAATAAAATATGTATAAAGCTTTATAATAAAAAATGTAAAATATTGGAGGGAAAAAGTTTTCAGTTCAGTTCAGTCACTCAGTCATGACAAATTCTTTGCAACCACATGGAGTGCAGTCACGCCAGGCCTCCCTGTCCATCACCAACTCCCGGAGCTTGCTCAAATTCATGTCCATCGAATCAGTGACGCCATCCAACAATCTCATCCTCTGTCATCCCCTTCTCCTCCTGCCTTCAATCTTTCCAGCATCAGGGTCTTTTCCAATGATTCTGTTCTTCACATTAGGTGGCCAACGTATTGGAGTTTCAGCTTCAACATCAGTCCTTCCAATGAACACCCAGGACTGATCTCCTTTAGGATGAACTGGTTGGACCTCCTTGCAGTCCAAGGGATTCTCAAGAGTCTTCACCATCACAGTTCAAAAGCATCAATTCTTTGGCACTCAGCTTTCTTTATAGTCCAATTCACATTCATGTGTGACTACTGGAAAAAGCATAGCTTTCACTAGAAGGACCTTTGTCAGCAAAGTAATGTCTCGGCTTTTAAATATGCTGTCTAGACTGGTCATAGCTTTTCTGTCAAGGAGGAAGCATCTTTTAATTTCAAGGCTACATTAACAAACTAAAATGATTTTGGAGACCAAGGAAATAAGTCTCCAGCTGTTGCCACTATTTCCCTATCTATTTGCCATGAAGTGATGGGACCAGATGCCATAATCTTAGTTATTTTTTTTTTTATATTGTTGAGTTTTAAGCCAACTTTCTCACTCTCTTCTTTCACTTTTATCAAGAAGCTCTTTAGTTCCTCTTCATTTGCTGCCATAAGGGTGGTGTCATCTGCATATCTGAGGTTATTATTTCTCCTGGCAATCTTGATTCCAGCCTGTACTTCATCCAGCCTAGCATTTCGCAGATGTATTCTGCATATGAGTTCAATAAGCTGGGAGGCAATATACGGTCCTGATATACTCCTTTCCCAATTTGAAATCAGTCCATTGTTCCATGTCTCATTCTAACTGTTGCTTCTTGACCTGCATACAGATTTCTCAGGAGGCAGGTCAGGTGGTCTCGTATTTCCAACTCTTTAAGAATTTTCCACCTCTTTAAGAATTTTCCACAGTTTGTTGCGATCCACACAATCAAAGGCTTTGGCATAGTCAATAAAGCAGAAGAAGATGTTTTTCTAGAACTCTCTTGCTTTTGTGATGATCCAGTGGATGTTGGCAATTTGATCTCTGGTTCCTCTGCCTTTTCAAAATAGAGCTTCAACATCTGGAACTTCTCAGTTCACATACTGTTAAAACCTAGCTTGGAGGATTTTGAGCATTACTTTGCTAGCATGTGAGATGAGTGCAATTGTGTGGTAGTTTGAGCATTCTTTGGCATTGTCTTTCTTTGGGATTGGAATGAAAACTGATCTTTTCTAGTCCTGTGGCCACTGCTGAGTTTTCCACATTTGCTGGCATATTGAGTGCAGCACTTTCGCAGCAGCATCTTTTAGGATTTGAAATAGCTCAACTGGAATTCCATCACCTCCAATAGCTTTGTTGGTACTGATGCTTCTTAAGGCCCATTTGACTTCACATTCCAGGATGTCTGGCTCTAGGTGAGTGATCTTTTTTTGTATAGTTCTTCTGTATATTCTTGCCACCTCTTAATATCTTCTGCTTCTGTTAGGTCCATACCATTTTTGTCCTTTATTGTGCCCATCTTTGCATGAAATGTTCCCTTGGTATCTCTAATTTCCTTGAAGAAATCTTTAGTCTTTCCCATTCGATTGTTTCACTCTATTTCTTTGCACTGATCACTTAGGAAGGCTTTCTTATCTCTCCTTGCTATTCTTTAGAACTCTGCATTCAGATGGGTATATCCCCTTTTCTCCTCTGCCTTTAGTTTCTCTTCTCTTCTCAGCTATGCCTCCTCAGACAACCATTTTGCCTTTCTGCATTTCTTTTTTTCTTGAGGATGGTTTGGTCACTGCCCTCTGTACAATGTCATAGACCTCTGTTCATAGTTCTTCAGGCACTCTGTCTATCAGATATAATCCCTTGAATCTATTTGTCACTTCCACTGTATAATCATAAGGGGTTTTGTTTAGAGCATACCTGATTACTCCAGTGGTTTTCCCTACTTTCTTCAATTTAAGTCTGAATTTTACAATACGAAGTTCATAATCTGAGCCATAGTCAGCTCCTAGTCTTGTTTCTGCTGACTGTATAGAGCTTCTCCATCTTTGGCTGCAAAGAATATAATCAATATGATCTCAGTATTGACCATCTGGTGATGTCCATATGTAGAGTCTTCTCTTGTGTTGTTGGAAGTGGGTGTTTGCTAGGACCAATGCATTCTCTTGGCAAAACTCTGTTAGCCTTTGCCCTACTTCATTTTTTACTCCAAAGCCAAGCTTGCCTGTTCCTCCAGGAATCTCTTGACTTCCTAATTTTGCATTCCAGTCCCCTATAATGAAAAGGACATCTTTATTTGGTGTTAGTTCTAGAGGGTCTTGGAAATCTTCATACAACCGTTCAACTTCAGCTTCTTCAGCATTAATGGTTGGGGCATAAAATTGGATTACTATGATATGGAATGGTTTGCCTTGGAGACAAACAGAGATCGTTTTGTCATTTTTGAGATTGCATCCAAGTACTGCATTTTGGACTCTTTTGTTGACTATGAGGGCTACTCCATTTCTTCTAAGGGATTCTTGCCCACAGTAATAGATATAATGGTCATCTGAGTTAAATTCACCCATTCCTGTCCATTTTAGTTCACTGCTTCCTAAAATGTCAACGTTCACTCTTGTCATCTCCTGTTTGACCACTTCCAATTTACCTTCATGGACCTAACATTCCAGATTCCTATGCAATATTGTTCTTTACAGCATCGGACTTTATTTTCATCACAGGTCACATCCACAACTGAGCATTAGTTTTGCTTTGGCTCAGCCTATTCATTCTTTGGAGCTATTTCTCTGCTTTTCTCCAGTAGCATATTGGGCACCAACCGACCTGGGGAGTTCATCTTTCTGTGACATATCTTTTTGCCTTTTCATACTGTTCATGGGGTTCTCAAGGCAAGAATATTAAAGTGTTTTGCTATTCACTTCTCCAGTGGACCATGTTTTGTCAGAACTCTCCACTATGACCCGTCTATCCTGGGTGGCCCTACATGACATGGTTCAATGTTTCATTGAGTGAGACAAGGCTGTGGTCCCTGTTGTCAGTTTGGTTAGTTTTCTGTGACTGTGGTTTTCATTCTGTCTACCCTCTGATGGATAAGGATAAGAGGCTTACGGAAGCTTCTAGATGGGAGAAAATGACTGTGAGCCAAATTTTTAAATGAGTCCAAATAAGTTAAGAAATATTCTAGGCCAATGGATTGGAAGATTCAATATTAGTAAGATGTTAATTCTCCCCAAACTTATCTACACATTCAACACAATTCAAATGAAAATTCTAAGAGAAAAAAAAAAAAGAAAATTCTAAGAGGTATTTTGTAGAAATAAGAAATCTTGTTTACGGTGTATGTGGAAAAGCAAAAAACCTAGGGTGGTCAAATTACTTTGAAAAAGCAGAGCAAATGTGGAGGACTTATCATACCTGATTTCAAAGCTTACATAATGCTACCATAATCAAGATATCTTTGATATCTTTGTAAGGATAAGCATATAGGCAGACAGTACATAAATAAACCCATTCATGTATAGCTAATTTTTATACAACAGTGGTACTCAGGTGAGGAAAAGACAGTCTTTTTAACAGATGTGTTTGGAACAACATAGTATTAATTTGAAAAAAAAAAAGTAAAACTAAGATTTTGTCTCTTGATATATACAGAAAATAACTTGAAACAGATCATAGAGCAAACTAAATCATAAAACTGTAAAAATTCTGAAAGAAATAATAAGAAAACATTTTTATAACTTTGGGAAAGATTTCTTAAGTTGGAACCCCAAAAACATGAAACAGAAAAGAAAGTGAGACAATTTGTCCTCTACAAAGTTAAAATATTTTTCTTTCTGTAAGATATAGTAGCTTAGTTACTAAGTCATGTCTGACTCTTGTGACCCCACAGACTGTAGCCTGCCTGGCTTATCTGTCTATGGGATTTTCCAGGCAAGAGTACTGGAGTGTGTTGCCATTTCCTTCTCCAGGTGATCTTCCCAATTCACGAACTGAACCCAGGTATCCTGCATTGCAGGCAGATGCTTTACCCACTGAACTATGAGGGAAGGTAAGATATGGATTTAAAAAATGAAAAGGCAAGTCACAGTCTTGGGAAAATAAAGTGTTTGTGACACATCTGTTTCACAAAGGATTTATATCCAATATAAATGGGATACTAGAACTTGCAACTCAATAATAAGATGAAAAGTGAAAATGTTAGTCACTCAGTCGTGTCTGACTCTTTGTGATCCCTAGACTGTAGCCCACTAGGCTCCTCTGTCCTGGAATTCTCTAGGTAAGAATCTTGGAGTGGGTTGCATGCCCTTCTCCAGGGAATCTTTCCAACCCAGGGATCAAAGTAGAGTCTTCCGCATTGCAGGTGGATTCTTTGCACCTGATCCACCAGGGAAGTTGTGTCCAACTCAATAACAAGACAATCCAAGGCAAACATTTGAACATTTCCCAAAAGAAAATGCATTAGTGGCAACAAAAGCATTAAAAATGCTCAAAATCACATCAAAACCATAACACAAAGAAGCCTACATGAAATGCCACTACTCATTTACAAAATTAGCTAATTTTACAAACACAACACAAAGTTTTGATAAGGATGTGGAGTAAGCAGAACTCTCACACGTTTGTTGATGGTATTGCAAAATGGTACAGCTTGGCAACAGAGGATGAGACGGTTGGAGTACATCACTGACTCAATGGGCATGAGTGTGAGCTAACTCTGGGAGATGGTGAAGGACGGGGAAGCCTGGAGCACTGCAGTCCATGGGGCCACAGAGAGTCGGACACAACTTAGAGACTAAGCAGCAACAACAACAACTTGGAAAATAGTTTCACAATTTCTTAAAAGTTAAACACATATGCTTAGCATATAATGCACAAATTGCAATCCTAGTTATTAACTCAAGAAAAGGAAACAAGTTTACACACAGGCTTTACAGTTCATAACAGGTGTACTCACAGTAGCCCAAGACTAGGAAAAAGAAAAAACCTCAAGTGTTCATCAGCAGATGAATGGACAAATCATGGTATCCCCATATTAGAGAATACTACTCAGAATTCAAAGGGAAAAAACTATGAATACATCAAGTGTGTATAGATTTCAAAAAGTACTGAATGAATTAATGAAGCAAAACACAAAAACATGTACTGTGTTTATGATCCTTATTTGTTTGAAATTTGGGGGAAAAAAATAAAAGACTATAGTGACAGAGAGTATTATATATGAGTGGTTGCCTAGGGCCAGGAACGAAGCTAGGAAGCAATAACCTGTGAAAAGGCAGAAGGGATTTCCCCCTCGAGGTGACTGGAAGGCTCTGTGTTTTGCTTGGACACTCGTTACACCCGTGTATATGCATGCTCAGTTGCTCAGTCGCGTCTGACTCTGCAACCCAATGGACTGTAGCTCACCAGGCTTCTCTATCCATGGGATTCTCCAGGCAAGAATGATGGAGTGGGTTGCCATTTCGTCCTCCTGGGGGTCTTCCCAATCCAGGAAATGAACCCACATTTTCTGCATTGTTAATCATTTTTCAAAAGTCATCAAAATGTTCATTTACAACTAGGTGCTCTATAGTGAAATGTTTAGCACTGTCTAGTTTTTCCATTGCTTTTCCCCACTCATGTGCTTTGTCTTCCAATGCCAGGGATCTCCTAGGTTATGAGTCCTTTCAAGCAGAGGAGTGAACTCCTGGATGCAATGCTGGGTGACTGGTATCTCTGCTATGTTAGGTATCAGAATACTGACGCTTGAGCATGGGTCCATGTGGGTGATTTTTTCAAGGCACTTCCGACTCTACCTCCCCTCCAATGACTGAACTGTACTTTTTTCCTGACAAAGTGATGAGCCCTGGTTGATGCTTCATCACCCCCCCTCAGTTCCTGACCCAGATGGTAAACCTAGAGTATCTATCTGCTAGAGTCCATTTGACCCACTGGGGCCTCGAAGCCAATTTCTTTCCTGAAGCGAACTTGGCCACCAGTATCTAGCTCATCTTGTCTTGATAAATAATACAAGTAATTACTCTCCCTACTACAGGTCTATCCTCTTGTCCAGCTCTAAAATTTACCACCAGAAACTCCATATTTCTGACTTTTCCAGGTAAAATGCAAGCGCAAGTCTTTTCACAGACACATATCAGATACTCACGAGGGCACTCCCATGCTCTGACAGCTGCATTGTCAGCAGAGGATCAGACCGTTGTTCACTCGGCTGTCTGACTCTGTGTGACCCCATGGACTGCAGCACGCCAGGCTTACCTGTTCTTCACTGTCTCCCGGAGTTTGCTCACACTTATGTCCACTGAGCAGGTGAGGCCATCCAGTCACCTTACCTTCCATCTCCCACCTCTCCTCCTGCCCTCAATCTTTCCCAGTATCTGGGTCTTTTGCAATGAGTCAGCTCTTCGCAACAGGCGAGCAAACTATTGGAGCTTCATATCCAGCATCAGTCCTTCCAATGCGTATTCAGAATTCATTTCCTTTAGGATTGACAGGTTTGATCTCTTTGCAGTCCAAGGGACTCTCGAGAGTCTTCTCCTGAACCACAGTTTGAAAGCATCAAATCTTTGGTGTTAGCTTTCCTTATGTTCCAACTCTCATATCCGTACATGACCACTGGAAAAACCATAGCATTAACTATATGGACCTTTGTTGACGCAGTGATGTCTCTGCTTTTTGGTGGCTCAAATAGAAAAGGGATCAGCCTTTACATCTCAGCAAAAGTCTACATGGGAATGAAGAGGTCAGTCACCATTTCGGGGAAAAAAAATACAGAGGATTTATGAGCAATTCTTCTGGTTTTCCCTTTATTGAGCATGGGGGTGAGGAAAAGGGGAGAGGGAAATATTTGCTCACCTTTAGATGACAGAAAGCAGCAGTAGCACTTTCTTCTCTGAATTTTCATTTTTAATGCTTTTTTTAATTTTCAGTTTCTAGCCTTTTCTTCTACATATGGGAGCCAGTTTCCCCAACTCTTACTAAATCTCATGGGATCATGTAAAGCAGCCTTCACTAAAACACAGGATTTCTTGTCACCAATTATTTTTTATCTTTAGGTCATTAGACAAATTAAGTCATGAAGAAAAGTTCCACTTGAAATTCTGTGATGCACTAGATTTGAGATGAAAGCTGGGTTAAAGAAAGATATATTCTACATCTTCCAGGAGATCATAGGCAAGTGCAGAATGCATCTAGGTAAACAAAGTATTTCAACACAGTGTCATTAACGTGAAGTCACATAGAGATTCATCTCCTAAGGAATCCAGTCTGATGGAAAATAAATTAAGAATCTGAACAGTTAGACCACAGAATGTAAGGTGCTATATGAGAAAAAAATGACAGGTCAGAATGACTCCTGAGAAGACTGCCCCTGACTTCTCACTTATTATAATCATCTGTACTACTTTTAATATTTGTTTTATATAATGTTCAGTAGTTGCTTTATTTAATTCAATGCCTTTGTAACTGCTTAGTCTCATTTTTTTTTCTGACTTGTAGGCAAGCGCCATTTGATGTCTACTAGAAATTAGATATAAATATAGTTTTTGAAAAGCCCTTATGTTTCTCAATGGGCTGTTAAATTTTACCTGGGGCATGACTGGCTTAAATAAAACCTGGAATGCCAGTTATATATGCAGAAAAATAAATCTATACATTTATACTTATATTCATATTTATGTAGCTATACACAAAGAGTATAATTTGCCAGTATGATTGCCGACTCTAAGGATATCTAACTGCCCATAGGTAATTGTAAAAGTTAGAAGTTCATACTTCTATTTTTATCCAAATTATAGAATATAATTAACAGGTTAAATGTAATTAAACTTCTGTGATTTTAGTATAAAGTTCTGCATGAAACAGGAATAAGCTCTATCCAATGACACTGAATTTCTAGGAAATTTATAATGTGCCTGTATTCCTACCTCCCTTTTTTTGTTTTCTTGCCTCCACTTCTCTTCCCAGCAGTAATGCAAACATTAAGTAACTGAAATAACTTTCAAGGAAGAAAAGTACACAGTAGATGCATTGGTGAGAATTTAACCAAGTATCACTGCCATTCAGTAACATTGGATTTTTCAAAATCAACGGTAAATGAGGTAATAAAAAATATGGAGAATCAAAACCCAGGCACAGGCTCATCTAGACTTCTCACTTGAGCCAATCATGGGTTAACAGGTATGTGCTTTGATCAACACACGGCTAGATTTATCCACATACCTTTAGCATGTAGTATTAAATCAAATTATTTTCCAGCTCATACACACTTAATGTTTTTAAAAGACAAACAATGTATACATTTGCTACATTAATTTAAAGTGCTAATAGACTGCACAAAAGGGCAAAGTAAGAACATGGCATGAGAAAAAATACTTGTCATCATATCTGTTATATACCATGTACTATTCTAAATGTCACATTTTAAAATAACATTATTTCATAAACATTTTCCTAGTGCTTACTATGCACAATATGTGGTTTAAGCCACTTTATACACATTCAGTTCAGTTCAGTCACTCAATCGTGTCCAACTCTTTGCAACCCCATGGACTGCAGCACACCAGGCTTCCCTGTCCTTCACCAACTTCCGGAGCTTGCTCAAACTCGTGCCCATCAAGTTGGTGATGCCATCCAAACATCTCATCCTCTGCTGTATCCTTCTCCTCCTACCTTCAATCTTTCCCAGCATCAGGGCCTTTTCAAACGAGTCAGCTCTTTGCATCAGGTGGCCAAAGTATTGGAGCTTCAGCTTCAACATCAGTCCTTCCTGTGAAAATTCAGGACTGATTTCCTTTAGGATGGTCTGGTTGGATCTCCTTGCAGTCCAAGGGACTCTCAAGAATCTTCTCCAACACCAGAGTTCAAAAGCATCAATTCTTCAGTGCTCAGCTTTCTTTATAGTCCAACTCTCACATCCATACATGACTCCTGGAAAAACCATAGCTTTGATGAGACAGACCTTTGTTGGCAAAGTAATGCCTCTGCTTTTTAATATGCTGTCTAGGTTGGTCATAGCTTTTCTTCCAAGGAACAAGTGTCTTATAATTTCATGCCTTCAGTCACCATCTGCAGTGATTTTGGAGCCCCCAAAAACAGTCTCTCAATGTTTCCCCTGTTTACCCATCTATTTGCTATCAAGTGATGGGACTGGATGCCATGATCTTAGCTTTCTGAATGTTGAGTTTTAAGTCAACTTTTACAAACATTAGTTTACTTAATTCTCATAACCACCCTAAAAGTTGTATAATATTAGTCCCACTTTACAACAGGGAAAACGCAGAACTGCTGAAATGTGGTGAAATTGGGATTTTAACCCCCAGGTCTTCTGGCTTCAGTGGGTTACTTTCATCATGAAAGAAAAACAAACTTCACTTCATTCATACATATATTTGGCCAAGCCAGGATTTGCACTTAGTTCTCTTTGCTACTAAAGTTCATTATCCTATTGTACAAAAGTAAATGCAAAAGTTCAGATCAAATCAATTAAGTTGGACAAAATGAGCATGCCCTCAGTTTGAATTTAGAAAAAAAAAAATTAGTATATATCAAACTCCAACTCCCTGTGTGCTAGGTTTGAGGAGTATAGAAAAGGAAATAAGAGATTTCCCAATTGTTTTCAGCAGCAAATATGATTGTTTACATTTGATAGATATATGATTTATGTTTCCTGCATAAACAAATACATAATTGAAAAATTACCTCCCCTAAGGGCACTGAATTTGAAGGATGAGGTCTTAATGAAGACAATGAGGATCTAATCTGTCCTGGGCAAGGGTAGGGGCAGAGGGTACTGTAAGAGGGTGTAAGAATCAATCTGAGATTCAATGAAACAAAAATATGGCGAAAAAGCAAGAACTAGATGACAATTCTAGAGTATAGAGTAGTATACTTCCATTGCTGAATCATGCTTTGTTCAGTAATCTATTACTGCTTAACAAATAGTCCTCAAATGAATGGTTTAAAACAATTTATTACTAGCTCTCGTGGTTCTGGGGATGGACAGGTGAGCTGGGAAATTTTTCTTTTGTTAAGAGTGTTGTCACCTTGGTATTCAGCAGGCGGCAGACTGGTCCAAACCATCTCTGGCACCTTGGCAGGGATGAGCCAAAAGTTGGACTCAGCTCAAATGCTGATCAAGAGCCTACAGGATGATGGGCTTGGTTTGGGGTGGGAGGTTGTCAAATTTCATACATGGAAGCTCCAGGCTAACAGAGTGAGCTTTCCATGAGACCTGGCAGGAGACTACTAGGATTCTTACAACTTAAACTTAGATTGTCCAGCTGCCACTTCCTTCACATCCTATTAGTCAAGTAAGTCACTTAGACCTACCTAAGGGGCGCAGAAGTAGACTCCATCCTTTAAAGAACTCACAGCTGTCTTTAATCTACTTGTAGCCCATTGAGTTTTAAATCACAATAGGTTTCAAATCACAAATGAGCAAAAGCTCTCTGCACTAAAATTCTTAATACAGTTACCATCCTGACAGACACCCATGCAAATCCAAGCACAACCTCAAGCGTGCATGCAACATTTCATCTCTTCACTGTGTTGGATAAAGGCAATTGCTAGGTTCTCATTAGCATAGCAGCAAAGACAGTTAAAGAGATATGTGATAAACACTGTTTCCCAGCTATTGAGGATAAGGCACTCTCTGGATTCAGACCTTACTGCACTCAAGCCCAGAGCAGAGATGGGAACTTGACATGTGCCAGAAAGATTGCTAGATTGGTCTTTTTCTTCCGTTGGTAGAAACATGCTGTTCCGTTTACATGAGAAAAACATGTTCTGAAACTTCCCCTCCTTTTTTATCCCTCCATCTCTCCCCACCACCTCAAAATCAACCCCACTAAATTAAACCCATATTTGTGGATCCTAAAAGGAAATTTCTCTTAGTAGCCAGTAAATAGTAGTAGGTTTTGCTTCTTGTCCATGTGCTGTGTGCCCTGCTGAGCGGTTCACTTCATTTGGCGTTGCTGGGAGACTGGTAATGAATTTCCCTGACAGATACATCCCTGCTCAGATCAGATCAGGGAAACGAGCTCTTTGGGGCACAGGCTTGTATGAAATTATAACAGTATGTGTTCACTGACCCCAAGTTGAAAGAATGCTTCATTCCAATACTCTGAAATGGAAATTGATAGTCTCTATTGTTTTCATTGCTTAACCTTCACATTATTATGAGGGAGTTTATTTTAAATTAACTTGAGTGTTTGCATAGCTTTCCATGAAAAACTTAAAGCAAATGCCCCATATTTTGTTAGCTGCACATTGATTACCTGAAACCAATTTCTTCCCTACAAACAAGGAAACAAAATCCTGACTTTTAAGATTTACTAACAGTAATATCCTTCTCTCTCTGTCTCTCTGAGGCACACACAAACACACATACACACACACACACACAAACTCCCACACACTTTAGCTCTGCTGTTCCTCTGTGTACTTGAATAAAAGTAATAAATTCTATCACGTGTCTCTCTGGTCTAACACCTTTCAAATAAGGCTGCGGAATCTTAGCTTGGAATGAATTTGAGTTAACTGTCAAAGATTTCTGTCTGAAGTTTGGTTTTCTTTGAATTTTAATTTCACTTGGACACAGTACTTGCAATCAAAATAGTCTCCAAAATCAGAGTTGAAGGATTGGCCAGCCTATGCCTGACCTTTCCGGCAGATGTCTATATGTGGAACGAATGGCTTTTCCCAAACCAAACTGCGTAATCTTTGGTTAGGGTTGTTTTCCATACAAATGCTTAGACAGACTGTGGTTTGTGCTGCTGGGTGTTAGTAATAAGATATACACAGAGCCCAGGTCACTGACTAAACCCAGCTGGATCAAGAATGATCATTTTTAATCTTGGGGTGAAAGCTTGATGCATTAGGGAAATTAGTTTATCTGGTCAGCAAGATTTTTCTTTTCTTGCTAAGGCCCGAATTATGATCTGGACAAGCACTTGGCATGCTCAGCAGAAGAAACACAGAAAAATAATTCAACTCTGATTTGCCCAAAATGCCAACTGGCCAGCACAACTCCAAATATGTTTCATTGAGTGATGTCAGCAATGTAACAAGGTGAGCCCACGTCTGGTTCTTTAAATGGGATGGCCTGCCATCAGATAGAAAGTGAGCATGGGAATATTCACCCTGGAATGTGCTATTTGCCCCAGCAATTTCACGTAAGTGAGAAACTTGAAGAAACAGGATCTTATAGCACTGTGGGAACCACTGTTCAGGGACTAAGAGCCGTCTACTTATTTAAGAAAAATGGCATCATGTTTCAGGGCTCATGAAGAGTGTATTGGCTGACCCTCCACAAGGGAAAAATGAGAACTAATTTTATGAGTGAACATACAGAACTGATAACTTTTAGATAGTCCCTTGATAGAACTCCTTGGAGCTGTGACGTCCCACATCGCACTGGTGTTCCTCTTGAGAGGTGGAGGGATCCAATGACGAAGGAGTCTTAAAGACAACTGAGGCCTCTTAATGGCGCAGAAAGCTTAGCAGGTCAGCTGACTTGGGTTGGACTTTGATTTCTACAACTTCCGGCTGTGTGACCTTGAACAAGTCAGCTAACCTCCCTGTGCCTACCATGCATACTTTCAGTTTTATAGGAAGGCTAGGTGAAAATGTGGGTAAGGCACCTGACATCAGGCTTGGTGCTTGGGAGTGCTTTATAAACTGTAATTGCTACAATCACTCAGGTTTTGTGTTCGTGAATGAGACTACCAGGTCTGAATGCCAGATGCATCCACTCGTAGACGTATGATGAAAAGTGATAGTCACTCAGTTGTTTCTGACTCTTTGCAACCCATGAACTATAGTCTGCCAGACTCTTGTGTCCATGGAATTCTCCAGGCAAGAATACCTAAGTGGGCAGCCAATCTTTTCTCCAGGGTATCTTCCTGACTCAGGAATTAAGTCCAAGTCTCCTGCATTGCGGGCAGATTCTTTACCCTCTGAGCCATCAGGGAAACTCACATAGATGTATAAATTAGAACAAATGTCTTTCCTTCACTGAAATTTCTTTATCTTTATAATGGGGGGGTGGGGGGAGGCAAAAATTACATTGTAGAGATCATTTGATCATTAAACCCATGTTATAATAAAGTGCCTATGAGCGTCTCCAGCATTTAACAGGGTCCATTTATTATGCCATTACTATCCCACATTTTCCCCAGATTAGGACAAAGATGAGCAAGGAGATTTGTCAAGAATCTTGGTTAACTCTCCAAGGAAGACAGACCCAGACTTGAGTTCCGCATGAAGACAGAACCACAGCAGAAGAAAATGTGACAAAAAACCCAAAACTCAAGGGAGAGTTGCTACGATTTGGAAAGATAGAGCTCATCCTCGAGCAAGAAGCACCCAGGGAAATCAAGATTAGATGTCCATAGTCACCAAAAGTAAGGTATCTGACTCAAATGGTGGGATTTCTTGTAACTGGCAAAAGATACAAGGGGTTGGGAGGAGCATGGAGATCTGGACGTGTGGCTGATAGCGAACATTCAGGGGCTTCTGCTACGATGATAAGCAGCTACAGACACAAAACTCTTTTCATGCTTCTCAGCTAAGTTTTAAATAATTTTCTCTCAGAATTTTGTTCAAAGTATTTTGTCATATTTTCTCTCTCTGGAGCACTCCAAGACTTTTTGCCTATTACTCTTAAAAGGTATAAAGCATGCCAGGAGGGACAGGGAATAAAAGGACTAATATTTATGTTGTGGTACTTAAACTCATTCCCCCTAAACTCACACCCAAGATCTTGTCTACAGGCCAATTTGCATTTTGGCCACATTTTAAGGGCTTGGCTACGAGAGCTACTGTGCAAACTCACACCACATGTGGTACTAATTGGCGCTGTTGGCAGTTTAAGAAGAAAGGCTGGGGATTGATTGGGCATGGAAGCCTAGCATTGCCTTCACACAATGGCTCTCCACAGGAGCTAGACGTTAGAACTGTGGAGAGAAAGATGGGCTTGTGCACCAACGAGCTGAATCTCTCAACACTTTGCAAAAGCAACCAAAAAAAAAAAAAAAAAAAGGCAGGATAAATATTTGAACTAGATACTCTCTGTTGTTGTTGTTGTTGTTGTGTGTGTTCAGTTTTGTTCAACTTTTTGTGACCCCCATGGACTGTAGCCCGCCAGGCTCCTCTGTCCATGGAGTTTCCCAGGCAAGAAAACTGGAGTGGGTTGCCATTTTCTACTCCAGGGGATCTTCTCAACCCAGAGGTTGAACCCACGTCTCTTGTGTCTCCTGTATTGGCAAGCTTTCGTGTGAAGTCACTTCAGTTGTGTTTGACTCTTTGTGACCCTATGAACTGTAGCCCACCAGGCTCTTCTGTCCATGGGATTGTCCAGGCAAGAATACTGGAGTGGGTTTCCATGCTCTCCTCCAGGGGATCTTCCCCACCTAGGGATTGAACCCACATTTCTTATGTCTTGTACATTGGCAGGTGGGTTCTTTACCACTGTGCCACCTGGGAAACCTATAAACTAGATACTGTATTTGGTACCAAATATTTGAAATAGGCTAAGGAAAGCATGGGCTTCCCTGGTGGCTATGCAGTAAAGAATCCACCTGCAATGTAGGAGCCCCAGGAAATGCAAGTTCGACCCCTGGGTTGGAAAGATCCCTTGGAGAAGGGCATGGAAACCCACTCCAGTATCCTTGCCTGGAGATTCCATGGACAGAGGAGCCTGGAAGGCTATAGTCCATGGTGTTGCAAAGAGTGGGACGCAACTGAAGCAACTTCCCATGCACGCATGCAAGGAAAGCTTGTTCACTTAAAATGTACAGTCAAGGGAACCCTCTTACACTGTTGGTGGGAATGCAAACTAGTACAGCCGCTATGGAAAACAGTGTGGAGATTCCTTAAAAAACTGGAAATAGAACTGCCATATGACCCAGCAATACCACTTCTGGGCATACACACTGAGGAAACCAGATCTGAAAGAGACACATGCACCCCAATGTTCATCGCAGCACTGTTTATAATAGCCAGGACATGGAAGCAACCTAGATGCCCATCAGCAGATGAATGGATAAGGAAGCTGTGGTACATATACACCATGGAATATTACTCAGCCGTTAAAAAGAATTCATTTGAATCAGTTCTAATGAGATGGATGAAACTGGAGCCCCTTATACAGAGTGAAGTAAGCCAGAAAGATAAAGAACATTACAGCATACTAACACATATATATGGAATTTAGAAAGATGGTAACGATAACCCTATATGCAAAACAGAAAAAGAGACACAGAAATACAGAACAGACTTTTGAACTCTGTGGGAGAATGTGAGGGTGGGATGTTTCAAAAGAACAGCATGTATACTATCTATGGTGAAACAGATCACCAGCCCAGGTGGGATGCATGAGACAAGTGCTCGGGCCTGGTGCACTGGAAAGACCCAGAGGAATCGGGTGGAGAGGGAGGTGGGAGGGGGGATCGGGATGGGGAATAAGTGTAAATCTATGGCTGATTCATATCAATGTATGACAAAACCCACTGGAAAAAAAAAATAAATAAAAAAAAATAAATAAATTAAAAAAAAAAAATGTACAGTCAAGGAAAAAGAACATGCAGATGGAGGAAGGAAGCTAGGTCAGACAGGTTGCCTTGGACAATATGGAGTCTCAACCACTGCTTGGGGCCAGTAAAACTGCTTCTGGGTCAGTTTCTCCATCTGTAAATAGTCATGGGCTGGGCTTTCACAGCATTCGCCTCCAATCAGCCAAAGGGAACAGGGAGCCAATTTATAGGATGTTAAAGTGCTTTGATTTTGCAAACTTCAAACCCAAACACAGGGATCTCTCATAACATGCTAGTGATGGGTCTCTGGAGGCGTGTGGAGAGCAGCACTGATGCTGGGGATAATTATTGCCCTAGACAGCTGTGTTAGTCCAGCTCTTCTAGGTTATAAGAAACAGAATTTGCAAGAAACTGAATGGGGCCCCAGGGAATCGGGGTTAATTGTAGGGGATACACTGGGGAAGATAGGAAGCATAGAGCCGCCTCAGTGACCACATCTAAAGGCTCACAGAACTGGACAGCTTTGTTTCTTTAAGTCAAGATACAACAGCAGCTTTAGTTTCCCAGTAGCAATTATAATCACCTTCACAGCCAGCCAGTGTCTCTTTTCTTTCACTGCACCTATGCGTGCTTCCTTCCAATCAGAGCACAATGAAGCCAAAGAAAGTTCCCTGATCTGGCTCTACCACGTTCTTTACAGAAACTTCAGCTACCTTCTCCCTGAGAAAGAGGAATGCAGTTACAAAGGCCTGAAATGAAAAATGAACCTTTGCATTTTTCTCCCTCTCACGTATGCCCTCTTCCCACCCCTCCCCCCAGAAGGCTCACCCTTAAATTTGCCAGGTCTGAGACAAGGGTGTTCATTGGAAGGACTGATGTTGAAGCTGAAACTCCAATATGTTGGCCACCTGATGCAAAAATCTGACTCACTGGAAAAAACCCTGATGCTGGGAAAGATTGAGGGCAGGAGGAGAAGGGGACGACAGAGGGTGAGATGGTTGGATGGCATCACTGACTCAATGGACATGAGTATGAGTAAACTCTGGGAGTTGGTGATGGACAGGGAGGCCTGGTGTGCTGCGGTTCATGGGGTCACAAAGAGTCGGACATGACTGAGCGACTGAACTGAACTGAGACAAGGGTACCACTAGAGAACCTTCAGCTTCACCTTTTCCCTTCCCACCTCTAAGTCTGGTTCTTCAGCCTGAAGGATGTCCTACTTGTGTGAGAATACTCATCCCCTAAAACCTGTGTTCCATTTACCTGCTCCTCCCAGAGGTTACAAAGGAATACTCTGGGCCTTCAGGAGGTCTGTGCAGGATTAGAACTGGGTTTAGGGACATGGGTCAGGCAACTTCAGGGTTTCAAATAACTAAATATGGGCTAGAAGAGGCCCTTGTACCCAGGAGCTTCTTGTTCTAGGGGGCAAAGCTAAAGAGTTCCAGCATTCAGGGACTTCTAAAGTGTAGGACTTTGGAAAGGGCCCTACATTGCCTGGGTCTAAGGCCACCTATTTTGCTTCCTTTCCCCTTCTATAACTGTCTTAACTGCAACTGCAAATACAACTGCTATACCACTATATATGAATGGAATACAAGGAGTCTCCTTGAAAAAAAAAAAAAAAGATGGTCTCTTCATACAGTACTGGAGGCTGGGAAGTCCAAGATCAAGGTAGCAGCAGGTTTGAGCTTGGTGAGAGTATGTTTCCTGGTTTGCAGGTGGATTCTTTCTTGCTGTATCCTCACTTGATGGAGAGAGAGAAAGAGAAAGCAAACTCTTTCAAGGCCCTTCTTACAAGGGCATTAATTCCATTTAATTTATGGTCAGATTACTGCCTGAACACTCCACCTCCAGATACCATCCCACTGAAGATTAGGTTTCAACATATGAGCTGTGAAGAAATGCTTTTTGTTTTTGTTTTAATTCTTCTTATCTTTTGGCCATGCCTAGCAGCATGTGGGGTCTCGGTTGCCTGACCAGGGGTTGAACCCAGGCCCCTTGTCATGGAAGTGTGGAGTCTAAACCACTGGACCACTGGGGAGTCCCCAGGAGACAAACTTTTAATCCTAGCCTGGGTCAAACTATTCTGATCATTAGAAACAGGAAGTACAGAAGGCAGTGGTCATCAGTACTTACACGAGCAGGTGTGAATGTGAACAATATGAGGAAGAGATGTAAATACAGGTACCAAATGCATTCCCACAAAAATCAATGAAAGAGCCATCTCCAAGATTGGCTGTAGATTATTCAAACCAGAGTTAGACACTGTGAGTCCATTTCGTCGCTTGGTTTCCTGACTTCTAAGCCTTTGCACTCAGTTAAATATTCATTTTGAAGTTGGTCCTGGGCTGTGAAGTGGAGGCAACACTGCAGCTGAAAACTTCAGGGATCTGATGAGCTAGAACGGTCACAATGCCTCAACAACCTCTTCTTATCAATTTTCCCACTTCACCCAGAAGAGAGGGTTTACTTTCTTTTTTAGAGTTAGAAATCAATTTTAAGGAAGTTTGGGAAGTTGATTCTGTCATGAATTTGAGAATGTAAAGTTGTGATCTAATTCCATGTTTTAGACTCTCAAAGCCACAAAGATTTACTCAGAAAACTATCACAATTGTCTCTAAATTAACAAGCAAATAATAGCATAAACTCAGGAAAAGACAGAGGTAGCTTTGGATAAAGTTTTGTTGCTTCCTTACACAGTTTCTTCTCATTTTTAAATTTTGGGGAACAAACAGAATCCTTTGTATTAGGTAAAACGCACATGCCAAAGATAGAAAGCATCACTTTCAAACCAAAGCTTTAAAATATCTCATTAGTTCCCCATGCTCTCTTTCCCCTTGTCCTTAAAGCCACCAAGATTTAGAGGACGTGACTGAGCTACTGCAACATAATGTATCCCACAAACTAATTATTATACTAAAAGTTGACCAGCCCCCGGGTAGTTTAGGAAGACTGTGTGAGCTCGTTCAGGCCACTGAGACCTAGGCAAGAGTCTACTTGGTTGGAGTTTGGGTAGTGGTAATTCTGGGAGCCCTATGGATTCCCTAAAGAAGGCAAATAAGATGTGGCTGGCATAGATCTTTAAGCCTTCTTCCCTAAGTTTCTTCCATTTTTCTACTTTGAGCTGAAATATAACCATAAAATGACATGCATATGGAAAAAAAATCATTCCATTACAGAGGCAGAAGAGAATAAAAATAAAATAGGGAAGCCCTATAGCATCATTAAACTATCCCTAGCAACCTAGTAATCACTTACCCCTAAACTTATTCTTATGCGTAAAAGAATGGATTAGCTTGAGTTACTTTGAGTCTCGTAGTATATGCTTTTTGTTGCATCACCAACTATACCCATCTCAGGTTCAACCCAACCATGTTGACCAAGCTGGGTCTCTCAACGTGCCCCAGTAATAGCTTGCTCATCTCCATGCCTTTGCTCCAGCTAGTTCTCCAGTGTGAGATGTCTGCCCCTTTTTTTAAATGACTTATCAGAATCCGTATTGTGTTAGCACCGTTCATGCTCAACCTCCCCAAAGGAGATAGTTCAGTTCAGTTCAGTCACTCAGTCATGTCCGACTCTTTGTGACCCCATGAATCGCAGCATGCCAGGCCTCCCTGTCTATCACCAACTCCTGGAGTCTACCCAAACCCATGTCTATTGAGTCAGTGATGCCATCCAGCCATCTCATGCTCTGTCGTCCCCTTCTCCTCCTGCCCCCAATTCTTTCCAGCATTAGGGTCTTTTCCAATGAGTCAACTCTTCACATGAGGTGGCCAAAGTATTGGAGTTTCAGCTTCAATATCAGTCCTTCCAATGAACACCCAGGACTGATCTCCTTTAGGATGGACTGGTTAGATTTCTTTGCAGCTCAATGGACTCTCATGACTCTTCTCCAACACCACAGTTCAAAAGCATTAATTTTTTGGCACTCAGCTTTCCTCACAGTCCAACTCACACATCCATACATGACCACTGGAAAAACCATAGCCTTGACCAGATGGACCTTTGTTGGCAAAGTAATGTCTCTGCTTTTTAATATGCTATCTAGGTTGGTCAAAACTTTCCTTCCAAGGAGTGAGTGTCTTTTAATTTCATGGCTGCAATCACCATCTGCAGTGATTTTGGAGCCCAAAAAATAAAGTCTGACAGTATTACCACTGTTTCCCCATCTATTTGCCATGAAGTGATGGGACCAGAGGCCATGATCTTAGTTTTCTGAATGTAGAGCTTTAAGCCAACTTTTTCACTCTCCTCTTTCACTTTCATCAAGAGGCTTTTTAGTTCTTCACTTTCTGCCATAAGGGTGGTGTCATCTGCATATCTGAGGTTATTGATACTTCTCCTGACAATCTTGATTCCAGCTTGTGCTTCTTCCAGCCCAGCGTTTCTCATGACATACTCTGCATAGAAGTTAAATAAGCATCATGGCAATATACAGCCTTGATCAAGTACTCCTTTTCCTATTTGGAACCAGTCTTTTGTTCCATGTCCAGTTCTAACTGTTGCTTCCTGACCTGCATACAGGTTTCTCAAGAGACAGGTCAGATGATCTGGTATTCCCATCTCTTTCAGAATTTTCCACAGTTTATTGTGATCCACACAGTCAAAGGCTTTGGCATAGTCAATAAAGCAGAAATAGATGTATTTCTGGAACTCTCTTGCTTTTTTGATGATCCAACGGATGTTGGCAATTTGATCAAAGGAGATAAGCAGTGGTTAATTACTCAAGTTTCAGAGTCAGAAGTCATAGGCTCAAATCCAGAAAATGCATATACCAAACTGTATTACTATGATCAATGCAATTTAGCTATATAGACTTATCTTTAGAATGGGGATAATTATTTAAATCTCTTGAGATTCCTGTGCACAGTAAATGAACGTACTTAAAGAACCTACCAAAGGCCATGTTTCAAGTGTACAAAATGATCTTATAAGGTTAAAGTTTACCATTTTTTTTTTTTTACCAGAGTCCATTCATCTTTCTTGTCATTGGTATCCTGCTAGATTACTCATTGGTTAGAGCAATATCACTAAATTCTGGATACTTGCTCTAATTTTTATTTCAAATGGGTTATCCTTCTTTTATCAAAATATTTTGTCTATGATCCAACATTTTTTAAAAAATTTTCTACTTGGAATATTTGCATGGAATTTGTAGTTCTAAAGCCATAGCATATGGTCATCCTCAATATTTCAGAAAGTGTTCTAAATGATTTACATGTATCACCTCTTTAATACTCACAATCCAATGAGGGAGGCATGATTATTATCTTGCTCTTGCAATGGAGTCATGCATACTAGGGGAGCTCATCGTTTGTCCAAGGTCACAGAGATAGGAAATAAGGGCATTGTTACAGTTCACACTCATTCTGTCTAACTCTGGAGCCCATCGCTTTCAATGTTCTGCTCTCTCATCTATATAATGATAACTCATGCATGGTCATCCAAATACCGAAGGGCCACCAACCAACACCTGTCTACAGAATGTTATGAACTGCTTGTAAGTGAATCATTCTTTCTCATTTCTACATTGGTGCAAAAAGTAGATTAAAACAGTGGGTCTTATAAAGTCATTATTCTCCCTTCATTCTGCTCCTTTTGGAATGCACTACTTTCCTTAATTAGTCTATGAGTATCAGGTATATCATATTTATCTGTGGATACCCTGGACATAGAACCATTCTTGAAACACAAAATATCTCAAGCAATTGTTGAATAAAATAATGTTAGAGATAGAAGTTTCATTTTAAAAAAAGCACAAAGACTAAATTATATCAATTTACTTCCTGAAAGTTGGTATTACTGAAATAAACTTCCTGAAAGTTGGTATTAATATTTCAAATATGTAGCCTAGATAGAAAAGCATTAAATTTCCATTTCTGATTATAATTTGACATAAATTCAACTTTTTATTTTTGAAGTTATATATTTGATTATAAATTTTTTATCCATTTAAAAAAATTAAGTTGCAATAACTACCCTCTCATTTCCATAGTCTATAAGGTATCAACCTACTCATTAATTCAGACAAAAGTCATTGTACTTTGCCTTGGAACAAAATTAGGAAATATATTTTTTTTTTGTAGAAATGTCATCTTATGTCACAACAAAATCAATGATAAAACTTAACACAAAAATGTAAGGTTAGCTTCAAATAAGGGAAAATTATATTAAGATACAGACACAATCATAATTAAAAAGAGGAGTTTTCCAAACTAAACTCCCTAAAGTTGGTGGCAAATCTCAGAAATTCCAGTTAAGAAACCACAAGCTGAAAGACCATGGGCAACTCCTTTTTCCAAGTGACAAGCTTTTGCTCCCACCACTGCACAGACCACCCGCAGGCTTTGGACCTGTTAAGAACAGGAAACAGTGGGAAACTGGTGCTTTTTTCCTCTGCTACAAAATTCAAGCCAAAAAATAAATGAATCTGGATGCATAGGAATGCTTTTCTTTTCAATCGCCCAAGGTGACCTTCAGCAGAAACAAAAACAAAAATGTTTCTCTCCTCCTAAAGGACGTCATGTCTTCTTGAAATAACATATATGGAAGCACTTTAAAATTCAAGTATTCTTTGTATTAAGACATGCCACTCCTGACAGTGAGACAGCAGTTTTTATTTGCAAGTGAGAAATGTCTGAAAGGGCCATACATTTAGAGATTAATATAAATCCAGGAAATTTTTAAAGTGAAATGTTCTCTTACCCACCCCTTGCCTCCTGCCACCAACAGACTCTAAGAATCAAGTGTCCTACAGTCCCAGAACATGACTAGGCTGATTGTCTAGAAGGCAGTCTCCCAAAATACAATTCACCAACAATGGAGCTGATCACTTATTCATCTACCAGATAAAAGTATAAACATGCGAACTAAAAATTTAGTTGAATAGTAATAATCTTCAGTTTTAGGACTTTCCAGGTGGTCCTAGTGGTAAAGAACCTGACTGCCAGTGCAGGAGACATAAGAGAGGTGGGTTTGATCCCTGGATCAGGAAGACCCCCTGGAGGAGGGTATGGCAACCGACTTCAGTATTCTTGCCTGGAGAATCCCGTGGACAGAGGAGCTTAGCAAGCTCCAGTCTATGGGTTGCAGAGTTGGACATGACTGAAGCAACTTAGCACACACGCATGGACACAATCCTTAGTTTTAAAAATTATAAAGAACTCCCAGTGCTCAATACAGTTTTAAAAAATTCCTATATGCTAGAGAAATCCTGACATCAAATATTTATAACAAATTAAATTTAAAATTGGTCAATAACACATTCTCTATCCCCTCATAGGACCCCTTCTTTCCTATCTTTCTTTACCTGAATTACCACAGTACCTATACATGTAAAAGGGAGATTCTTGTTACAGTCCTTTAAATTAACATTGTCTCATCCACTTTTTCGAGAAAAACTTGATAGCATGAATTTTGTGTTACTCTCTGTGAATTATTCTCAGTGATCAATAATGGAGCATTAACAAAAAATCCTGTTACATATGAAAACACTTAATTATATTTCTGAATATCAGAGACTACTATCTATCTATCCTGCAGGGTCAGCATTTTCTATGTTAAACCAACAAGAATTTATCCTACCGAAATGAATCTCTAGCACTTTTTTAATGTGTGATATTCTTCTATTACAATAAATCATTGCCAACAAGACTGGGCATTTAAGAAGGAATGGAGGTGCAATGAACAAGAGAGAAAGAAATAAGCTCTATTTATGGGAAGTGAAATACAAATGTAATTTTGATTATCTGAATGGCTGTAAGTATTATAATTCACTTCAAGTATATGTTAAACTTTAGTATAATAGAAAAAATAGAAACATTTTATCAAACACACACAGGCAAAGGCTTAGAAAGATTCTAAGCAAATTATATATTGTCATCACTAACAAACACATCTGGCTTTTTGTCATTATCCACAACTATAGGTGGTATAGCCGCCTGGTCCCCAAACATCCAAATAAAAGAAAATTCAAATCAGCCAACCATCCAGACTGTTAGTTCATTCAACACTAAACATCTGTATATTTGAAATTCTCCAAATCATTCTTTTTTTTTTTCAGTTCTTATCCAGATGGTAGTGCATTTTATACTTGACAAACAAAGGAATTGCTCAGTCTAGTGAGTTTACAAAGGAAAATAACAGAGGTGTAGGGGATGAGGATGTGAGATTTATATAAATGATATTTTGAGTAGACACATCTAAAGCACTGCCTAGAGTTTCAGATTATCAGAAATTCTAAATCTAGAATTTCGTCAGGATTCTTCACTCCTTTTTGCCCTGATAGCTTCCCAGGTGGTACAGTGGTAAAGAACCCACCTGCCAATGCAGAAGATGCAAGAGATACAGGTTCAACTCCTGGGTCAGGAAGATCCCCTGAAGTAGGAAATGGCCACCCATTCCAGTATTCTTGCCTGAAAAATCCCATCGACAGGAGAGCTTGGTGGGCTACAGACCAAGGAGTGGCAAAGAAAATGGCAATCCTCTCCTGTATTATTTCCTGAAAAATCGCATGAACAGAGGAGTTTGGCAGGCTACATCCCATGGGGTTGCAAAGAGTCTGGAATGACTAAGCAACTGAGCACACACAGACGGCACATCTAATGCCTAGAAGCCCTGTCTCTGATCGGAACCACTTTCAACTTCCTGTACCCTTGTGTATCAGTTTCCTGTGCTGTGTAAAGATCACTGAAAATTTAACAGCTTAAACGTGCATGTCTATTATTTCACAGGTTCTGTAAATCAGGATCTATATGCATCTTACATGGGTGCCTTGCTCAGGGTCTCAAGAACTTAAACCAAGATGTTAGCTGAGCTGTGTTCTTATGTGGAGGTTTGATAAGGAAAGGATCTGCTTCCCAGGTCCCCCGGTTTGTTAGCAGAATTCTTTTTTTTTTTCCTGCTTTAGAATGCAAGGTGTCTTGTTTTTCAATGTCAGCAAAAGAGAGAAGGTCTAAGTTTAGAGGAAGACTTGACTGATTAGGTCTGGGCCATCCAGGATAATCTCCCTTTTGTCTAACTCAGAGTCAAATGATTAGGGACAGTAATCACATCTAAAAAAAAAAAAAAAAAAGAAATATTTTCACTATTATCATATTCTACTAGTTAGGAAAAAATTCCAGGTTTGTCCCATCCTCAAGGGGAAGGCATTACCCAAGATTATGCACACTGGAGGAGCAGGAATCTTGGAGATCATCTCAAAACACTGCCTACCACATCTGGTCAAGTCAGGGATTGCTACTTTCATGACCACCATCAGCCACCTCCACATAGACCAGTGAAGTTGCTCAGTCGTGTCCGATTCTTTGCAACCCCATGGACTGTAGCCTACAAGGCTCCTCCACCCATGGAATTTTCCAGGCAAAAGTACTGGAGTGGGTTGCCATTTCCTTCTCCACAGGATCTTCCCAACCCAGGAGTCGAACCCAGGTATCCCACATGATGAAGCAAAATTTAGATTGTTTAAAAATGAGTTTTGTCTTTGAAGTTCTTGCCACAATTCATACGACTGAAAGACCACACATTTAGGAGGATTCTTTGTGGGGGTGCACAATGGGATTAAAGGATATGGTAGAGAATGTCTCAAACTTATTTTAGAGGAAAGGCTACTCATGGGGATATATATAATGCCAAATGCAGGAGGAGGTCTGCGTGAAATACCCTGCCAAGGACTTGATGAATCTGAGGTTGCTACTTCCATCAATGCAAAGAAAGTAAGTTTCATTTCCCACTTGCAACTAGAAGAGGAGAGTGTGGTATCATGTAGCAGCTTGAGTCTCCTAGCCTATTACAATCAACAAAAATGTAATTTTCAGTGATCTTCAAGATCCTTCATTTCTAAATATGTGTGTGCATGTGCATGTGTGTGTATGTGAATCTTACATTCTGAAATGAGGATTTCATTATGGATACAAAAGCAAATATGCACATAACTACAATTCATTAAGTGACACATTTCTAGCAGTAAAACCAACAAAAATGCATCCATTTTCACATTGGATTTTTACTCAATCTACATTACCATGCTTTTCTAGAACTTTATAAGCTTCTCAGCTCCCCTGAGAGTAAATTTTGTAGCTTTTCGTTTTCCCACAACTAGTTGACCAAAACATTCTTGAAGAACAGCAAGAATGAAGGCACAACTGGAGATACTGAAATTATTTCTAGAAATTGTAAAAGAGGCAATCAACTGAATGTGGACTTTCTTTGATTTCTTTCTCAATGAACCACGGACAAACACAAAATTGTTCAGGCACAGTGATCCTTTCCTTCAAATCAAGAAAAAATAATTTTATAGTTTTCATATCTACTTTTTGCACTATAAACCTCTCCCTGGGGACAAGTAGTAGAGTGATCTCATACCTCTCTATTCTCTTTCCAATTTTACTGTAATGGTGTAAACTGCATCAAACTTCCCTCAGGACCATGTGCATGCCGTTCACACTTTCTAAAAACCTGTGAATGCTTGAATCGTCCATATAAAAAACAAGAAAATAGTAACTTCTTGAAATTACACCAAGATGTAAAGCATCAAAAAACGATTTTTTGGCTTAACCATACACTGATCTAGTAATTCAGAAAATATTTATTGAGCCACTATGACCACTTGCTAAGTAGTATTTTGAAAACCTGTCATAGCGAGAATAAGATAAAAAAGATTTTGATCTCCTGCCCTCAGAGAGCTTATATTTGAGTGTGTAATAGCATGTAAGGTAGTGACAAGTACAGAGCCAAGAAGTGGAAAGTAAAGGGAGGGCTATTATTTAAGTGAGGCAGTCAGAAAGGGCCTCTCCTACAGAGGGGATCTGCTATACATTCACTTGTTTATTCATTACTTTTGCCCTCAATAGGATGTCAGTTTTATGAGTGGCACACATGGTGCATACCTAGAAGAAGCCTGGAAGATGCCTAAATAAATAAGTAGTTCAGATAGTGGCATCATGAAAGGCAAATATGAATATTTCAAGAAAGAGAGTACCCAAGAGTCAAGTGCTGGAGCAAGCATCAGGTATGCATAAGCTAAAATATCTCTGTTAGACTGAGCAACTTGGGTAGGAAGAACAGGTTCTCCAAAGTGGTACCCAGCTACAAGGGTTTAAAAGGTAAATGGTGGATGTAGACATGGAAACAATAGAAGACATTTTTCACAGAGGCCTTGAATGAAGGCATCAGGCCACACACAGAGCTAAGCGAAGAATATTCCAAAAAGAGAAAGGAACAAATGCAACAGTGAAGAAGAAGCATGGGCACTCATAAGAAGGCTGATGCAAGTGGATTTGGTTCAGTTCAGTTCAGTCACTCAGTCGTGTCTGACTCTGCAACCCCATGGACTGCAGCACGCCAGGCCTCCCTGTCCATCACCAACTCCCAGAGCTTGCTCAAACTCATGTCCATCGAGTCAGTGATGCCATCCAACCATCTCATCCTCTGTCGTCCCCTTCTCCTCCCACCTTCAATCTTTCCCAGCATCAGGATCTCTCCAAATGAGTCAGCTATTCACATGAGGTGGCCAAAGTATTAGAGTTTCAGTTTCAACATCAGTCCTTCCAATGAATATTCAGGACTGATTTCCTTTAGAATGGACTGGTTAGATCTCCTTGCAGTCCAAGGGACTCTCAAGAGTCTCCTCCAACACCACAGTTCAAAAGCATCCATTCTTTGGTGCTCAGCTTTCTTTATAGTTCAACTCTCACATCCATACATGACTACTGGAAAAACCATAGCCTCGACTAGATGGACATTTGTTGGCAAAGTAATGCCTCTGCTTTTTAATATGCTGTCTAGGTTGGTCATAGCTTTTCTTCCAAGGAGTAGGCAGGTTACAGTAACACAATAAACAAGGGTAGGAAGAGGTGACCGTTGGTAGCCTCACGCATCATAGCTTGGACCAGTACATTAGATCTGATTCTAACTAGCATAAAAACTATGGAAAGTCTTTGAGCAGGGAAGCAAAATGATCTGTTTATGGAGAAGAGAATGTAGACAAACATGCATGGAAGCAGGTAGACCTATTAGGAATCTGTTGCATCAGGCCTCAATAGAGAGGCAAGTGTGGAAAAACGAAACATGCTCCTATTTAGCACAGATTTTGAGGACACAGCTAATAACCTGACTGGTGAATCTGAGTTAATAAATATGCCTTTGTTTACCAAGATATGCAAGACTGTGGGGGAAGATTCAAGGTGAGGAGGTGATATAGACTGAATATGTGTGTCCCTTAAAACGTATAGGTTGAAACCCTAAGCCTTCTTACCTCCCAGGGTAGCTGCACTTGTCAATAATGTCTCAAAGGAAGAAATCAAGGTAAACTGAGGTCATAAGGGTGGGTTCTGGTCTGATCAGATTAGTGTCCTTATAAGAAGACACCATCAGAGAATGGAATTAGCTTTGTGGCAGCATTTACTTTCAACTTCCCCTTCAATAAATGTTTCAGAATCCTGCAATAGAGTTATGAACTGAATTGTATCTCCTACCAATTTCATATTGGAGGTCTAACCTTCAATGTCCAACAAAGGTCTGTCTAGTCAAGGCTATGGTTTTTCCAGTGGTCATGTATGGATGTGAGAGTTGGACTGTGAAGAAAGCTGAGCACCGAAAAATTGATGCTTTTGAACTGTGGTGTTGGAGAAGACTCCTGGGAGTCCCTTGGACTGCAAGGATATCGAACCAGTCCATCCTAAAGGAGATCAGTCCTGGGTGTTCATTGGAAGGACTGATGCTGAAGCTGAAACTCCAGTACTTTGGCCTCCTCATGCGAAGAGTTGACTCATTGGAAAAGACCCTGATGCTGGGAGGGATTGGGGGCAGGAGGAGAAGGGGATGACAGAGCATGAGATGGCTGGATGGCATCACCGACTCGATGGGCATGGGTTTGAGTAAGCTCCAGGAGTTGGTGATGAGCAAGGAGGCCTGGCGTGCTGCGGTTCATGGGGTCGCAAAGAGTCAGACACGACTGAGCGACTGAAGCGCTCAATGAACTGAGCCTTCAATGTGATTGTGTATGGAGACATGGCTTTTAGGAATAGTTAGCTGATGTCATGAGGCTAGGATCCTAATATGATAGAATTGGTGACCTTACAAGAAGAAAGAGTTCTCTGTCTCTCTCTCATTCTCTCTCCCTCTCAACAAATGCACCAAGGAAAAGCCGGGTGAGAACAAAGCAAGAAGGCAGCTACCTACACCCCCAAGGGAAGATACCTCACCAGACACCAACCTGATGCACCTTGAACTTAGACCTTCCGTCTTCACAACTAGGAGAAAATTAATCTCTGTTGCTTAAGGCCTGCCGTCTGTGGCCTTTTGTTATTACAACCTGAGTAGACTAATAGAGGCAATATAACAAGAATTTTGTTTTGGACGTTTGAAATTTGAAATTACTTATAATCCTGGGCCAAGATGGCAGGTGTTGAAATATCAGGCCTTCACAGAGGTCAGAGCTGGAGATATAAAATTTAAGTCACCAGTTGAAAGATGGTATTTGCGGTGGTTAACACAGTAGTTAATCTAGACTACACGATGAGATCTTTATGGATGAGAATAAAAAAGCAGGTGGGCTCAGCTGGGAGTTCTGGAAGACTCCAACATTCAAAGCCTAGAGAAATATATGGGAAAACTAGGGGGGAAATTCTGAAAAAGAAAACAGGATTACAGAGCAAAACATTGACTTGGGCTGGAAGCAGGAAATAGTGAGGAGAAAGAGCAGAGAATAGAAGGAAGCTGAGCAGACACAGGAGACTCCAGAAGGGCTTTCACTGTAATCAGACTGCATCTTCAAGTCCCCACATTAAATAGAAAGTTTGAGCTATAACTATGAGAAGGAGTGATTATAAATGTGTACCTTCTCCAGTACAATTCAGAAATAAGTTGAAACCACATCACCTTAGTAGTAAATAAAGAATCATTTCTATGATATTCTGACACTGTCATTTAACAATGTGAAATTAATTCTCCCAATGTCAAAATTAGCTATTAAACCAAGAGTGTGTTCTAGGGTTATAGTTAAAATAGTTAACTAGTCTGACATTCCAAAGAAACAACATGACCATAAAACCACTTCAATTAGCATGAATATATTCCAGCCCAGGAATATATTAACTGATTAACTTTTAATTAAATGTTTCTTTTGCTTTTAATTCAATGGCCAGGAAACCTGAAGGATTACTTGAAAAATTATTATATCTATATTTTCAACACAATCTTATGTCTGAACTTCAGCTCTATTTCCCCAAATTCTGTTGGATTATCTCCACTGAGGTGACTGGTAGCAGACAAATCCAATACCTCTCAAACAGGATAAGTCATGTTTTCTAACAAAGCAGGTCCTCTTTCATATTCTTTATCTCCCTGTACCTGAGATATTTTGCATATTTAATACCTTCTAACATATCATGTATTATTAAAATAATTGGTTTTCTTTTACGTGCATTCATCTATGATTTTGGCTTCTGAAAAAGGGCAGGATGAACACCACCTGGGAAACGAGGATGTGATACAAGAAAATTCCTCTGCCAACACTGATAGATAATGGAGAGCCCTCTCCCTTTTACTTCCTTGACATGTGAGAAGAAGATAAATGGTAGGAGAAGAACCCATTAACTCTGTTTTCCTTACACCTAGGGTTATAAAAATGAAGAGTAAAATATGAAGACCTTGAGAATGTAACCGTTGAAATTTCCTAGGGAAAAAGCCGGGGGTAGGTTGTTAACCTCCCAAAGGAAGTGATGTGGCTGAAATCTAGATCTAGCACCGCGTGGGAGCAGTTGAATAGCATATTTGGGAGAAGATGCTTAAGTGGAAAGCTGGGTTACACTGATGATTGTGCACGGTCAACCCACGACATGCAGGACCACAGAAGTTACCGCCTCTCTTGTTAGTAAGACCGAGGAATACTGAGAGGACAGCTGGACCCAAAACAAGCTGCGTCAGAAAGAGGAGACCATCATGGACATAAACATCAGTAACCATGGATGATGGCAGAAAGCAAACACAGGAAATGACATCTCAGAGCACGAGGTGACAATGCCACTGACACTCAGAGTCCTCTAAGTCGCAGCATCCCCACTCCTCCTCAAACAGGAAAATGACATACTTTAAAAGGACAGAAAGAGAATATGCAAGATACTGAGCGCTTACCTGAAAAAGTGCGGTTTCTTGAAATAGATTCCGCCCCACCCTCCCACCCCCGCCCCGCTCTAAAAACTCATTTCCACTAATTGGTAGTTTAAAGTTCTGGCCATCCCTTGATACTCAGTAGAGTAGGAGCTTAGGAAAAAGATAAATCAGTTATAGAAAATAAATAACTATATTTTCTCTGTGCATAGCTGAATGGTGGTGATAAATTTTCTCACTTACATCATAGAAAGGAAACCTCTCTCAAGCAAAAATGCTCCAATACCTTACTAAACCCACCCCCTTCTTTTTGCTGACTTCCAATCTGTCCCAATAATTTCCAGTTAGACATCTGGCTTCTTAAATATGCCCTTTTCTTCCTCTTTTCTGGAAGCCAGTAGCATTTTTTCCACTGGTCTCCCAATCTCTTCTCACTTAGAATTATCTTCCAAATACAGACTAAATTATTATTTTCAATGCATTTGTCACTTGCTTAAAATTTTCTTTTGGTTCTTTATCATCTGAATAGTAATTTTCACCTTTGCTCTAGAACAGTGGTCCTAGGGATGAGTCTTCATACCTGTGGCATCAATATTTCCTAGGAATGACAGAAAAACTGGAAATAGAACTGCCATATGACCCAGCAATCCCACTCCTAGGTATACACACCGAGGAAACCAGATCTGAAAGAGACACATGTACCCCAATGTTCATCGCAGCACTGTTTACAATAGCCAGGACATGGAAGCAAACTAGATGCCCATACGCAGACGAATGGATAAGGAAGCTGTGGTACATATACACCATGGAATATTACTCAGCCATTAAAAAGAATTCATTTGAATCAGTTCTAATGAGATGGATGAAACTGGAGCCCATTATACAGAGTGAAGTAAGCCAGAAAGATAAAGACCAATATGGTATACTAATGCATATATATGGAATTTAGAAAGATGGTAATGATAACCCTATATGCAAAACAGAAAAACAGACACAGATGTACAGAACAGACTCTTAGACTCTGTGGGAGAAGACAAGGGTGGGATGTTTGGAGGGAACAGCATCAAAACAAGTACACTATCAAGGGTGAAACAGATCACCAGCCCAGGTTGGATGCATGAGACAAGTGCTTGGGGCTGGTGCACTGGGAAGACCCAGAGGGATGGGATGGAGAGGGAGGTGGGAAGGGGGATCGGGATGGGGAACACATGTAAATCCATGGCTGATTCATGTCAATGTATGGCAAAATCCACTACAATATTGTAAAGTAATTAGCCTCCAACTAATAAAAATAAATGGAAAAAAAAAACCTTAAAAAAAAAAAAAAGAAATGCAAATTGTTGACTCTTCCTATAGATAATCTGAGACTCTGAGGGTGGGGCCCAGCAATCTGTATCCAAACAAAGCATCCAGGTGATACAGGATCACTTTTACTTTTGAGATCTACTTTCCCAGGAGAACCCTGAAAGTAATTCAAATCACACTGTCTGATGGAGTCAAGTGTAAAGTGCAAGGTTTAGCCAAGATTCCTTTTATCATTTTTTTCTTATGGATGTCCAATTGTTCTTTGACCATGTGCTGAAAATTCCTTCCATTGAATTGGTTTGCAGCTTTGCTAAAAATCTGTTGGTCATTCATGTATGTGCCTATTTCTGAGTTCTCTGTTGAATTCTATTGGCCTAAGTGTCTGTTTCTCTACCATGACCACACTCTCTTTGATTACTGGAGCTATACAGAAGGTCTTAATATTGGGTAGAGCAATTCTTCAACTTTATCCTTCTTTTTCAAAACTGGTTTTGGCTGTTCTAAGATCTGTACCTTTCAAAATACATTTTAGAGTATACTTGGCTGTGTCTACAAAAATAACACTAAGATTTTGGTATGGATTGTGTTAAATTTACAAATCAATATGAGAAAAATTGACATGTTTACCATGCTGACTCTTTCGATTCATGAATACAGTATGTCATTCTGTATATCTAAGTCTTCTTTCATCAGTAATTTGTAATTTTGAATTTATATATCCTATATATATTTTGTTAAGCTTATACTTAGATATGTCATTTCTTTGGAGTGATTTCAAATGATATTGGCTTTTTAAATTATACTTTCTATGTGTTCACTGTCAACATATAGAAATGTGACTGATCTTTGTTTGTTGATCTTGTATCTTGCAACTTTTCTGCACTCTCTTATGAATTCTTGGATTTTTTCCTGGACTAATATATTAGCTGAAGGAAGAATTTTACATTCCTCAGAACAAAATGTTTGAGATCATTAAAACAGCTCCCATTTGCCTTTGAGACTCAATCTTTGTTCTCAGCTGACATTGTTTCCCAGGGTTTGTTTGTTTTCAAGTTGTTATTGAAGACCTCCTGGATCCTCATCTGAATGGCTTTTAAACGTAGGTTCCAAATACTCACCCTAAAGTCTGTGGAGGTAGCCTAAACATTTGCACTTTTAGTATGATATTCTTGGTGATTCTTACATACCCTTACATTTGAGAACAAAGTCCCCCTGCTTCAGCCAAAAAGAAATTCTCATTTTTCCTGAACTTACTACTCATTTTAAGGCCATCAAATCTACTCTTGATTTCAAGACCTCATCGTTCATTACTTTCAAACTTTCATAGTATCACATCAATATCCCTCACAACTATACTTCAATTTTAATTAGTGAGAATTGCTCAGTCAGTCGTGTCAGACTCTTTGCGACCCCATGGACTATAGCCTGCCAGATTCCTCTGTTGATGGAATTGTCCAGGCCAGAATGCTGGAATGGGTAGCCATTCCCTTCTCCCTGGGATCTTTCCAACCCAGGGATCAAGCTGCATCAAACTATTCTTTATTTCTGTACCTGGAAGAAAAAATCACCCAACTCTTAATAAAAGTGAAAAGTGAAAGTTGCTCCATCATGTCCGGCTATGCGACCCCACGGACTGTCCATGGAATTTCCAGGACAGAATACTGGTGTGGGTAGGCTTTCCCTTCTCCAGGGGATCTTCCCAACCCAGGGATCAAACCCAGGTCTCCCACATTGAAGGCAGATTCTTTACCAGCTGAGCCATGAGGGAAACTCTTAATAAAGGTACCATTAATACTTCACGGAATCTGACTTCAGATGGATTCTTCACATTGCTCAGACATCCTGCAATGTGTACCTGTTCAAGTCCTCCAAATCTACACAGCAGTTACTTCCATATATCCATTTCTTCAAAGTTCCTTTCCTCTCACCATATCCTACTAAATGACCTAGTTTTCTAGTTCACAATTAAAAAAAAAAAAAATCTGTGTCTCACTTCTCAACGTAAATCTTGCCTTCATTCATACACCATTCAAAGATTATTCTAGCACCTTTTCTAAGACTTACAAGTCTTCTCGATGGAAAGTAACTTCTATCAAGCACCCTCTTACTCAAGTGGGTTTTTTATTACTTTCCACTTGATCATTCTCCTAAGAATATACACATACTTGAGATCTTTAACCTATAAAAAATACAAAAATAAAAGTTCAACAATACTGTGTTCCTTTTTGACTGCTGTCCTATCAGATATCAGTCCTTCATTTCTCACCTTGTCAAACAGAACATAATACATGATGCTCCTGCTTCTTCACTTCTCAAATCATTGAAGATTGGATTTGCCCTCATTGAAAACGGCCTGATGAAGTAATCAAGGATCCTTAATTCCCAAATCCGAAGGATAATATTTAATTATTTGTGCACTAGCATGTGATTTCTTTGAAATCTTTCTCCTTTCTCAACTTCCATTAAACCATACTCCCCAGAAACCTCCTTCTTAGTCTTTCCCTTGAGAGTTTTCAGTGCCCTCTGATCCTATTCTCTTGATAATCTAAGCCTGGGCACTCCATTCCACTCAACTATTTTAATTACCTGTTTCGTTTCCAAGTTCTAAATCAACATTTTCAAACTCCCCGAGTTCTCTCTTCATCTCTCTCCTGAGCTCTTCCATGCTGCTTCCAATTTTGAAAACTTGACAACACAGCAGAAAGTTAATGTACCTCAGACTCAACTTGTCCTAAAACAACCTCATTCTCCTCTTTCTTCTAACAGCCTTCCTCTCCTATTTCCTGTTTTGGTGAACAGAAGGCCAGCTTCTCTAGCTGCCTTAGCCAAAACCAGAGAGCAGCTTCAATCCTTCTCTCTCATTCCTGTAATAGATCAGTGACAAAATCCTGCCATTTCTACTGACTACCTCTTTCCATCGTCAAATCTGCCTCTCCTCTCCTGTTCAAGGCCATCGCCATGGTTCATTATTTAATTAAGTCTCGTTTGAACCACAGAAGCAATCATCTAATTTCACTCCCCTTCTCAGGTCTAATGCATTTCAAGCCATCCTCTCTCTACCTAACAGTCTGGGCAGTATTTCAGATAAGCAAATCTCTGTTCAGATTTTTTTTTTTTTTTTTCCAGTTCTTTCCTACTCCTTGCAGACTTAGCAGGACACAAAAGACTTTTTATGACCTGACTCCTCCTGCCTTTCCTCTCTAAACCTAAATTTACTAGTCCCTCAGACACATTCAACAATCTGATTGTCCCAATTTAACTGTTATCTGCAGTCTTTCCTCACTACTGCCTGACAAGCAACTTTCTCTTCATCCTTAAAGTCTCAGTTTTATACTAAGGGGCTTCCACTAATCTATCATTAATGAGGCCGTAGCAAGACAATAGGCCCTGGAGTGGCAGCTGTGGGTGCTGGAGTGACTGTGGGGAGATACCCCAGGTCCGAGGGCAAAGGAGGAGCCCCAGTAAGACAGTAGGAGGGGCAGAATCACATTTAGAATCAAACCCCATACCCATGAGAGGTGCTCAGAGAGCTCAGACAAGCCTTGTGCACACCAGGACCCAGAGACCCCACAGAGACTGAGGCAGAACTGTGATTGAGCATCTCCTGCGGAGGTCTGGGTCAGCAGTGGACTGCCGCAGGGACAAGGGCTCTGGGTGCAGCAGACCTGGGTGTGGCATAAGCCCTCTTGGAGGAGGTCACCATTAACCCCCCCACAGAGCTGCCAGAATTTACACAGGGCTGGGAAACAGACTCCTGGAGGGCACAAACTCCTGAGGGCACAGACTCCTGTGTGCGCCAAGAGCCAGGAGAAAGGAGCAGTGACCCCATGAGAGACTGACCCGGACGTGCCCAGGAGTCTCCAGTGGAGGCGTGGGTCAGCCGCGGCCTGCTGCGGGCTGGGGCCACTGAGTGTGGCAGCGCCTGCATGGGACGTTTTGAAGGCGGTCATCATTATCTTCATTACCTCCATCATAGTTTGGCTTCAGGTCAAATAACAGGGAGGGAACACAGTCCTGCCCATCAACAGAAATTTGGATTAAAGATTTACTGAGCATGGCCCCGCCCATAAAATAAGACTCAGTTTCTCCCTAAGTCTCTCCCATCAGGAAGCTGCCATAAGCCTCTTATCCTTTACCAACAGAGGGCAGACAGGCTGAAAATAACAAGCACAGAAAACTACCCAATCTGATCACAGGGACCACAACCTTGTCTAACTCAATGAAACGAAGCCATGCCACGTAGGGCCACCCAAGACAGACGGTCATGGTGGAGAGTTCTGACAAAGCGTGGCCCACTGGAGAAGGGAATGGCAAACCACTTCAGTTTTCTTGCCTTGAGAACCCCATGAACAGTATGAAAAGGCAAAAAGATAGGATACTGAAAGATGAACTCCCCAGGTCAGTAGGCAATCAATATGCTATGGGAGAACAGCAGAGAAATAACTCCAGAAAGAATGAAGAGATGGAGCCAAAGCAAAAACAACACCCAGCTGTGGATGTGACTAGTGATGGAAGTAAAGTCCAATGCAGTAAAGAACAATTTTGCATAGGAAGCTGGAATGTTAGGTCCCTGAATCAAGGCAAATTGGAAGTGGTCAAACAGGAGATGGCAAGAGTGAACGTCAACATTTTAGGAAGCAATGAACTAAAATGTACTGGAATGGGTGAATATAACTCAGATGACCATTATATCTACTACTGTGGGCAATAACCCCTTAGAAGAAATGGAGTAGTCACCATAGTCAAAAAAAAAAAAAAAAAAGTCTGAAATGCAATACTTGGATGCAATCTCAAAAATGACAGAATGATCTCTGTTCATTTCAAAGGCAAACCATTCAATATCACAGTAATCCAAGTTGATATCAGTAATGCTGAAGAAGCTGAATGGTTCTATGAATACCTGCAAGACGTTCTAGAACTAACACCCAAAAAAGATGTCCTTTTCATTATACGGGGCTGGAATACAAAAGCAGGAAGTCAAGAAAACTAACAGAGTTTTGCCAAAAGAATGCACTGGATATAGCAAACACCCTCTTCCAATAACACAAGAGAAGACTCTACACATGGGCATCACCAGATGGTTAATACTGAAATTAGATTGATTATATTCTTTGCAGCCAAAGATGGAGAAGCTCTGTACAGTCAGCAGAAACAAGACTGGGAGCTGACTGTGGCTCAGATCATGAACTACTTATACCAAATTCAGACTTAAATTGAATAAAGCAGAGAAAACCACTAGACTATTCAGGTATGCCCTAAATCAAATCCCTTATGACTATATAGTGGAAGTGACAAATAGATCCAAGGGATTAGATCTAATAGAGTACCTGAAGAACTATGGACAGTGGTTTGTGACATCATACAGGAGGCTGGGATCAAGACCGTCCCCAAGAAAAGTAAATGTAAAAAGGCAAAATGGTTGTCTGAGGAGGCCTTACAAACAGCTATGAAAAGGAGAGAAGCAAAAGGCAAAGGAGAAGGGAAAGATACACCCATTTCAATGCAGAGTTCTAAAGAATAGCAAGGAGAGATAAGAAAGCCTTCCTCAGTGATCAATGCAAAGAAATAAAGGAAAACAATAGAATGGGAAAGACTAGAGATCTCTTCAAGAAAATTAGATATACTAAGGGAATATTTCATGCAAAAATAATAATAAAGGGCAGAAATGGTATGGACCTAACAGAAGCAGAAGATATTAAGAAGAGGTGGCAACAATGCACAGAGGAACTATACAAAAAAGATCTTCATGACCCAGATAATCACATTGATGTGATCACTCACCTAGAGCCAGACATCCTGGAATGCAAAGTCAAGTGGGCCTTAGGAAGCATCACTATAAACAAAGCTAGTGGAGGTGATGGCATTCCAGTTGAGCTATTTCAAATCCTAAAAGATGATGCTGTGAAAATGTTGCACTCAAAATTACAACAAATATGGAAGACTCAGCAGTGGCCACAGGACTGGAAAGGTCAGTTTTCATTCCAATCTCAAAGAAAGGCAATGCCAAAGGATACTCATACTACTGCACAATTGCACTCATCTCACACGTTAGCGTTATTATGTTAAAGTAATTTTGAGCATTACAAGCTCAAAAAGCTTGTTAGCCAGTCCAGGTTTCAACAGTACATGAACCGTGAACTTCCAGATGTTCAAGCTGGATTTAGAAAAGGCAGAGGAATCAGAGATCAAATTGCCAACATCCGCTGGATCATCGGAAAAGCAAGAGAGTTACAGAAAAACATCTACTTCTGCTAATTGACTACGCCAAAGCCTGTGACTGTGTGGATCATAACAAACTGTGGAAAATTCTTAAAGAGATAAGAATACCAGACCACCTGACCTGCCTCCTGAGAAATCTATATGCAGGCCAGGAAGCAACAGTTAGAACTGGACATGGAACAACAGACTGGTTCTAAATAGGGAAACGAGTATGTTAAGCCTATATATTGTCCCTCTGTTTATTTAACTTATATGCAGAGTACATCATGAGAAACCCTGGGCTGGATGAAGCACAAGCTGGAATCAAGATTCCTGGGAGAAATATCAATAACCTCAGATATGCAGATCACACCACCCTTATGGCATAAAGTGAAGAAGAACTAAAGGGCCTCTTGATGTAAGTGAAAGAGGAGAGTGAAAAGGTTGGCTTAAAGCTCAACATCCAGAAAACTAAGATCATGGCATCTGGTCCCATAACTTCATGGGAAATAGATGGGGAAACAGTGGAAACAGTGACAGACTTTATTTGGGGGGGCTCCAAAATCACTGCAGATGGTGATTGCAGCCATGAAATTAAAAGATACTTGCTCCTTGGAAGAAAAGTTATGACCAACATAGACAACTTATTAAAAAGCAGAGACATTACATTGCCAACAAAGTCTGTCTAGTCTAAGCTATGGTTTTTCCAGTAGTCATGTATGGATATGAGAGTCGGACTATAAAGAAAGCTGAGTGCCAAAGAATTGATGCTTTTGAATTGTGGTGTTGGCAGAGACTCTTCAGAGTCCCCCTTGGACAGCAAGGAGGTCCAACCAGTTCATTCTAAAGGAAATCAGCCCTGAATATTTATTGGAAAGACTGATGCTAAAGCTGAAAGCTAATACTGTGGCCACCTGATGCCAAGAAGAAGCTCCTTGAAAAAGACCCTGATGCTGGGAAAGATCAAAGGCAGGAGGAGAAGCGGACGACAGAGGATGAGATTGTTGGATGGCATCTCCAACTCGATGGACATGAGTTTGGGGAAGCTCTGGGAGTTGGTGATAGACAGGCCGGGCTGGGGTGCCGCAGTCCACGGGGTCACAAATAGTCGGACATGAGTGAGTGACTGAACTGAACTAAATCATTAATGAAGATGTCCTTTAATCTCGCAGGCTGACTTAGGAACCTTTTCTTGTCTTTTTATGTAATATTTCATATATTCTTTTATGATCACTTATATCATCTTCTAACTGTGTTTAACTGTTCATCCACTGTGTTCAATATAAACTCTATTAGAACAAAGATTCTGTTTTGTTCTATTTTGCTTCTAAAATTTCTTTAAAAAGAGCATGAGCTTCAGTAGAAACATTGAATATTTTGAGTGATGCATTGGATAGTTGAAGAGAGAGATGCACAGAAATTATAATAATACAGGACCAAAAAAGACATAAGTTCTATTGGAATATAAATGGATCATGATTATATAGAAGAGAAAAACAATGAAGTCAAAGATATTTGGTTTTAACCTAAAAAAATAGCTGCAACAAAAGCAGAAGAAGAGAGATCTCATTTTAGGAAACAGGTACAATATAACTAAACTTGTTGTTTTTGTTTAGTCACTAAGTCGTGTCAGACTATTTGCAACCCCATGGACTGTAGCCCACCAGGCTCCTCTGTCCATAGGATTTCCCAGGCAAGAATACTATAGTGGGTTGCCATATTCTTCTCCAAGGGATCTTCCTGACCCAGGGATCGAACCCGAGTCTCCTGCATTGGCAGGTGGCTTCCTCACCACTGAGCTACCAGGAAAGCCCATAGAACTAAATACATACATATAAAAACCAAGACATGTTGATTTGCAGCTGCATAGTCTGGCAAGTCTATGTGGTTTAGCAAAGAAATGGGTATACTGAGAAACAAGAATGTAAAAAAGATGTTGGACTTTATTGTGAAAGGTTTCCAATTCCATGTTAGGAAATTAAAACAGCAGGCATTCAAGAGCCACTTAAGCATTTTTGTGAGAGGTGGGCAGATTTTCAGGAATTTGCTCTAACATTAGTATAAAACAATGGGGTTTTATACTTCACAAACACTTAGAGGTGGGGCAGATGGGACGTGCCTTCAAAAATTCAGGACAAAAGTAACAGGGACCTGAACTAGGGCAACGGATACTAATAAACAAAGAACATATACAATCTGACTCTTAACTCTGGTGACTTCACATTTTTGTTGGAAGCCCCAGAGAATATAAATAACTTTATCTGCATGTGCTTTCAAAAAGGAAGACTGTATCTTACTGTATGTTATAATAGAGACAACATATAAAAATAAGGCCTGCCCCCATAATGAAGCAGAATGTAATTTACTATGCACGGTTTTAACTTCCTGGATGCTAAAGATCTTGCCAAACCAAGCAATTCTGATAGTGAATTAAATAATCAAGCATGAGGAGAGAAATTATGCTAAGTCCAAGCAGGGAAAACATGCTATTCTTTTATGAGAACTCAATATGTATGAAGAGGGCAAAAACCACTATAATATTGTAAAGTAATTAGCCTCCAACTAATAAAAATAAGTGAAGAAAAAAAAAAAAAGCAAAGGAAAACTGAATGCTTCTCCTAAAATATTTTTAAATGATTATATAAAATTGATTAGGCTTTTGAACACCTGAGTTGTATTTATATGTTTAACAGTACATATTCATAGTCAGTCAGACACTTGATAGTTCTGTAGATATGGCAGTGTTTGTGTGCACATATATTTATATGTAGAAATACAATACTTCATATACATATGTACACATATATAGATACACAAACAGATGTAGTGCAAGCCTTCTAGATTAACTGTAAACCACAAATGGTCATTGTTTCAGATTTCTTAGACATTATAAACTATGACATATATCAGATAAAGAAGACCACACTGCAAAACAATTCATATTCTTATCTTTGCCGAGACAGATGGAAATCCACGAGAATTATAGATAGGGAAGATTTTGGAGGTCAAGAATCTTGTTGCTCTTGCCAATTCCACTGCTGCTATAATTCCTTATCACTTGAGTTTGAAAGTGGTAAAGTAAGATACTTTTATTTCCTTTGGGAAATCATCTCCTCTTACCATCTTTACTGTCCCTCTTGCTGAGCTCATGGCCTGACCTTCATCTTGTCAAGGCTTTCTTATTGTGTAGAGTTCTATTTCAATCCTAAATGCCATTACCACTTCCTGGCTACTGAAACAGCCATGTTACACAATGTGTGATTTATTTTTTAATGGATTTTCATATCTTCTTAACTAGGTAGAAAGGCTCTAGAGGGACAGATGGCTTATTACATTTTTCCCTCTGCAACAACTAATAATTCACCAGGAGCAAATTCATGGTATAATATCAAAACATATTGTTGAATTGAACTTATTGTAAAGATCTTCGTAGAGTCCCCCAGACTGATTTTTTATAATACTCGTCCTATTTGTGCTAGATGCTCACCCTAGACATCTCCCTTACAGTTTTAACAAGATGCCTACACAATGTGTGTGTATCTGCCTAACCCACTGTGCCCGTCTTAAAGCAACATCCAGCACAGGACTATCTCAAAACCTGTGAGTGGAGAGAACAAATACCACAAGGAGTCCCTCTGTCTCCTCTAAGAAAGTCACTTCTCCATGAAGATCATATCAGAAGTCTTTGCCAAGTAACACTCAGAGGGATGAGACAAGGTGAGATAAAGACTGTGACCATATTTAAAGTCACCACCAGGTTTTACACAGAAAAAGTAAAGAAACCTAAGTGGAGAACAAATTCAGATGAACTGACCACGTGCTGTAATTTCGGAAAACGTTTAACAAATCCTTAAAATAGAATACTAGAAGAGAAGACTAGCAAGGTCAAACAGAAGTCAACCCTCAAAGCTAGACAAGATTTCAGAGAATTCTACCTTGGGTAGTCAGGGTCTAATTCACTCTGTAGACCTATGTAACCTGTTTCTAAATCTGCAGGTTTCTTTCTGCTTTATTCCAGCATCTCTGAACTCCTTCTACACTGTGGATTTCTCCCTTTTTAATTCTAGAAAACTTTTCTATATTTGATTCTATCTTGAGTATTGTGATTGACTACAATGAAATTCCAAAAATCTAACAAACAATTATTAATCATGTTCACATCAGATAGTTTTGCTACAAGGCAGGGGTGAAAATTCTAAGGTGGTTTCAGTTTAGTTCAGTCGCTCAGTCGTGTCTGACTCTTTGCGACCCCATGGACTGCAGCATGCCAGGCCTCCCTGTCCATCACGAACTCCCGGAGTTTACCCAAACTCATGTCCATTGAGTTGGTGATGCCATCCAACCATCTCATCCTCTGTCATCCCCTTCTCCTCCTGCCCTCAATCTTTCCCGGCATCAAGGTCTTCTACCCTTATGCGTTAAAAGTCACTTTTGCCCTGGCAAACCTTCACCTCTCTCTTTTCTACTGTACTCTGGACCCTGGGGGCCTGAGCCTTTTGGAGTACTTTAGAGGATCCCTGCCCTCTGTCACTGTGTGATTTCAGCCAACAGGAAGTAGAAATAGGAGATGAGAAAGCGGGAGGTCAGCTTCCTCCCAGCCAGATGAATGATATCTGTCTGCATTCCTCAACCTGAGCTCTCTTCGTTTTGCTAGCTGCTCAGTCGTGTCCGACTCTTTAAGACCCCATGGACTGTAGCCTGCCAGGCTCCTCTGTCCCTGACATTTCCCAGGCAGGAATACTGGAGTGGGTAGCCATTCCCTTCTCCAGAGGATCTTCCTGACTCAGGGATGGAACCCGGGTCCCCTGCATTGCAGGCAGATTCTTTACCATCTGAGCCACTTCAACATTTTGCTCCTCCAGAACTGTTTCTAGGCCCAGGGTCTTCCACTTTTCCTTACTGATTTTTCTGAATTCTGCCAAAGCCTTTTTAAATCATCTCTTTACTAAATTTCTTCAAATTACTGGTTTAACTGTGCCATCTGTTTCCTGCCAGGACTCTGATTAATATGTTTCATATCCTTTTACCAGGAAATCAACTTTTTCAAGGGAGATGAAAATGACAGGAAAGAGAAGGGTATGGAAACTTTGTGTTTCTGGGTCTTGTCTTAAAAAAAAAAAGTGGAATGCTATCTTCAGTACCTATCTCCCACCCACAGTTCACAACTGATGTACCAAGTCCCAGTAGATCTCCAGTAGTTACGCATAAAAGAGTGAGCAACTTATGGTGCCGCCCATAGAATTTCAACCTATGTTTTCAAAAAAGGAGGCTTCTATCTTGGTGGGTTTGATAGAAGTTGTCAGACTATCAATTTATAAACTCTTACATTCTTGTATAGATTGAGTCCTAGTGTCTCCTACCTGCTTAGGGGATGTTCCATCTTTCTTTTTTTTTCCATACTCCAGATACCCTGTCTTGAGAAACAGTGTTTATATTATTGTAATCATCTCCTCTTCTTAAGGAAATATTTATACCCAGCTTAACGTTTTCAGTTGTTACCTTTTTTTGTCACTGACTCACCTAGTTTACTGTGGTGCAAATATGGTGTTTATGTTTTGACTAACACATGTACCTATCTGTTTTTTTTAAATTTTCATTTAAATATGTTTATAAAAAATAGTTTTCACATCATCTGCTACCTTGGTTAGAGTCATTGCAAAGAGATGTAGATATGAAGCAGGTGGTTTACACCAAGGTTAGTTTTCCCCCCAAAGTCTCTTGACTCCCAAAACTCTGTTTTATAAATCTGATCCTAAATACTCATTAACAATTTTTGAAGGAATACCAAGAATTCACCCTTAACTTTGAATTTTGTTTAAACAATGACCAAATACAAGTTGGAATAAGGTTTCCTATTATTTGGAATAATTTATTCATAGCCTTAACCCTGCATCATATATCCTGATGCTAGAGTTATATTGATATTTTTCTCTCCAAGAATAGTTTCAAAAACATTCCTAAGTCATGATCATGCATCATACAAATATACAAAGCTTATGTAGATGCCAAGAATATAAATGACAATTCAGAATTATTTTTCACCTTCATCAAATAATATGGTCATCAGCAGGAAATAATGATTATTTTTAGAATATATCTCCTAGCTTGTCTATTTTTGTCCACAGAAAGGAGAGTGGGACATTTTCAGATTTACCTGCCTTTGAGGAATATGAATACCTCTTTAAGATCTCCAGAACTATGCCAAACCTTCCTACCCTATGTTTTAATAATGATACATAGTCATTTAAATCTGCCTCAACTACAATCAAAACAACTATCTTATGCTATGTGCTCAGTCATGTCTGACTCTTTGTGAACCCATGGACTGTAGCCCACCAGGCTCCTCTGTCCATGGAGTTTTCCAGGCAAGAATACTGGAGTGGGTTGCCATTTCCTACTCCGGAGAATCTTCCCAACCCAGGGATCAAATCCACCTCTCTGATGTCTCCTGCATTGCAGGTGGATTCTTTACCACTGAGTCACCTGGGAAGCCCAAACAACTAGCAAAAGACAATGATTCAGCAAAACTGGGATAATATTATTGAAGAAAACGTAAAACTATTTTGAGAACTTCACACAAGTTTATAACAACAATATTATTGTTATTCTCATATACAAAGTCAATACCTCTAAGAAGCCGTATCTTCAGCATCATATTCTATGCCAGCTTACTTTTACTTAATGTGCAATTTAAATTCCTGTTAAACAGTTCAAGACAAATCTCTGTTATTTCAAACAACTTTAAAAGATTGGTAGTTCTGAGCTCTGTTTAGAAATTTTCTTCTAATAAAACATTATAAGCGGTTGGGTTATGAAATCTGGTTTGAAAAGTCCGCATACAGGGGAAGACACCTGCTATGGCTTAGACAGCTGAAACATCTGCTCAACCTTCTGACACAGACTCACTGGAACTAGATCTGTTCTCTGAATTATAAACTAAATAGCAACTACTGAATGTGTGGCCCTTCAGGGAGGGGGACATCTTCCATCTGCAAAGATCACCTGGCCTTCGAGCAGACAACAAGCAATGAAAATGCCTCAGGATTAAACCCAGCAGGACTGTTCCTTTAAAAAGGACTTATAACCCTGGGAAGTCTTGTCTTTTCCTAGGGAGGCAGACAATTTCTATTTCTACTAATATGTGGAAACATGATTAGATAGAAAAACACAGCATTGAATTAACTGGAGAATTGGACAAAGCCCACAGTGGATGAAATTGTACATGGATGAAATACAATCTGATAGATATGCCACTGTGTCATTAAGGATGGGACTCAATTTAGAACCCAGAAAGACATTCTGTATTGGTTCAGAAGCAAATAAATGCACTATGTACTCAAGAGAGATAAAGCTTTAGAAGTTTATGAAATGGTAGATATTCAGGTTTGAATGTGTTTCATTTTTATACTTGCTTTAGATTCACTTTGGTTGTAGCTCAAACTCCATTTTCTAGTGACTATCCAAGACTATTGCTTGCTAAGATCTGCATGTTCCCATTCTTTGCTATTCACCAATCTTCCTTGAAATACACTCAGTACTTCTAGTGCACAGATCCTGGTACAAGTTTATAATGTTCTCTCCAAAAAGAACCTGGAAATGTCCTGAAAAGATTGTCATGGCCTCAAAAAACTAAGTTCTGTAGTGGTTAGTTAGCCGAAAAAAGCATGTTTCCTTAAGAATAATGCGGGGGAAAGATTCTTAGAATTACATAGACATCCAAACTGATATCTTTGCCATTGTTTGAATCTGAACAGATTATTAAAATCAAGGAATGTTAGTGCTTCATCTATAACTTGTAGGTTTATAGTGAAATTTTAATGATACAATTTATATGAAACATCTAGCATAAGAGCTGGCATGGAGGAGATGCCTAACAGATTTCATTTGCTTTTTTCCAGGGTAACACTAACTTCTACCTAGTAATTGTTGTCAGGACTAAATAAATTAGTAGATAAAGCTTCTAAAATGAACTCTGATACTACTGGTGTTCTTTTAAACATTTTATTAGCTATTTTTATTATTACCATTAATATGCCAAGACCTTAATGATATTAATTCAGTAATGGGGATTAAAAAATAAGTTAGAGCAATGACATATCAGTGATTGAATTACGCCAACTAGAAATGCGTAGTTACATAGAGAAGAAGAATCCAAATCAGTGACTGTTTGGTTTTTTTATTATGGTTTCTCCTTTCAGTGAGTGCATACTTTTTCAAAATTCATTACTCTATGTATCAGGGTTTTCCAGAGAAATAGAACCAATTAGAAACTAGATTGACAGACATAGATAGAGATTATAGAGATATATAAACAAGTTTCTTATAAGGAATTGGCTTGTGCAATTATGGATGTAGACAAGTTCCAAGATCTGCAATGTAAGTCAAGTTGGAGGTCTAGGAGAAGCAGAGGTATTATAGTTCCCTATGTAGTTGAAGGGTTGAGAAACAGGAAAGCCATTGATATAGTTCTGGTCAAAGCAGCAGACTTGAAACTTAGGAAAAGCCAATGTTTCTTTGAATCTGAAGGCAGAAAAAAAATGCAATGTCCCAGTTTGATGGCAGTGGGGCAGAAAGAATTCTCTCACTTGGTAGCATCTGCTTTTTGTTCTGTTCAAGTCTTCCACTGACTGAAGAAGGCCATCCAAGTTAGGAAGGGTAATCTGCTTTATTTAGCCTACTGATTCAAATGATAACTTCATGCATAAACACCCTCACACCCACATCCATAATTATATTTTGACAAAATATTTGGGTACCCTGTGGTCTAGTCAAGCTGATATAACCACTATACTCTAAATGTTCCAATCTAGTTAGAGACAAGAAAAAAAAATTAAAACTTATATAACTGATATAGGCTTCCTAGGAGGCTCGATATTGACATGACATATATAGTGTTAATTCACCAAGAGTTCAGATCAGGTGCTCAGTCATGTATGACTGTTTGCAGCATAATGGACTGTAGCACACCTGGTTTCCCTGTTCATCACCAACTCCTGGAGTTTGCTTACACTCATGTCCATCAACTCAGTGATGCCATCCAACCATCTCATCCTGTCATCCCCTTCTCCTCCCACCTTCAATCTCTCCCAGCATCAGAGTCGTTTCCAATGAGTCAGTTCTTCACATCAGGTGGCCAAAGTATTGGAGTTTCAGCTTCAGCATCAGTCCTTCCAATGAATATTCAGGACTGATTTCCTGTAGGATTGATTGGCTTGATCTCCTTGCAGTCCAAGGGACTCTCAAGAGTCTTCTCCAACACGACAGTTCAAAATCATCAATTCTTCAGCACTCAGCTTTCTTTACGGTCCAACTCTCACACCCATAAACGACTCCTGGGAAAACCATAGCTTTGACTGGATGGACCTTTGTTGGTAAAGTAATGTCTATGCTTTGTAATATGCTGTCTAGATTTGTCTTAGCTCATCTTACAAGGAGCAAGCATCATTTAATTTCATGGCTTCAGTCACAATCTGCAGTGATTTTGGACCCCCCCAAAGATGAATTCTGTCACTGTGTCCATTGTTTCCACATCTATTTGCCATGAAGTAGTGGGACCAGATGCCATGATCTTAGTTTTCTGAATGGTGAGTTTTAAGCTAGCTTTTTCACTCTCCTCTTTCATTTTCCTCAAGAGGCTCTTTAGTTTCTCTTTGCTTTCTAACATTAAGAATGGTGTCATCTGCATATCTGAGGTTATTTATACTTCTCCCTGAAATCTTAATTCCAACTGGTCTTTCACCCAGCGTATAATTTCACATGATGTACTCTGCAAATAAGTTAAGTGAGCAAGATGACAATATACAGCTTTGACATACTCCTTTTCCAATTTGGAACCAGTACATTGTTCCATGTCCGGTTCTAACTGTTGCTTCCTAACCTTCATACAGATTTCTAAGGAGGCAGGTAAGGTGGTCTGGTAGTCCCATCTCTTTAAGAATTTTCCACAGTTTGTTGTGATCCACACAGTTAGAGGCTTAAGTGTAATCAATAAAGCAGAAGTAGATGTTTTTCTGGAACTCTCTTGCTTTTTCGATGATCCAGCGGATGTCGGCAATTTCATCTCTGGTTCCTCTGCTTTTTCTAAATCCAGCTTGAACATCTGGAAGTTCTTAATTCATGTACTGTTGAAACCTAGCTTGGAGAATTTTGAGCATTACTTTGCTAGCATTTGAGATGAGTGCAATTTTGCGGTAGTTTGAACACTTATTGGCATTACATTTCTTTGGGATTGGAATGAAAACTGATTTTTTCCAATCCTGTGGCCACTGCTGGGTTTTCCAAATTTGCTGGCATACTGAGTGCAGCACTTTCACAGCATCATCTTTTAGGACTTGAAATAGTTCAACTGGAATTCCATCACCTCCACTACCTTCGTCCATAGTGATGCTTCCTAAGGCCCACTTGACTTCATACTTCAGGATGTCTGGCTCTAGGTATGTGATCACACCATTGTGGTTTTCTGGGTCATTAAGATCTTTTTTGTACAGTTCTTCTGTGCATTCTTGCCACCTCTTCTTAGTATCCTCTGCTTCTGTTAGGTCCATACCATTTCTGTCCTTTATTGAGCCCATCTTTGCACAAAATGTTCCCTTGGTGTCACTAATTTTCTTGAAGAAATTTCTAGTCTTTCCTATTCTATTGTTTTCCTCTGTTTCTTTGTATTGACCACTTAGAAAGGTTTTCCTATCTCTCCTTGTTATTCTTTGGAACTCTGCATTCAGATGGATGTATCCTTCCTTTTCTCCTTTGCCTTTCACTTCTCATTTGTAAAGATGCCTCAGACAACCATTTTGCCATTTTGCATTTCTTCTTCTTGCTAGGAAGTGAGTAGCACCATCCACATTCTGTACACAACTCTGGTTGGGAATTTACTGAGGTTCCACCACATCATACACTGTGCATTGAACCTAGTCCATCATCATAAACATGGAATAAGCAACAATACAATGTATACTTTACATTACATGATAGAGCACTTCTAAGTCTTATGTGATATAGACTACCTTATGGAAATTAGAAAACTAAAGATAAATTTCATGTAGAAAAGTAATATGATAAGGTATATTTTAAAATGTTCATTTTAATAATAATTTTTTACAGTGATCAGTGTGACATTTATTTTTTCTAACTCTTCCTATTTTGGGGGGATTTCATGGCATTTATATGACCAGGAATGCCATTAAGATTTAGGAATTGGTATGACAGAGGAATGAACAATTAAAATAAACACCATAGTGCTATAACAATGTCCTGGAAACTTCTACTGGGCTTAATATTACATCTTCAGTAGGATAATCGTGGGGAAATTGAGGCAAATTCACAAGTCAAAAAAAGAACCCTGGATGAAAGTGGTAGCATGATATGGTCATGCAAACTTCCCCACAGATAGCATTCATGAAACCAAGAATACTCTGCTCAAATCAATAACTGACAAAGAAAACACCCATGCACAAGGGTCCCAGGGTTATGGACAAAGACAGTGATGAAAGAATAATTTGCTCCCAATAGCCTAAGAAACACTTAGGCAAATTCTGCAAAGCTGTGGCTTTTTTAACTGAGGGAATTTGCAGTTGTCTGCAACATAATTAGGATAAAGTTTGAGCTTACTAGCCTGCGGCATTAGAGAACAGAGCCCAAGGCTGACAGAGAAACTGGAAATGAGGGGAGAATTCCTGGAAGCAGAAAACCGCAGGCATTAAATCCTTATGTCTGAGAATAATCTCTGCCCAAAATTCTGGCTGACCATCAAACTGCTCAAACTTAGACAAGACAGGATAGAAAGGTAGGAACTGGAAGACAAAAACATAACAGGAATATGAGCTGCTATATACTGTGAAGGAGACAAAATGTTTAGTATCAACTTAAGCAAATTAATTGCTTCATAGTACAAAAAACAGTAATTCTCAGAATACAACAAAATTCAGCGATGTTACAATATGTTATTGACAATATCCACCTTTCAAATGAAAGTTAGATATGGGGAAAAAGAAGCTCAGAAAATAATTCTGTTAGTGAGGAAGAAGACCAATTAAAATAATCTGAATCTAAGGGGAACTAGATGTGAAATTTACCAGGCAACAGCTTCATAGCAGTTATTTTAAATATGATGAAACAATTAAAGGAAAATCTGATATCAAAGTATTAGCAAATAGGAAATCTCAACAGGGAAATGTAAAATATCAAAAGTGGAAATTAGCTTGCTAAAAAATAAAATAACTGACAATAAAAGTTCCCTGTCCCTGCATGCTCAGTCGTGTCTGACTCTTTGCAACCCCACGGACTGTACGCCACCAAGCTCATCTGTCCGCGGGATTGTTCAGGCAGGAATACTGGAGTGGGTTGCCATTTTCTTCTCCAGGGGATCTTCCCCACCCAGGGATCAAACTCACGTCTCCTGCATCTCCTGCATCAGCTGGTGAACTCTTTACCACTGAGCCACTGAGGATCTGAGAAGTTCACTAGATGATCTCAAGAGCAGATTGGAGACAGCAGAAAAACAATCCCAGAAAACTGAAGAGACATGAATAGAAAGTACCAATTCAAAGAAAATAGGAAAATTGGTAAATTTAAAAGTAAATATGATCAGAGAGGCTCAGAGACCTGAAGCCTTGCAATCCAATCTGTGGACATTATCAAAAGGATTAATAACGCACATAATTTGAGTTCCAGAAGGAGAGAATTGAAAAGGGTAGGAAAAAAATATAATGAACAAAACTGCCAAATCTGGTGGAAAACTAAGCGAATACTTCCAGATCCAAGAGTGGCAGAAAACTTCGAGTGAGATAAATACCAGTTCTAGGCACAACATACTCAGACTGCTGAAAGTCAAACACTAAATGACCGTCCCCAAAGCAGCCAGACACTTTTTATATAAAGGAACATTAATTATAATAAATTATTGATTTATCATCGGAAACCAAGAAGACCAGAAGAAACTGGAACAACATTTACAAAGTGATGGGAGAAGAAGAAAAACCTGCACCCCAAAATTCTATCAAATAAAATGTTCCACTAGAAATGAAGACAGAATTATAGCATTTCCAACAAGCCAGAAATGATGGAGTTTTTCAGACTCAAGTGCGCTTGGGGCAATTCAAAGCTCTAGGAAACCATGAAGATTAGATTGGTATATAAAAAGCTACATGTATATTTGTGCATATATACTTTTCATCTGTTAAATAGAACATGGCTATATGAAGCAACACTTGTAACCCTGATTTGTTGAGTTTATGAACTCTGTAAGATGTAAATGCATGACAATACTACTAAGGGAGGGTATGGGGAGAGTAAACAGAAACAAACTGCTGCCAGCTTCCTATGTTTCCCTGAGGTGCTTCAGGATTGCCGCTAGTTCATCGGAAGGACTGATGCTGAAGCTGAAACTCCAATACTTTGGCCACCTGATGCGAAGAGCTGACTCATAGGAAAAGACCCTGATACTGGGAAAGATTGAGGGCAGGAGAAGAAGGGGATGACAGAGGATGAGATGGTTGGATGGCATCACTGACTCAATGGACATGGGTTTGGGTGGACTCCGGGAGTTGGTGATGGACAGGGAGGCCTGGCGTGCTGCAGTTCATGGGGTCGCAAAGAGTCGGACACAACTGAGCAACTGAACTGAACTGAAATGTAATGATTTGAAGTATCATATAATCTCTAGATCAACTGCTAAGTACTGAAAGAGAATTGGAATCCTAAATATGCTTGATTAAAAAAAAAAAAGAACACAGAAAAAGAATAAAAAAACAATTTGAAATGGTAGCTGTAAGTAAAACTATATAAAAATTATGTTAAATATAAATGGAATATACCTTCACTAAAGGTGGAGACTATCAGGCTGATATTTGTGAAAAAGAATCAACTATATTTCATGATGAGTGCATGCTCTGTCACCCGGGGATTGAGCCATCATCTCTTAAATCTCCTGCATGGGCAGGCAGGTTCTTTACCACTAAGCCACCATGGAAGCCCAAAAGAAAATAAAATCACTAAGCCAAAGAGATATCCGCACCCCCACGTTCACTGCCAAGACAGAGAAACAAACTGTCAGTGGATATGTGGGAAATGCAGTGTGTATACGCAATGGAGTACTATCCGGCCTTTTAAAAGGAAGAAACCTTGTCATTTGTGACAGCAGGCATTAACCTGGAGGACATTATGTGAAGTAAAATAAGCCAGGCACAGAAAGACTTACTGCCTGATTTCACTTATATGTGGAATCTGAAAGAGTTGAATGTTAGTTCATAGAAACGGTTTATAATAGTGGCTACAAGGACATACACGGGAGGAGAAGTGGGGATTGAAGGATGCAATCTTCTGGTTATGAGATGAATATGTTCTGGAGACCTAATATATAGCCTTGTGACCATCGTTAGTAATAGTGTATTACTCACTTGTTAACAGAGTATATTTTAAGCATTCTCACCACACATACAAATAAATGGTAATTAAAAAATGATAAACATGTCGATTATCTTGATTGTGATAATCATTTCCCAGTATATACATATCTCGAAACATCAGGTAGTACACTATAAATATATACAATTTGTTTATCAATTATGCCTCACAAAAGCTGAGGGGAAAAAACTTACCAAATTCCATCCAGATTGTAAAATGAGATAATGAGAGTATTGTCATAACCCAGAGGCAAGAGAGTAGGGGTATATTAGAGTCCTTGCCTGTTGAAGATTATTTCTGATTATCCTTGATACTAGAGATGAGAGAAGAATTTTCTAGGCCAGTAATTGCATGTACTAGGTTCTAAAGTTTCTGTTTGTTTGCTTCAGTAAAAGCATCACATTTGGATTTATAACTGTGAATTATAGCATGACCTGGTTATATCCATAATAATCTAACTCATTTTTCATGAACAATCTAGCTTCTTCACTGACCAAAATGTGCATGTTAAACAATGATGAGATGGTAATCAAGACTTTTACATTTATCAATACTTTTATAAAAGTACTAATTTGCTCTTCTCCTAAAAATCCTACATAGCGTTTGGATCACTGTCTTGTGAAGGGAACATCTTAGGGATTTCCACAAGCTTTCCTACTATAAAAGAATATAGTTCAGTGAATAATTGAGGAGATTACTTTAAGTATGTACTTAGTGTATTTATTTTTACCATGTAGTCTGAATCTGAAAAACATAAGGAAACAATGAATGGACCCTCAGTGGAACTGGAGAGATTATGAGATTTATAAGACTCCAATTACCACATAATCTTCATAAAACACTACAGCCAGTGGGCCAGAGTGGTATTTCAGGTCTGATGCTTTTTATAAGTTCAAATCACTATGTAATATCAACAACAAAAAAAGACCAAGAATTTACTGTCTGAGGTCACTGTCACTCTGGAAATGACCATGGACTACTTTGGGAAAGTCTTAGGGGAAGATGCATAGTGTATATCTGTGACCACCTACAGGGTCTTCCCGAAAGGGAACAGAGTTTTACATCAAGCAATCTAGAGCTATTAACTGGTTTATGTCTTTTGGGAAGGACCATGATCTCTACAAGGGCTGCCCTGGGGATAAGATAATAAAAAATCTGCCTGTATGCAGGAGACTCGGGTTTGATCCCTGAGTTGGGAAGATCCCCTGGAGAATGGAATGGTGACCCACTCCAGTATTCTTGCCTGGAGAATTCAATGGACAGGGGAGCCTGGTGGGCTACAGTCCATGGGGTGGCAAAGAGTCAGACAACAAAGTGACTAATTTCTAATGATCTCTGAAAGTGTCTCAGATTGGCTTCTTTCTATCAGACTTAGGCAATGTCTGTTTACATATATGTCAGGCAGTATCTCAGGAGGCTACCCATCTATTTAATTCTTCAGAACTCTATGACCAATTAGCTATCACAACAGATTCTGCCAGATCCAAAATCTCTGATTACCACTTTGCCCGGTGGCTTATCATGATAATTGTGCCCACCTTTCTCTTTAATGATAAATGTTGCCTCTGAACCTTTGGTGGAAAGGTGACGCCAACCTGTGGCACTCTAGCAAAAATCAAGTCCCAGGAATGACACCCATTGATTTCCTGCTAATGCCTCTCATGGTTCAAACTTCTCTGAAAGCCAAAGGTTAACAGATCACATTGATAGAGTCTGGAGTACAGAGCAGGGTGAGAAAGAATAGGAAGTTAATCTGGAAGAGCAAAAGGAAACAGCTTCACCAACTAGACAGTGAGCTCTATGATGGCAGTGATATTGTCCATTGTCTTCCCTGATGCATCCAAACACTTAGAACAGTAATGGCCATGTGGTATATGCTACATAAATATTGTTGAATAGGGCTTCCCTAGTAGCTCAGATGCTAAAGCATCTGCCTGCAATGCAGGAGACCTGGGTTCACTCCCTGGGTAGGAAGATCCCCTGGAGGAGGAAACAGCAACCCATTTCAGTATTCTTGCCTGGAGAATCCCATGGACAGAGGAGCCTGGTGGGCTACAGCGGGGTGGCAAAGAGTTGGACAGGACTGAGTCACAAACACACACATGGATCAATGAATATATTGAGGGTTGGACATATTTGAGATTGAAGATATGTAGCTACACATCAGGAAGAACGCAAATAGATAAGGCACAAAGACACGGGAAATGACAGACTGGTATTACAGGGGTTGGATTTCCAGCAGACGGTGTCTTTCTTTGCCAGGACTACTTTTAAAGAATAGGCACGAGCCTGGCTTCTCAAGACAAGCAGTAACTCTTTTAAAACACTGCTTGATACCACTTTGAACATGTATGATAGTATTTCAGAATCCAAAGGAAATCCTAGGTTTACACTCAAATCTCTCTCTCCAGATCAGTTGGTAGAAATCGATGATTCTATTCATATTGTGATGACATTAGGTTCAATACACATTTTCACATGAAAAACTTAGGAAGTTGATAGACCACTAAGGAAGACGATGACTCACCTCAGTGTAAACAAAAATTTTATACTCCCTTTCAAGAAAATAGTTTTATTTGAGAGGACCAAAGGAGAGTACTTCAGTACTAGTTTATTATTGTTCAGTCACTGCGTTCTGCACAACTCTGTGACCTCATGGACTGTAGGTAGGTTCCTCTGCCCTCCACTACCTTCTTGAGTTTGCTCAAATTCACGTCCATTGAGTCAGTGATGCTTCCTAACCATCTCATCCTCTACAGCCCCCTTCTCCTTCTGCCTTCAATCTTTGGTACTAGGTATCCACTGGGAAATGTGAAGAAATACATGTTTAATGTTGAGAGGATCAATAAGAAGGCAATGACTCAGGATATATTGATAGAATTTACAATCTGTGCAGATTGAAGGCAGAAAAAACTGGCCACAAATTCTTTGAGACTTCTATCATCAAAAAGCAGTCAATTTCTCAACCCCTTCATCCAAGACCTAGCCATTGTCTTACTTGGTACAGTGGGGTATATGCAAAGGTAATGTAAGCAAAGTCATGTGCATTGAGGGCTTATCTATTCTTGTGGCTGGGGAGCTTTCCACCTCTGTAAAAGTGAATCTGGGCTAGTCTGCTGAACAATGATGAGATCAATGTGGATTTGCCCCCTTGTAATTTAAGCCAGTTATCTGACAGGCAAGTACACTAGACTAACCACTGCCAGCCACCAAATATGTTCATGAAGAGATCCAAAACCATCCTACCCCAAGTAACTTGACCCAGACCAGAAGACACATGGTCGATCCACAAAACCATGAAAAACAATATAAACGTTTGTTGTTTTAAATACAAGGTCTTGGAATGATTTGGTGTGCATCCAAAAATTTCTGATAAATTAAATTCACATTTTTTCCCTATTAGTAGAGTTTTTGCCTTCTTGCTGGAAAAAAAAAAAAAGAAAAAGAATGCATACATGTTATAGGTGACAAGAATACATAGAAGAAGAAAAGAATTGCTCGAGATGCTCTCACTTCAGCCTTTTTCTTAATCTGATTTCCTCTTCATGATTTCTTTCTTCCCAGGATTCCCAGTTGGCCTTGGAGATGTAGTGGGCAGAGTCAGTCATATTTGTTATGGGTAAAGAAACTTCCTTGTCGCTAAGAAACACTTTAGAATCATTTGTCAACTTCTACCGGAGGACCTTCATGCTTGCTTAAATTGCAAATTCCCGAGGTGGAGGTCATATTTTAAATGGTTTTCTGTCACTTTTGCTTTTCATGAGAACTCTCAGCTCCATTCTCAAAAGGGAATTTTGATAGAGAAACAGTGTGAGACTAATGGATGCCTAAAGGTAGAGAGTGTCAGTGAAACTGATTAGAAATAGGAAATTGTATTGGGGGAGGGAGAGAACTCTAAAAGAAAAAGTCAACTATTCTACATTTTGCCAACAGTGGATTTTGATATGTTCATATCACAAAAACACTGTGGACATTTCCTATGATTGGATTGTAAGTAAAACTTCTATAATATTATATATCAACCATTTGTTCTTTCCTTTTCTAAGACAAGATAACCTCAAAATAATTGACAAGAACATGATGAGAACCTGTTATATTGTTTTTGTTTAGTTGTTAAGTCATGCCTGACTCTTTTGTGACCCAATGGACTATAGCCCACCAGACTCCTCTACCCATGGAGTTTTCCAAGTAAGAATACTAGAGTGGGTTACCATTTTCTCCTCCAGGGGATTTTCCTGACCCAGACTTCCATAACTATTAAAATTACACTTAAAACAGTAAAATGAAAACTCAGGCATTACACGATATACCTTTTATTGTTAGCATCAGAAATAGAAGGCAATTATTATCTTTGAATTGTGTTATTTGATTGTAGGGATGAGTTCCATATGAGAATGACAAAGCCCTTTATATGAAAGACAGCTACCCAAACAATATATCACTAACAAAATGAGATTTGCATTTGCCCTTTGTCCTGTCAAAATTCAAAAAAATGGAATACTTTTTGAAGTTAAAAAATCATATCATAAAGCAAATAAAACAGATTCAGTATTTTGCTGGCATATGGTAACTTGTATTCCACAGTGCTTTACACCATAATAATTTTCATTCCATAGCATTTTTCTTGTGAAAATTTTCAAAGCCTATTACATTAATATGAATTCAACTGTGACGTATTCCCTTGATGTAGGGATTTATTCTTCATATCCCTGTTTTACAGACAAGCACATTAGGTGCTTTGCTGAAGAGTACATATAAAACCCCTAAGTCAGTTAGCAAGTGGATTCTAGAAATCCTAATTTCCTATCCCTTGTTCTGGAACCTTCAGACCATTTTCCAAATAGAGAAATGTATTACTCTTCAGCTAAGTAGCAAATTAAAGACAGGCTGTCTGATGTAATCTTGTAAACATGGTTTAAAAGTCGCCAGTGCTCCTGAGAGGGTCTCGTGGTGGCAAAAAGGAAGTGGGCCTGAGAGCAGAAGGAAGACTAACTTGCATTCAGCAGCCAGAGGTCAATTCTGCCCGGAATAGAGCATCAGTTAGATTCTCTAGATCATCTTTGCAACGGAGAAGTTCGTTTTGCCTGTCTCCCTGCTGACATATGGGCTTCCCTGGTGGCTCAGTGGTAAAGAATTCACCTGTTATGCAGGAGATGCAAGTTTGATCCCTGGGTCAGGAAGATCCCCTAGAGGAGGGCATGCCAACCCACTCCAGCATTCTTACCTGGAGAATCCCATGGACAGAGGAGACTGGCGGGCTACGGTCCACAGGGTTGCAAAGAGTCGGACACTGCTGAAGTGACTTAGCATACACACACTACTGGGGTACAGCCAATGAAGCAAAGAGAGAACCAGGTATGAAGAATCCTAAGCAATCTACGGCAAACAAATTTTGTACAAAGTACTTACAACTAGTACCCAGCCTCCGAGGTGGCTTCTAGATACCAGGTAGCTTTGTTTTCTTGAATCCATGATCTTGTGATTGTCTATTCACACTGAATCAGAACTAAGTTCTAAAAATGACTGCAACTTCCACCTTGGTCTCTAGGATTGCTCATCCAGGAAAACCAAGCAGTGACTGGAGAACACTAAAGCATCCAGGAAGAGGTTAAGATAAAGAGAAACTGTGGCATTGTACTGGCAACCAGCGTCAACTTTGCAGCCCCACACAAAAGCCATCTTATAAAGGATGCTTCAGCCCCAAGTGAGCCTTCAGATGACTGCAGCTCCAGTCCACCACATCCAAATGAGAGCCTCCATGCCAGAATTTCTCAAACGAGATGCTACTGAAATCCTAACCCACAGAAACTGTGGGAAATAATAAATGATTATCACTTCATGGCAAACAGATGGAGAAACAATGGAAACAGTGACAGACTGCATTTTCTTGGGTTCCAAAATCACTGGAGATGGTGACAGCAGCATGAAATAAAAGGTGCTTGCTCCTTGGATTTGAGAATTGGACTATAAAGAAAGCTGAGCACCAAAGAATTGATGCTTTTGAACTGTGGTATTTTAGAAGACTCTTGAGAGTCCCTTGGGCTGGAAGAAGATCAAACCAGTCAATCCTAGAGGAGATCAGTCCTAAATGTTCATTGGAAGGACTGATGCTGAAGCTGAAACTCCAATACTTTGGCCACCTGATGCAAAAACTGACTCATTGAAAAGACCCTGAAGCTGGGAAAGACTGAAGGCAGGAGGAGAAGGGGATGGCGGAAAATGCAATGGTTAGATGGCATCACCAATTCAATGGACATGAATTTGAGCAAGCTCTGGGAGTTGATGATGGACAGAGAAGCCTGGCATGCTGCAGTCCATGGGGCCACAAAGAATCAGACACGACCAAGTGACTGAACTGAACTGATCGTTGACTTAGGCACTACGTTTTGGTAAGATCTGTTTTATAGCACAAGATAAAATACACAATCAAACAATGGATAGAGCTGAGAAAAATAAGTAAATTAGTTGTTTCAATTCAGCAACTATTTCATAAACATCTACTTTCTGTAGAATAGAAAAAGACCTGGTAGGTAATGACCAGGCCTTAGCATAAAAGTAGCTTATCACTTGGAAAAATGAAGACAGCAAATACTCTAGCACCAACTATGCAAGCTTCAAGAGAGAAAAGATAAGCATTATGAAATGGTATGAAATCCCTTATTTATAAATTTGCAATGTCTTTCTATAGCATTTTTTGGTTAAAATTGCTCTTTACCACTTCTGATCCCTAATGTAGTCTCACCTGTTCCTTCTATAACATCCTGGCCTTCTGTCTCCTGAACATGTTGTTGTTCAGTCGCTCAGTCGTGTCCGACTCTTTGCGACCCCATGGACTGCAGCAGGCCAGGCCTCCCTGTCCATCACCAACTCCTGGAGTTTACTCAAACTCATTTAATTGAGTCGGTATTGCCATCCAGCCATCTCATCCTCTATCGTCCCCTTCTCCTCCTGCCTTCAATCTTTCCCAGCATCAGGGTCTTTTCCAATGAGTCAGCTCCTGTTACCAGGTAGCCAAAGTATTGGAGCTTCAGCTTCAGCATCAGTCCTTGCAATGAATATTCAGGGTTCATTTCCCTTAGGATTAACTGGTTTGACATCCTTGCAGTCTAATGGACTCTCAAGAATCTTCTCTAGTACCACAATTCAAAAGCATAGATTCTGGAGGAGCCAAGATGGCGGAGGAGTAGGACGGGGAGACCACTTTCTCTCCTACAAATTCATCAAAAGAATAACTGAACGCAGAGCAAACTTCGCAAAACAACTTCGGATCGCTAGCTGAGGTCATCAGGCGCCCAGAAAAGCAGCCCATTGTCTTCGAAAGGAGGTAGGACAAAATATAAAAGATAAAAAGTGAGACAAAAGAGCTAAGGACGGAGACCCGTCCCGGGAAGGGAGTCTTAGGCGGCCTTGCTTGGGCTAGGGTCCGGGCCTGAGGGCCCTGAGGACAATCGGAGGGAGCTTCTGTGAGGTGCCAACTTGAACTGTGGGAGACCAAAAGAGAGAAAATTAACCGGCCGGAACACACTGCCGGCCGTTCGCAGAACAAAGGGACGGAGAAAGTCCCAAGAAGAGGTCGCAGGCTGCGGACCCGCCCAGCCCCGCCGGAGGCAGGAGGCAGGGGGGAGGGGAAGGTCGCGGCGAGACACAGGGCGCAGGCACCCGACCGGCGCGGGCGGGGACTGGGGCTGGGGACGCGGAGGGCGGAAGGCACGCGCACCCGACTGGCGCCAGCGGAAACTGAGACTGGGTCCGCGGAAGGGAGTGGGTGCGCCACACCTGGGGATAGTGCGCCCATCAAGCCCCTCGCTGCCTGGACCGCTCTGACGGGGAAGGCACAGAGAGCAGGCGCAGCTTTTCCTTCCGCGCTTTTGTGTAACACCCGAGGGCTGGAACCTAGCGCAGCGCGGGGCGCGCTCCATGTAGAACAGCCGGGAGCCTGAGCAGCGCAGACGGAGAAAGCAGCGTCAGCCCCTCCCGGCAGCGCCAGCCCGCCCCCGCACGGCCAGCCCCTCCCCGCAGCGTCAGCCCCGCCCCGCAGCGCCAGCCCCTCCCCGCAGCGTCAGCCCCTCCCAGCAGCGCAACGGAACTAGCTGACTGAATAAGAGTCCACCTCCGCCCGCCTGTCAGGGCGGAAATGAGGGTCTGAAGAGACCGGCAAACAGAAGCCAAATAAACAAAGGGAACCGCTTCAGAAGGGACTGGTGCAACAGATTAAAATCCCTCTAGAAAACACCGACTTCACTGGAAGGGCCCTGTAGATATCGAGAAGTGTAAGCTGGAACGAGGAGCTATCTGAAACTGAGCCGAACCCACACTGACCGCAGCAGCTCCAGAGAAACTCCTAGATATATTTTTACTTTTTTTTTCTCTAAGTAAGGAAAAAAAAAATTTTTTTTATTCTTTTTATATTTTTTCTTTTTTATTTTTTCTCTTTTATTTTCCTTTAAAATTCCCTATTACTCCCCCATTACTCCTTAACTTTCATTTACATAGATTTTTACGATTTTTTTAATTAGGGGGAAAAAAAAATTTTTTTTTCTTTCTTTCTTTTTTTTTGTTTTTTTTTTGTTTGTTTTTTTTCTTTTTTTCTTTTTCCTTTTTTTTCTTTTTTCTTCTTTTTTTTCTTTCCGTTTTCTCTTTTATTTTCTATTTTTCTTTTTCTCTTATTTCTTTTAAAGTCCTCTAGTACTCCTCTACTACTCTTCATTTTCATTTTCACTACACTATAACCTTACCAAAAAAAAAAAAAGAAGCCCTATCTTTAAACCGAAGATTATTCTCTCCCAGTCTTGACTCTCTGTTTTCTACCTCAGAACACCTCTATTTCCTCCTTTCCCCTTCTCTTCCCAATCCAATTCTGTGAATCCTTGTAGGTGTCTGAGATACGGAGAACACTCTGGGAACGGACAGCTGCGTAGATCTGTCTCTCTCCTCTTGAGTCCCCCTTTTTCTCCTCCTGCTCATCTCTATCTCCCTCCTCCCTTTTCTCCTGTTCATGTAACTCTGTGAACCTCTCTGGGTGTCCCTAACAGGGGAGAATCTTTTTGCCATTAACCTAGAAGTTTTATTATCAGTGCTGTATAGTTGGAGAAGTCCTGAGACTACAGGAAGAATAAAACTGAAATCCAGAGGCAGGAAGCTTAAGCCCAAAACCTGAGAACACCAGAAAACTCCTGACTACATGGAACTTTAAGCAATAAGTGACCGTCCAAAAGCCTCCATACCTACACTGAAACCAACCACCACCCAAGAGCCAGTAAGTTTTAGAGCAAGACATACCACGCAAATTCTCCAGCAACACAGGAACATAGCCCCGAATGTCAACATACAGGCTGCCCAAGGTGACACCTAACACATAGACCCATCTCAAAGCTCATTACTGGGCACTCCATTGCTCTCCAAAAAGAAGAAATCAAGTTCCACGCACCAGTACACTGACGCAAGCTTCCCTAACCGGGAAACCTTGACAAGCCAATCGTCTAACCCCACCCACTGGGTAAATCCTCCACAATAAAAAGGAACCACAGACCTCCAGAATACAGAAAGTCCACTCCAGACACAGCAATCTAAACAAGATGAAAAGGCAAAGAAATACCCAACAGGTAAAGGAACATGAAAAATGCCCACCAAGTCAAACAAAAGAGGAGGAGATAGGGAATCTACCTGAAAAAGAATTTAGAATAATGATAATAAAAAATGATCCAAAATCTTGAAAACAAAATGGAGTTACAGATAAATAGCCTGGAGACAAAAATTGAAAAGATACAAGAATTGTTTAATAAAGACCTAGAAGAAATAAAAAAGAGTCAATTAAAAATGAACAATGCAATGAATGAGATCAAAAACACTTTGGAGGGAACCAAGGGTAGAATAACGGAGGCAGAAGATAGGATAAGTGAGGTAGAAGATAAAAT